>NC_132912.1:25351012-26551012 GCF_047675955.1 Chlorocebus sabaeus
TATCCTAGTAATTTGTGGTTATTAATGATGCAAATGTACTGTTGATGCTATAAATCAGCTTGTTTTTTGATGTTTTTTATTAGCTGTAGTTCTCTGGCAAAAAATTGTAATTTACTGGCTAATACTGACTTTCAACACAGTTTTCACATCAGCTATGGAATATGTCTTAATAAGGGCTTTTCTTATTTTATAGGAAGGAAAACCGAGGAAGAAATTGCCCAAATAACTGATATAACTGATCCTATCCCGGAAAGCCTCCAGATGAGGTCTAGGATCATAATCCATTTTAGTGATGCTTCAGCATTAGGCAGAAGGTGTTTGGATTGAAGGTGGGGAAGAGCAAGTGATAAGAGCTCTAGAAAAATGTTGGATTACGATCTCTGTGAGCAGTATATCCTGCTTCTTGAGCATAAGAAGCAGAAGGCACCAAAGATAATAGGAAACTAATTTAAATATGTAATAGCATATCTAGACCTCAAGCCTGGAGCTGAGCCACTGATCTAAGTCACTCCTCAATGGACTTAGCAAGGCTGCTCTTATGTATCTCATATATAATGAGAATTTCCTTTCTACTAAATTATCTGTAATACAAGTATCAAATAGCCATATGTTAGGTTCTTATTGAAGTTCTTGTGTCTCTGGGTGCTCTCAATTATTTTAAACAAAGAAGTATTTTGCTGGGAAGACAAAACAACTGGACATTACTTCATTCGATTCTAGTTTTAATGTGCACTAAGTCATCTGACAATAAAACTCACCTCCATTACCCTCGCAAAAGGGGAAACACTGTAACATACTTAGAAATTACTCCTAGTGCCTCAAAAGTACAAGTGTCTGTTATAAACAAACATTTTTATCTTATACCTGAATGAATTCATAATTTAAAAAATATTTTCAAAAAGATGGAAGCAAGCAGACAAGACAACATGTTGAGCATCCTTAGGTGCACATTAAACTTCACCAACTCTTTCCAGGAGCATATATTCCTTATAGATTTCCTGGGTCTTTTTCTAAGGTATTCTTCCCATAGGACATTTAGGTGAGAGATTAAATTGAAGTACCATTTATGATATAAGTTATTGTGTTTATGAAGGCAAGATTGAGTTCATTTTTGTTTTGTTTCCTACAAAGAGTTCTCATTGAGAAAACTTTTGCAAAAATGAAGAAAATATGTCAACATTTTGAGTTTAGAACCAGAACCTAGTTACTTCAACAATTGATGAAAGATCTAAATTTTGCTTTCTGCTATCCTCCAATACACCTGACACAGAAATGAAAAGCCCTGAAGCATTGGGTTAAGACAACAAAAGTGGAGTCAGATGTATCTGAGTTCAAATCCTGGCTTGATTTTTTCTTTTTTTAAACCAGTTGTGTAACCTTGGAAAAGTTACCTTACCTCCATAAGTACCAGTGGCCTCATCTTTAAAATACTAATTTTTATAATTTCCACTTCATGGGATTGCATTGAGGATTAATGGAGGTGTTTGCAAAGTACCAAGCATAGTGCCTGCATTAGTTCTCTTACGATGTTACAGTTCTGTAGGTTAGAAGTTGGATACAAGTCTCACTGAGCTAGGGTTCAGCCGGGCTGCATTCCTAGTTTGGAGATTCTAGGGGAGAAGTGGTTTCCTTGTCTATTCTAACTTCTGGAGACCTCCCATATTCTCCGGCTCATGTCCCCTTTCTCTGTCTTCAAAGTCAGCAAGTGGCATCTCTCTGATCCATCTTTTGTACTCACATCTCTTTCTGACCACAGCCACAAGAGGTTCTCTGCTTCTAAGGACACATGTGATTAGCTTGGAATCCAGGATAATCTCTACATCTCGACGCCCTTAATTTAGTTATATCTGTCAAGTTTTTTTACCCTGTAAGGCAGCATATTCACAGGTTCCAGAGATTAGGATGTGGCCATCTTTGGGGGGCCTACCACCATGCCTAATGTTTTATGGTAAGTCTAATATCATCATTATACAAGCTATTTTCATCATCGCCATTCTATTTGACATATGTTAGGAGCTCAGAAATACTTGGTGTGTATTTTTTAAATAAATGACTACCTAGAAAATTGGAAGATACTCTTTGTAGGGTATATAGATAATAGCATAGGCCATTTATTTTAATAATTCATTCCTTCCTATGATATTTTCCCAATATTTTAATGTATCTTTACATAGCATTTTGAAGTTTTCAGAAGAATTACAGCATTTTGAAACTTAAGTTGATCCAGTTATGATTTTATAGTTGGAGAAGCTACAGAATAAGCAAGTTGAATTACCTGATCACAGCCATACAATCTGTTAGAGATCATGTCAGTGTAAGAAGCTGATCATTATTCTACTCCATCATGTTGCCTCCGCCATCACCAATATTCATACCCAGCCTTTCTGTGGGCCCTACTAGGCTAAAGTCTTTGGTGAAAATGTCTGTTGGAAGACCTTGGTTCCTCCTGTGTTATGTGCATGGCCTCTTCCTCCACATTTCTGGGCTATCATGTAGGGAGCTGGGCCTGTGCTCACCTGACACCTGCCAAAGAGTTAATGCAGCTCTCTGAATTATCCTATCTTTGACTGCTTTGTTTTTCAAAATTGTGATGTATGATCGGTAGGTTATATAGGTTTTCATGTTTCAGTGATTTCAGACAGAGGTTTTAAGCCAACTCCTGAAAATTTTGGGCAGGAGGCCTTTAGGGATGTATCTGTTGCTTTTCTGAATACTTTTTAATGTCTAAGACACAAATGCATACAGACAATAGAAAACTTTAAAGGCTATTCATACTGTTACTACAAGCATTACCCAGAAATGAAATTTTAGGAAGACCATTTTATACACACACACACACATAACTGGGGGAAAACCCCACAAATTTATATCTCCATCAATAAGTATTATAATTTTGCATAAACAAGTTACAATATTAATAGCACTAAGAAGTTACAAATAGTACACTGGTGTCAAAAGTTAACGGGATAGGGAGAAGTAATACTAACAGCCCTACCTGGCATTCTACAATGTCAGGAAATAGAAACTGAACACTTATCTCCCCCAGTGAAGCCAAAAGCAGATCGTTAGTGAAACACACAAATAATGAATTTGTAGTATCCTCCAAAAGATTCCTCTTTCTTAATCCACAATAAATTTGTCCCTATCAGTAGGATCATCCTACATTTCAAGTTATAGAATTGGGAAACTAGCATGTGGTATGTGAAAAAGAGGAAGCTTCAATAACAGCGCTCTTCAGGCCACCTGAAACTTGCTTTGAAGATTCACTGTAGTCAGGCAGCTGTTAATTCACAAAGTGTTCAGTTCTACTTTGGAGCCTAAAGAAAAGCAAACCACCTGAACTCTGATGTTGATTGTTATTTCACCATTCATAACCAATTCTGATGGTCTGCGAAGAGGTGAGTTCATTTCCTATTGCTGTTTTACAAATTACGCAAACTTAGTGTCTTAAAACAACACAAATGTATCTTACAGTTCTGAAGGCCAGAATTCTGAAATGAGTCTCACTGGACTAAAGTCAGGTCATCAGCAGGGCTGGTTCCTTCTGGAAGGCTCTGGGGCATAATCTATTTCTTGGTTGTTTCCAGCTTCTAGAGGCTTCCTGTATTCCTTGGCTCATGGACTCTTCCTGGCATCACTGTGACCTCTGTTTCTGTTGTCTCATCTCCTTTCCTGACTCTGACCTTCCTGCCTTCCTCTCATAAGGACACCTGTGATCACATTGGGCCCAGGTAGACAATGTAGGCTCAGCTCCTCATCTGAAGATCCTTAACTTAAGCACATCTGCCAGTTTCTTTTCCCATATGATATGGTTCGGTTCTGTGTCCCCACCAAAATCTCATTTTGAGTTCCCAGTGTTGGAGGCGGGACCTGGTGGGAGGTGATTGGATCATCGGGCAGATTTCCCTCTTGCTGTTCTCATAATAGTGAGTTCTCACAAGATCTGATTGTTTAAAAGTGTGTATTCCTGTTAGCTCTGTCTTTCCTGCTTCACCATGGTAAGACATGCTTGCTTCCCTTTCACCTTGTTCCATGATTGTAAGTTTCCTGAGGCCTCTCAGCCATGCTTTCTGTACAACCTGTGGAACTATGAGTCAATTCAACCTCCTTTCTTCATATATTACCCAATTTCAGGTAGGTTTTATAGCAGTGTGACAATGGATTAATTCACCATGTAAGGGAACATATTCACAAGTTTCAGGGGTTAGGATGCAGATGTCTTTGGATAGGGGCATGATTCAGCCTACAGAAGGTAGAGCTACCACAGCATCCTATGAAATCACACTGGCGATCTTTTCTGGTGAGACTAATGGAAAGCTGTACTTGACAGCTTCATCTGGAAATGCTGCTGGTGGAATAACGTTATGGAAATGTATCTCGTGTGCCCTCTGGAAGTAGTTTGATTCTTCTTGTAAAGATGACCTTGGTGGTGATATATGTTGAATAAAGTTAAACTATGAATGTTATGGGGATAGGGGCTGAATTTTCACCTTTAGCTAGTGAAGTGCATTCAGGCCTGGCTGATTAAAAAAAAATATGAATTAGAATAGATTATCTTAATTGGGTTGACCCTAACTTATTAATATCAGTAAGGCATGAGGGTGGGGGACAATCCCATTCATTAGTGACTTTGTATTATGAATATTCAGAAATTCATACTTTTAAATAAAATTCAATATTTTTAAATAAAATAGACTAATGGTCATAAAATTTTTTTGGCAGGGTTACGGTCAGAAGAGGGCTATTGGAGAAATGGATTAAACTGACCCTTAGGCCTTTTTCTCTAACATACATTGTCAATATTCTTTATGTAAATCAAAATTCTTAATTGCTATCTTTCTTTCACTTCTTTCTAACCTGCCCCTTACATGTGAACATAGTATTGAAGGTCATATTTGTGGAGCAACAACACTACTTTCTTGACTTAGCCCTGTTGATCAATTTTATCCTAATTTTAAAAGGATTGTCCGGACAAGAAGTCGAGATGGTAAGGAAGATAAGGGCATTTAAATTTTCTCCATAATCATTCTCCAGGCAGAGGTGTATTGGCAGGGAAGCCATACTTTCTTATTTTCTAAATGCTTTTCTGAGTTTTGGTTGCCTTGGAGACAGGACAGTTGTTTCAGGATTAGACCTGAATGCTGGAGAGTATCAGTTGGTGACCCCTCCTCCTCTTGCTAGGATTCATCTGCCTTTCTTTCCTCGACCTCCTGTATATCAAGAACATATGTTGTATATACATGTGCTCATCGTAGCGTTTTTATTTTGTGGACTTGAATTTATCATGCATTCATTCCCTAATTCATTCAATAAATATTTGGTTACCAGTTATTTCCAGTCCACTTGACATAGATAAATGATTTTAAAACAAGTTTTATAAGGGGTTATAATAAAAATGCAACCAAAATGCTAGGAGAAAATGGTCCACTCTCTCTAGGTGAAATGGAGATTCCTTTGCAGAAGAGGTGACACCTATGCAGTCTGTGAGCCTGAACACATGATGTCATGTTTTCTTTGTTTCAAATATTGATTTCTTGAACACATGATTTCTTTGTTTCAAATAGGATATCTAACATTTGAAATAAAAATGTGACCCCTTTAAGAAGTCTCCAACTAAGACAGACTTAGGGAGTGAGGGTTAAGTCGGGCTGTGTGACCGCTTCAGCAGAAGGCAGTGGGTGGTGGTAATGGTAGCAAGTAAACAACTTTATTTTCATGTTAAACTATCCTGGGGAGCTGGAGTGGGGGGTGGGAGGGCTGGCAAGGCCTATCCTGGGATATATGGTGTAACACATCAAAATCAGACAACGTAGGATAAAATGTAGATGTGAGAGGTTTTCAGGCTTCCTGGTTGGACCACATGATATCATATAAACCAAGGGCAACAGATAAAGGAGTAAAGGTAGCTACTTTCTCCTGCAGTAGCTTTGAAATGGAAATTGAATTTTTCATTTTTCATTTGAATCAGTTACCTGCTTCTTTTAAGGGTGACACCCAAGTCTGGTGTACAAGTGCTGCCATACCAATAGTGTTTTTCTTTTTTAAAAAAAAAATTTTTCTTTTTTCCAACTTTTATTTTAAGTTCAGGGGTATGTGTGCATGATGTGCACGTTTGTTTCATAGGTAAATGTGTGCCATGGTGGTTTGCTGCACAGATCATCCCATCACCTAGGTGTCAATACCATCATCCATTAGCTGTTCTTCCTGATGCTCTCCCTCCTCCCACCCCAACCCTCAGACAGGCCCCAGTGTGTTTTGTTCCTTCCTGTGTGTCCATGTGTTCTCACCATTCAGCTCCCACTTATAAGTGAGTGCTGTTTTTCTTTAATAGTGCATAGCCACTACCCAGAACCACTCAAATACATACTTTATCCCCTCCCGGTCCTGACCCTTCCATCAGAAACCCCTGCAACCTCCCAAACTGAAAGAGGACCTCTGGATCTGCAGAGGGCCTCCAGGACCATGCTGTAACCCTATGGCCAGCATTTGTGATTGATATCCATGCCATACTAGTCATTAAATACTGTGAATATCACTCTAGTGAAACTGGTAGTGATAAAGGTAAGCCCATTAGTTTAGTTAATTAAAAACTAACACCATGAGCTTCACAGCAAGCTCAGCAATTACTGCTACTGAGTAGGGCACTCCTCAAATTCAGATAAAAATGGGAATCTTTGAGGGAGCAATGAAAAATAAGCAGAGAAATAAATATATGCAAAATTCTAAGATATTTCTTGGCATTCATCCTTGCATTAAAATGATATCTTAGTTTTTAGAACCTTCCGCATAAGCTTTTTACATGCTTATATTAACATTAAATAATAAATTTATAATGTTAAGAATAAAGGCAGATATGACTTTGCTGATTGGTTACTTTTGCCTTTTTAACCATCAGAGCCTGTATGAATATCAAGGCTCAAATTATAGATGTTTTATAAGCCTACCCTGGCATTAGTGATGCTTGTGCCAGATTAAAGGCACAGATTCTAGAGATATCTTCCTGTTCTAAGAGGATATAGGTGACTAATGATATAATTTCACAGTGTGTTTATAAACCATTTCATTTTGTTTGTTGGTATCTACATCTGACTCATGTTTTAGATATTTATGGAATTAGGATAGGCATTGAACAGTTACTCTGTATGTTATTTTGCTAATTCTTCCTGAATGTCTCAGTATTGAGCATGGTCATTTTAACCATGTAATAGAATTAAATATATGTTCAGAAAAATACATAAAAATATAAAGTAAATGACATATGCAGTGCTAGAAAGGAGATAAAAGACAATCTGAAGTAGTTATTTCTAAGATTATATTCTACAGCTTTGCTTATATTCCTTGGCATCCTTAATATTACAGTATTGCTGTGATAATGGTGTTACTACTATAGTTATAAACCTTAATAAAATTCTGCAAGGGCAGTAATGACTACAACTATCTACAAATTAAGGGAAATAGATTTCTGCTGTTGGGTACTTTGTTCTCTTTGAAAATCCAATTTTTAATTTAATAGTTAATTTTTGTAGCACTTGAGCTTATTATTTAACATTTCTGTAGCACTTGGTATTTAAAAAGTCCTTTACAATGATGAATTATTTCCTACATCTCGGTTTCATAAGGTAAATTTAGCCTAATTAGAATTGTTGAATCTAACATAAAATGGAGGCCAAGTTTTCTGCTTTAAATTGCAAAGATTTCCATAACTGATTTTTTTAAATAATAAAAATTGGGATCAAAGCCTAAAAATGAAATGTAGAATTCAGAGCTCTGAATGTCTACCTCTTGTTCACATGTGTGTTTGTTATATTTTATGGTGGGATTAGAGGAGGATCTTCTCCCCTGCTACTAAATCACAGAATTTTCCTCTGCAGAGAGGCTAAAAAATGTTACAACAGTGATTTACCAGTGTTCACTTTTTAGGTTTCAAATTTTATGGAATATCTTTTTCAATCCCTTTACTTTTTAGTCTATGTGTCTTTATAGAATTGGGTTTTCTGAAGGCAGCATATAATTGGCTCTTGTTTCTTTATCCATTCAGCCACTGTAAACCTTGTAATTGGAGAATTGAGACCATTCACATTGTATTATTAAGTAAGAACTTAGCTCTGCCATTTTGTTGTTTGTTCTGTAAATTCTCTCTTGCTTTTTATTGTCTTCCTTTGCAGTTAAGTGATTTTCTCAGGTAGTATGTTTTCATTTATTTTTAGTGAATTGCATTTAGTGAATCTATTATCGGGTTTTACATTGTGGTTACCGTGACACTTACAAAAATCATCTTATAGATTTAAAAAGTTGTTAAAGCCTGGGCACAGTGACTTATGCCTGTAATCCCAGCATATTGGGAGACCGAGGTGGGTGGATCACCTAAGGTCAGGAGTTTGAGACCAGCTTGACCAAGATGGTGAAACACCTCTCTACTAAAAGTACAAAAAGTTAGCCGGGCATGGTAGCTCATGCCTGTAATCCCAGCTACTTGGGAGGCTGAGGCAGGAGAATCACTTGAACCTGGGAAGCAGAGGTTGCAGTGAGCCGAAATTGCACCACTGCACTCCAGCCTGGGCAACAAGAGTGAAACTCAATCTCAAAAAAAAAAAGTTATTAAGGAAGAGACCGGCCGGGCGCGGTGGCTCAAGCCTGTAATCCCAGCACTTTGGGAGGCCGAGACGGGCGGATCACGAGGTCAGGAGATCGAGACCATCCTGGCTAACACGGTGAAACCCCGTCTCTACTAAAAATACAAAAAACTAGCCGGGCGAGGTGGCGGGCGCCTGTAGTCCCAGCTACTCCGGAGGCTGAGGCAGGAGAATGGCGTAAACTCGGGAGGCGGAGCTTGCAGTGAGCTGAGATCCGGCCACTGCAGTCCAGCCCGGGCTACAGAGCAAGACTCCGTCTCAAAAAAAAAAAAAAAAAAAAAAAAAAAAAAGGAAGAGACAACTTACCTTAGATCACAAAGAAAAGAAGCAAACCAAGAAAAATATGAAAAAAAACTCTCTACACTTTAACTCCATTCCCCCCCACATTTAGACTATCTCAATTTACATATTTTTATTTTGCCTCTTAATAGGTTGCTGTAGGTATTGTTTTTAATAGATTTACCTTTTAGGCTTTATATATTTGGTTATGAGTAGATTGCATACCACAATTCCAATATTAGAGTGTTCTTGGCTTATGCATATACTTAATTTTGCCAGTGGGTTTTATACTTCAATTTTTTTCTTTTTGCACATTAGCATCTTTTCTTTCAGATTGAAGAGCTCCCTTTAACATTTTCTGAAAGACAGTTCTTGTGATGGTGAATTCTCTCACCTTTTGTTTGTCTGGGAAATACTTTATTTGAAGGACATTTGAAGGACAGCTTTGCAAAATACAGTATTCTTGGATGGCAGTTGTTTTCTTTCATCACTTTGAAAATATTGCCCCACTCCCTCCTGGCCTGTATGGTTTTGATTGAGAGGTCTGTTGCCAGACACATTGGAACTCCTTTATATGTTATTTGCTTCTTTTCTCTAGATGCTTTAGGATCCTCTCTTTGTCTTGACCTATGAGCTTGATTATTAGATGCCTTGGGGTAGTCTTATTTGTATTGAATCTGTTTGGTGTTTTCTTACTGTCCTGTACCTGGATACTTATAACTTTCCCAAGTTTGGGAAAGTTTTCTATTATTATTTCTTTAAATAAGCTTCCTACTTCTAGATCTTGCTTAACTCCCTCTTGAACACCAGTAATTCTTAGAATTGATCTTTGAAGATAAATTTTTAATATCTTGTAGGTAATCGTTTTACCTTTAACTTTTTTCTCCTTTTTTCTCCTCTTTATTTTCAAATAGCCTGTCTTTGAGTTTGCTGTTGCTTTCATCTACATGAACTATTCTGCTGTTGAGAGCCTTTAATAAATTTTTCAGTTCAGCAAATGTATTTCTCAGTTTGAAGGTATCCGTTTGATTTTTAAAAATTATTTAAATCTCATTGTTAAATTTATCTGATAAATTTTGGAATTGCTTTTCTACATTATACTGGAGATCAGAGAGTTTCTTTAAAAGTGCTATTTTGAATTCTTAGTCAGAGAATTCATATATCACCATCTTGTTACTGGTTCCTTTATCTGTTTGAGGAGGTCATGGTTCCCTGTTGGCTCTTTGTTTCTTGCAGATGTATGTCTGTGACTTTGCATTGAAGGATTATTCATTCCAGTTTTCTGTGTCTGGCATATATTTTTTTTTTTTTATTGAATCTGTTTGCTTAGAGATTCTTTGTAATTTACTTCTTGATTTTCTTTCTTTTGTATTTTCATTTTCTGCCAGGTTATTGTATTCTTTTGGCATGTTTGCTTTGCTTCTGGTAAACAATCAGAGTGCTGTTTAAATAGGGTAGGTTTCAAAGGCAATATCCTAGTCGTGTGGGAAGGCTGGCTATGGGTTTGTGCCCAGGGAACCTAAAGAATATCCAGGGCTGAGTATGGTGGTTTCACCTCCCCACTTTGTGTCCAGCTGTCTTCAGTGATGTTTCTTCCTCAAGAACTCCCAGTGCTTCTCATGGGTTGAGGCAGAGACAGGTCTCCTGCTAGGGAACAGAAGATAGTGGGGAAGCTGATTGTCTACCTCAATCTATTTTTTTTTCCAGTGTAGAAACTACGAGTCAGGTGAAAACTTTCTTCACATTTTGTGCCAGGCAGCGTGGGCAGAGGGGCATCATGGATATGGAAATGATTTTCTGACCATGTACTCAGAGTTTATTCACTTGTGTGTGGCCCAGGAACCTGCCTATCCACATATTTGAGTTCTGGGGTATTGCTGATAATAACCTCAGTGCTGTATATTTGTTTTCGATTGTAGAGGGAGAGCCTTGGGGAGTGAAGCTAGCCTGCTTCTACACTGCCATTTTGGAATCTGAAGTCCTCCCTTTGTGATTTTTGGACTCATTGGTTGTTTAAGAGTATTGCTTTGGTTTTGCTCTGTGTCCCCACCCAAATCTCATCTTGAAGCTCCCATAATTTCCACATGTTGTGGGAGGGACCTGGTGGGAGGTGATTGAATCATGGGGGAGAGCTTTTCCCATGCTGTTCATGTGATAGTAAATGGGTCTCACAAGATTTAATGGTTTTTAAAAATGGGAGTTTCTCTGCACAAGCTCTTTTTAACTGCTACCATCCACATAAGATGTGACTTGCTCCTCCTTGCCTTCCGCCATGATTTTGAGGCCTCCGCAGTCATGTGGAACTGTAAGTCCAATAAACTTCTTTCTTTTGTAAACTGTCCAGTCTCTGGTACATCTTAATCAGCAGCGTGAAAATGGAATTATATGGTAAATTGGTACCAGGAGTGGGGTGCTACTATTAAGATACCTGAAAATATGGAAGTGACTTTGGAATTGGGTAACAGGCAGAGGTTGGATCAGTTTGGAGGACTCAGAAGAATACAGGAAAATGTAGGAGAGTTTGGAATTCCCTAGAGACTTGTTGAATGGCTTTGACCAAAATGCTAATAATGATACGAACAATAAGGTCCAGGCTGAGATGGTCTCAGATGGAGATGAGGAACTTGTTGGGAACTGGAGAAAAGATGGTGCTTGTTATGTTTTAGCAAAGAGACTGGTGACGTTTTGGCCCTGCCCTAGAGATTTGTGGAACTTTGAACCAGAGAGAGATGATTTAGGGTATCTGGCAGAAGAAATTTCTAAGCCAAGCATTCAAGAGGTGACTTAAATCTGGGGAAGAAGTGCATAAAAGTTCTGAAAATTTGCAGCCTGACAAAATGATATAAAAGAAAATCCATTTTCTGAGGAGAAATTCAAGCTGGCTGTAGAAATTTGCATAGTAAAGAGGAGCCAAATGTTAATCCCCAAGACAATGGGCACAGTGTCTCCAGGGCATGTCAGAGGTCTTCATGGCAGCCTTTCGCATCACAGGCCCAGAGGCCTAGGAGGGAAAAATGGTTCTGTGGGCTAAGCCCAAGGCCCCCATGCTTTGTGCAGTCTAAGGACTTGGTGCCCTGTATCCCAGCTGCTCTAGTCATGACCAAAATGGGCCAAGGTACAGCTCAGGCTGTGGCTTCAGAGGGTGCAAGGCCCAAGCCTTGGCAGTTTTCACATGGTGTTGAACCTGCGGGTGCACAGAATTCAAGAATTGAGGTATGGGAACCTCTGCCTAGATTTCAGAGGATGTATGGAAATGCCTGGATGTCCAGGCAGAAGTTTGCTACAGGGGTGGGGCCCTCAAGGAGAACGTCTGCTAGGGCAGTGTGAAAGGCAAGGGTGTGGTCGGAGCTCCCACACAGAGTCCCTACTGGGGCACTGCCTAGTGGAGCTGTGAGAAGAGGGCCACCATAGTCCAGATACCAGAATGGTAGATCCACTGAGAGTTTGAAATGTGTGCCTGGAAAATCTGCAGACACTCAACAGCAGCCTGTGAAAGCAACCAGGAGGGAGGCTATACCCTGCAAAGCCACAGGGGTGGAGCTTCTGAAGACCATGGGAACCCAGCTCTTGCATCAACGTGACCTGAATATGAGACATGGAGTCAAAGGAGATCATTATAGAGCTTATAGATTATAGATTTTTTCTGGGTATCTGCTAGATCTGGTTGGTTTGTAATGGTCAAATATTCTTTTTTTTTAATTGATCTTCTGTCTACTTATTCTATCCATTATTGAGAGGGCAGTCTTGAAGCCTCTTATTATCATTGGTAAATTTTGTATTTCTCTGCAATTTTGTCATTTTTGTTTTATGTCTTCTGGGGCTTTGCTTTTAAGTAGATACATGTTAATTTTGTTATATCTTCTTGAGGGATTGATTGTACCATTTTGTGACACATACACACGCATATATATCTATAGTAAAAATACATTACATAAAAGTTACCTTCCTAACATTTTTTTTTATACTTTAAGTTCTGGGATACATGTGCAGAATGTGCAGGTATACATGTGCCATGGTGGTTTGCTGCCCCCCTCCAACTGTCATCTACATTAGGTATTTCTCCTAATACTATCCCTCCCCTAGCCTCCAACCCCTGACAGGCCTGAATATGTGATGTTCCACTCCTTGTGTCCATGTGTTCTCGTTGTTCAACTCCCACTTATGAGTGAGAACATGTGGTGGTTGTTTTTCTGTTCCTGTGTTAGTTTGCTGAGAATGATGGTTTCCAGCTTCATTCATTTCCCTGCAAAGGGCATGAACTCATCCTTTTTTGTGGCTGCACACTATTTTGTGGTGTATATGTGCCACATTTTCTTTATCCAGTCTATCATTGATGGGCATTTGGGTTGGTTCCAAGTCTTCGCTATTGTGAATAGTGTTGCAATAAACGTATGTGCATGTGTCTTTATAGTAGAATGATTTATTATAATCCTTTGGGTATATACCCAGTAATGGGATTGTTGTGTCAAGTGGTATTTCTGGTTCTAGATCCTTGAGGAATCGCCAGACCGTCTTTCACAATGGTTTAACTAATTTACACTCCCACCAACAGTATAAAAGAATTCCTATTTCTCCACATCCACTCCAGCATCTGTTGTTTCCTGACTTTTTAATGATTGCTGTTCTAACTGGCATGAGATGGAATCTCATGGTGGTTTTGATTTGCATTTCTCTAATGACCAGCAATGAGGAGCTTTTTTCATGTTTGTTGGCTGTATGAATGTCTTCTTTTGAGAAGCATCTGTTCATATCCTTCACCCACTTTTTGATGACGTTGTGTGTGTGTGTGTGTGTTTGTTTTGTTTTGTTTGTTTGTTTTGTAAAAAAAAGTTCTTTGTAGATTGTGGATATTAGCCCTTTGTCAGATGAATAGATTGCAAAAATTTTCTTCCATTTTGTAGGTTGCCTGTTCACTCTGATGATAGTTTCTTTTGCTGTGCAGAAGTTCTTTAGTTTAATTAGATCCCATTTGTCAATTTTGGCTTTTGTTGCCATTGCTTTTGGTGTTTTAGTCTTGAAGCCTTTGCCCATGCCTATGTCCTGAATGGTATTGCCTAGGTTTTCTTCTAGGAATTTTATGGTTTTAGGTCTTATGTTTAAGTCTTTAATCCATCTTGAGTTAATTTTTGTATAAGGTGTAAGGAAGGTTGTCCAGTTTCAGTTTTCTACATATGGCTAGCCAGTTTTCCCAACACCATTTATTAAATAGGGAATCCTTTCCCCATTTCTTGTTTTTGTCATTGTCAAAGATCAGATGGTTGTAGATGTGTGGCATTATTTCTGGGGCCTCTGTTATGTTCCATTGGTCTATATCTCTGTTTTGGTACTAGTACCATGCAGTTTTCATTACTGTAGCATTGCAGTACAGATTGAAGTCAGGTAGCATGATGCCTCCAGCTTTGTTCTTTTTGTTTAGGATTGTCTTGGCTATATGGGCTCTTTTTTGTTGCCATATGAAATTTAAAGTAGTTTTTCTAATTCTGCAAAGAAAGTCATTGGTAGCTTGATGAGGATAGCATTGAATCAATACAATACTTTGGGCAGTATGGCCATTTTCATGATATCGATTCTTCCTGTCCATGAGCATGGAAGGTTTTTTCATTTGTTTGTGTCCTCTCTTATTTCGTTGAGCAATGTTTTGTAGTTCTCCTTGAAGAGATCCTTCACATCCCTTGTAAGTAGTGTTAATTATATTCACATTGTTGTGAAACAGATCTTCAGAACATTTTCATCTTGCAGATTTGAAAATCTATACCCATTAAACAACAACTCTTTTTTCCCCCTTTCTCCTTACCCCTAGTAATAACCATTCTACTCTCTGTTTCCATGAATTTATCTACTTTAGGCACCACACATAAGTAGAATCATACGGTATTTGGCTTTTTGTGAGTGGCTTATTTCATATAGCATAATCTCATCAATGTTCAACCATGTTGTAGCATATGATGGGATTTCTTCCTTTTTTATGTCTGAATAGTATTTTATTGTTTCTATATACCACATTTTGTTTATTGTTTCATTTGTTGATGGGTGTTTGGGTTACTTAACACCCCTTGGCTATTGTATATAGTGCCACTATGAACATGGGTTTGCAAATATCTCTTAGAGATCCTGCTTTCAATTATTTTGGATACATACTCAGAAGTAGAATTGCAGGACCATACGATAATTATGTTTTTGAGTTTTTGAGGAAACTTCTTACTGTTTTCCATAGTGCCTGCACTATTTAATATTCCTACCAACAATGCACAAGGGTACCAATTTTTGCACGTTCTCACAAACGTTTGTTATTTTCTGTTCTTTTAATAGTAGCTATACCAATGGATGTGAGGTTACATCTCATTGTGGTTTTGATTTGCATTTCCCTGATGATTAGTGCTGTTAAGCAAGCATCTCTTTGGGTACTTCTTAGCCGTTTGTATATCATCTTTGGAGAAATGTCTATTCAATTCCTTTGCCTATTTTTTAACTGGGATTATTTGATATTTTGGTGTTGAATTGCAGGACTTCTTTATATATTTTGGATATTAACCCTTTTTCATAGATATGATTTGCAAATATTTTGTCCCATTACATGAGTTGCCTTGTCACTCTGTTGTGTTCTTCAGTGCACACAAGTTTTTAAGTTTGATTTAGTCTCGTTTGTGTGTTTTTGGTTGTGTTGCCTGAGCTTTTGGTTTCATGTTAAATTATTCTCAAGTCCCATATCCTGAAACTTTTCCTGTATGTTTTCTTTTAGAAGTTTCATGACTTTAGATCTTAAATTATTTTGAGTTAATATATTTGGCACAAGGATCCAGCTTCACTATTTTGCATTTGGATATCCAAATTTTGGGGCATTATTTGTTGTAGAAAGTGTCCTTCCTCCATGTTGTGGTCTTGGCATTCATGTGGAAGATCGTTACATCGTTACATGAGGATTTATTTCTGGGCTGTCATTCCATTCCATTGGCCTACATGTCTGTCTTTATGTCAGTACTACACTGTTTTTATTATTGTGGTTTTATAATTTGTTTTGAATTCAGGAAGTATGAATTCTCTAAATTTTTTTTTCTTCAAATTTTTCTTGGCTGTTTGGGCTCCCCTGATATTCCATATGAATTTTAAGATAAACTTTCCTATTTCTGCAAAAATGTTGGGCTTTAAATAGGAATTGTGTTGAATACAAGATTGTTTTTTTTAGTATGTACATCTTCACAATGTTAATTTTTCAATCCATGAACATGAGATGGTTTTTCATTTATCTGTATCTTCTTTAACTTCTTTCAGCAAAGTTTTGTAGTTTTCAGTGTACAAATCTTTAACTTTCTTGATTGGGTTTATTCCTAAATATCTTAACTCTTTTTCATACTAGTATATAGAATTGCTTTCTTAACTTTTAAAATGTTCAATGTTAGTGTTTAGAAATGTAACTGATAGTTGTGTGTTGATTTATATTTTGTAACTTTACTGAATTCATTTATTAGTTCTAACACATTTGCCTCATCCTTGTTAATTGACTTTCTTTGTCTCTAATAACTGCTTTTTATATATTGTTTAATATTAATATAACCGCACAAGTTCTCTTTTGTTTGCTGATTTTATGGTATATCTTTTTTTGTGCTTTTGCTTTCACCTAAGGTGTGTCTCTTGTTCACAATATATGGTTGGATCATAGTTTTTTAAAATCATTTTTTTTCTGTTACCTCTTCTATTTGATTATAGTCTCTTTAAGCAGGTTCTGAAAATTGATACCAATAATCCATCTGTGATTATTTTTTCTAGATTACTTTATTATAATTAATGCCACCAAAAAGTTGTTTTAGCATTTTTTTTTTTTTTGGCAGCCATACCATAACTTTGCACTGATGTGGCTGGTTTTTATAGATCCAATCACAGCATTCCACATTTTTATGTTAAATTGTATTTTGTTATTACTTGCTGACTGATGTCTTTTCACATTCTGTCTTTGTCATCCAGTATATTCATTATCATTCCAATGATGATGATAATGATGAATGTTAATATTTAATTCATATGACTGAACATTCTGTTGATTAAACCCCACTCTGCCACTTGTTAGATGTGTGACCTAAGATGAATTGTTACTGATCAACCCATGGGCTTGCTGCCCAGTGTGCACAGAGGCCAATACCATGGCACTGGCTTTGGAGAAAAGAAAAGCTTTATTGCAAGTCATTTGGCAAGGAGGCAGGAGGAAATGCTCAAATCTGTCTCCTTGAGCTGGTGGCTGGGAAAGGTTTTATAATCATAGAGTAATGAGATGTGATCTGATTAGATCTTACAATGAGATGATGCCTGGGGACATGATCTGACTGGATCCTTTCATGGGGTGATGCCAGAGCTCAATCTGGTTGAATCCTGGATCCTGCTATGTGGTGCCTGCTCCATAATGCTGTCCCTGATCCTCAGTTCAAGCACTTAGGTTCCCCCTGTGGTTGCATGCTTGGTTCATCTAAGCATGCTCAGGTTACATAACCCTGAGGGTCCATGACAACTGAAAAATGACTGACAACTTTATTACATAAAAGTTGAACCATATTGGTCTGGTGTGGTGACAAAGTGACTTAAGCCCTCTACCCTTGTCTTCTCATCTACAAAATGAAGATAATTATAATTAATCACATCTACTCCCTGAGTTGCTATGAGAATTACATGAATTAATGTTTGTAAAGTGCTTAAAATAATGCCTAGCATATAATAAGCACCATATATGTAGTTGTATAGTGAAATAATCAGTTCTATGGAATAAGAAGTCTTATTCTTCACATTTTATCAGTAAGGAAAATAATATTTAAAGATACTAAGTAACTTGCCCAGGGTTCCATTGCTATTAAATGGTATTACTAGGATTTTAATTAAAGTATGTCTTACTCTGAAATCCGTGCTCTTAACCACAAATTCACCAGCATCATCTTCTCAATGATTCATCCAAATCCTTGTTAAACACGTTAAAGAATGTCATGACCGGGGCCTTAGAATACACTGCCAGAAATCTCCCCCTATTAATCAGAGCTGTTTGTTAAATGATCATTCAACAATATCCTCAAATCTTTTTTCCATTTCTCCATAAATCTGAAAAATTTTAAACAATCCATGAACAATGATTTGAAGTACACACATATGCCTTCTATGTATATCCCTAATTCGCCATTGCAACAGATCATCTCAAAAAGGAAACGAGGGTACTTACAAATCTTTGACTCTTTAGTGCTAATGCTGATTACTCCTTGTGTTCCTTCAAAGGATATTATTTCTGATTCTGTATTCAGAATGGTACTTTTAAGAGTTTCTCAGTGTTCCTGAATACCTTTCCTGTCTGAATTTTATGTATATTTTACTGAATAATTTTTCTTTTCTGCATTTAAAAATCTGTCTTTTTAAAGTCTAGGAGAGCTGTCAATTATAGTTGACCTTCCTACTGACAGATATTAGGAATGCTAAGAAGATATAGCTACTTTCTTTAGAATTTATATTTCCGGCCAAACATGTTTGTTTTGGTGGTTAGAATTAGATTTAGAGTAGCAGACAAGGCAAAGCATACTAAAGTTCTATTACTTGAAAGAGTGTGTGCAGGACTATGAATGTGTTATGCCATAGAGAGTATTTAGAAGGGCTTGCTTTAATAATAAAGAATAAATACAGAAATAATCAACATTTCAACTGTCTATGTAAAACTATATTTTCCTAAAGTACTTGAAGACATTTTTGTATGTTAAATATTTATTTAAAATTTTTCCTATTTTGGAAAACATTATTTTAGTAGTTTAATAGTTAACTAAGGGCATATAAGCATCCTGTAAATTTTTCTGGAATAGCAAGATAAATTGTTAAAAAATTTTTCATGTTTGCAGATGAAAAGATAGCAATTACATCAATTAAAATAATTTTCCTTGTGAGTGATACACAATATTTAATTTTCTGCCCATAATAAAAGCTCAGTGTAATTGGGGAATATAGCATTTAGTTTTGATTTAGCATTTAGTAGGCAGTGTAGTTCCTGCTTTTTGATTTGGCCCTGTGCCCTTTATTCTTTACTTGATTAGCTAATTAGTATTGAAAAACCCTGCAAAATTTCAGTGGGGAACTGCATATGTATATTCAGATTCTCAATACTTGAGAAGCAGCCAAGTATTTGATGCATGTGAACACATTCTGAGTTTTGCATAATTCTTATATAATTACTTTTAATATCCAGAGGCTTCTGCCTTCAATATCATTACATAGATCCTATGTCTATCAGCAAGAATGGAGTAGACAAAATATTCTGATTCTATCAAATAAGTCATAATAAAAAATACAATATCTTTGACAGGTGAAGGAGAAAGGAACTAAAAGATTCTTTGAAGGGATAGTATGGCTTAGTGTAAATTTTATGTTTTTATTGACATACAAATATTTCATAAAAGCACATAAGTATACAGCACAATGAATCGTCACAAAGAACATACTTTGAGAGAAAATATTCCAAAACTCCAGAAGGTCTTCTTGTGTCCCCTACCCAGTCACATCCTGCTCACTGTTTCCCCAAATTAGGAGACATTCTGGTTTTTAACACTGTATACTACATTTTTCTTTTTAAAAACCTTACATAAATAGTATTATATAATCCAGCATATATGACTTATTCAACAGTGAGTGATTAACAGATACATCCATCTTGTATATAACACTAATATATTTACTTTTATTGTTGTAGTGTATGTTGTTATTTGAATACAGCACAATTTATTTCTTCATTCTACTGTAGACAAACTTTATTTTTTGTAATTTGGGACTGTTACAAATAGTCCATTTATTTTTGCATTTATGTTGGGGCATGTCCACCTATCAAATAGTTGGATATTAGGATATGTTATTTTCAAATTTAATAGATAATTCCAAACCTATATACAGATTATATCAATTTATACATTCACCAGCTCTTTGTGAGAGCTGAAAGTTTTATTCTCACTAAAACTTTGTCAGTTTGAGTTTTATCCATTTTGATGGGTGAGCACTGGCTATTTTATTTTAGTTTTTAAACTTTAACAAATAAAAGTTATATGTATTTATGGTTTACAACATGGTGTTTTGATCTGTGCACACATTGTGGAATGACTGAATCAAACTAACTAAAATATTAATTACCTCACATATATATGTGTGTGTGTATATATATATATCATTTCTGTGATGAGAACATATAAAATCTACTCTCAGCAATTTTCAAGTATATAATGATTAATTAATGATGTGTGTTAACACCATGTACTACAATGGATCTCCTGAACTTATTCCTTCTGTCTAGATGAAATTTTGTATTCTTTGATTAGTGTCTCCCCAATTCACCCTGTCCTTGCCCCCAGCCATTGGTAACCACCATCCTACTCTCTGCTTCTATGAATTTGACACTTTTAGATTGTGTATTACTTACATTTCTTTGATGATTAATGAGGTTGAAACCTTTCTATATGTTTATTAACCATTGTAATGTTCTGTTTAAGACTTTTGCTCCATTTCACATTGGCATGTCTATCTTTTTCTTATTCAGATGCAAGAGTCCTTTTATAGTGTAGCTATAGACTTTCTTTATTTGAGATACTTTTTCCTATTCTGTAGCTTGACATTTTACTTTATAAATTGTGTCCATTGGTCAAAAGTTTTTAATTTTAATGTATTTCTTTGTATTCAATAATACCCAAAATCATGAAGTTTTTCTTCTTTGTTATATGTTAGAAACTTAATTACTTTATACTCCACATTTCATCTATAATCAAAACCAGAATTTATTTTTATATGTGCTGGGAAGTAGGGGAAAATTTTGTATTTCTACATATAGCTACCCAAGGGACCCAGCGTCATATAGACTATGAAAAGACTAGGTTTTTTTCCTACTACCTGTGTCACACATCATCAGACCTTGGGTACATGGATTTTTTTTCCCTAGACTGTCTATTCTGAATCATTGTGCAATTTTTCTTGACTTATGTCAATATTACATTATTATAATTACCGTTGCTTTACAAAAAGTTTCAATAACCTATACGATAAGCCCTCCAGTTTTCTTTTGTTCTTTTTCAGGATTTCATTTTGGCTCTTCTTGATCTTTTGCATCTATGTACACATTTCTATATAAAAGTTGGACTTGGTTTGTCAATTTGAAAGTTTATTATAGCCATAGATGAATTCGGACAAATGCACATCTTGATAATAGTCTTTCAGTCCATAAACATGAGGATTTAATTTATTTATTTATCTCAGTAAGTAGGGTTTTTGTTCGTCTCTTTGACCTCTTCATTTATCGCTTTATATATTTCAAAGGTACGTATATAGATACAGAACAATTTGTGTTGTGACACCTTCCTGCTAGATTGGCATTTTTATTTCCTTGGATGTCCCTTTTAAACTCTGGTAATGTTTTTTTGCCTTAAGATATACTTTGTTTGATATTAAGATAGTTGCACAAACTCTCTTCAGTATATGTTTGCAGGGAATTCTCTTTGGATATATGCCAGTGCCCCATCCATATACTGTCAGATTTTCCAGTGATTGTAAACAGGCTGGATTTCCAATTGCCTGAGTGCTGCCCCTGTTGCCTGGATCATAGAAACTTCAAGTACTGGGGAATTAATATTTTTGAGAATAGCTTTCAACCTTACTCAGATGTGGTGGCTCTGAAGTTCTTCATTTAAGCTGACTTCTAGAATTCCCTAGAGGAATTAGCCCCACTTGCCAGAATGGCAGCTCTCTTGATCTGCCGTTGTCTATTTGATCCTGCCCTCCTTTTCCTTTCTACCTTATTTCCCTTCTCCAGTTTTGTGGAGTTACCTCCTAAATAAACTACTGTTATTTTAATCCTTGTTTCAGGATCTACTTCTGATGGTCCCAAGTAAGACAATATGTTTTTTAGAGTAAACAGACAACCTACAGAATGGGAGAAAATATTTGCAAATTATGCATTTGACAAAGATCTTATATTTAGCATCTATAAGAAACTTAAATTTGTAAGAAAAAAGCAAATAACCTCTTTCAACAGTGTGCCAAAGACATGAATAAACACTTTTCAAAAGAAGACATACATATGGCCAATGATCATATGGAAAAAATCTCAGTATCACTGATAATTACAGAAATGCCAGTCAAAACCACAATGAGATACCATCTGAACCAGTCAGAATGGCTATTATTAAAAGCCAAAAAATAACAGTTACTGGTGAGGTTGCAGAGAAAAAGGAATGCTTATACTCTGTTGGTGGGGTTGTACATTTGTTCGACCATTGTGGACAGCAGTGTGGTGATTCCTTAAAGACCTAAAAACAGAACTGGCATTTGAGTTAGCAATCTTATCACTGGCTATGTACCCAGAGGAATGTAAATCGTCTGTCATAAAGACACATGGATGCCTATGTTCATTGCAGCACTATTCACAATAGCAAAGGCAGGGAATCAACCTAAATGCCCATCAACGGCAGATTGGATAAAGAAAATGTGGTGCATATGTACCATGGAATACGGTGCAGCCATAAAATAGGAAATCATGTCCTCTGTAGCAGCATGGGTTGAACTGGAGGCCATTATCCTTAGCAAAATAACTCAGGAACAAAATACTGCATATTCTTGTTTATAAGTGGGAGCTGAATGATAACACATGGACACAAATTGGGAAGCAACAGATACTGGGGCCCATTGGAGGGTGGAGAGCGGGAAGATGGAGAGGATCAGAGAAAAAAAACTGTTGGGTACTAGGCTTAGTACCTGGGTGGCGAAATAATTTGTACAACAAAACCCCATGACATGAATTTACCTATATAACAAACCTGCACATGTACCCCTGAACCTAAAATAAAAGTTTTAAATCTCTGCATGATTAAAAAGAAGAGACAACATGTTTTTCTAGGCTTTTATTTAGAATATTATGTCCTTGTATTTAAAACATGTCTCTTTAAACTGTATGCTATTTGCCAAAAAAAAAAAGTAAAATAAATATCTTGTTAGCAGCTGTTTTACTTCGTTTAATTCAGTTTGACAATGTTAATATTTTACTTTATTTATTTATTTTTACTTCTATCTCCCTTTCCTGGTAGACAATAATAACACTTTAAGTATTTCAAATATATGTCTGTAATAATTATTGCTATAGATGAGATTTAAATCTACCATCTGCTTTACATTTCTTTTTCTTATTTATGTATCTTCTTATGAGTTTATACATATTTTTTCAGTCCTCCTTTCTAATATATGAATTTAGGGTGATAAATTTCTTATGAGCACAGATTTAGGTGTACTCAACAGCTATTTATATGTCATGTTTACATTATCATTTGGTTCAAAATGTTTTTAATTTCCATTTTGATTTTTGAGTTTTTTGACCCAAGGAAATATAGAAGTAAATATGTTACTTAGTTTTCAAGTATACTAGGATTCTTTAGTTATATTTTTGTGACTTATTTCTATATGACTTCTAATGTGGCCAGGGAATATACCCTCTATTGTTTCAGTACTTTGAAATCTGTGGAGAGTCCCTTTTAGTCCACTGTATATTCAAATTTTATAAATCCAATTTATACACTTGAAAAGAATGACATTTATGCCGTGCTTTTTAATATAATGGATATATTATTTAGGTCAAATTTGTTGATTAGGTTGTTCAAATCCTCATACTTAATGAATTTTTGTTTATTTTTCTACCATTACTGCAAAAAGTGTATTAAAATCCCACACTATAATTGTGGATTTGTTCACTCCTTTTTAGATTTCTGTTAGTATTTTCATTATTAAATTTAAATTTATATTATTGGTACATATATATTTAGAATTTTCGTTACTCATAAATGTATCATTGTGAAATGCCACTCTATTTCTTAGATTTATTTGCCTTAAATCCTTCCTTGTAAATGAATATAGAGGCTTTCTTTTTGTTATTTTATATATAATATGTAGTTTTTCTTTCAAAATAATTATCAATTCTCAGAAAGTTGCAGAAAATATAGAGGGAGGTCTTCTATATTCTTCATTCTGTATTCCCCGATGGTAACATCATATGTAACTGTGGTATAATATCAAAACTAAGAAACTGACATTGGTAACAGTCCATAGAGCTTATTCAGATTTCATCAGTGTTACATGCATTTATGCACATGTATGTACTTTTATGCAATTTTATCACAAATGTAGTTTTGTATAACCGTTACCACAATTACAATACAGTACTTCATTATGAAGCTTTCTATTCATAATTGCCATACCCACCTACTTTCCTCCTAACAACCATTAATTTCTTCTCTGCTTCTAAAATTTTTGAATTTAAAGAGTACTGTCTAAATGGAATCATGTAATATGTAACCTTTTGAGATTGACTTTTTTCTCAGCATAATATTTGAGATCTGTCCAAGTTGTTGTGTATATCAGTCATGTGTTCCTTTTCTATTACTATGTAGTATTCCATAATATGGATGTACTATGTTGGTTTAACCTTTACTCAACTGAAGCACACTTGATTTTTTTGCAGTTTTAGCTATTACAAATAAAGCCAAACACTCATGTATGGGTTTTTATGTGAACAAAATTAACTTTTTTTCTGGTTTAAATGCCTAAGAATGCAATTGTTATGTCACATGGAAAGTGCAAGTTTGATTTTATAAACAATGTCCAAAACATTTTCAGAGTGATTGTACCATTTTACATCCCTATGATCAGTATCTGAGAGATTTAGTTTCTCTGTGTTCTTGCCAGTAGTTGGTGTGATCACTTTTACCCCTTTTCATAGATGTGTGATAATATCTTTTTGTGGTTTTAATTTACATTTCCCCAATTGTGAATGATGACGAACATTTTTTCTTTTTTTTTCTATTTTTTAAAATTATACTTTAAGTTCTAGGGTACATGTGCACAACGTGCAGATTTGTTACACATGTATACATGTACCATGTTCGTTTGCTGCACCCATTAACTTGTCATTTACATTAGGTATTTCTCTAATGCTATCCCTCCCCCAACCCTCCCACCCCATGACAGGCCCCGGTGTGTGATGTTCCCCACCCTGTGTCCAAGTGTTCTCATTGATGAACATCTTTTCATGTACTTTTTTTCCATAAGTATATCCTCTTTGGTGAATATCTATTTATATCCTTTGTGTTTTTTCTAATTGCAGTCCTTGTATTTTTACTCTTGAATTTTAAGAGTTTTGGAAATATTCTAGATTCTTGTTGGATAAGTTGCTTGCCATCATTTCTCCCAACCCATAGCTCTTGTTTTCATCATAGGATTTTGAAGAATAAAAGATTTTAATTTCGATGAAGTCCAATTTTTAATTTTTTTCTTTATGAATTGTGCTTCTGATGTCAAGTCTAAAAATGTTCCACCTCGGCCTGACTTGTAATGTTTTTCTCTTATTTTTTCTACAATTCTTATAGTTTTACATTTTAAATTTTAGCCCATGATCCATTTTGAGTTAGTATTTACATAGTATCACATAAGATGTGAATTTTAGGTCAGTTTTTTTGTTTTCTTTTGTTTTGTTGTTTGTTTTTGCCTATCAATATCAAATAGCTCCAGTACTGTTTGTTGAAAAGGTGATCCTTTTTCCATTTAATTGTATTTGTGCATCTGTCAAAAATTAGTTGGGCATATTTTCATGAGTCTAAGTTTTCTATTTTTAAAAATTGATTATTTTGCCTATTCCTTTGCTAATATCATGGTGTCTTAATTACTGTAGCTTTATAATGAATTATAATATTGAGTAGATTGATTTCTCCCATTTAATTCTTCCTTGTCACAATTGTTTTAGTTATTCTAGGAGCTATAAGTTTTAATGTAAATTAATAAGGTTCTTTATGTATACAAAATCTATAGTGGGATTTGATAGGAATGGCACTAAATCTATACATTACTTTAGGAAGAATTGACATCTTTATTATAGTGAGTCTTCCAATCCATGAACATAGTATGCCTCTTCATTTATATAGGTCTTTATATATTTCTTTCAGCAGCGTTTTGTAATTTTCAGCATACAGATTCCATATGCTCCTTGTTAGATTTATACCTAAGTATATATGTGATTATAAATGGTATTGTGATTTTAATTTTAGTTTCCACTTGTTTATTGTTAGTGTTTATAGATATAGTTGATTTTCATATATATCTTGTGTATTTTTTCCCAATTAAAGATACATATATATATATAGAGAGAGAGCTTTTAGGCATGTTTCTTTTTAGAAGTGTATACTTAAACAATCTTAAAATATTTTCAATTATAGGGTTTTTTTGTTTGATATAGTTAATGATGTATTCGACTTTGTATATACAGTTTTACAAATTGATTTCTGATTATCTTTCCTCTTTTATTCTTTCTATAATTTCTTCTCACCACTATCAATTTTGTGTTTCACACAAGTCTTCTCTGAGGGGTATCCTTACTATACATAATTGTCAGTGATTTAAACCATACATATTAATTTAGATTAATCCACATATTTACCCATTCCATTGCTTTTGATTCCCTTTTGCAATTTCAAACTTTTATCTGGGATCATTTTCTTTCTGCTTAATAAACTCTTCTTAGTACTTCCTGTAGTATTGATCTGCTGCTAAAAAGTTGTTTCAGATTCTAGATTTCTGAAAATATCTTTATTTAATTATTGTTGTTGATGGATATTTTTATAGTGTATAAATCCTGGGTTAGCGGCTATTTTCCTTCCACACTTTCAGTCGCTAATTTATTGTCACTTTATTTTTATTATTTGTGTTAAGTCCGCTGTGTATTTTTATGTTGCTCCTTTGAATTATGTATGTAACATATATATAATTATATATGTATAATAATTGTAAGTGTATATTTTTTAAACTACCAGTTTTAAAGTTTTTCTTTGTTTTTGATTTTAAGAAGTTTTATTATGATATGTGTAGGTGTTATTTTCTTTGTATTAATCCAGTTTAGGGTTTGTAGTGCCTCTTGAATACAAGCTTAATGTATCTTTGAACATTTTTAGCCATTATCTTTTAAAATTGTTCTTTTGCTTCATTATTTCTCTCACCTCTGCTCTGGCTCTCCAATTATAGGTATGTTAGATATTTTTACTATGTTTTCTATTGTTCCCATGTTCTTTTCTATATTGTCTACTTTTTTGTTTTTCTGTGTTTAATTCCAGACTTTTAAAAATAATCAGTGTTCTAGTTTAATAATTTTTTCTTTGTCTGTGTCTGATGGATGTCTAGTCTCTTGATTTAATTATTAAAGTTACTTTTTCAGTAACTGAATATCCATTTGGTTCTTTCACTTCTTTGAGGATCTCTGCCAGTACTACCAGTCTTGTCTTTTATTTTCTTAGACACATTAAGCATTACCCCAAGAGCCTGAATTTTATAACTCTGTTACCTGTATGCCATCATGTATGTTTGTTTCTGCAGTCTGTATTTTTTTTTAGTGTTCAAGGAAATGTCTTCTTGTATTTACTTGATTGTTTTTTAAAACAGTTCTATTAAAATGTAATTCACATACTATAAAATTAATCCTTCTAAAGTGTACAATTCAGTGATTTTAGTATATTCACAGAGTCATGTAACTATTATCACTATCTAACTTTAGAATATTTTTGTCACACCAAACAGAAACCCTGTACCCATTAGGTTCATTCTTGCCACCAGCCAACACTTGGCAACTACTATTGTACTTTCTGTCTTGATGGATTTTCCTATTCTGGACATTTTATAAAAGTGAAATCATATAATATGTGGTCTTTTTGACTGACTTCTTTCACCCAGCATACTTTTTTGAGATTTATTTATGTTGAGCATGTATTAGTACTATATTCCTTTTTGTTGCTGAATAATATTCTGTTATATGGATAAACAGCTTTTTATTTATCCATCAACTGATGGACATATGGCTTACTTTCATTTTGGGCTATTATGAACAATGCTACTATGAAAATTTTTGTGCATTTTTTTTTGTAGACATATGTTTTCAATTGTCTTGGATATATGTGTAGGAGGGGAATCTGGATCACATAGTAACTCTGTGTTTAACATTTACAGTGACTACTAAACCGTTCCAAAATAGCTGCCCCATTTTACAATCCCACCGCAATATATAAGCATTCCAGTTTCTCTGTATCCTTGCCAGTACTTGTTTGCCTTTTATTGTTTAGCCATCCTCGTAGGTGTGAAGTAGTATCTCATCGTGGTTCCTGGTTATTGCTTAAAACTCTTATTGATGTACAAAATAAATGCAGAATAGTGCACAAACTTAACTTGTCTAACCAGCATTCAAATGGGAACAGAGAATAATACAAGCAAAATTCATTTTTGTTCTTTCAATCACCAACTTATCCCTTTAGAAAGGTAACACCTATCCTGATTTCTAAGAGCATCTATTAATTGTGCTTGTTTTGTCCTTTGTATAAATGTAATCATACCTCATGTAAACTGAACGGCTTCAAATGCAAATGAAATTGCTTTCTAATCAACACTGGAAAAACTACATAACAATGATAGGCAATTTTTATTTTTTAAATCATTGTTAGAAACCTGACAGCCTGCTTGCCCTCCTACTTTCCTTCTTTCTTGTTTATTTTATTCATATATACCATCTTAATTTATGTCTTTCCATTTGTCCCACTATGCTCCTTTTTCGTCTTTCCTTATGTTATTTGGTATTAATATAGTATTTCTTTTTTATTATTTAACTTTTCCTTCTCTTTGCCTGTTAGGCATATATATATATATATATATATATATAGCTTATATTAATTTTTAAATACTTTTAGTAGTTATTCTATGGATTTCAGCATGCATCCTTAGCTCACTAAAGACTGATGTAAGTTATTTCTTTTACCTTTCTTATACAAAGTTAGATATCAGCACCATTTAACTGGATTTACTTCCCACCTGCCTTTTTTTTTTTTTTTTTTTTTTTGAGACAGGGTTTCACTTTGTCACCCCGGCTGGAGTACAGTGGCACAATCATAGCTTGCTGCAGCCTCAAACTTCCAGGGTCAAATGATCCTCCTACTTCAGCCCCCTGAGTAGCTGGAACTATAGACATGTACCACTACACCTTGCTAATTAAAAATAAATTCTTTTAAGATGGGGTCTCACTGTGTTGCCCAGGCTGGTCTCAAAGTCCAGAGCTCAAGTGATCCTCCAGCCTTGGACTACCAAAGTGATGGGGTTACAGGCATGAGCCACTGTGCCAACCCTACCTGCCTTTTATATTGCGTTTAATTTCAATATACATCTTAAATCCGTGAGATATTATTATTACTATTACCATCTTGTATAATCAATATTAATTTAGATTTACTCACATATTTATTTTCTATTGCTATTCATTCCCTCCTGTATCTTTGGGCTTCTGTGTGGTATAATTCGAGATTGAATATCAGGCATCGTGTTGTTACAGTGGTTCTGGATGCATTATCTTTTTCCAGAGAGGCTTTAAACCTATCTCTGATAAGTAACTTGATATAGACATATCACCTTAATCCAAGCAAGGCTTGAGCTGTCTCAGTGATGGATAGTAGTCCAAGAAAGGCTCAGACTGGTTTTTATTCACTCTTACTTATAGCGGGTCTCATTGAGAAAGCCAGGATTGTTTACTAGGGCCCTTTATCCATAGAGGGTCCTAAATTCCAAAGTAGTCTCCTTAACATCGTGATATGGCAAAAGACTTCTTTTTCACTTCAGCTTCTGCTTAGCTTCTTAGAGTTACACCCTAGGCAGATTAAGAATTCACCAACATTTTTTGAGGATTAGCTTCTTTTTTATTTTTTTCTGTACTTCCTTTCTCTCTGAGATTTTGTCTTCCTGAATATTTTTGTAGCCCCAAACTTGATTTTTTCTTTTCTTCTCATGCCTGTGAGAGTACCAAAATTTAGCTGGCATCTCTTCTTCTTATCAGCTTACATCTGTCTGGATTCTCAGTCTTCCCCCAGTGCTTCATATCGTGAAATACTTGGTTTAATACAGAAATGTAGAACACAGGACTTTTATTTACCTCCTCTTTTTCCTTGGATCTTGGTCCCTCCATTTTGGCTTTGCATAAGTTTTCTTATACTTCTACATAGGTTTTTATTTTTGTTTTTTCTTTTGTATTTTATCCAGATGTTCTAATTGTTTTGATAGGCACTACAGCTTGCTAACAAACTATTGTTTCATAGAAAAAACTGAGTTCAAGTTTCTTCTTTTTTTCCCTCATTTCACTAATATTTTTTGAGCACCTACTATGTGCCATGCTTCTGCTAGGATTTGGGAACATTGCAGTGAAGAAGACAACCCACTATCCAGCTTAAGAAATAGATTGTTACAGGTCTCTTAGAAATCCCATGTGCTCCACCCTCATCCTATACCTGTCTCCCTCACCAAAAGGTAATCGTTATCCTAAATTTTATGTTGATCACTGTGGTTCCTTATAGTTTCAAATGTGTACATATCCTAAAGTGTACTTTGTAAAGTTCTACATGTTTCTGAGCTTTATAAAACTGAAATCATATTATATGTACTCTCACACAATTTGCATTCGCTTCTTGATGTTTTAATTAGATCTATCTGTATGTATATAATGCAGTTCATTCATTTTCCTTGTTTTTTTAATATTACAGTTATTAATATATTAAATTTTATGTGTTTTTTGAATAAACACACATTTTGAATGTTTTAGAGTACAATTACTTGGTTGTAAGGTACATTCATCTTCAACTGCGTAAACAATGCCAAATCATTTTCCAATGTGTGTATATTAGATACTTTAATTTTTATTATTTTAACTTTTATATTAAGGACTTATTCATGTAATCTATATGGAATTAAGAGTAATAATTAAAAATAATGGTAAGATCACTCTGTATAATACATAAGAAATGGATTCAAGGAATGCAAATTTGGGAAACCACATATGAAGCAGTTACACTAATTCTATTGAGTGATTATAGAGGCTTTGACTAGTATTGTGACAATAGGGATGAGAAAGGCATTGATTTTACATATAGCTAGAAGGTAGAAGGGATGGAACTTGGAGAGTAAGGAAAAGTAAGTTTCTAATCTGGGTTTCTGCAGTTAGCAAGTATGCAGATAACCTTAACATTTGCATGGAAGTTATAAAATGACCCAGAGATCAAATTTATTGTAAGAATAAGTATAGAACAGAGCCCCAGAAACCTCAGTTGGTAAGTTCAGTAAGAGGAAGAATGTCAGTTCAGGGCTGAAAGGGAGTGGCAAAAGAAGTAGGAGGAGAATTGAATATTTGAGAATGGGAAGCCAAGGAAAGAAGTGTTTCATGAAAGAGGGAATAGTCAGCAATGTCTCATTCTGCAGAAAAGTTAAAAAATTATGACCTGAAAATAGCTAATAGATTTAATGATGTGAACATCACTTGCAAATGTGGCAAGATCAGATCACTGGAGCAAGGGTGGTGAGAGCCAAATTGCTCTGGTTTGATGAGGCAGGTAAGAAAATGGAGATAATGAGCATAGATAAATCCTTCAAGATGTTTGGGTAGTAACTGGAAGTGAATTTAGGGTTGAGAGAAGGTTTGATTTTTTACTATGGTTTTAATATGGCTGAGATTTGTGTACAGTTAATAGTGAGGAAAGTTGCTAGTGAAGAGGAAAAGGTTGAACAAGAAAGGGAACATTCTTGCTAGAGGAAGTCACTGGGAACATGTATGGCGAGAGTGGAAAAGTACTGAAATTAATCAGCTTTAAACAGGGGGAGGGACGTGGTTTCCATTTTACTAGGGGAGTATGGGTGTAGATTTAGGTAGACTTGTTGGTTTGCTCAAAGGCAGTTGAGGGAGTTTCTGCTCATGGCTTTTATTCACATTTAAAAGTATTTTAAATTCATCTTGAATTCAAAGATACTCATTAATTTATTTTGTTTAACTTTTTTTATTTTAAACAATTTATTTTAGCAAAATATTTAAACAAGGACTACTCATAAACAAACAAATCAAGCACACATGAAGTTTTTTTTATAGTAAATAGGGTAAAGCACATTTATAACAGGTCCAATTTTTCTTTTTGCTTGCGGGTTGTAAGCTGCCTGAGAGCCACACCATGACTTTGTTCTTTGTTGCCTCAGCAAATAATGCACAACAGGGTTCGGTAAACAAGAGTTAAATTCTGCCAAGAGTGAAAAAAAAAGTCCCCAGTGATGTGACACCGCAGGGAGCATGGGGTGTCAAAGTTAGAGCATAGATGCATCATAGTGAGTTTGCGATTTAGTGGAGGGGGGTGTTTCATTATCTCAAAGTGTCGAACTTACAAAGAACTTACGTTTCTCAAGCCTTTGGGCTGTTTCTGTAGGAGGGCCTAGAAAATTGGCCTTGCTCACTCAGCGAGATGTAATTCTGACATTTTCCTGAGTCAGTCTCAGCCCCCACAAAGCATCTTGCTGTGTGTCAGTGTGAAGCCTGCAGACTTGTAATGTGTCTGAACCAGATGCTGTATTGCCATCCCTTAGCCCTGTTTTGTGAGAGCTGGCTCCATAGAACATAAGAACATTTCAAAAATTAATAATAGAAAGGTTTCTTTTTTAATTTTAATGATATCATAAAACAAAACATCCTCTCTTCTGCCCCCCAACCCTGCCCCAGTTTATCATTCTTTTGAAACTGGGTTTTGACAGCTGCTGAATAATAGAGATAAGATGTAGTTCTTTTTCTCCCTGCTGAAATACTGCATTATTTGTTATTCATGGGTTCTTGTTTTCCTGGAAGATGGTTTGGTAAAATATGTGGGTGATGTGTACCCTATAATTGCCTGGAGGCCTTTTAGATTTCCTGTTTGAGTGTTTTCCTTTGGCTTTAATAAACTTGCAAATAGTTGTGGGAAAGAAGCTACTGAATGTTAATATAATTGACCTGTTTTAGTACAAGGTCTCCCCAAACCCACTCCCAGATGAGCAGATTCATTTATTTTATTTTATTTATTTTTTTGAGATGGAGTCTCACACTGTCACCTGGGTTGGAGTGTAGTGGCATGATCTCAGCTCACTGCAACCTCCTTCTCCCAGGTTCAAGTGATGCTCCTGCCTCAGCCCCCTGAGTAGCTGGGATTACAGGTGCCCACCACCACACCCGGCTTATTTTTGGTACTTTTAGTAGAGATGGGGTTTTACCATGTTGGCCAGGCTGGTCTTGAACACCTGACCTCATGATCCACCTGCCTCTGTCTCCCAAAGTGCTGGGATTACAGGTGTGAGCTGCTGCGCCCAGCCCAGATGAACAGATTCAGCATTTTAAAGTATTTCTTTGTAAGTTACAAAGAAGAAGTAAAAAAATATTAAAAGCTGCTGCCTTTTTAAAATCTAGAAGGCTCTATTTCTACTCCATCTTGCCAGTGTCAAGCTTTTAATCTTTCTTTATGCCTCTGTGGTGTTGCCATCTGCTTTTTGAATAAGGCTCAGTAATCAATACAGCAGGAAACTTGCTGGGGCTAGATAAGTCTCCTGTCAAAACAAAGGAGAGCCATGCATTTACCACTAAAGCAAAAAAGAAGTGACAGACCAGACTGCCATAGAAACACCTTTGTTTCCATTGCGGAGACTTACCTAAGGCACAAGGGGGGTTTCATTTTCAGGAAATTTAGGCAGAGAGGAGGCACTTCACCTGGATGCCCTGAAATGAAGATTTGTTTCCTAAGATTTGAGTTGAGGAATTCTGCATTGGGAAAGAGAGAGATTCATTTTTAAAAATTGTAACAGGTGTGGGACTTAATTGCATTTCTTAAAATATATTTCATATGTACATTTTAAAATTAATAATCTTCCCTTATTTGAAGCTTAATGATCCAGCAAACTGGTCCATCTGGAATACTGCCTGAAACCAATAAGAATAGAACAAAAAAAGTTGAAACAATCAAAATAGACTCTAAAGTGACCATACCCCAGCATCTGCTCCTCGTTTATGGAATCCTTCTGTGAGCCTATGTTTCCTAGGCGGTAGTTGATACTCTTTGGAGCCAGACCCTTGGGGTTGAATCCTGGCTCTGCCAGTTGCTAGCTGTGTCGTTTTGGGCAAGTTACTTTAGCCGTTTGTTCCTCAATCTTCTCATCTCTAAAATGGAAATAATAATAGAGTTGCTATAGAAGTGAGTTAATACCCATGCAGTGGTGCCTGGTATGTGGTAAACAGTAAATATTAACTATTTCTTATCTTATTTGCTCTTACTTTATTATTTATTATCTCATATACCCTGCATGCTTGGTGATCTAGTTTCCAGATATACAGGCAATTATAACTATGATTTAAAAGGGAGAAAAGACATTTATAGAGTTAAGTCTATATTTTAGGATTAAAATAGCCTATATTTTAGGATTTGAGCTGATAGCTCAAAATAAAGAATAAGAAAACTTGAAAACTAAGCATAAGAACTTAAAAAGTACAGCATTCTGGGCTATTTAAGAAAATAGTCATAAACTTTCAATGACTCCAGAGGGCATTAGTGAATTTCAACACAATTCAGTACCTATTGTTCAGAGTAATGATTCTGATTCATGAAGAAGATGTTAAATTCTGTTCATAGTGTTCAGTTTAGAGAAATCAGAAAGAATTTTATGTTTTAGGAAAATTCCAAAACAAACATTTAAAAAAGACATTTAAAGGTCCATTTCTAGAAGATTTGGAATTACATAAACTTCATTTATTTGAATTTTTTTCTGCCTCCTCTTTTCATTCCAAGTTAGTTTTTTTCAGAATTATTTATAAATGTGATTTTCAGACACAAGTATTATTTCTGTTAAATGCCAAACACGTCTTCCCTGTACACACCTCATCTTAGCTTTCATTTTAGCCATTCCACTGCTCAGTAATATCTCCATACAAATCTCCTTGATTGTCAGGTTGACCAGGTTTTGCTCTGCAAATTATGTGTACCACGAATTGGCAGTCTGAGGTATGTGAGATGAGATATACATCATGCCATTTGCAATACAACCTTTAATGTTTACATACACATCTTTGAATTAGAAAGATCATTTTGCTCTAAAATGATTTTTTTTTTAAAAATTTAATTGTGGTAAAAATACATAACATAAAAATCTAACTATCATTCTATTTAAGTGTACAGTTCAGTAATATTATTCACATTTTTGTATGACAGAGCTCTAAAAATTTTTCATGTTGCAAAATGGAAACTCTACACCCACTGAACAACTCCTCATATTCCCTTGCCTCAACCCTTGGAAAACACCATTCCACTTTCTATTTCTATGAGTTTATCTACTTTAGGTACCACATATAGGTGGTATCATAGAGTATTTGGCCTTTTGTGAGTGGCTTATTTCACTTAGCATAATGTCCTCTGTGTTCAACCATGTTGAAACAGATGATAGAGTTTCCTTGTCTTTTCAATCCTGGATAATATTCCATTTTTTTATATATCACATTTTATTTATCCATTTATTTGTTGATGGGTATTTGGTTTACTTACAACTCTTGGTTATTTTAAATAGTGCCACTCTGAATATGGGTATGCAAATATCTCTTCAAATTACTGCTTTCACTTATTTTAGATACATACCAAAAAGGGATTGCAAGATCACATAGTAATTCTATTTTTAATTCTTTCAAGAACCTTCATATTGTTTTCTGTAATGGCTACACCATTTCATATTTTCACCAACAGTGCACGAGGGTTCCAATTTTTCCACATCCTCAGAAATGTTTATTATAATTATAATTTTTTGATTGTGGCCATACTAATGGAGGTGGGATGATATCTCATTGTGGTTTTGATTTGTATTTCTCTAAGTATTTAGTGATGTTTAGCATCTTTTCATTTGCTTATTGGCCGTTTGTATATTTTCTTTGCAGAAATTTGCCCATTTAAAATCAGACTATTTGTTTTTCTGTGTCATTGAGTTGCAGGAGTTCTTTATGTGCTCTGGATATTAGCCCTTTATCAGATACATGGTTTGCAAATATTTTCTCACATTCTGTAGGCTGACTTTTCATTCTGTTGATTGTATTGCATTCTTTGATGCAAATACGTTTTTAAATTTGACGTAGTCCCATTTGTCTATTTTTGGTTTTGTTGGTTGTGGATTTGATGTCATATCCAAGAAACCATTCCCAAATCTAATGTCATAAGGTTTTTCCCATTTTTCTTCTTGAGTTTAATAATTTCAAGTGTTTAGGTCTTAAATCATTTTGATTAAGTTTTGTATTTGGTGTTAGGTAAGAATCTGACTTTATTCTTTTGCATGTGCATATTCCATTTTCCAAATACCACCTGTTTGAAGAGAATGCCCTGTCCTCACTGAGTTGTTGAAGATAATTTGAACATTATATGTCAGGGTTTATTTCTGGGCTCTCTATTCCATTTGTCTGTATGTCTGTCTTTATGCCAGTACCACACTGTTTTGATTACTATAGCTTTGTAATGTGTTTTGAAATCAGAAAGTGTGATGCCTCCAACTATGTTCTTTTTCAAGATTGTTTTGATGATTTGGGGTCCTTTGGGATTCCATATAAGTTTAGGAAATTTTTTGTATTTCTGAAAAAAATGTCATTAGGATTTTGATGTGGATTACATTGAATCTGTAGATTTCCTTTGCTTTGAATAGTATGGATATTTTAATAATATTAAATTTTTCAATTCAGTGTTGCAATGAATACTGGATGTCACTTATTTATATCTTTTAACATTTCTTTCAGCAATATGTTACAGTTTTCAGTGTATACCTCTTTCACCTTCTTGGTTAATCCTAATCATTTTGTTCTTTTTGATATTGTCATTTTATTCTTTTTGATATTATTGTAAATGAGATTGTTTCTAAATTTACTTTTGGATTATTCATTGTTAGTATATAGAAACAACCAATTTTGCCTTGTTGATTTTGTATCCTACATGTTTGCTGGATATGTTTATCAGGTCTAGTAGTTTTTTCGTGTGTGGAATTTCGGGGTCTTCTACCCTCAAATTATGTAAGATCTTGTCATCCGTGAACAAAGATTATTTTACTTTTTAATTTCCTTTTTGGATGCCCTTTAGTTTTTTTCTTGACTAATTTTCCTGGCTAGGACTTGCAGTACCATGTTGAGTGAAAGTGGAGGGAGAAGGCTTTCACACTTTGTACCTGAGCTTAGAGGAAAATTTTTCAGTGTTTTACCATTGAGTATGATGTTATATGTGGTTTTTTATATATGATCTTTAATCTGTTGAGGTATTTTCCTTCTATTTCTTGTTTGTTGGGTGTTTTTATCATAAAAGGGTGTTGCATTGCGTCAGATGCTTCCTCTGCATCACTTGAGATAATCGTTTGGTTTTGTCCTTCATTCTGTTGATGTAAGTAACTACACTGATTGATTGTTGCATGTTGAACCATCCTTGCATTCTAGGAATGAATCCCACTTGTTCGTGGTGTATGTGATGTCCTGTTGAATTTGGTTTTTGAATATGTGGTTGAGATTTTTGAATCAATATTCATCAGAAATATTTGTCTATTGTTTTCTTTTCCAATGGTATACTTATCTGGCTTTGGTATAGTGTAATGCTGACATCATAAAATGAATTTGGAATATTCCTTTCTCTTCAGTTTTTTTTTTTTTTTTTTTTTGTTGAAACAGGGTTTCACTCTGTCACCCAGGCTGGAGGGCAGTGGTGTGATCTCAGCTCACTGCAACCTCTGCCTCCCGGGTTCAAGTGATTCTTGTGCCTCAGCCTCCTGAGTAGCTGGGACTATAGGTATGTGCCACTACACCGGGCTAATTTTTCTATTTTTAGCAGCAATGGGGTTTCACTATGTTGGCCAGGATGATCTCAATCTCCTGACCTCATGATCTACCTGCCTCAGCCTCCCAAAGTGTTGGGATTATAGGTGTGAGCCACTGTGCCCGGGCTTCTCTTCAATTTTTTGCAAGAGTTTGAGGAAGATTGTTATTAATTCTTTTATACATCTTTAGTAGAATTCTCCAAGGAAGACATCTGGCTATGGGCACCTTTTTATTGGGAAGTTTTTTTGATTACTGAATTTAATCTTCTTACCAGTTATATATCTGTTCTTTTTTATTATTATTTATGATTCAATCTTGATAGTGTGTATGTTTCTAGGAATTTATCCACTTTACTCTAAACTCTTGACCACCATACCTTATGCAATTGGATCTGGTCTACTCCTAGGAACCTGGATTTGATTGTGAGTTCTTAAGAGCTGTCTTTTGTAAATCTCAGTTGGTGGCTTGTTAAGGTTCATCAAAGTAGGCTTCCAATGTTGTAAACAGCTTCCTCATTCACAGGGGTACAATAATGATGGCAACGGTAGACCATCCAGAGCAGCTGCTGTCATTATGCCAGATGCATTGGGGAGGTGAGAGCAGTGGCAGCAGGAGTGGTTGCAGGAGCAGCAGTGGCAGCAGTGGGTCCTCTGTGCCCTGGATCCCTGAGGCAATCAACTGTACCACCCCCACCCTTGCATGGCCAGGCAGAACCTGTTCCCAGGCCCAGAGCCTCTGCTGTGGCCTCAACCTTGCTCCCTGCCACATCCCATGGGCCCATAAGCACTGGGCCAAAGGTGCAGCCAGAACTCATGGGGCCAGCCCCAGGAACATCGGAGTCATTTGTGTGGGGTTGGCCAGGTCCACTGTATCACGTGCATTTCACCCATTGCCCTGGAAGCCATCGCAATGGGACCAGGCCGGGTCACCTGCTGGTGGGGGAGCAGCATGGTCAGTCACGAAGGGCGGGCAGAGTTGGAGCTGGGTTCCGGGGCAGTGCTGTGCTGCATGGAGCCAGTGGGAGCTGGGAGCAGGCAAGACCCCGCCCTCCCATGTGTGGCTGCAGCTGCCCAAGTTGTGGCTGTGGACTCAGTCATTTTGCACTCTTGGGGGGCCTGGGACAGCCTCCTCCTTTGCCCACACAGGCTTGAAGATGTCTGCTCCCATTACCTGGCCTCTTCTTGCTTTCATTGCCCACTCCAATCATGGAGCCCAGGTGCTGTTGCAACCTGACAGGGTATGTGCATGCTTGGGGCAGTGCTGACAGACCAGCCCCCTGCCACGTTGGCCCCCTCTAGACTTTGGGCAACAACGAGTATGGAAGGGAGGCCCAGCAGGTGCTGAGGGCAGCTTGGCACTGGCCTGCAGGCACTCCTGGGCACAAACAGCCTGGGTGCCATGAATGGTGGCAGGCATCAGACAAGATCCTGGGAAGAAGAGGGGAGGGTCCCCAGTGAAACCCCACCTTCAGACTGGGAAGGGCCTGAAGCCTGGGGGCTGGGCTACTGATCCCCTGGACTGAAGTGGGAACTTGTGGTGCCTTTTCCGGACCTGCCCATGGCCACCCATGGACCAATGGACGTGTACTTCCTCTCCCCTGAGACCCATAAAAGCCCTGGACTCAGCCAAACTCAAGGAGATGATGGGACAACCAACTGCAGAGAGAAGCTGCCCACCCCAGGATCTCCTCTTTGCTGAGGGCTGAGGAGATGATGAAACATCCAGTTGCAGAAAGAAATTAACCTCTCTGCTGAGAGCTGGACAATTATCAGGATGACCTGCCTCACAGAAAGGAGCTACTGTCTCTGCTGAGAGCTGAACACTCATTGGAACACTCTGGCTACAGAGAGGAGTTCCCCTCTAAGCTGTTCTATTGCTCAATAAAGCTCCTCTTTATCTTGTTGGCCCTCCACTTGTCTGTGTACTTCATTCTTCCTGGATGGAGTACAAGAACTCAGGACCCACTGGATGGTGGGGCTAAAAAAGCTGTAACACAAACAGGACTGAAACACATCCCTTGCATGCCATGTTGTGGGTGACAAGGAGGAAAAACTAGAAAGGAAAGAAGAACTTGTCCCTTTGGGGAACCCAGACCTGGAAGCTCCCTGAGCCAGGGCTGTGACACCCTTTTTAGGTCTCTGTGGTTCCTGGCATCTCCATGCTTCTGAGCACCACACCACGTTTCTTGGTGTTAGCTGTTGTTATGGTTTGGCTGTATTCCCACCTAAATCTCATCTTGAGTTTTAGCTCCCATAATCCCCATGTGTTGTTGGAGGGACCTGGTGGGAGGTAATTGAATCATGGAGGCATTTTTTTTCCATGCTGTTCTCATGATAGTGAATAAGTCTCATGAGAGTTGATGGTTTTATAAAGGGCAGTTCCCCTTCATATGCTCTCTTGCCTGCCACCATGTAAGACATGCTTTTGCTCCTCTTTTGCCCTCCATCATGTTTATGAGACTTCCCCATCCATGTGGAACTGTGAGTCTTTTAAATCTCTTTCCTCTATAAGTCTTGGGTATATCTTTATAGCAGCTTGAGAACAGACTAATACAGTAAATTGGTGCCGGTAGAGTGGGGGACTGCTATTAAGATACCCTAAAATGTGGAATTTACTTTAGAACTGGGTAACAGGTAGAGGCTGGAACAGAAGAAGACAGGAGGCTGTGGGAAAGTGTAGAGCTTCCTAGAGACTTGTTGAATGGTTTTGACCAAAATGCTGATAGTAATATAGACAATGAAGTCCAGGTTGAGGTGTTCCAGATAGAGATGAGGAACTTGTTGGGAACTGGAGCAAAGGTGATTCTTACTGTGTTTTAGCAAAGAGACTGGTGGTATTTTGCCCCTGCCCTAGATATCTGTCGAACTTTATACTTGAGAGAGATGATTTAGGGTATCTAGCAGAAGAAATTTCTAAGCAGCAAGGTAACAAGAGATGACTTGGGTGCTTTTAAAAGCGTTTAGTTTTATTCATTCACAAAGATATGATTTGTAATTTTAATTTATGTTTAAAAGAGAAGCAGAGCATAAAATTTTGGAAAATTTGCAGCCTGGCAATGCAATAAAAAAGAAAAACCCATTTTCTGAGGAGAAATTCTAGCTGGCTGAAGAAATTTGCATAAGTAACAAGGGTATGCAGAAATTTGCACAATCACCAAGACAATGGTGAAAAATGTTTCTAGGGCATGTCAGAGGTCTTCATGGCAGTCCCTTCCATCACAGGCCTGGAGGCCCAGGAGGATAAAATGGTTTTGTGGGCTGGCTCCAGGGCTCCCCTGCTTTGTGCGGTCTTAGGACTTGGTGTCCTGTGTCTCAGCTGTGGCTAAAAGGCGCCAAGGTACAGCTCAGACCATTGTTTCAGAAAGTGCAAGCCCCAAACCTTGGCAGTTTTTGTGTGTTGTTGAACCTGCTGGTGCACAGAAGTCAAGAATTGAGGTTTGGGAACCTCTGCCTAAATTTCAGAGGATGCATAGAAACACCTAGATGTCCAGGCAGAGGTGTGCTGCAGGGGCGAGTCCCTCATGAAGAACCTCTTCTAGGGCAGTGCAGAAGGAAAATGTGTGATGGGAGCCCCAACACAGAGTCCCCACTGGGGCACTGCCTAGTGGAGCCGTGAGAGGAGGACCACCATCCTCCAGATCCCAGAATGGTAGATCTACCAACAGCTAGCACTGTGTGCCTGGAAAAGCCACAGATACTCAACACTAGCCCATGAAAGCAGCCAGGAGGTGGACTGTACCCTGCAAAGCCACAGGGGCAGAGCTGCCCAAGACCATGGGAACCCACTTATTGCATCAGCATGACCTGGATATGAGATGTGGAATTAAAGGAGATCATTTTGGAGTTTTAAGATTTGACTACCCTGCTGGATTTTAGACTTTAATGAGGCCTATAGTTCCTTTGTGTTGGCCAATTTATCCCATTTGGAATGGGTGTATTTACCCAATGCCTGTACTTCCATTGTATCCAGGAAGTAACTGACTTGTTTTTGATCTTATATGTTCATAGGTGGAGGGGACTTGCCTTGACCTCGATTATACATTGGACTGTGGACTTTTGAGTTAATGCTGAGATGAATTAAGACTTCGGGGAACAGTTGGGAAGGCATGATTTGTTTTGAAATGTGAGGACATGAGATTTGGGGGGCCCTGGGGTGGAATGATATGGTGTGGCTGTGTCCCCACCCAAATCTCATCTTGAATTGTAGCTATCATAATCCCCATATATCATGGGAGGGAACTGGTAGGAAGTAATTGAATCATGGGGGTGAGTTTTTCCCATGCTGTTATCTTGAAAGTGAGTAAGTCTCACGAGATCTGATGGTTTTATAAAGGACAGTTCCCCTGCACTGCTCTCCTGCCTACTGCCATGTGAGATTTGCCTTTGCTTCTCTTTTGCCTTCTGCCATGATTGTGAGGCCTCCCCACCCATGTGGAACTGTGAGTCAATTAAGACTCTTTCCTTTATAAATTACCCAGTCTCGGGTATGTTCTTATAGCAGCATGAGAATAGACTAATACAGCCATCGAAACTGCTTATGGTATACCTGGTTCAGCTGCAGCCTTGCAGGGAGTCATTGCCCTTGCCAGTGCCTAGAGCTGTCCTCTCTTCTGCAGCTGGTGTGCCTTGCTGCACAGTGTGTGGACCCCACACTCACTCACACCCCCCTTACTGCTCCACACCTGGCTTGCCCTTGGCAGGTGTGGGATCCAGGTCAGTAGCAGGAGCCAAGGACAGCCTTCCAGGCTGAGTGGGCATAATGCGCCTAGCAGGCCAGAGCAAAACTCAGGCCTAGGCGCCACTGGCCACGGAGGTTTCTGGCTGGCAAAATGACACTCCAAGGATCCCATAACGATAACTCTTAATTTTTATACTTTTTATTAATTTTTATCACAGGCTACTCATAGAGCAGTGAGGGGAAAGAAGTACTACTTAACAAGCAGCCCCTCAGTCCAAATGGGGTAAACATTAGTTGAGCATCACTATATTTACAGTTTTTTTTTTTTTTAAACTAGGTTAACTAATTTTCTAATGTTAAAAATGTATAATTTTGTTTAGGAGGTAACAGGGATGAAGTAGCAAGGGAATCATGGTGGTGGGTACAGCAAGAAAATATGCCTTCCAAGTGTATTGAAAATTGTAAATTTTCGATTTACAATTCTTCCTTAAAAAATAAGCCAAGACCACTTGTATACTTCAAGGCAAAAGTACGAAAACAGTAGCACATTTGGTTCCGTGCAGGCGCTGCTGTCTTGGAGGTGGAGTCAGTGTAGCAGGATAGTCTACTTGTATTGATTTTAATTGACTAAGTCTTTTTCTTTCCTTTGAGATCATACAATTATGTATTAATAGAACAACAAGTTTGAGGTGGCTAATAATTCATGTTTCTGTGTTTTATGTAATAAAATTAGGAGGCATTTCTTTCAAGTTCAAGGAATATTTTATTTGGCAATATGTACCAGATCTAATCAATTCAATTTTTAAACATTCATTTTTTAAAGTTGGCTGTAGAGTTTGTTTATAGCAGAGAGATACTTTAATTCCAACAAACTTTCAGATCTCCCATAAGAATTTAAAATTCTCAGCTGAGTCACTGTTGCAGTGTTGAGTCATATCATCGTGAAATCCGTGGTGTTCTATGTTCCAATGAAGAGCATTAACCTCTGAATTTCAGCAAGGTAAAACAACAGGTGCTGGAGAGGATGTGGAGAAATAGGAACACTTTTACACTGTTGGTGGGATTGTAAACTAGTTCAACCATTATGGAAAACAGTATGGCGATTCCTCAAGGATCTAGAACTAGATGTACCATATGACCCAGCCATCCCATTACTGGGTATATACCCAAAGGATTATAAATTATGCTGCTATAAGGACACATGCACACGTATGTTTATTGCAGCACTATTCACAATAGCAAAGACTTGGAATCAACCCAAATGTCCATCAGTGACAGATTGGATTAAGAAAATGTGGCACATATACACCATGGAATACTATGCAGCCATAAAAAAGGATGAGTTTGTGTCCTTTGTAGGGACATGGATGCAGCTGGAAACCATCATTCTTAGCAAACTATCACAAGAACAGAAAACCAAACACCGCATGTTCTCACTCGTAGGTGGGAACTGAACAATGAGATCACTTGGACTCGGGAAGGGGAACATCACACACCGGGGCCTATCATGGGGAGGGGGGAGGGGGGAGGGATTGCATTGGGAGTTATACCTGATGTAAATGACGAGTTGATGGGTGCAGCACACCAACATGGCACAAGTATACATATGTAGCAAACCTGTACGTTGTGCACATGTACCCTACAACTTGAAGTTTAATAATAATAAATAAATTAAAAAAAAAAAAAAAAGAATTCTAATGTAGTCTTAGTATCTAAGACTTAGTTTACCTGGTTGACCTTAGTTTACAAATCCTTGCTGGATGAATATTTAGTAATTGTAACTTACAACAAACTCCGCATGCTGTATTCATAGTACCGTGATGTCATAATAGAAATAATGATACCCCACTGAATTGCTCTTCTCAGGATCCTTTGATTCTTTCTTTCTGCCTAACTTTTTAGCTCCGAAGTGTTCTGAATCTCACCACTTGGACCTATTTCCTTGATAGTATGTTTAGAGGTTCTGGCAGGGAAATACAGCTGCTTGTGTACCCTTGAGTGAAGAATGGTTCTCCTCCATTTGGGAAGGTCATCCTCTTTGACCTAGCAAGTAGCTTCAGGAAGGACACACATGGAGTAGTGAGGAAGAAAAAAGACACCTGCCAAGTCAGCCAGATTAGCTGAATCAATCCTGGCAATCAATGAGGTGGCAGATGTTGCAGCAGGGTTACTCTTATATTTTTGGATCTATTTCCTTCACTGACTGAAGGCATTGCTTAGTGATTTAATCTTATCTAATCTCATGGATTTATCTGTGATCTTTATGCAAATGATTCCCAAATTATACAGCCCAGACATCTCTTCTAAACTTTATAATAGTTTATCAAACTACCTATTTGAGATCTAGATCTAAATTTTTGAATAATCACTTCACTGTGATTTCTAAAACATGGTTTCCAAAACTGATTTCCAAAACGTGATTTCCAAAACTGAACCTCTGATCTTTTCCCTAAATCTATAGCCTTTCTCAGATCAGTTGAATGACAACTCCATACTTAAGTTTGCTCAGGCCAAAAACCCCGGAGTCATCGTTTATTTTTATCTTCCTCTTATACCCTGTATTTAACCCATTAGGCCATCATGGTGGCTCTACCCTTGTCAGACTATGTCTGTGTCTGGGGGAATAGTTATTCTCATTACTTAAAGACAATAAGGCTCAGAGACATTAAGAGAACAGCCCAAATCCACATGGTTGGGAAGTGATGAAGTCAGATTTCAAATTTATCTTTTCTGACTGACCACAACTAACATGCTCTTTCCATAATACTAATGCTTCTCCTAAATAAATGTTATAATTACTTTTTTATTTACATAGTTTAGAAATATGATTTGACCTATTATATACCTGGAGATTTATAAAACAGTACATGTTATTTTAATCAGTTTCTGTAGGAATTCTCTATGTATGCTGCGGTTATTTCGTAAATACTTGCTAACTCAGTTGAATTGACTGGTACTCTTGCTATTTTATGTTGCTCTGGGTTAGGAAATGTGTTTTCAATTGCAACATATAATTGGATATGTGTGTGTTAGATAGAAAAGAAGAGGTTATTAATGAAATTAAAATATTCGAGAAGGTCCTTTGGAAACCTCTTTTTCAGAGATTTCTTGCTATGTCTCTGACTTTAGAATATGTATTAGCTTTTTTTAATCTTACATAAAAATACTTGTCTAATTGCTGGAGTTTTTGTGACATGTAATATTGATCTTAATGCTAATCATTTAAGCTTAGATTATGGAATAATTTAAGTTATTTAAAATTTTATCTCAAGGGCCTCTGAAAAGAGGGACATCTTATAATTCTTAAATTCACTAGATTCTAAGTTCCTCTAATAGATTATAGTGTCAAAAAGGCAATGTGTTGGAATCATGGTAAAGCAATATCATAAAAGAAATTTCAGTGTTGGTTAGATTATTTAAATACTCCAGTTTTACTGATGTAGATTTTGTAGTTTAGTAGAAGTTATTCCTTGCTATGTAATTAAATGTTGCAAAAATGAAGTATGTTAAGCTAAATTTTGCTTGGTTAAAATTATATATATATGTGTGTGTGTGTGTGTATGTGTGTGTGTGTGTGTGTGTGTGTGTGTGTATATATATATATTTTTTTTTTTTTTTTTTTTTTTGAGATGGAGTGTCACTCTGTCGCCCAGGCTGGAGTGCAGTGGTGCGATCTCGGCTCACTGCAAGCCCCGCCTCCTGGGTTCACACCATTCACCTGCCTCAGCCTCCCAAGTGGCTGGGACTACTTGGACTCCCAGGCGCCCGCCACCACGCCTGGCTAATTTTTTGTATTTTTAGTAGAGACGGGGTTTGACCGTGTTGGCCAGGATGGTCTCTATCTCCTGACCTCGTGAATCGCCCACCTCGGCCTCCCAAAGTGCTGGGATTACAGCCGTGAGTCACCACACCCAGCCTAAAATTGCATCTTTTGCTTGCTAGATTGTATCTTTGACCCTTGAAAGAAGTCAAGTTTAAATTTTTGGGAGATTTCTATTGTTTATGATTGTGACATATTTTGAAAGCTATTTTTCTTCTTTATATGCATATGTAAAACATTTATCTATTAAACAGATTTTAGGTAAACAGCCCTGGGATAATTAATTGATCTTTATTTTTGTCTTCTAAATTTGCATTTTTAAATTTACTTGTTTTATTATTTTATCAATTTGTGTTATTTTGATTGATTCCAGGATAAAATTTGATGACTATTTAATTCATAAAAACAATTTTCACATCTTAAATTTTATATATCTGTTTACCTACCTACCTGCCTATCTACCCACCTACCTACCTTTGCTTTGATAGAAACATTCAGTATGGAATCACTTTTGAAATATTCTTATAGGCTTTGGAACAATTTCTTAAAGCCATAAAATGATATGTGAGGCACTAAAAAGAAAAACTATGTCTAGTAATTAACTCATTCCGTTGCCACAGGAAGTAAAGATGTGTGCAACTGCAGCTGTAATGGCATAAATTTAGAAAGCAAACTTAATTTACTGCTTCTAAAAAAATATCTGTTGGCACAACAAAACTAAAAAGTTCAAAAAAGAGCTATTTTATTTCTGGAAAATGTGTTAGTTTTCTGTTACCATTTGCAAGGATGGGTGTCTGTGAGCCTTTATACCATGAGATAAGCCATGATCAACTATGTTGCTGTCTTTTCTTCTTCATAGTGTATGCCAATTAAAGGCCTAGGATTCGTTCTTGGAGCCTATGAGTGCATTTGCAAAGCAGGATTCTATCATCCTGGAGTCTTACCAGTGAACAACTTTCGGAGTAAGTGTCCTTTGTTTCTTTGCACATATATGTATATACATCATATATACTATTATTACAAAGATTTTCTTTTATCCTTGTTAGAGTTATATGGTTGAATAATCATTGGTTTGGCATTCTTTCATCACTTAAGGAGTTTTAGTTTTAGTTTGCCATCTACAATGCTCTGGAGAACCACTCAAATATACCAAAAATATTCTTAGCTATATATTAGTTTTTAATGCATTTTAAAAGTCTGAAGATATTGTAGCTATCTGGTAAGACCAATGGGGATTTAGTTATTGAAAGATGCTATTACAGAAAGTTCCTAAAACTAATTTTGTCAGTTTGTTTATTTTACTTACCAATGTGTTTATATGTTTTTAATGCTGCATAAAAAGTTACCGTAAAGTGAGAGCCTTAAAGCAGCACAAATTGATTATCATACAGTTTCCATTGGTTAGGTTCCTAGTCCTAGGTTAGCTAGTTCCTAAGCTCAAGGTCTCACCACTCTAAAATCAAGATGTTGGCTGGGTATAGTGGCTCACGCTTGTAATCCCAGCAATTTGGGAGGCTGAGGTGGGAGGATTTCTTGAGCTCAGGAGTTCAAAACCAGCCTGGACAACATAGTGAGACCTCGTCTCAGTAATAATAATGATAATAATAATACAATGCAGAGATCATCTTCAAAAAAATATAAGTCTACTTGCTGTTATTTGCATTATCTGACCTCTATAAACAATCATGACCAGAGCCATGTCTTCATAAATTTAATAAAATATTACATGCGGAAATTTATAGTTTCAAAAAATAAAAATAAAAGAAACTCAAGATGTCACTTGGGTATGATCTTCTCAGAGGCTCAGGGTCCTCTTCAAAGCTCTTTAGGATTGTTGGAAGAATTCAGTTCCTTGCAATTGTAGGCCTAAGGCCCTTATTTTCTGGCTGGATGTCAGCCCAGGGTCAGTCTTAGTTCCTAAAAGTTGCCTCAAGGCCTAGCTATGTCACCCTCTCACAACATGGCTGATTCCTTCTTCAAGGCTACCAGGAGAATCTCCCTAGCCTGCTAAGACAGAGTCTTAGATGACAGAGTGTAATAATGGGAGTGACTCTCCCATCACTTCAGCATACAACGTAGCCCAACCAAAAGAGAGAATGTCCCATCATTTTTACGGATCCACCCACATTCAAATGGAAGTGATTATATAGGGCTTCTATTCCAGAATTGAAATTTGGTCATCTGGTTATTTTATTCCTACTCCAGAAAATGTCAGTGTCACAATTTGAATATTGAGTATTATTCTATCTCTGGAGAATGAACTTTTGCCACATCACCTTATAGCGATTGGATATAGTACCTAAGAAGAAAGACTGTAGTGGTAACTGGGTGGTTTCATGAAAGTTAGGGTTTGGGAGTTGCTAAAACTAGAGTACAGGTCTTTTTAAAATAGTTACCCATAAATCTTTGCCAGCCCTATTATCTGTGCAGGAATTTGGATTTCTCTGAGGCATACTTCAAAGGGTTCATTGAGATTGAGACCTGAATGTCTTCCTCTGGGAATTTTGGTAGACATTTATAGATTTATATATAGTGCTTTTTCTCTCTCTTAGAAGGCACTATTCTTGGTCCTGAGACTGTTTACATTTAACTTGTAGGTTCTGGAGGTGAGAAACATTTTGCTGTCTCCTCCGCCACGTATTTCAGAGTTTAGCCCTTGTTCTGAGTGAGTTGTTGTAGGCAGAATTCTAAGGTGGCCTCTCAGGTTCTGCTTCCACATCTTCTTAAGTGTGGGTGTGAGCTATGAATTTGCTGGGATGCTCACTCCCTTGCTTAGGTTCTGTTATTTAGCAACATAAGAAAGTAAGGATGTAGTCACTTTTGTGATTACATTGTTTTATCTAAGACTCCATCATAGCAGACTGGAAGGAGAGAGAGAATCTTCTACTGGCTTTGAGGACGTAAACTACCTTGTTGGGGAGACAGCCATGTGGTTTGGCCTTGAGAACAGCCTGTAAGAACTGAGAGCAAAACCCACTATAATAGCCTACGAGAAAACAAGGACTTCTAGTACTATCGTTGCAGGGAAGTAAATTCTTCCAACAGCCTGAATACTCTCAGAAGAGGACCGTGAGCTCCAGGTGAGAATGCAGCCTAGCCAAAACCTTGATTTCAGCCTGGCGAGGCCCTAAGCAGAGAACCCAGTTACACTGTGCCAAGACTTCTATTCAATAGAAACAGGGAAATAATAAGCAGACATCTTAAGTCCCTAAACTTTTGATAATTTATAATGTGGCAATTGCAAATATACAATAGCAATCCTGGTAATATATTTTAAGGATGATTATGCTTTTCGGTGTGTGTGTGCCAGACCATGGCGACACCGGAGCTACTTCGGCATTTTTCACGTTTATGGTCCAGACATAACATATGATTCAACACTGAAGGATTAAGGGAAAAGGTTTTAGCTTATGTTCTGTGAAGGTATTTTGTATCTGGTTTACCCACATTTGTTCTCAGCTCCCACTATGTGACTGAAATAAAACATCTAAATATTGTAGAATCAGAGAATGACTATGCCATTTGCTTATAACACTACCAGGAGAAACTGGTTAACCTTTAACAACTTATCTTTATTTAATTTGCACACTCCTACTTTCTTCCTTATTTTAAAAGCCAGTGTTTTCTTACTGGACCTACACTCTAAGAAAAGGCTGCCTCTCTGTGTGAGTCTAACTCCCATGTTATACACATTGCAGCCATGGAAGAGAGGCCACTCTTTCCAGGAAGATGATCTATAATTGAATTTAGCTTTGATTCAGCTTTGACTTCAGCACATACTTAGCCAGGACCAACATTCCTCAGTGACAGAGCCGAACAGTCACTGCATGTTGTAATTTGAAGCCAGTAAGGCAGGGGTCCCCAACCCTTGGGCTGAAGACTGGTGCCAGTTAATGGCCTGTTAGGAATCTGGCCGCACAGCAGGAGATGGGCAGTGGATGAGTGAATTAGTCCATTCTCATGCTGCTATGAAGAAATATTCAAGACTGGGTAATTTATAAAGAAAAGAGATTTAATTGACTCACAGTTTCACATGGCTAGAGAAGCCTCAGGAAACTTACAATTGTGGAAGGCACCTCTTCACAGAGTGGCAGGAGAGAGAATGAGTGTTGAGCGAATGGGGAAGACCCTTATAAAACCATCAGATCTCATGAGAACTCACTATCACGAGAACAGCATAGTGAAAACTGCTCTCATGATTTAGTTATCTCCACCTGTTCCTGTCCTTGACACATGGGGGATTATTACAATTCAAGGTAAGATTTGGGTGGGGACACAGAGCCAAACCATATCAGTGAGATAGTATTAGTGCCCAAACTCTGCCTCCTATCAAATCAGTGGTGGCATTAGATTCTCATAGAAGTGCAAACTCTAACGTGAACTGCACATGTGAGGGATCTAGGTTGCACGCTCCTCATGAGAATCTAATGCCTGATGATCTGAGGTGGAGCAGTTTCATCCCCAAACTGTCATCCTGCATGCCCTCCACCTCAGTCCATGGAAAAATTGCCTTCCATGAAACCAGTCTCTGGTGCCAAAAAAGGTTGGGGACCACTGCCATAAAGTACTCTTTAACCAGAAATAGCTTTCCTGATAGCCTTGTCAAGTTTCACAAAAATCCAACATTAATCACTTCTTGTCCTAAAGAGAGAGTACAACAACCTGACTAGGAATATGAGCTGTGTAACTCACCGGTGTCATCATCCAAGAACTACTCAATATTTTTTATATTTTGGGCTTATATGAGAATATATTGCATGTCTCTGTGTTTTAATTTATTAGGTCTCTTCATCATAGTATCCAGGCAAGTTATAGGGAACATTATTTTTATACTTTCTTGATGAGGTATCTGTGAGATAAGGAATGACCACATGTAGCCCTTGAGCCAAAGGCAAGAAAGGCATTAAGGACCCAACATATAAGATAACATGGAAAACTGCTAGCACAGTACATGGCATATAATAAGTGGTCAATACACAGTTAAATAATTAAATACACATATACCCACATATAAAAACAAAATATTAATCATGCATGTAAAGAGATATTTCCTAAGCACCACTGGTCATTAGCACCTTATCTCAAATATTTTATTATATTAGGATAACCAGTGACTTTAGCTGGGACCTTTGGAGAATTAATTCTACAATAGGAGGAAATTAGTTGAGAAACAAAGGATATACAGCAAAGATAAATTCACTTGATTTATAATTGTAAATACAGAAAAAAGACCCCAAATTCCTAAATCTCTTGTAGTCTTGTGTCCCCTTTGGAGAGAGGAGCTAAGATGTGGTGCTGATCTCTTAGAGAAAATATAAATATGACTTAAAAATTCTGCTAAACTGTGAAGTGATTTAAAAATCTTTATTTAGACCTAGGCCCACAGTAAACAAATGGCTCATGAAGACCAAGAGAATGTATTCAAATAACATGATATGAAATTGTGCTGACAGTCCAGAGACCTTGTTCCTGGCATCTCTCTTGAAATTAGTAATCATATGCGAGTTAATGGGATCTGACATCTGGATAGTAGCAGGATTTCAGAATAACCAAGTACTGATGTTTTGCTGTCTCTTCAAATCCAGGTTGTTCCCTTAAGGTTGATGAAATACAAGCTTGTGACTAGCTCATCTTCCTGAAATTCATCTCTCCTAGTATGGATTCTGTCTTCAGTGAAACTGCTTTTATCTTTTGTGTGGATATAGTGCCAGTCTTTCAGTCTTATTTCTTTGACCTTTTGGATTGACTTCAGCCTGTATACATTTCCAAATCTCAATTTACAAGTGACCCATATCCAAAAATGATAATCCCTACTTATGCAGCTCTAGTGCTATTGATATGAGAAGATACGATGGGAGGAAAAAGATAACAAAGTAATTAGAGACATAAAGAGTATGCAGTTCTGGAAGAAAAAGAAGGGAAGCTCTTTGAAAGTGGTACAGTTTAGGGATTCTAGCTGAGCTCTACAGCAAATGTTAAGCAAGGCTGACTTGTCTCTGGGATGAGTCTTGGCTTTCTTGCCTTGCTTGAGTCTCACATTCTCTTCCTACTCTCTTTCATGGCTGGGGAGTTGGGACATGTGCCTTTCCAAAAATCTTAAAGTTGAAAAGAACAAAGAAATGCTGAGAAAATGTTTCAGATCAGAGGCTAAGAAACATGGCAAGTAAATTCAATGCATGATCCTAGATTTCACCCTAGATGGAGAAAAGTACCCACAAAGGACATTATTCCGGCAATTGATGAAATTTGAATATGGGCTATGTATTAGATGATAATATTATATCAGAATTAAATTTCCAACTTTTATAATTGTAATGTGGTTTTGTGTGAGGATGTCCTTTTCATAGGATATGCTAGCTGAAGTGTCTATGGGTAAAGGGATATAGAATCTCCATCCTATACTTACATGGTTCAGGAAGAATAGTATATGTTAAATTTATATAAACATCTATCAAGACAATAGACATTTGCTTTCTGAAGACTAAGCTCAGTATCAGTCTCTAGTATCTATTCCAAACTTAGACGGAATAGATTAAAAGAGCTTGAACACCACAATCTCATAAATAGCATCGTCGCTTTCACCACTGGTCTGACTTCAACCTTGTAGTCTCATTCTGAAGCTAGGCTTTTACTGTATTATAGGAACCTAGTCCTAATCAGTTTTACTCTAGTTATAGAAGAAGGATTCTCCATCCAATTGCCGATCTTTTGTTTTTGCCTCAGTAATTTGTTCAATTTTCATATATTTTTCATTAGTCTTATTTGTAGGGACTCATGAAAAATGCAAATCGAACATATTTCCAGATCTCAGATTCTTTCAGTTCACTTGTCCTAAAAATGGGCTGTGGACTGAGATATAATATTTCAGTCCTCTGAAAATCTTCCTTTTCCACCACTAGCTGAAATATTACTTTATTAGACTTTTCCCCTCATTTAATATGATTGTATATATTTGCATTATTTTACTTTACTAGACTGCTAATTAGAGACTTATTTATATTAACAATCATCTTTCCCCAAATATTAAAGAAAGACCTCTGGCAGGGAAATTTGACTATTAATTAGCTCACTGTGGTAGGAAGAATGTCTGAAACTTCATTTACCAACATAATAGTGACAATTTTCTTTGCATGGTAGAATTATTTGTAATTTTTGTCTTCTTTTTGCTTCTGTGTTTTCTTTTCTCCTAAGTAAAAATACATTTCTTACACAAAATCATAACGTTTTAAAAATATAACATTCAGAACATATTCCTACCTGACTTAGCAAATTTAGAAACTTTGAAAAGATACAAGGTATTTACATTGCCTCTAAGTATCTCTCCACAAATTACTATTTACAAAGAAAAAAGTAACCTACAGTGAACAGACTGTGGCATACCACCTTCCCAAGTAATCAAAGTAGCATACTCAATTATTGGGAGAAACTGACTCCTTGTGCCTCCTGGTATGTTACACTGAGGATACAGCATTATTTTTATGGTGTTCCTACCAAAAGTTAATAATCTGAATCTAATCATGAGGAAATATCAGGCACATCAAAACTGAGGGACAGTCTATAAAATAACTGGTCTGTGCTTTCCCAAAATCTCAAAGTTGAAAAGAACAAAGAAATGCTGAGAAACTGTTTCAAATCAGAGGCTAAGATACATGGCAAGTAAATTCAATGCATGATCCTAGATTTCACCCTAGATGGAGAAAAGTAGCTGCAAAGGACATGATTCTGGCAACTGATGAAATTTGAATATGGGCTACGTATTAGGTGATAATATAGTATCAGTATTACATTTCCAACTTTGATAATTGTAAGGTGGTTTTGTGTGAGGATGCCCTTTTCATAGGACATGCTAACTGAGGTGTCTATGGGTAAAGGGATATAGAATCTCCATCCTATACTTACATGGTTCAGGAAGAATAGCATACGTTTAAATTTATAAACATCTATCAAGACAATATGAATGGTAAAGTAAATACAGCAGAATGTAAATAATTGATGAATCTGGGTAAAGAATATATTGGATTTATTTCTACTATTCTTGTAGATTTTCTGTAAAATTTAAGTGATATCACAGTTAAAAGTTACAAAATCTAACTTTCAGAATATCTGTTTTAATTCAAAGGACTTAAATATTTCAATAATTGTAGCTTTGGTGAGTTAATTAGACATTTGTGATTTGGAGCAAAAATTCACTTATCAAAGGGAATTTATTGCTATCAAAAGCAACATGACTTTAAATTATTTTTATTATAAAAATGTTATATACTCATTAAATAAACTTTGGAATGTATACAAAGGTAGAATTTTAAAGGCCATTCAAAGTCTATTTTTCATTTAATTATTTTCAGTTTATAGTTTGTACACAAATGTCTGTATTTATCATCTTTCTAAAAATTTGGAATTATATTTATTTAAAATATACATAGTTTCCTTGAACATAATTTTAATAGTTACATAGAATTCCACTGAATAAACACACTGTGGTTTGCTTAATCATTCTAAGGTTTATACTTTTACTAGTTTCTATAAATGTAAGACTATATTTATATAAAAATATCGAAGTTTTATGGGTTTTTTTCTTGTCAATGAAAATAAGGCAAGGAAATAAGTTAACATACTGTTCACAAATTGTCACAATTTATTTTGGCAGGCTTATGATATAGGTGAACATTTTAGATTCCTCAGATGGCGTGTAAATGCTACTGTAACCTTCTCCCAATGTCCTTCTCTGTATTTTTTCTCAAGGCAACACTCATATAGGAAACAAAAGAGCGGCTACTGCCAAAGCTATATAGCTTTATACATTTGCCATTTGTCTTCAGGACGTATTTGTTTTGTCTGAAAGTTCTAAGTCTCATCTTCAAGGGTTTTTAGATTTCAGCAAGGCAGATTGGCATTCTGTGCATGGAGGATGCGTTTCCAGTTGCTCAATCAAATTTTGATACAACATGGTTTCTAAACAGATTTGCCCATAGGTGCCAAAGTCAGCTGTGCTAACTCATATTCTTAATGTGTTTTTCCTAGTTTGTTTCCAGCAACTTGAAAAATACTACTTTGATTAAATTTCTTAAGCGTACAGGGTTTGAGAGCATAAACAATGAAGTAGTGAGTTGAATGTTATTTTCAACTAAGCATCTGTATTATAGATCAGTTAATTTATTCTTTTGAAAGAGCACTTTCATCAATAACAATTGTTTATTGAGTATCCAATATGTATAAACTACTAAGGTGCTAAGTGTATAAAGAGATACATCTATAAATCATGGCCCCATCTCAAATAATGTAAAATTTTAAATAATCATAAGCTTAAGAACAGAGCTTATTTATTTATTTATTTATTTATTTATTTATTTGAGATGGAGTCTCACTCTGTTGCCCAGGCTGGAGTGCAGTGGCTCGATCTCAGCTCACTGCAAGCTCCGCTTCCCGGGTTCACGCCATTCTTCTGCCTCAGCCTCCCGAGTAGCTGGGACTACAGGCGCCCACCACCACGCCCAGGTAATTTTTTATAGTTTTAGTAGAGACAGGGTTTCACCATGTTAGCCAGGATGGTCTCGATCTCCTGGCCTCGTGATCTACCTGCCTCGGCCTCCCAAAGTGCTGGGATTACAGGCGTGAGCCACCACTCCCGGCCTAGAGCTTATTATTATTATTATTATTATGTAGTATGATTTCTACTAGCTGCATATATTCTCTTTTCCTAGATAGGGAACTTTAGCATAAATCAGCAAGATATTTTTAGAACTAGAAGATTATTAAATTGTGCTTTGAGTCCTAAAGGAAACACTGAATATCACAAGCTCTGTCTTTAATTTTAGTTGCTTTTTGAGCTTTAGAAATCAGATCTCTTGACTTTTGGTTTTGCTTTCTCTCTCTTTTACAACTTTGTGTTTCTTGTAGAACTTCATGAATTTTGACCATCAAATGAAGTTAAATACATTGTTAAAGAGGAAGTTTTTTATGATGGCATGTTACTGTTTGCCATTTGTGAATTGATCTCATGATGTTTGTGAGCACAAATAATAAAATGTCCTCACAATTTATTTTCCAACAAGTTGCATTTTATACATGAATATTGAAATACTTATCTAACCAACAATTTATTTCCCATATCAGGAAATACAGAATTGTTTGGAGTTACATTCAGTTTTCAACCTTATACCTAGTTGCTACTAATTCAGTAGATGGAATACCTGTTAACTATGATTTCTCTCCTACTTGAGGAAGATAATAAAGTGTATAGGCTTTTTCTATGTCCTGCACTCATGACTGTATTTCATGGCCCAGTATTTTGAGTCTTTTGTAATTTTAATATAGGTGGGAAAATAAAGATATAAAACCATTGTTCTTTTCTTAGAGAGCTCACAGTTTCTTTTCACATACCGTTTAGATCTGTGGAACTCTAGCAGTAAGCAGAGTAGAATAATACAGTCAAGTAAAGAAAATCACAATGGCATGTAACCTCAGGAAAAGAACTGAGCAGAGACAGAGTGTATCAGTCATGGAAAGCTCTCCATGTTGATGTGGATCTCTGGACAATGATGGGGCAAAGGAAGTACATTGAAGTGCACCTTTGGACAGCAAATGTGGACTATTCAGCATACTGTCTACAATTCATATGTTTCAAAATTCTACCCCCGATTCTCCATTTCAAAAGGTTGAACATAGACAAGTAACTCAGTCTTCCCAGTGAATCAAAATTGGAGAACATTGCAATCACTATGCAAGAACCTTAATTTATGTGAATAACAAATTACATCAATGTAGAGGAGACCATAATTAGGAAAGGTAGATGAACAATAACATTGAATTAGTGACAAGATATATATCTTTCTATTATAATGCAGAAATGAGATCAAAGTCCGATTTAGAAATAACATTTTCTAGTAAGAGAAGGAGACTAATTTTTCTTTAATTATATAAATTTAACCCATACAAATACATTTCTAAAAGAATGTACTGCATTTTTAATTGCAAAAGATACTTTTTTTAACGCTAGGGTATGTCTTATGAAAAAGAAATAAATAGCTGATCCTAAGCCCAACTGTTTAGAATGTTTCATAATGGCTTAGTTTATTTCAACTCTATACTTATTAAATCAACTCTATACTTATTAGTTGAATTTGGCAAAATCTGACAAGAGAAACTATTTTCTTTTTGCTAACCTGACATTAAGGTTGTTCCTTTGGTGATGATGTCAGCTTATTGGGCCTCCAGATGTTAAAAGCCCTGCTTGGATAGTTTGATTAGCCCAGATATTAGAGTATCTCACCATACAGCAGTTGAGTTATAATCAACACAACAAAGAGTAAAATAGAGAGGGTTCTACTCTTTAAGTGCAGTGGTTTAACTGGAAGCAATTTATTTTGTTCTCTACTGTATTTAACAAATTGATTTAGATGTAGTATTATCAAGGAGCAAAAATGACCACAGGCAAGAATAAACTACTTCCAGGAAGTAAATTGTTTTGTGAATGTAAAGGAAAGCCTTTAACATCATGATTAGAGTTATCTTTGTGATCTACAAGATCCCAAGTTAGTTCACTTTTCCATGTCCATCACATGATTACCATGTTGTTCAAATCTAGGGACACCATTCAAATTCTATTCTGTATGAATGCTGCCAGAGACAGCTCACTTTGGAACATGGAAGCTATGATACAAGCTTTTCTTGCTCTGCATCACATACTGTTGACTCACCTTAGATTTTAGTTACAGTAGGCAGTTACTATTACTGAACATGCTGCCAGTATCCAACTTCAAGTGCCCATAGAATTTCTTTTCTGCCTCAGGGCTGTCTCTGAAGCCCCCTAAGCTTGCTCAGCCCTTGCCCAGAAGTGTGGTAAATGGAAGTTTCCTGGGATAACTGTCAAACAAAGGGATTGGTAGTTGCTGCATAAATATTCCAGCCTTCCATCCTCTGGAAAGTCAAATCTGAAGGGCATTGTATACAGTTTTTAGAGGGATCCCAGCGGGATTGATCCCCCATTTTCCCACAGTAATATCCAACTCAGTAATCTACCTTTTCTTACCTTTTCTTTCTTCCTTGTCTTACTATATCTGATTTCCTTCTATCACTCTATCTTTGGTCAACCTGAAATCGTTGAAAGGATCAGATTTCAGTTTAAAAGAGTTTATTCAAGCAAAAAGGTGGGAATAGCCAGCTGGGAAACACAGACACCGGAGAACTGTGGTCAGTGCTACTAAGTTAAAAGTTAAATGTCTTGCTTATTGGAAGAAAACAAATTTAATAGGATTGCAGTATTTTCTATAAAAAGCTGGTTTATGAGTTACAACAATTTAATTAGTTATAATTTGCTTTCTTTTCCATCTGGCTTAATTTCTTTTCTTTATAGCTGGTTTTCATTTTCTTTCCAGTTTACAGAACTGTATTTAACATTCCATCTTATGACAATGTGATAGCCATGAAGTCTTTGTGTGAGAAACATATTAGTAGGAGGGAAGTTAATCTATAATAAAGATCATTAAGATCAACAATGAAGAGGAAGGCGATCTTTTCTTGTGCCTTTTAGTTACTTGCAACATTTTACAAAACAATGTAGGTAAGGAATAAGGCTAATCTATAATCAAAGATACAAAGGTTATAGCTGCCGGTTATGTGACTTGAGCACCATAATCACATTCCTTTTAGGCTCAAAATAATTTAGAGTTCCAACAGCTTAGATTTTGAATTAGTTATTTTTATATTTTACACCTTCTTTTAGGATTCATCTCCTAAATCAGACATCTGTGTCCAAGTTCGTATCTCAGGTTCTGCTTTCTGGGGACCAAGACGAAAATAGCAGCTTTAGCTGTTTGGTAGTGGCAACTTGCACATAAATTCAGGAAAAAAAAATATTATTTTCTGTTAAAGCTTTCTGCATTTACAGTTACAGAAAGAAAGAATTCTTTGCCTCTTGTAAAATAGGAGGCAGAGTGAGAGATAGTTTGGGGATAATTAAGAATTTTGTAGGCCGGGTGCGGTGGCTCAAGCCTGTAATCCCAGCACTTTGGGAGGCCGAGACGGGTGGATCACAAGGTCAGGAGATCGAGACCACCGTGGCTAACATGGTGAAACCCCGTCTCTACTAAAAAATACAAAAAACTAGCCAGGCGAGGTGGCGGGCGTCTGTAGTCCCAGCTACTTGGGAGGCTGAGGCAGGAGAACGGCCTAAACCCGAGAGGCGGAGCTTGCAGTGAGCTGAGATCCGGCCACTGCCCTCCAGCCTGGGGGACAGAGCAAGACTCTGTCTCAAAAAAAAAAAAAAGAATTTTGTGGGGTCCTAGGCATCTTTGCTATTTTTATTCATTGTTTGGGCAATGTTATCTAGTCTCGTGGCTCTAAATACTCCCTAAGTGCCCATTATTTTCAAATATTTATTTTCAGTGCAGGCCTTTTTCACATATATCAAGATGCCTTTTAGATGTCATCACTTGGATCTCAAGTAGACATCCTTAACCTGACATGTCAAGATTGGACTTAGGATTTCTTCCAAAGCCTTCTCCACATGTGTGCTTTCCCTTCTTGGTTAATGGTAACTTTTTTCTTCCACTCATTCATACTAAACACCTTGGAGACAGCTTTGACACTTTTCTTTCTGTCTCACGTGATAACCAAGCCATCTAAAATTATGTCAACTCCACCTTCAAACTCTGCATTTTTACTGTGATACTGTGATCCCAGCCTTTATCAAGTCTCACCTGGATTATTACAGTAGCTTCTCACTACTATCCTTGCTCTTTCCCTTGTCCTCTATATTATGTTTTCTATACAATCAAAGCAATCCTTTAATTACATAAACCACATCATGTTACTCCTTTACCCAAAACCCTAACCCTAATCACTGCCAAGTGATCTGACAAATCATCTTGTATTATATTTCTGCCTCAACCTTCATGTCTTTAGTCTCAAAAAAGGCCTTCTTCACTCTCAATAAGTATTCTTACCTGCTTTGTTGAGAAGGATAAGACTCTACAAGATTGGCTGCCACATTTTTTCTACTTCAAAATGTATTTTTTTCCAACTGATTCCTTCTTTCTGCTAAAAAACAGTACACCTTTTAAAAATCTTTGATTTACCTCTACTTTTTTCCAGTGTTAGAAGAGATATCAAATATTATTAGAGTTAATTTCTCCAACTATGCTGTTGATTACATCCAATCATGACTTCTCAAATCCTTCCTTTACCAGTTTTCTCATATAGTTACTCAATTTCAAATGGCCCATTTTTACTGGATGCAGTTGTGTTATGATCTCACCTGTTTCAAAGAAAACAAGCAAACAAAAACAAAATCACTTTTTAAAAATACCATCATTATTCCTCTCAACCATGAGTTTTTCTTGCTTTTTTCATTCAATAGTGCATTTATTTAAATAATATTCTATCTTATTACTTATTTAGTACGTAAGCCTTGACAATTTAGAGACTAAATCTCCTACTCTTTGGAAACTATTATCTTATAGGTCAGTGAAGAATAAAATAATTATTAAATCTTGTTGACTTTTCTCAGTCATATTGATCACATTATAGCATTTTTTAGTACATTTCATTTCTGTTATGACACTGTAAGTACTCTTCCTTATCTAGCATTTCCCTCTGTACATTTCCCAATAATTATCCACTCCCAGAGATCTCTGCAGGTTCTGTCTCTAACATTCACTCTGTATCTCAGTTCTTTCTTCTAACTTTTCTGTTTTGGAGGAATATCTTTTTTTAAGGCACCCTGAATTCCTAATTACTCTTTGCATCTCCTATATTTGGAGAAGAGGAGAAAGGGCCAGTCACTATGATTTCTATAAATATTAATAATCTTAACAAGGTGCGGTGGCTCACACCTGTAATCCCAGCACTTTGGGAGGCCGAGGCAGGTGGATCACGAGGTCAAAAGTTCGAGACCAGCCTGACCAACATGGTGAAACCCTGTCTCTACTAAAAATACAAAAATTAGCCAGTCATGGTGGCCCGTGTCTGTAGTCCCAGCCACTCAGGAAGCTGAGGCAGGAGAATCACCTGAACCTAGGAGACGGAGGTCGCAGTGAGCCGAGATCATGCCACTGCACTCCAGCTTGGGTGACAGAGTGAGACTCCATCTCAAAAATAAATAAATAAATAAATATCTCATTTAATCCCACAGCAATTCATGTTTCATAAATAAGTAAACTAAGACCCCAAGTGGTCTAGTGAGTTGTCTCATGTCATAGAGTTTTCTGGAGTAGGGAACAAAGTCTGTTTGACAATAAAATCCATTTGCTTTTCATCATGTAACAGAATGATGAGTCTTAAACAGCATTGTATCCATAATCATCAGAGAAATATTCAATTGTGCTTTTGCTATTGTCTTTACTGAGGAAACAAAGCAGACAAATACATTGTAGAAAGATGGTGAACCTTTAATAGGGGTTGAAAGGAACCAAGACTTTCTGTTAAACTGTGTATTATTAAAATGCTGTTACCTAGAGGAACCTCTTTCCCAAATTCCTCAGTTAATCAAAGTTGTGTTATATACTGAAGTGGGTGCATATTCATTGATGTCTTTTATATTGAATTCAGAGTTGGAAATCGTTTCTGTTTCTTTTTTCTTCATATTTGGCATTAATTGGATAGATGTTGGTGCTAAACTCATCTTAACTATTAAAGAGAAGCTTTACCTATTGAGCTTCAGAAGTAACTTAAGGTTGATAATTGAGACAGAAGAACCTAAAATTAAAAGGAGGATTGATAGCAGTAAGTGAATAGTGTTGAAAATGTCCTAAGAGCGTGCAAAGTGGGAAATTACATGATAGCTTATAAGTATGGACTGTACTCTTGGCAAAGGATGTACCATCATTAGGCAAATTGCACACTGAACAACTGTCAATTAAATACCATTTTACCTAATTTAGACCTAATGAACTTGGTAGATGAGATCCCTGATGAATGAATTAAGGAGCAGTCAAAGTCTCATTTTGGATTCTGTGCTATCTAGGTCAAGAAGTTCCCAAAGGTATGCATGTATTTACTCGGTACATAAAAACATCAACTTTCTTATTCCTACTTCTGGTTAATTCTCTTACAAATATTTGTGGAATATGATTTGTGCTTTTCAGTTGGTGAGTGGTAGATAATGATATAAAAGACTTAGAAGGCCGGGCGCGGTGGCTCACACCTATAATCGCAGCACTTTGGGAGGCAGAGGTGGGCGGATCACGAGGTCAGGAGATTGAGGTCATCTTGGCTAACATGGTGAAACCCTATCTCTACTAAAAATACAAAAATTTAGCTGGGCGCGGTGGTGGGAGCCTGTAGTCCTAGCTACTTGGGAGACTGAAGCAGGAGAATGGCGTGAACCTGGGAGGCAGAGCTGGCAGTGAGCCAAGATTGTGCCACTGCACTCTAGCCTGGGGGACAGAGCAAGACTCTATCTCAAAATAAAATAAAATAAAATAAAATAAAAGACTTAGAAAAACTGTTCCCTGCCCTCATGAAGCTTTTGAAATTTTGCTAATTTTCCTCAACCACTGTCACTGATGATTTTTAAAATCAAAAGGATAAAAAGAATTTTGTAAGAGTCTAAAGTAACTCTTTCTCCTAGCAAGAGGGTTGATAAAAGGTCTATAATAAATGAGAAAAGGAATGAAGAGTCAAGGATGTCTTTTGACTCTATACTCAATCTTACCTACCTAAGAGGTGCAAATGACACTGTGGTTTTATTTGGAACTTTCAGGAAGGGGTCCGGATCAACATATTTCAGGAAGTACAAAAGATGTGTCAGAAGAAGCCTATGTCTGCCTACCTTGCAGGGAGGGCTGCCCCTTCTGTGCAGATGACAGCCCGTGCTTCGTCCAGGAGGATAAGTATTTGCGACTTGCCATCATCTCCTTCCAAGCCCTGTGTATGCTGCTCGACTTCGTTAGCATGCTGGTGGTCTACCACTTTCGCAAAGCAAAGGTAAACCCAGGTACCCTGGTTATGATCCTCTTGTTATAGAGCAACCTCTTATCTTTTTAAGCAAACAGAGTTTTCACATTCAAGTTCCTTCTCTACTAAGCAGCAGTCTTTCTATAATATGATTGGACTAGAATATGAAAGTTATATTCTTTAGCTGACCAGAAAAATAGAGATTAAAACATGATACTTTAACATTTACAGAATGTTTCCCCTTGTTTAGTCTGGATCTCAAGTGCTTCATTGACTTAAATGACTCTCCTTTACATCATATCTTTGGCCTCTAGAGAAACTTATTCTGCCAGTATCCAATGTATTATTAATTTTTTTGTATCTAAAAAGCTTTGTTATGTTTATTATATTTTTCTTATGTTTAAAGATGGTAAATGACTCAACTATTTTTTAGCACATTATACTTTGAAGAATGAATTTATTTATGACCTTATATTTTGTCTTACATTAGTGTCCCAGAATAATAACAATCCTGGGAAGAACTTATACAGTTTTGGAGAGAACATATCCTTTGGTTCTATTCTAAGTAATCAAGAGTAGTATAGACCAGGAGCAGTGGCTCATGCCTGTAATCTCAGTATATTTGCAGTATATATGCTTGAGGCCAGAGAGTTTGAGACCAGCCTGACCAACATAGCAAGACCCTGTCTCTACAAAAAATAAATAAATTAAAAAACCATTTCTCTCCAAAAAAAAAAAAAAAAATTAAAAAACCATTTCTCTACAAAACAAACAAACAAAAACAAAAAAACAAAAACTAGCCGGTGTGGTGGTGCCTGCCTATAGTCCCAACTGTTCAGGAGGCTGAGACAGGAGGATCTCTTGAGCCTAGAGTTCAAGACTGCAGTGAGCTCTGATCACACCACTCTACTTCTGCCTGGGTGACAGAGTGAGACCCTGCCCTGTCTCAATAAAAAGGGGTGGGTAGAAGTATTTGTATGCCTTTCAGTCAGGGGTAAATGAAATGTTAAAATGTGCAGGACAAAGCTTTGGGGGAAGCTTTCTCAAGCTGGCCACCCAATTAGTTACATGTAGCCAGTGTTGTATTTGAATTTGTGGTTCTGATGCTTGCAGAAATGTGTTTGTGTCATTGGAAAGAAAACAAAACCTAAAGTCACCAATCTTTTCCAAATTCAAAGGACCTCTTTATACTGGGAAAGTTGTACAGATTGGTTTAGATTACAGAGCTCATTGAAGGTATAAAGTGTTCCCATTAGAAACTGTTTTAAAAACCCTCTGTGAATGGCATCTATTATGAAGCCTCAAGTTACACATTTTTATTATTAAAAAGCCTCTGTTGAGATTCTAGGAGATTGTGTTCATTTTGTTAATGTTATAGACTTTGATAGTCATTTAAAATGGACAATTTCATTAACAGAAGAATCCAGCACAAATTAAAATCAAGCTTAAAGTCAGCAAGAAAGTGCAAACAGGCAGATTGCTCCTCATTTAACCAATTAACCTTTCTTTTGCAACAAACTGTGTGTTATATAATAAAAATAGTAGGTAAGTAGAGTTGAGAAATCTATAACCACTGTTACCTAGATAAAATTAATTAGTTTTGTAAAAAGCCTGTCAGTGGCATCGCAGGTAGAATTGAAAGGTCTGTTTATTAATTTCTCTGAAATCTCTCTGATATAACGTAATTCATTTATATGGTAGATAACACATGGTTCCCTATGAATTTTAATTGATTTTGGTAATTAATGATTGCTCTGCTAAATGAGTCAGTAATACATGGTAGGTAAAATATTACATTGGATATTAAAAAACCTGAGATAGTTCTGACAAGACCAATGTCTTAATAAATGTTAATGTTACTTAGCTTTGCCAGTTATTAAACCTTGCTAATTTCCCTGGACCTTCATGTGAAATGTCATTTTAATGACCAAAATCCTACTTTACAGGACTATAATGAGAATACATAGTTTTACATGCCATTTTAGTGAAATTTCTATAGATTAAAAACTATTAATAGTAGGAATTGATAAATTAAACATTATCTAGTTTTCAGATGGTCACCTTTCGAAGAATCAGTTTTTGCAGAATGTAACATAATAAAAGGGGGATATAAGCTAATAAAGCGAATGAACATAGACCATGTATATTGATGAAAAGAAATGTTTGATGCAATTTTCTGCTGTGATTTCCATTGCTAAAAGCAATTGTAAAAATGATAGAACATTCCAGTATAGAGATTGGAGATTTATAGCATGTAGAATTTGGATTCGCTTTTTAAAGATTTCCTGTGTCTTTGCAACATTTCTTTGGATGAAGAAGAAACTTGATGATCTCTTTTGTAGCAATATTGACATTTCTTCAGGAGTTTCCTATTACATTCTCTACTCATTGATAATTAAAAGAACAAAGCCCACACAATTTATCAATTTACATCTATTTTGACCAAAAAATCCAATTGTAATACAGAAGTAGCATAACAATTGCGGGTAAGTGTGCAGAGTCAGATTGTTTAGATTTGAATACTGTCTCAGCTCCTTGCATACTGTGAGACTTTGTGAAAATTGCTTAGCCCTTTTTTGTCTAGTTTTCTCCTCTGTAAAATGGCATTCACACGCCATGTACAAAAATTAAATTAAAATGGATCATAGATCAAAATGAGAGAGTAAAAACCCAAGAAAGTTTTATTAGGATAAAACATTGGCATAAATCTTCATGAACTTCAGTTAAGCAGTAGGTTCTTAAATATGACATCACAAGCATACATGACAGAAGAAGTAGATAAATTTGACTTCATGAAAACTTTTTTGTATCAAAGACAGCATCAAGAAAGTAAAAAGAAAACACATAGAATGGCAGATGATATTTGTAAATCCGACCTGTGATAAGGAATAGTATCCAGAATATGTAAAGGATGGGTAACCAATCAATGAAAAGAGAAGTAAAACCAATTTAAAAAGTGAGACAAGGATCTAAATAAACATTTATCCAAAGAAAATATATGAATAAGCCAAAATGTGTATGAAAGGATTATCAACACATAGTCACTAGGAAAACGCAACTCAAACTAACAATACCCACTAGCGTAGCTAAAAATAGAAAAGACGGTAACAAGTGTTGCGGATGTGGAGAAATTGACACGCTCATTCATTCCTGTGGGAAATGTAAAATGGTACAGCCCTTTTGGAACATAGTTTGGCAGTCCCTCAAAAAGTTAAAACTCAAAGTGTGATATGACCCAGCAATTCCACTCCCGGTATATATCCAGAAGAACTGAAAATATATGTCTACAAAGAAATATGCACACCAATGTTCATAGGACACGGATGAACCTTGAAAACTGCTAAGTAAAAGCGTTACAAAAGATCACATATTGTATCATTTCGTTTAAATGAAATGCTCAGAAGAGGCAAATTCATGGAGACAAGTAGATTAGTGGTTACCAGGGACTACCAGGAAGGAAGAATGGGGAGTTAGCGCTATTGAGTTCAGGGTTTCTTTTTGGAACAACAAAAATGTTACAAAATTAGATTAGGGTAATAGTTGCACCCCTCTGTCAATAGGCTAAAAACTACTGGATTATATACTCTAAAAATGTGAATTTTAAAGTATGTGTATTATATCTCAATAAATCTTTTACAAATTTTTAAAGGAGTTTACATCTTATTCATACTTACCTTCCGGGATTATTTAAAAGAGTTAATGAGATAATCCATGTAAAATACCTTCCACTTAGTCTTTACTAGTTGTTTGTCTTTTGTAATATAATTTTGGACCTCTTTATAAAATTCATAATTCATGTATGCTTCCCACATTGGGGGCCAAGTATGACATTTAAAGTAGTTCAAAAGAATGAGAAGTTGGGAAACATAGCTGTGCCTCTTTGAAGTAGGCACCCAAGCTCCATAAGTACTCATTCATAGGCACACATGCAATCGCATACATATTTCTGTGCTGATAATCTTCTTCAAAAACCATTTACTGTGCATTTATTTATATGTGGCTTTTTGTCCTTTTCAAGAGTGATTACTTAGCATGCAAACAAAACCCAGTTTATTTACCTACTTATTGATACTACTGGCTTTTCTAGGAAGTTTCAATTTCCATCCACACCCTCAAAATGAGAAACTTATGGAAATCTTTCCTGGGTATTGATTATGAAGTCATTAGGGATATTGAGAATTAGGACACATACTCCTTCTTGTGTTGTTATAATAGTTAGAAAAAAAGTAACAAAATAAAAATTTGTAATATAGGAATAAGTTTGTTACTATAATACTTTCCTGGTTTTAATTTAGCAAGATGAAAAACAGTTGGGAGCTAGAATGGCGAAACCTCTCATTTTATAGATAAGAAAATCCAGCCCCGGAGAGATTAAGTTTCCAAAGGTCACACAGCTAGGTTGAAAAGTTTATGCATGTATATTTAGCCTTATTTCAGCATATGAAATAAAAACACTTCTAGAAGATTAAAAGTGTAAGTTAATAAATTAAGGCTAAGTGAAAATAAGTATAGAAAAAAATAGTTGAAATCAAGGGTGAGGTTAAGATATCAAATGGATTCCATGAGGGCTGAGATACTGTTCTCACCCCGTGCCAGTGGGAAGAGCCTTCCTGGAGTTTTCTAGTAGCAGTGCAAATGGGATGGAAAAAAATAAGTCATAGTAGCCATAAAATAAAAACCAACCAGTCACTGAGATGAAATTCAACTATTCCTGGCACCGAGTCTTGGAAGAAATTTCTCCTGTGGATCTTTATATAGACAATATTGTAAAATGTAGTGAATGATAAGCAGTCTTACATGGAATACGATAATTATTTTCATGGCTCTGTTCCTGTTAATTTCCCCAAATGTGTGCTGATATTTGAATACTTAAATACAGCTCATGCAAATCAATTCTGTAGGAGTGTCATAATATGGTCCTGATACACCGTTCTTGGCTGATGTTAATGCAGGTACGTTTAGAGTGTCTAGATCACAGTTGGCCAGTGTGCAGCCCACAAGTTACTGCTACATGACTACGGTAGACACACATGGTTTTTTTTTTTTTTTTCCCATTTCATTCAGAATCAGCCTCAGAACCATTCTTAGGACTCTAAGCAGATTCTATGCATGAAATCTATTTGCTCTCCTGGATCTTGAAACACAGGAGGGCTGCAAATCCTTCATATAAACTTTTATAAATACTGCTGGTCGTTACTGAGTTTTCAAAAGGTATTCACTGAGTGAAACCAAATTCGAGGTTCTATTCCCTATTAAGAGCAAGAAGGCAGTTGATGGTGAAGGTGTGTGCTATTATAATAGGTGAACCTGGGGATAGAATGCTGTGTGCTAATGATGGCTGAGGCATCTACCTAGACACACACCTGAAGAGAAGTACATGCTCTCAGATGCCAGAAGACACCCTGAGGAAGGCCCAGGAAACACCTGGTTAGGAATGGCACCTAAGCTAGAATCTGAGACTTTTTCTCTTACTTCCTCTTTTGCCAATATGTGAACCAGGTTCTTTAATCCAGTTTCACCAGAATTCATAAAATGTCACACCTTAGTTGCCTTTAGGATATGCACCGTATGCCACTGAGGTCCTGCTGGAAGTGGACCATTTTGGAACTGAGGCCCCTTTTGTTCATATTAGAGTAGTTCCGTGAATTGACAAATCAAAGATAGGAAAACCAACAGCAATGTCAAACCTAGCAGCTGAACCAATTCTTTTGGGCAACAAGCAAATATATGTAGGGATAATGGAGAGTTCTGTGTTCTCAAATGAAATATTAGGTGATCATGTTGAAGAGACATAATATAGTATAGATACTTACATCTTTTCAGTTGCATGGTTCTTCCAGGAAAGTCTAATTTTGAGTATATTTAATTGAAAGAGATTTGTCCAGGCCCAAAACATCAACGCTAGTAATTAACTACTAACCATCATTGTTGAAATATTGGTTTAACATTTTATCATTTTAAATGACACAAATGAGATTCCGTTATATTCCAGGGTGAGACTTGTGGGATGATACCTCCAAGAGCAAATTAAAATTCACCCTGCAGAAACATTTAGGAAACTAATTACACACATTTGTCCCTATGCCTTTGGTTAAAGATGAAATCTGTCAGTAAACTGTGAGTAATTTTGTGCCCAGTGTGTTCTTCTAAAACAACAAGAATTTTAAAACAGTATTTTAAAGAGCCTGAATATTAAATATTTTTAAATTTATTCTACATTTTTTTGCCAAATATTATGACAAGGAACATATTTTTCCATTCGTGATTTCAAAGAGAGAGTATGGTTCCTTACAGCTATTAATAATGTCAAGTGTTAGTATAATTTATTTTCAGATGAAAATTTTGGAGAAACAAGGTACACTAGAAGGAACAGCAGCATATACCATTTCTGAACATAATCTTTTGTTTGACTTATTTTTAGTAAATTTTAGCATATTTTGAGTTTAGTAATTTAGAAGAAAAAACTGATTTTTTAAAAACATGAACACACTGTAGTTGGTATTTTCTCCTCTATTTCTATAATCTTTCTTTTTAAAAAATTAGAAGTTGACAAGAGATTTAATAACAATGCTAATTTTTTGTTTGAAAAATGAGATGTTTTAGTGTATGTGAAATGACTTTCTAAGTGAAATTCTAATAGGTTAATTATAATGTTCTAATGACTATTTTGGTAAAAATAAAGATAGGTATGTCATTTTTATTTTAGAAAAATTTTTATTGTTCATTTTCAGAACATTTTTTTATCATCGCAAACCAAACTCTCTACCCATTATACAATAACATCCCATTTTTCTATCCCTTGGTAAACTCTCTTCTACTTTCTGTTGCTAAAAATTTGCCTATTTTATGCCTTCTGTAAATGGAATCATATAATATTTATTCATTTGTATCTGACATTTAGCATAATGTTTTCAAGATTCATTGATGTGGTACCATATGTTATAACCTGATTTCTTCTTGATGATGAATGACATTGTTTGTATATACCACATTTTGCTTTTCCATTCATCTATATTGATGGCCATTTGAGTTGTTTCTACTTTTTGGCTATTGTGAATGATGCTGCTGTGAACATTCATGTACAAATATCTGTTTGAATCCTTGTTTTAAATTCTTTTGCTATATACCTGGTAATGGAATTGCTGGATCATATGATCATTCTAGGTTTAGTGATTTGAGGAACCACCAAACAGTTTTTCACAGAGGCCCCACCATTTTGCACCAGTAGTTTGGAAGGTTTACAATTCCTCCACACCCTAACTTACATTTGTCATTTTCTGTTGTTTTGTTGTTGTTGTTTTAATATTAGCCATCTTAATGAGTGTGAATTGGTATCTCATTGTGGGTTTGACTTCCATTTACTAATGATTAGTGACAGTTGAACATCTTTTCATGTGCCATGGGCCATTTATATATCTTCTTTGAAGTAATGTCTACTCAAGTCTTTTGCCCATTTTATTTTCACAAGTCTATACGTTGTGGTTCACTCTTGATGTTGTACATTGTGAGTTTGGATGTATAATGCATTTATCCGCAATTATATTATGATGCAGAGTAATTTTATTACTCTAAAAATCCTCCGTGTTCTGCCTTTGCCCATTTCTTAATCAGGTTATTTGGTTTATCATTGTCGACTTGTAGGAGTTCCTTATATATTCTGTATATTAATCTCTTACTGAGTACATGGTTTGTAAATATTTTCTTCCATTCTGTGATTTTTCTTTTTACTTTATTAATAGGGTCTTTTGAAGCCCCAAAGTTATTTATTTATTTAATTTGAGATTAGGTTTTGCTCAGTTACCCAGGCTGTAATGCAGTGGTATGATCACAGCTTACTGCAGCCTCAAACTCCTGGGCTCAAGCAACCCTTCCACTTCAGCTTTCTGAGTAGCTAGGGCTACAGATGCATGCCACCATCCCCGGCGATTTTTGAAATATTTTTGTAGAGATGGAGTCTTGCTATGTTGCCCAGACTGCTCTCAAACTCCTATCCTCAAGCAATCCTCCTGCCTCAGTCTCCCAAAATGCTGGGATTACCACCATGAGCCACATTGCTTGGCCCCCAACATCTTTCATTTTGATAAGGTGTATCTATTTTTTCTTTTGTCACTTATGCTTTTGGTGTCATATGCAAGAAATGATAGCCAAATCTAAAGTCATAATGCTTTTCCTCTATGTTTTCTTCTAGGAATTTTATAGTTTTAGGACTCACATTATGTCTTTAATCCATTTTGAGTTAATTTTTATATATGGTCTAAGATCAGAATCCAACTTCATTCTTTTTTGCATGAGAATTTCCAGTTTTCCCAATACCATTTGTTGAAGACATGATCCTTTCCCTGTCGAGCTGTCCTGTCACCCTTGCCAAAGATCATTTTATCATATATGTTAAGGTGTATTTCTGGGCTTTTTACTCTATTCCGTTGGTCTGTATGCCTATCTTTATGCCAATATCACATTGTTTTGATTACTGTAGCTTTAGAGTAAATTTTGAAATCAGAAAGAGTGAGGCCTCCACTTTGTTCTTTTAAAAATTGTTTTGGCTATTTGAACTGTCTTGAAGTTCTATATAAATTTTAGGATGTGTTTTTCTGTTTCTACAAAACTATTGCGGGGATTTTGATCAAGTTTGCATTGAATCTGTGGATTGCTTTGGGTAGTATTGCCATCTTAACAGTATTAAGTCTTCAAATCAATAAACACAAAGTATCTTTCTACTTATATGTGTCTTTCATTTCTTTTAGTAATGTTTTTAGTTTTCAGTATATGAGCCTTTTGCCTCCTTGGTTAAATTTATTCCTAAGTATTATGATATATAACTTTTTATAAATAGGTTTATGATTTGTATTGTCCTTTAGTTGAATGGATTATCTCACATATTATCTTCCATAGTCTCAATGAATAACAAGTCTATGATTTTTCTTTTGTACTTAGCAATTGATGTTCCTCCTTCATGCTTTCTATTTCCTGTGGTTTATGGGAGGGAAGTATGGTATAATATGTGAAAATACATAATACATAAAAATTGGTCTAATGGTTAGAAGCCAAGACCTGTAGCATTTCTTGTACCTGTAGTCCACCTATAGGGGTATTGTAGAAGTTCCTTACTGATTTATAGAAATTTTTCTTAAACCGAATTCTGTAATGGCCAGCTGCTATATCCAATATAGATGATATTATTTACTTCTATAGGTTTATAATGAATGATACTTCCTTCATCTTTTATTTTTCTAAGGCCTACAAAATTAATCTTAAATCTTATTCTATTGAACCAATAAATATAACATTATTTTAATTTTATTGAACTAAGAAAATGTCACATTATTACAACAATATTATTTTGCTCCCTTTAATGGAATATGAATAAAAAATTTGGTGCATTTATTTTTTCCTTTTCTCCCCCTTCCCAGTTTATTAAAATTTAATCTAGAGTTAGTTGCCATCAATGTTCAATAAGAGCAATCAGTCTGAAAAGGAAAACAATTCTCTAATGTTTTCTGGTTCTCACTACATTTAAGTAAATTGTTGGGACTTTCTATATGTTTATTGGGTATGATCACTCATTATTGGAACTTTCCAACTGTAATTTCTTGCTTTTGAGTTCTGACTTTTGGCTAATATTTTCTCATTATGAAATTTCTATATCACCAAGTAGTTTGTTCAGTAAATGGTAGTTTTACATGCCTGTCATACCTGACCATCCACCCACCATTGACTGTTGCTTCTATATGGCAACAGCGTGGCTCTGGGCAGAATTTGGGGTTACTGTCTTTTTCTCCAAAAGCCCTGTTATTACCACTTTATTTATCATCTAGAATTGAACATGGCCCACATTTTGTCCTTTGTAACAGGGGTCCCAAACCCCTGGGGCTGCACAGCAGGAAGTGAGTGGCAGTGGGTAAGCCAACATTACCACCTGCGCTCCACCTGCTGTCAGATTAGCCCTGGCATTAGATTCTCATAGGGGCACAAACCCTGTTGTGAACTGCGCATGTGCACTCCTTATGAGAATCTAATGCCTGATGATATGAGGTGGAACAGTTTCCTCCTGAAACCATCATCCCCCCACACTCTCCACACCTCCGTCCATGGAAAAATTGTCTTCCAAGAACCTAGTGCCTGGTCCCAAAAAGGTTGGAAACTGCTGCTTTATATATAAAAAATTCCTCATCTGAGTCCTTATTGACTTCCTAACTCTTACCATCATTGATTGTTCTCTTTTTATTGTAGTTGCAAAAAAAAAAAAAAAATGTGACATATACTCTCCAATTTCAGCTTGAATTTTTTCCTGAGATTGGAGAATTTCTTGTTATTATTTTATATTTCAGTAGGGTTTTGGGAAACATGTGGTGTTGGGTTACATAAGTTCTTTAGTGATAATTTCTGAGATTTTGGTGCACCCATCACCTGAGCAGTGTACACTGTACCCATTGTATAGTCTTTTATTCCTTACCCCCTCCCACACTTTCCCCTGAGTCCCCAGAGTTCATCATATCATTCTTATGCCTTTGCGTCCTCATAGCTCGGCTCCCACTTATGAGTGAGAACATACAATGTTTGGTTTTCCATTCCTGAGTCACTTCACTTACAAAAATAGTTCCCAGTTCCATCCAGGTTACTGTGAATGCCATTGTTTTACTTTTTATGGCTCAGTAGTATTCCATGGGGTGTGTGTGTGTGTGTGTGTGTGTGTGTATACACACATATATAAATATGTGTGTGTGTATATATACACACACATACGCACATATATATACACACACACATACATGTATATATGTATTTTCTTTATCCACTATTGGATAAAGATTGATGGACATTTGGGCTGGTTCCATATTTTTGCATTTGTGAATTGTGCTGCTATAAACATGCATATGCAGATATCTTTTTAGTATAATGACTTCTTTTCTTCTGGGTAGATACCTGATAGTGATAGATCTACTTTTTACCAAATGGTAGATCTACTTTTAGTTCTTTATTATTTTTATTTTTTATACTTTAAGTTCTAGGGTACATGTGCACAATGTGCAGGTTTGTCACATATGTATGCATGTGCCATGTTGGTTTGCTGCACCCATTCATTCATCATTTACATTAGGTATTTATCTTAATGCTATCTCTCCCCCATCCCCCCACCACATGACAGGCCCCAGTGTATGATGTTCCCTGCCCTGTGTCCAAGTGTTTTCATTGTTCAATTCCCACCTGTAAGTAAGAACATAGTGTTTGTTTTTTTGTCCTTGAGATAGTTTGCCCAGAATGATGGTTTCCAGCTTCATCTGTATCCCTGCAAAGGACATGAACTCATCCATTTTTATGGCTGCATAGTATTCTATGGTGTATATGTGCCACATTTTCTTAATCCAGTCTGTCATTGATGGACATTTGGGTTGGTTCCAAGTCTTTGCTGTTTTGAATAGTGCCACAATAAACATACATGTGCATGTTTCTTTATAGTAGCATGACTTATAATCCTTTGGGTATATACCCAGTAATGGGATGGCTGGGGGCTGGGTCAAATGGTATTTCTAGTTCTAGATCCTTGAGGAATCACCACATTGTCTTCCACAGTGGTTGAACTAATTTACACTCCCATCAACAGTGTAAAAGTGTTCCTATTTCTCCAAATCCTCTCCAGCACCTGTTGTTTCCTGACTTTTGAATGATCGCCATTCTAACTGGTGTGAGATGATATCTCATTGTGGTTTGGATTTGCATTCCTCTGATGACCAGTGATGATGAGCATTTTATTCTTGTGTCTGTCGGCTACATAAATATCTTCTTTTGAAAAGTGTTCATATCCTTTGCCCACTTTTTGATGGGGTTGATTTTTTCTTGTAAATTTGTGTAAGTTCTTTGTAGATTCTCGATATTAGCCCTTTGTCAGATGGGTAAATTGCAAAAATTTTCTCCCATTCTGTACGTTGCCTGTTCACACTGATGGCAGTTTCTTTTGCTGTGCAGAAGCTCTTTAATTTAATTAGATCCCATTTGTCTATTTTGGCTTTTGTTGCCATTGCTTTCAGTGTTTTAGTCATGAAGTCCTTGCCCATGCCTATGTCCTGAATGGTAGTGCCTAGGTTTTCTTCTAGGGTTTTTATGGTTTCAGGTCTAACATTTAAGTCTTTAATTCATCTTGAATTAATTTTTGTATAAGGTGTAATGAAGGGATCCAGTTTCAGCTTTCTACATATGGCTAGCCAGTTTTCCCAGCACCATTTATTAAATAGGCAATCCTTTCCCCATTTCTTGTTTTTGTCAGTTTGTCAAAGATCAGATGGTTGTAGATGTGTGGTATTATTTCTGAGGCCTCTGTTCTGTTCCATTGGTCTATATTTCTGTTTTGGTACCAGTGCCATGCTGTTTTGGTTACCATAACCTTGTAGTATAGTTGAAGTCAGGTAGCATGATGCCTCCAGCTTTGTTCTTTTTGCTTAGGATTGTCTTGGCAATGTGGGCTCTTTTTTGGTTCCACATGAACTTTAAAGTAGTTTTTTCCAATTCTGTGAAGAAAGTCATTGGTAGCTTGATGGGGATGGCATTGAATATATAATCGATAAATTACCTTGGGCAGTATGGCTATTTTCACAATATTGATTCTTTCTATCCATGAGCATGGAATGTTCTTCCATTTGTTTGTGTCCTCTTTTATTTCATTGAGCAGTGGTTTGTAGTTTGCCTTGAAGTGGTCCTTCACATCCCTTATAAGCTAGATTCCTAGGTATTTTATTATCTATGTAGCAATTGTGAATGGAAGTTCACTCATGATTTGGCTCTCTGTTTGACTGTTACTGGTGTGTAAGAATGCTTGAGATTTCTGAATATTGATTTTGTGTCCTGAGTTCTTTAAGGATTCTCCACACTGTTTTCCATAGTAGTTTTACAAATTTACATTTCCACCAGTAGTGTAAAAGTGTTCCCTTTTCAGCACATCCATGCCAATGTCTATTTTTTTTATTATGGTCATTCTTGCAGGAGTGAAAGGGGTATCACACTGTGGTTTTAATTTGCATTTCCCTGATACTTAGTGATGTTGAACATTTTTTATATGTTCGTCGGCCATTTGTATATCTTCTTTTGAGAGTTGTCTGTTCATGTCCTTAGCCCACCAAGAACCCAAAAGCAAATGCAACAAAAACAAAGATAAATAGATGGGACTTAATTAAACAAAAAAGCTCCTACACAGCAAAAGAAATAATTAGTAGACTAAACAACCCACAGAATGGGAGAAAATCTTCACAACCTGTGCATCTGACAAAGGACTAATACCCGGAATCTACAAGGAACTTAAACAAATCAGCAAGAACAAAGCAAACAATCCCATTTTGTGTGTTATTTCTTATATTACCTCTCCTGCTTTAGCACTTCTGGGCTTCTCTCTTAGGACATCCTCTTGCATATAGGTTGGCTCTCAGCTTTCTTTTTCTATGTTTTCATTGTGTTATATTTGAATAGTTTCCTTTGTGCTTTGAGAAGCAGATCAAGATTGTCCTCTATTTCACTCCTTCAGCTTTCAGCAGTTTCCAAGCTGCTGTTTCCTATCTACATGTTATTTTAATATTGAGCAACTGTCTTTAATCTGTGTGCAATTGTTCCTTATGTTTTCTCTTTTTATCTGTGAAGGTTTGGGGGTTAAACAACCTGAGTTAAAATTCTGGTTCTTTAATTTTCTAGTTGTATGACACTAAGGTTGCATAGTTTAGCAAGTCATGGAATCTCTCTAGATAAGTTTTATCATATGTAAAATGTGGACCTCTCTCAGCCTTCATCGAATTGAAGAGAGTTATGGTCTTGCTCTGGATTAAGCTTTGCCGTAAAGGAATGTTGTGGTTGCTTTAATCTGCTATCTAGATACTCAAACTTTCTCCATGTTAGCAATAAGACTATTTTGCTTTCTTATCATTTATGTGTTCACTGGAGTAGCACTTTTAATTTCCATCAAGAACTTTTCCTTTGCATTTACTACTTAGTTTACTATTTGGTGCAAGAGGCCTGTTTTTTTTTTTTTTTTTTTTTTTAGCTCGTCTCAGCTTTTGATATGTCTCCCTAAGTGTAATCATTTCTAGTTTTTCATTTGAAGTGAGAAACATGTGACTTTTCCTTTTTTTTTTTTTTTTTTTTTTTTTTTTAACACTTAGAGACCATTGTAGGGTTATTAATTGGCCTATTTTGAAGATTGTTATGTCTCAGGGAATAGGGAGGCCCAAGAAGGGGGAGAGGTACAGGAGAACTGCCAGTTCTGATAAGGAACAATCATTATGGAGGGAGACTCATATACTTCCTGCCACTGTTTTTTACTCCTACCTCTCACCACATCTCTGCTGCATGTGCTTATTTATACTATTGCTAACCTTAAGCCTACTCAGTGCTGATGGAAATGCAGAGAATTTGTTTTTTTCGGGAACTGGTCACTGGTTGGACTATAATAGTTTATTTCAGTCAGTATTGTATCTACCTATAACATTTCCCATTACTGATATAGGAACACCACTGATGGCTGGCTGTTACTGCTAATCTAGGTTTTTAAAATTTGTATAATTTACATAATTTCAATTTTGGAATGAGAGAGGATTGGCACTTGCATGCCTTGCTTACACCACCATACCACCTAGAAATACCTGCATTCTTTAGTATTTTCTATCAGTCAGAAAATCTTAGACTTGATATGGATTCTTCCTTTCACATCAAGTTCTTACATATGAGCTTTGCGGACTTTGGATTGAATTTGCATATTTGCTCTACCCCACAACAGATTTAATCATTACTGTTTTTCTTAAGTTAATATGCACTTTTATATATGTGTTTCCATTTAATATAATAACCAGTGTAGGGCTGATTAGGTAACCTTGTATTCATGGTTTTAATGAATTTAAACCTATCTGACTATGTCCCTACAAAAATTACTCAATCTTCCTCTTTATATATAAAATAACAAAATTAATGTCATTCTTTTATAGTCATACCTCTTACTAAAAGAGGAATGAATTGGAATATATAAATTATGTTGGATCGCTTTATACATTTGTTTCACTGACAGGATGTATTTGATGAAGAAATGAATTTGTAAATAATATAGCAAAAACAATGTTAAGGTAATATTATAAAAGAAACTGTTAGTTTTTGTAAAATATTTACTTGTTTTTCTGTTGAACAGTACTACTATTGCTTATCTTGAAAATCATTTCATTTAATATTTTCTTGTCACTTGTAAGTTAAGAGACTAAAATTCTACTGGTATTTATTAATTTTCTTTAAAAATGATACATTTGACTAGGTAACTTCTTTAAAAATTCAAGCATTAATATTCTTTGAGCCTTTGAATCTGGTAGATCCAAACTCTTCATGAATTATATAGAAAGATTAGCTAGCAGTGATAAGACTGTCATTCCACTGGCTAATGTATTTTGGACATAAGTGTAATTGGATCCAGACAACTCTTTTAAGGGGTCCAGGAGTTTGAGATTAAAAAGTGTATGTACTCCAAAGTCAAGCTTGATTAATGTCGTAAGCAGTTCAGGGAAATATGGAATCCACAAATAGGAATCATATTATGCTAGCTAGTGTGAGATGAATTTTTAATATCCTATGTGTATTTGAAGACAGATTGAAGGGATTTCCGGACCATTTCAAGAGTTACCAAAGGAGAATGTATCACTACTTTCAATTCCATACCTTTGTCCTTATGGGGGTAAGAAGACAAGTAATAATTAAAATTTATGTCATTCACAATGAAATAGTTGATTCTGTAACACGATGTTTGATTTTATTTGCTTAACATTTTATTTCCATGCAATAAATTCAGATGTACATATGAAGAAACCTGGAGTGCTAGGCTTAAAGGTTGGAGCAGCATAATCATGCTTTTTGAATTATCTTCCGAGTTATCTTCTTCAGAGCCTACGAAATATGCGTAGGACCATCCTTAGCATATTATACAGTTGGGTATAGCATGCTTATACAGTTGGGTATAATCAGAGCAATCAGCATGGCCAATGGAACTGTTCTGTTTAGGGATAGCCCACCTGGAGAATTATATTAACATTCAGGGTTTCTACCGAGGATGAAATACTTTATCTATCCAAGATATATTGAATTTACTGGGAGTTATCTCATTGCATAGCCTACTAGCCAATTCTCAGGAATTTTGAACTTGAGATAGTTTGAAAAGTATTTTCACAGGTGCTTTTCCCTAAATATTTAAACATAAGTGAATTTCAAATAAAATGTAGTACTTTCAATTCTTACTAATTTTTACTTTTCTTCTAACAAATATGCATGGTATATGTTACTAAAATGCTAGAAGAAGTTTTATCTGAAAAATATATGGCCTTCATGTCAGCACACAACACACACCTCCATGTATTTTGTCAAAAAGCAAATATTTTATGAGTTTCAAATGAAGCTTAGTCCCAAGGCTCAAATTCAGAGTTTCAAATGTTTATTTTTTCTTGTTATTGTGAAAATTATTTAGCTCATTTGTAGATTACCTTTCTTTAAAACTTCTTGTTAGGGATCAGGAATGTCTACATTCTCTGGTCACTGAGATTTTAAAATGCAAAGAGTGGGTTTTAGAACTACTATATCTTTATATAGTAGCAAGGAATTAGCATCCTTAACCTAAAAACCAATCAAACAAACCTCTTGGGAATCATGAGAAAAAAGAAAAACACTCAAAAGACAAAAGGGCTAAGAATATTAATCAGAACTTTATAAAAATATATTCTCTATTTCCACGAGTATTAATAAATGCAAATTAAAGCAATGGCATGTACGTACATAAAAATAATAATTCTCTCTGTTGGTGAAGGTATTAGGAACTAACTACTCCCATCTATTGCTGATGGCCGTGTAAAGTGATAGAATGTTTGGATGAAGTTTGATATAGATGTAATAAACTTAAAAGTGCATGGTCATTTTAATTCTATAAGTCTGTGCTAAAAAAACATATATGTGCATCAAGATTTACAAATACATGCATATATGTACATATACTTAGATCACTATATATAGTGCAAACTGGGAAAAATTATATGTTCAAAATTGGGTTAGGTCATCATGCATTTACATATGTAACCCATAAAATACTCGTAAAATACTAAATGATGAGTGAAATGTTTTTAATGTAGTATTTAACCATCACGTTCCCTATTACATTTCCACCATTTGTTGACATTTTATTATGTCTTAAGTACCAGGCTTTGGCACTTTCCAGTTTTTCCTTTTTCCTTTCCTTATTCTTCTCCCTCACTCTCTGTTGCTTCCTCCATTCATTCTTTTGATCCATCATTCATCTGCTGAACATCTGCTCAGTGCTTGGAGTTATTATCCATACTGGGTATATGATCATGAACAGGACAAACAAGAACTGTACCCTTAAGGAGTTTCTGTTCCAGTGTGGGGTTGGTAGTGATAGATAGTAAAGAAATGAATGTATCAGACTATGATCACAATGAAACAGTATAATGTGTTAGTGAATGACTTTGGGGCTATAGAATTCTTACAGTCACATTTTAGTTGGACATTATCCTCATTTTACATTGAATAAACCCAAAGCCTAAAGAATTTAAGAAACCAGCCTAATGTTATTTGAGGAAACTAGGATTTATACTCAGGTCTGTTTGACTTTACAGCCGATTATACCTGTTAACTACTGTGCTATCCTCTCTCTCTCACGTTTACAATGTAACTCACTCTTAAACTTTGAAAGAATAGACCCAGTCAACTCTGGCCCCATTGTAGTAATCTAAGTTCTAGGCCTGCATAAATTATTTTTTTCTTATTCTCTCTGCCTCATTGAAACTTATGTGCCAGATGCCTCATTCATGCTGGATGCCTACTAGTGAACTGAATAAATTACATTCTTCCATAGCACCAGCTTAATGGTTTTATATGTTCCTTGGCTCTGCTCTTTGGTGTTACTACACACTTTGAATTAAATGGTATCATTTAATGCCTGAACTCAAGGAGCAAAAAAGTAATGGTTTAGTTGGGGGGGGGCGGGGGGTGTGTGTGCGCGCGTGCATGCATGTGGATGTGCATGTATGAATGTCAAGGTGGTGGTAAGGGTAAATAAGGAGAGAAACAGGGGAGTAGAGAAAAGTAGCTTATCTGAAGGACATTTCCTTCCTTCCTTCCTTCCTTCCTTCCTTCCTTCCTTCCTTCCTTCCTTCCTTCCTTCCTTCCTTCCTTCCTTCCTTCCTTCCTTCCTTCCTTCTTTCTTTCTTTCTTTCTTTCTTTCTTTCTTTCTTTCTTTCTTTCTTTCTTTCTTTCTTTCTTTCTTTCTTTCTTTTTGTAGAGGTGGGGTTCTTGCCGTCTGGTCTGGCCCAGTCTGGTCTCGAACCCCTAGCCTCAAGAGATCCTCTTGCCTTGGGCTCCCAAAATGCTGGTATTACAGGCCTGAACCACTGAACCTGATTGGTATCTCTTTCTCTGTGTTCTCCTTAAGAATATCATTTAAAGTGGCCAGGCGCAGTGGCTCATGCCTGTAATCCCAGCACTTTGGGAGGCCGAGGTGGGCAGATCACGAGGTCAGGAGATCGAGACCATCCTGGCTAACACGGTGAAACTCCGTCTCTACTAAGAATAAAAACATTAGCTGGGCGTGGTGGAGGGCACCTGTAGTCTCAGCTACTTGGGAGGCTGAGGCAGAAGAATGGCGGCGTGAACCCAGGAGGTGGAGTTTACAGTGAGCCAAGATTGCGCCACTGCGCTCCAGCCTGGGTGACAGAGCAAGACTCCATCTCAAAAAAAAAAAAAAAAAAACAGAAAAAACACAAGATTATCATTTAAATAACCTGCTACTCCATCTGGTGGCAGCAATAATAATTATGAGTTACAGAGAAAGAGTAAAGTGATTATAACATATTTGTATATGTCTTAAGACATATAAAATGCTTAATGGTTACCAAGCTCTATTACCACATTTTCTTGAGGTACTTATATTTACTTATGTCTATTTGAGTGATAAAGCTAGTTACTTATCAAATATGCTAAAAAAGAACTTTACAAATATACCAAATTGCTTGCTACTTTAAAAATATTATGAGAGATCAATCACTGGCGGTTTTTCCAAATTTCTAGAATTTTCATTATTAAATCCCAGCAAATGTTACATAAGCAAAGGACTTTACACAGTTATAAATTAATGCCTTCATTAATCATTTGTTCAGGAATGTTTAGCTAGGTTTATGAAAATGATGTCGATACTTGTTTGTCCACGAGAAGCTCACAGTCTAATGGAGAAAGGAATATAAGGAAATACATATAAAAATATGTAGCATGGTGTGTTGAGAATAGTGATTCAGTTCACAGACTTTAAAATCCATCTATCGAGGCCTTTTTTTTTCCTGGCTTCTCATGTGATAGCTTGTAAACCTTCTTTTATGTCAGTGTTCTCCTCTGTATAAGGGAGCTAATAATAAACCTAATCTCCTAGGGTTGTGGTGAAGCTTAAATGTGTGGAATGTTTATAAACTTCTTATTACAAGTAATTGCCTGTAAAAAGTGCTCAACAAACGCTAGCTGTTAATAAGGGCATGTACAGAATATGACAGCAGCATAAAAATCCATATGGTTAAGTCTACCTTAGGTGGTCTGGGAAAACTTCAAAAAAGTGATCAGAGTCTTGAAAAAGGAGTTTCACTCATCAGACTAGTAGAAGATAAGAGGGACGGTCTAGGCAGAAAGATATATATGCAAAGGTATTATAGAGCACACATACATTTTGAGAAATTTCAGTATTTCAATATGAAACCTGGAAAACCTGGCTAAGCATTTTCACTTTATCCTACGGGCAGCTGAGATAAGTTGTTGAGTTATCTAAGGATGTTAGACATGTGGTCTGGCACTACACAGATAGGTTTGTAAGTCATTCCATTCATGGAGTGTGTTTTGAGGGTGCACTAAGTTCTCAGGCATTGTTTATAAATGATGAACAAAACAGGCATCCTCTGTGATCCTATGGGTAGAGTTCATAATCTTGTAGGGGTGTAAAGACAAGTGAGTATATAAATTAATATAAATAATGCTAAGTGACATGAAGGAAAGTAACAAAATAAAGTGAGAAAGGATAAGGTTGGAGAGATAATGGGGTTGGGGAGAATCTATTTAAATGAGGTTGTTTCTGAAGATTTCTCTGAGGTCCCGACATTTAACCTGTGCCCTCAAGGATAACTGGGAGGTGGAGGGGGAAGAATAGGGTTAGAAAATGGGTATCCCACAAAAAGAAAGTTATGTCTGTGAAGGCACCCAAGTGTGAAGCAGCTTGAAGTGTCCTAGAAACTGAAGGATGCCACACAGATGGACAACAGTGGCAGAGTGGAGAGTGGACAGGTGAGTTTGGAGAGGTCATCAGGATTCAGTCATCCAGAGGCCTACAGGCCATAGTCAAGTTTTATTTTATTTGAAGTGCAGTCAGAAGCCGCTCAAGGATTTGAAGCAAGGAAATAGAGGATCTGTTTATTGGAATCTCATTTACAGGTGGTCCTGTTGATTGATTATTAAACCAATTTTTTTCTAGCTGCACTGTGGAGAATAGATTAGTAAGGGACAAGTGTCAAAGTGGGGGAAATGACAAGAAGTCTATTGAATTAGTCTAGGTAAGAAACAGTCATGGTAGTGCAGATGGAGAAGAGTGGCTAACTGTAAGATACATTTTTGGAGATAGAATTGGCAGGACTTACTAATGAATTTGATGTGAGGGACATGGGAAAAAATTAAAATACAGATAGATTCCCGTAGCTTGGGGAACTGGGTGAACAGTAGGACTGCTTACTAAATTTAAAAAATGGAAAACACTGAGAAGAGGATGGTTTGCAGGATGAGAGAAGGAAAAACCAAAAGTTCCATATTGAAACTAGATTTAAAAACTTAGCAAATAAAAATACAGGATCCCTAGTAAAATTTGATTTTCAGATAAACAGTGAATAATGTTGTAGCATAAATGTGTGCCCGGTGTTACATGAGACATGTATATACTAAAGCATTATTTATTGTTTATCTGAAATTCAAACTTACCTGAGCATCTTGTATTTTATCTGACAATCCTAATGGTTAACCTATTTATGAGAAATCCAAGTTGAAATGCCAAGTGGGCAGGTAGATATTTGAGCTGGAAACTTAGTGGAGAAGTTGGGGCAAGAGCTATAAATGAGGAGTCATGAGCATTAAAACATGATAATTTAAGCTGCAAGAATGAATGAGACCATCCAGTTAGAAGTATAGAAAGAAGAAAACAAGGAAAATGCCCAGAGCTGAACTCTTTAACGTTTTGAATTAAAGTAGAATGCAAGTCCTTTGAATAATTCAAGAGTGGCCAGAGACAGTGGAAGGAAGCCAGATCATTGTCATGCTACAGATTCCAGGAAAGGACAGTATTTTTAAAAAGGAAAAACCAGCCAACTATCAGGGACACTACTGAGTGATGGAATAAAATGTGGAGTGAGAAGGATGCAGTGGATTTGGCAACATTAATTATTGGGAAACTTAGCAGTATACATTTATATGGTGGTTGAGGAAGTAGAGAAAGCGCTTGTACCAAAACTTCCAAGAATCTTACTTGAGAAGGAGCAAAAAAATAGCATGTTGACTAGATAGTGATAGTCAAAAACATGAAAAATTCTGAGCTCTTTCAGGGAAGTGTTTAGGAAAGAAAACATTTGAAATAATTTTTGGAATAGATAGAAGAAAAGAAAGAGGCCAAAGCAATGGAGGGATGAGGTCTGAGCTACCCCTAAAGGAGGAGTTTCACAGAGTTTTCACAAAAAATCTTCACGGAAAGAGAGAGAGGAGCAAAAGGAGAGATAGCAAAAAGGAGAAAATAACAGGTTGAAAATGCAGAGAAACATGGAATAATCAATGGAGCAAGGAACCACGGGGAACAGATGGGAATAGGGTCCTGAGTGCAGGTGAAGCTATTCACTTTGGACAGCAGAAGATCTGAATTTTATCTGTGACTACAGCAACAGTGATGCTGATGAGGCAGATGTCAATAGTTTGGGGTTAAAACAAAACTGAAAACTTCTAACTTGAATTATCTGGCTGCGACTTGGAATAACGTCACTTACTGAGTGTTCTTGGCTAGAGTTAGGTAGAGATTTGAGAGTATTGCCACTGTGGGGAAGGGAGGATGAAGTTCAAGTGCACTTAGAAGGATTGCTGAAAGCCAAGATCAGGGTGGTTTCTCTGTAGTTTTGATCAAAGGAAGAAATGGCAAAAAAACTGAAAGGTAGAAAAGATTGGCATAGGTAGTTTTGTTAACTGAATGGTTATCATCCGATGAACTGCAAATATTTTGCAAATGGCACTTATGTCCATTTGTTTGTTCTTAAAGTGGATTTATGAATTCATTCTCCATTCTTCAGCACATTTACAGCATTGATATGTATGACCATTAATTAATTTTAGAGAAATCCCCAGGAGGGAGAGAAATAACAGTAATTAGCATCTTCAGTTACAAATGGAAAAATTGATGTCTAAAGATACTCCTGAGGTCATACTGCAAAACACTGTTTACCCGTAATTAAATGAACATCCTCCAAATTTAATGAAAGGAGCATATTTTATGACTTTAGTGGGAATAATATGGTTGCAAGGCATCTCGAGCCAGTCCTGTCATAGGAACTCAGGATATTGTTATAACTAGTCCAATCCTAGTGAAAACTGAAGTCAGGAGTTTATTTCTTGAGTCTTATTTCCTAATATAGCAGAGATTAGCAAACTATGGCTTGCTGCCATTTAGAAAAAAACATCAAATGAGAAAAATATTTTATGACCTGTGAAAATTATATGAAATTCAGATGTCAGTGTCCACAAATAAAGTTTTATTGGAACACAGCCACATTTGTTTGTCTACATGTTGCCTCTGGCTGATTTCATGCTACAGTGGCAGAATTGAATAGTTAAAATAGAGAAGGTATGACCTGGAAGGCCTGAAATATTTGCTATCTGGTACATTACAGAAAAAGTCGTGTATTAGTCCATTTTCCTGCTGCTGATAAAGACATACCCGAGACTAGGCAATTTACAAAACAAAGGTTTAATGGACTCACAGTTCCATATCGCTGGGGAGGCCTCACGATCATGGTGGAAGGTAAAAGACACGTCTCACATGGTGACAGACAAGAAAAAAGATTGAGAAAGAAGAGAAAATGGAAACACCTTATACAACCATCAGATCTCATGAGACTTGTTCACTACCACGAGAATAGTAGGGGGGAAGCCGCCTCCATGATTCAATTATCTCCCACTGGGTCCCTCCCACAGTACATGGGAATTATGGGAGTACAATTCAAGATAAGATTTGGGTGGGAACACAGAGCCAAATCACATCAAGTTTCCTGTCTCTTAAATATAGCACTTGTCTGGTCCAGTTTCTGCCCCTATCCCCGCATCTCTCACTACCTTACCCATTGGTTCTATCCATTGGCTGGTGTTACATAGTGTATGTCCTCCATGCATTTTGAAGCTTCCTACTAATTTTTTTGTAGCAGTGTTTCTCAAATGAGAGGTTAGGAGCCATCCTTGAGGTTGCAGAGTTAATTTATACCCTCCCTCCCATGGACATTTTTAGTCTTTGCCTTGAAACATGTGGAAAGCTTGTCAAACTCAGTGCAAAATCCTCTTGGAATTTTTATTGGCATTGCATTTAATAGTGCAAAGAACAATTGTGTCTACACAATTTTTTCTTCTTTGGCATTCTGTCTTCACCCAGTTAAAATCACAGGGCTCTAAGGCTACAGGAAGGCAACCACAGCAAAGAGTTGCACGTTTTCTCTTTCCATTGAATATTTTTAGAGACGAGCTTTCATGAAGTCAGGGCTCCATCTTATCTTCCCCTTTCATGTCCATAAAAAAAATCATGTTCTCCTCCACACATCTGTAATTATATAACCTGGCTTCCTGAAGGTAAAGGTGAAACTGTTGGTAGGTTTTATTGTTAGTAATGTTTAGAAGTAATAGATTTCCCCTGGGATTTCACTTTAATTTTGGATCTGAACTCTTCCTCCAGATTCCCTCTCTTGTCTGTCTGTACCATACACAGATCTTAGAAAAGGAATGGAATGAATAGTGGCTGAGCACAGGAGCCTGGGCCACTGACTTCAGACTGAGCTGAGCTCTACTTAGCCTTGAGGGGTGGATAGGCTGTTTTGAAAAGACACTGTTGATCATGCCTTGAGCTGGGATCCTTTAGGATAGCCAGTAAAAGAGAAAAAAGGCCACTCAAACAACACCCCCATTGATTGCTGCTTAATGTTTGTAGAAGCAAAACATTGGTTTCCATTTTCCCCTTCAATTTTCCATAATAGCATTCTACTAATGGTGCCTAAGAAATGCATCCGACAGGGAGGTACTTCTTGCATTTGGAAAAAGGCTGAGTTGACATGAGAAAGTTTAAGTTCAACAGAAATAACATTTGTACTAACTTTTAAAATCTTGCTTTGCAAAGTCTCTGAGATTAAGTAATCTCTTTAATGCTAATTATTAATAGCAAAGTGAAAACTCCTTATTTATAAAAATACTAGATAAGTGCAGGATTTTTGAGAAATAAAATGTCTTTAAAGTTTGTCTGCTGATTCATTTAACTTTCCAGTTTATTTTATTTCTCCAGAAAGCATTGATAAATGTAAGTATAATACTGTTTTATAATACTGCTGAGGGCTCTTAAGGGGTATATGTTATTTTCTCTTTCAGAATATAATATTCAGATAGGATCATCTTTGACATTTCAGTAATACAGTCAATTTTTAGCTCTAGGACCCGAGTTTAAAATAGATTAGAGGTAGGACTCATAGTCTCATCTCTAAAATATTTGGCCTCATTTTCCTTATGAAAAATAAAAAGGATAGGGAAGCAAGGTGCATAATAATAGCAGAGAAGCTTAAAACAAATAAAAAAGGCTATAACCCTTGTGGGCCTATGGCAGTAGAAATTTAATACATAATTACTATGGGGCTTATGAGCATCCGTATTTATTGTTTATTTACCTTCTGTTTTTGAGCTTCAGGACTCTTTTTATCCATAGAATTTTCTTGAAATTTCTAGAAATTTCCTATTAACTCTTCCTATTAACTCAGAATCACGGAAGTCATGGTTCTGGTGCTCTGTCTGGCTACCTGCTTCTGTTTAAAGGCATCTCTATACCCAATTCAATTAACAATTAGCAAAATGTGTACTGGCCATGCCAAGATAACCAGTTTTCCTTTTTCTGGCTCTTGTCATTTGGAGTTTGCCCTTTATGCTTTGTAATTCATTCCATGTTCCTCACCCTTCTGACTGCTAGACTCGGGCTGTCCTATTTAGTCACTATTATTAGACACTCACTGTTGGCAGGTGACTGCTCTTTCCAATGAAGTCTTATGTGCTTGGGTTGGGTGACTGTCAGTTAAATCTATTATGCAATCAATTTCAAAATCCGTTTGCAGCCTTTTGAAATTAGGCTGAGCAGACACCTTCTCAGACCTTAAGAAGAAGAGTTCCTTGGAATAGGGTCTCCAAGAATGTAACTTTAAAAAATCATTTAGATGTTTGTGGTATACCTCCAACATTGGGAATCATTGACTTATAATGTTGAAAATAATTTTTTATATCCTTTTCTATGGCTGGAAGTGAAACCTAATATCATTTTTTCTTATCTGAGTACCAGAAATGAGACTTTTGTTGTTGTTGTTAATCTTGTGTTTTTCACAATCACATAGATGCTACAACTTTAAGATATCACGGTTAATCTCTTTTTTTTTGACTTTCCTTAGTCAGGGAGAAATGAAGCCAAGGGAAGATGTGTTCCTTGAGGGCAGTGAATTTCAGAGACATGGAACGTGAATGGAGAGCGAAGGGCCCTTTCAAACTATTCAGGATTCTCCCAGTGAAATTAAATTCCTGAGCTGTTTGTCTCAGACCATGAAAGAGCTAGAAGGACATTTTATTTTAAAATGTCTGTGAATGTAGAGAGGGCACAACTGTGAAAGCTGATTCTAAAAGAAATCAAATGTGAAGGAAAGCCCTTGATTAAACTACTCTGGGTGTTTAGCAGCCTGAAGTGACTGAGAGATAATAAAAGCTACATGAACAGAAAGGAATTTTAAGGTTTTTTATTTTTTTCATTGACACAAATAAACAAACTGAGGAATGCTTGCCTGAAACTAAATGAGCAGTTAAACACAACAACAAATAAACCAACATTGCAGAAAGCAAACACGAGTGGCTCACCAGTGAGATAAATATGGGAAATAAGCTAAAAGACATGACTACATAAGAGATGTAACAAAAACAGACAGCAGATGAGAATCACATATAAGTAATAGGAGCAGCTGCAGTTCAGTTTAACCCAGAACCTTCTCTTCTTCCATAATCTCTGTCTGGGCAATCTCAGACATTTTCTCTCTCTCCAGACCCAGAGTTTCAACTGCCTAATTGACATCTCTGCTTGTATATTAATACGCCAGTATATTAATGTGTCAGTATGTTTAAAACTAACTTCCGGATCTTTCCCTACCAAACCTAATCTGCTTTCACTCTTCCCTGTCTCAGGGAATGCCACCACCATATATCAGAGAGCCAGTGAGAGCCACATCTTTCTCATCCTTGACATAGCTCTATTCCTTTCTCCATAGCTAGGTCCACTTGAAAGTTCTGTCAATTTTATAGCCTCGAATTGATTCTCTTTTCTCCATCCCCACTGCTACCATTCCAGTCCAAGATACTGTCATCTCTTCCATTGATTGTTTTAGTACCTTCCTGCATCCAACATCCTCCTTCAATATATTCTTCACCCCACAGCCAGAAACATGTTTTCTAAATTCAGATTTTATTATTTTAATACCAGTGCCTTCTCTTCAAAACCCTGTGATGACTTTTCACTGCTATAGGATAGAGACCAAAATCCTAAACCATGCTTAAAACTTCCAGTATGGTCATGATTGACGTGGACCCTTTCTATAACTTCTACACTGACTTCTCTCCCCACTCCACTATCTTTTTTTAAGAGACAGGGTATTACTAGGTTACTGAGGCTGAAGTTTAGTGATGTGATCATAGTTCACTGCAGCTTCAAATTCCTGGGTTCAAGTAATACCCCATGCTTCAGCCTCCTGAGTAGCTGAGACTATAGGCATGTACTGCCATGCTTGGCTATTAAATTTTTTTTTTTGTAAGGCTGGTTGCAGTAGCTCACATCTGTAATCCCAGCACTTTGGGAGGCTGAGGCAGGTGGATCACCTGAGGTCAGGATTTCAAGACCAACCTGGCCAATTTGGTGAAACCCCATCTCTACTAAAAATACAAAAATTAGCTAGGCATGGTGGCACCAGCCTGTAATCCCAGCTGCTTGGAGGCTGAGGCAGGAGAATAGCTTGAACCCGGGAGGTGGAGGTTGCAGTGAGCCAAGATCACACCACTGCACTCCAGCCTGGGTGACAGAGCTGAAATAATTAAATAGAATGTTTCTGGTTTACTCAATTACAATGACTATAATGGCACTTCTAGCCGTTAACACAAATGGACCATATGCCAGATAAAATACAGATGTGAGCCACTGCAACCAGCCTTACAAAGTTTTTTTAATAGCCAAAAAAATTTTTTTTGAGATAGCATCTCCCTATATTACTAAGGCTGATCTCAAACTCCTGACCTCAAGTGATCATTCCACTTTGTCCTCCCAAAGCTCTGGGATTACAGTTGTGAGCCACTGCTCCCAGCCCTTCTTTTTTCTTTGGTACTCTAGCAATGCCTTTCTTTCAGTTGGTGAGACATGCACCCCAGGGACTGAACACTTGCTGGTGTACTTTTCTCCCTCTGTCATCACCCCATGTAGTCAGCTCCTGTTTCTTCTATAGATCTTTCAGACCTCAACTCCTCCATTGCTCTCAGAGAAGTCTCTCCTACACTGCCAGTCATGGCCATATTTATTTTCTATGTCCTATTGCAGTTTTGGGTATGTTTCTGTAGCGTGGGTCTTCTTAGCCTGTGTGCTGTGAGCTTGCTGGGCTAGATGATTTGCTGGTATGCTGGAGAGGGCTCCTGTGCTTTGTAAGTGGCATCCCTGGCCTCTGCCCACTAGACACAAGTTGTGATAATCAAAAATGTCTCCAAAAATTGCCAGATATCCCCGGTGGGGGCGGGGGGGAATTACTCCTGGTGGTTGAAAACCTTAGGTAGGCAGCTTCTTCTACTGCAGTCTGTGATGTGTGTCTTTCTCAAAAACCTGAATAATCCAGACAGTAGGAATAATGGGGGTGTGTGTGAGTGTTTTGGGGGGAGGGGCATGTGTATGTATGTGAGTAGGGGTAAGGGTATGTGCGTGACTGTGAGTGTGTTTTGGGTTGTGTGTGGAGGTGTATATGTGTGGTATGTATGTGTGGTAGGTGTGTATGGGGGTGTTGTGTATGTGGGTATATGTGGTGTGTGTGAGTGTGAGTGTATATGTGTGTGTATGTGGTATTTGAGTGTGAGTGTATATGGGTGTGTGTGGAGGTGCATGTATGTGTAGGGGAAATGTGGACGTATGTGTGTATGTGTGTGGGAGTGTGTGTGTGGTGTGTGTGGAGATATGTGCTTTTTTGTTGAGGAGTGTGTGTGGGGAGGTGTCTGGGTATGTGTGGGGTGTGTGGGTGTGGTATATGTGAAGATATGAGTATTTGTGTGGAGGGATGTGTGTGTGTATGTGTGTGTGCGTATGTTGAATGAAAGAATGGTGAAAAAACCCACCAGTGGGGTATAACGTCGCTACTTGCTTCTAATCTTAAGTTCATTATTTTGTTTCCATCAAGAAGGAAATTTGATAATACGATTTATAATATCATTGAGTTTTAAAGCATCATAATTTTGAGGTACAGTTCCTTAGAGAACAGTAGTCATGTGATGTATGCTTCTGATCCATGACTGAAAAGCTTCAGATCATGACACTTCTTAAGGAGGGGACTCAACTTCTCTGATCTGTACAGGTAGCCTAAAATCCATTAATATTCTTCATGTAGTTATATGAGAACTTAGTATTAATTAGTTGGGGGAAAACTATACCTACACTGTAATATTTAAACTTGAAATGGAGATGGAATAGAAAGTCTTTCTTAGATGTAACAGGAATGTACTCTATGATTTGATAAGGTATTTTCTAGCAGCTCCAAGTAACTAGTAAAAATGGTAGATATAAAGATAATAATAAATGAGAAAAAATGAACAGGTATACAGAGGAAGTAATGCATGATTCTAAATGGAAAAATTAGGAACGTCTTCCTAGAAAAGATGGTATTTGAATGGCTTTAAAAGATGCGTAAGACTTTTCTAGATAAGAAAGAGCAGCATCTACAAAAGTCTTGGAATTAAAAGGGGTACAGTATATTCAAAGAAAGTCACTGGCTGGAAGGAGCACAGCATGTAGGCTGTGGAATGTTTCAGATGAGGTGGAAAGATTGGTAGGGGCTAGAATATGAAGAGCTTTAAATGTTGAGCTTATAGAATTTGGACTTATATATAGAAGACCATCATAAAGATTTACAAAGAAAATGACATGGTTACATTTGTATTTCATAGAAATCTCTCTGGTTGAATGTGGAAAGTAGCCTAGAATGTGCGAGACTAGAAATATGAAGATGAATTAGGGATCTGTGATAATAGTTTCCAGGAGAAATGATGAAAAGCATGATTCAAGGCAGCAACACTAGGGGTGGAAGAAAGGGGATAATTTCCAAAGACCATAAGAAGTAGAAATGACATGATATTGGTAGTGGCAGTGAGAGTGAGTGAGAGAGAGAGAGAGAGAGAGAGAGAGAGAGAGAGAGAGAGAGAGAGAGAGGAGGGAGGGAGGGAAGGAGAGAGAGAGACAGACAGACAGGCAGAGACTAGGAGGACTCTCAGAGTTCTAATTTGATTTTCCACATGAATTGCAAAGCCATTAACAAAGAGAGGATTTAGAAGGAACAGGTTTGAATGGGCAAAGATGAGTTAGATTTTGGACATCCTGAGGTAAGGGCATTCAAGAACCTCTAGTTGGAGAAGTCAGAACTGGCACTCAGAAGAGAGATCAGAACCAGAGTGAGATTTGAGTTACTATGAGGAAGTGGTAACTGATGCTATGGGAATGGAAGAGGTACCTCAGAGGAAGGGTATGAAGAAGAGAGGCAGACTCCTATCATGTATCACCAAGGAAAGGTTCAGCTAAGGAGAGCCTTGTTCTAAGTCTGTAATCCGAAACTTTAATCACCTGAAGGATTTGTATTTTAAGATTCAGAAAGAGAAAGTAATGGAATTACTTTCATGTCTACTTGCATTGATTTATTTATTCTATTGGTATCAGAGAACTAGTGCAGAGATGCCTTAAAATAAGTACTCAGTTCTATTTACAGCTCCCTGTGAGTCAGGAAGTCACAACATCTTTGTAAATTTTGCAAGTCTTTGAGAACAGCCTTCATGATATGTGCTTTCAGACCACAGGCATATGGTGAGAGTTCTTGCCTTCCAAAAGCAGTGATTGAAAAATAGGAGGGTTTGAAAATGGGTTAGATAGGTTTTGGCACTGGTTGAACATTAATGATTCCATTCTATTTTAATGATTATCTTTATTTTATTGTCTTGAGAGTATACTTTGTCCATGGCTTTCCGTGTGTATTTATTTCAGAACTTCTTATATTTTATCTGGCATATGGTCCATTTGTGTTAATGGCTGGAAGAGACATTATAGTCATTATAATTGAGTAAACCAGAAACATTCTATTTCATTATTTCATGATCAAATCAAGTTCTAGCCTATTTGCTTGTTGTGTTGTGTTGGGTTACTATAAAAATGTGTCTTCCGAAACCAGTTGTAAGTAACTAGGTAATATGAATAGATTCTGATATGAATTGATCGAATGTTTAACAGCAAATGATACAACAGTGTTTCTACATCAGCCATAGGACAACTTTTTTGTATTTGTAGTGATATGTCAAATCGGCAGATAAGATAGGGAAGATCAATCCAACAAAATCTGTCAGTTTTAATACAGCAAATGGAATTTTGTTGCTTTATTTATTTTTGTGGTTCCCTTTCATATAAAGGCATTATCTGAGGCCAGGAAAAAGTGACTTACAAGTTAAAAGATTATAAAAAAATGATATTTTGAATTTAAACACAATTAAAATATATTGGTAATAATTCACTTATATCAGAATTGAATTTAAGAATTCACTGAATGGCAAAATTATTTATACCTAAGGAGGACAGAATTTAACAATAAATTTATAGATAGTATTTTCAAAATAATTTTTATGTGCAGTGAGAAATGAGTACGCATATATATTTTATTAGTTATGGTACATTTTACTGGATATAGCATGTTCTTGAAAGAATTGGATTTAAATTGAATTTCTGATAGCTTTTAAAATAAACTAAATGAATATTAATATATTTGCCCAAAGACACACAGAACCAGTGAGTGGTAGAGCCAGTATGGAAACTCAGGTCATAAAGACTGCAAAGCTTACACATTTAGTTACCACCTTATGTGTGGTGCTCTGTCTGAGCCTTTCATGGCATGTGGGTGGAGAACGCTGAGTTGCTTTCTGTTAGTTGCTTGTTCTTCTTCTTGTAGGGCTTTCTTTCATCTTTGCAAAGTGATCAGATAGGTGTAAAAGAATAGGAAGCGTGAAAATGTCATTGGCTTAAATGTGAGCTAATAAAATATGCAAACTGAAGGAACAAATGGTAGAAATAGCAGAAAGTTGTGTAATGTGGGATTACTTGCTAGTTTATCCCTCCTTCATGATAAGTCTTGTAAATTGGTGGCACTGACCTCATATATGTGAAGGTAATAAAGATCTATTGACTTGTTATCTTTAACCACTTTAATGTGGATTTTCAAATCCTTTATTTTTTATGGAAGTATAATTTACATAGAGTGAGTGAAATGCTTTGATCTTAAGTGTACAGTGCAGTCAGTTTAATAAATGCACACACCTACATAACTCATATCTATGAAGATGTGGAAGTCTCCATTAGCTTCAGAAGGTTCCTATATGCCCCCTTGCAGTCAGTGCCACACCTCCCTCCACCCCTAACCAGAGATGACTGCTATTCAGATTTCTAGCAACGAAGATTAGCTTTGCCTGTTCTAGAAATTCAGATAAATGACATCATGCAGGGGATGTTCTCCTTTGTGTCTGACTTCTTTAGTAGATAGTTTTGAGATTAATCTGTTGTGTGCATCACTTTTCCCTTTCTATTGCTAAGGAGTGTTTACTTTACGAATGTTATATAATTTGTGCCTCTCTTTGCCTGTTGGATAGATATTTGTGTTGTTTCCATTTTTGGCTATTATAAATAAAGTTGTTATAAACAGTCTTGCGCTAGTCTGTGTTCAAATGTTTTTCTTTCTTTTTAGATGAATACCTAGGAGTAGAGTTTCCTGGCCACAGGGCAGATGTGTGTTTAATTTGATAAAAAGCCACAAGACCATTTTCCAAAGTGGTTGTACCATTTTTAAATTCCCATTATCAAAGTATGGAAATTCCATTTTCTGTAAATCCTCTCTTATTGTGGTTTTGTCAATCTTTTTAATTTTAACAAATTCAGAAGATTTTTCTTTGTGGCTTTATTTTGTCAAATGCTTTTGTGAAATTAAACTATTCTATATCGTAAAGCAATACAAATTGTATTTTATAGAGTTTGGAAAATATTGAAAATTTTAAGCAATAATGTAAAAAACACCTACAATTCCAAATTTTGGTGTTTAAAATATTTAATATGAAAATATTTTATAGTATGTAAGTTATAATTAGACACTGTTTAGTCATTAAATGTATCCAAAAACCTTGAATTTTATGACATCATATTATTACACCAGATTGTATGATAATTCATTTTACTATTTGTCTACTTTTTGAGATTCAGATTGTTTGTAATTTCCCTCCAATGTGAATAATGCTGTGCATGAAGCATTCCTATAATCAAATCTTATGTATGATTCTGATTATTTCCTTTCAACAACTTCCTGCCAGAACATGATAATGATGTCTTATTTTCAGTCTTGATAGCTCTTATTTCTTTTTTTCTTACATCATTGGATTTTATGGAAATTCCAGAATAATGTAAAATTGCAGTGTTAATATTGGGATTTATTATCTGTGTCTTGTTCCTGCCTTTAAGAATGCCTGCCTCACTACTAAGTAAGACGTGGGCGTTTGTTTATGGTAGATGTTCTTTCTGCTAAGGAAGTGAGTCTTATCAATGTTGCTTTCAACATTAATTCCATTTGTGATAAGTGTGACACTCATGGAAGTACCGTGTGCAGTGAGCACAAAACATGGGGAACGTCACCCAGTGTGGTTACTTCAGAAAAGTCTTTCCTAGCAGAGAGTAGAACAGTGGTTACCAGGGGTAAAGGTGGGTACTGGGAGATGTGGTCAAAGGAAATAAAAAAGGAGGAACAAGTTCAGGAGAGCTGTTGTACCGAACAGTGACTATAGTTAATAACAATGTATTGTATACTTGAACATCCGTGAGAGGAGATTTTAAGTGTTCTCACCACCAAAAAATGTGTGTGAGGTAATGGATATGCTACTTAGCTTGATTTAGCCCTTCCTCAATGTATGCAGATATCAAAACTTGTTGTACATCATAAATATACATTTTCCAATTAAATTATTTAAAAAATTTATCCCAATACACCCAGTTATAGAATGTGGATTTCTTATGTATTGTATGTTTTTATTAACAAAAATAGTAAAATGTGACGTACTAAATGAAATAGAGCCAAGTGAACCAACAAGCAAAAAGCAAATTTAATAAAAATAATCAGAAAAAAAAAAACCTCTCCCCTGTCACTCCCATGTCCATTACCTTGTCTGGTACATGGGAGACATTCAAAAAAACAAAAAACTAAAACCACCTTCATTGTGTGAAAAGTCAATGAAACTTCGACCTGAGGACTAAGCTGAAGTTAGCCAGGCAAGAGTGAGCAGGGAGGTGGAAATAGGCCAGGGTGAGGAACAAGAAGAGCTCTGCAACCCTATGGTGGGGAGCAGCTGCATTCATAAAACATGACCAGGTTGAGAGAAGCCTAGTGTGAGCCAAGGGGGACCCGAGGCTGGAAGAGCAGAGGGGCGAGCCAGGGCTGTGCTGTGCTGAAGATGCTCTCCATCTTCAGGGATTCATGCCTTCTTTTTTCCTTTTCCACTTTTTTTTTTTTTTTTTTTTTTTTTTAACCTTAAATTTCGACTTTGACAGATATTGGCATTGTGAGTTTTTTTCTTTTACTTGATAAATCTTTGTTAATTTCCTCTTCGGTATACTTTACTTTTTCCATCTTCCCTTTCATTTTACCTCCACTTATCTTGCTTCCTTCTTCCATAAAAATGTTTAAATGCTTACAGTATGCCAGACCCTAGAGAGAGTTTAGAGATCTCTACTCTTGATTCTGGTAGTTAAATCACCTGTAAATAGAATCTACTTTGATTATATTTTGTTGGTTTTGACTTAAATTGAGAGTATCTGTCTCCTTGCACTCATTTCATTAATTCCTCTCTTCCTTCCTTCTTCCCTTCTTTGATTGGTAATAGGGGCTTTTAGTTAATTACTGTTGTACAAAATTAACACATAAAGAAAAATATGAAGCAGAAAGTAAAAGCTCCTCTGTTTCCTCCCATTTCTATTTATCTTTTCCAAATCTGCCATCAATGGTTAGATACCTACATGCATACTCATATCATGCCTTCATCTAATAAAGATTTTCAAGAATTATTTCTAAAATATCCTTGAAACTTTTTGCCTGTCTGTATATGTTTTTTTTTTCATTTTTCAAATAGCAAAATATCACATATGGATGAACCATATGTTATACTGTCTCCTATTAATGCATATTCCAACTGTTTCAACATTTTCAACAGGTACTGTACCAGTGGTGCTTTGGTAAACATTCTTGTGCATATATTTTTGTGCAGAGGTTCACACAAATAGTGCTTAAATAGTGCTTTAAGATAAGCCCCCTAAAAGTGAAGTTGCTGGTACAATTAATTATACACTTACAATTTTCATAGACCCTTCAAAGTTGCCTACCCAAAGGATTCATCATTGTGTATTTCCATTAGTATGAAGTTGCCCACTCCCTAGCATTTTAATCAGTGATTGACAGTATCAGTCTTTTTAACTTTTTCAATCAAATGTGTTTAAAGCAAAATAGAATAATTTTAATTTGCATTTCCCAATTACTTGTGAGGAAGAGCACTTTTTCACATTTTTTACTTCTGTTTGTATTTCTGCTTTGAATTCCCTGTTCACAGCAGGGCGTGATTTCCTATTTCACATACGTTTTTATATTTGCAGTAGAAGGTTAGTAAAAGCTACTTCAGGAGCCACTATCCAGATACTATTTTAAAATGACAGCTTTACAAAATGGGATGTTGAAAGCGCTAGGGGCAAAGTTGAGTAATACTACTGCGTAATGTCAGTTCCACCCATTTCTTTGGCCATATGTTTTTTTTTTTAACTCTCTAATCCTCAGGCTTTTCATTTATAAAGCACATACCTACTATTTGTTGTAAGAGTTAAATGTGTTTTGTGAGGTTAATAAGTGTGAAGTGCTAGAATGATAGCTGGTACAAAAATGCAGCTGTTGTCATCATTATTGTTATCATTGTTGTTACTCACTACCACATTTATTATTAACATTTTGTTAGAGTGAGGAGGTCTCTTCCATGGAGAAAAATTTCCTTGAATGGATGAACTAGCAATGCTAGATATACTTCTAGGTCCCTGTTTTACCCAGTACAGTGGTTCTAGATGTATCTCCCCACCTTCTCCCAAATTGGCTTTTTGTTTTGTTTTGTTTTGTTTTTGTTTTTTGAAACATGGCCTTGCTCTGTCACCCAGGCTGAAATGCAGTAGTGTGGACATAGCTCACTGCAGCCTCAACCTCCTGGGCTCAGGCGATCCTCCCGCCTCAGCCTCCCTGGTAGCTGGGACAACAGATGTGTGCCACCATGCCCAGAAAAAAATCTTTTAAATATTTTTTGTAGAGGTGAGGTCCCGTTGCATTGCCCAGGCTGGTCTCAAACTCCTGGGCTTAAATAATCCTGTCACTCCTGCCTCCCAAAATGCTGGGATTATAGGCATGAGCCATGATGCCTGGCCAAAATTGGCTTTTGTATTCCTGCAATTCATGCATTTATATGTCTTTTATAGTCTTAAAAATGTAGCCAAAAAAGAAACAGAAAAAAAAAAAAAAAACTACAGTAAATAGAGTATATTTGTGGCAGTGGAAGAGAGTTGCTGTTCTGGACCTTGAAGTGGCACCCATCCAGCATGTCATCACACTTGTCACATCAGAAAAGCTGGACTTCCTTATTATACAAACTTCTGCTTCAACAAAAGAAATGGATAAAGGGAAGCAAATCTACTCACATATCTTGTCTTCAACAAGTCCTTAGGGGTCTTACTGAGGCACAGATGTGTGGTAATTGTGGTTAGATGGACTTACTCTTTTGAATTTTGAAATATGTAATTGACAAAGATATTCAAAGTGTACAACATAAGTATATGATACACATTGTTTATTATCAAAACCAAATGAACACATCCATCGCCTCCCATTCTGCATATTAGATCCTCAGAACTTATTCACCTTATAACTGAAAGTTTTTACTCTTTGATCAATATCTCCCCGTTTCCCCTGTCCCCCAGCCCCTGCAGCCACCATTCTCCTCTCTGGTGCCATGGGTTCAACTTTCCTAGATTTCACATCTGAGTGAGATCATGCAGTATTTGTCTTCGTCCGGCTTACTTTCACTTAGCATGTCCTCCAGATTTATCCATGTTGTCACAAATGACAGGATTTCCTGCTTTTTAAAGGCTGAATAGTATTCTATTGTGTACATACACCACTTTTCTATATTTTCTATATCCATGTATCTGTGGATGGACTCTAAGGCTGACTTCACGTCTTGGCTGTAGTGAATAATGCTGCAGTGAACATGGGAGTGCAGATACCTCTTTGACATACTGATTTCATTTCCTTTGAATATATATCTGTTAGTGGGATTACTGGATCATATGGTATTCTATTTTTAATTTTTTGAGGAAACATCATACTGCTTTCCATAAGGACTGTACTAATTTTCATTCATATCACCAGTATGCAAGGATTCCTCTTCCTCTATATCTTTTCTAATACTTGTTATTTCTTGTCTTTTTGATAATAGCCACTATAACAGGTGTGAGGTGACATCTTATTGTAGTTTTATTTCTTGTATCTTTTTCTTCATTTCTCTGCTGATTAGTGATGTTGAGCACATTTTCATATACCAGTTGGCTATCTGTATGTTTTCTTTTAAGAAATTAATATTCTTACTAACTCCAATTAATTAGTGGATTTTTGTGTATGTGTATTATGTGATATGAGATAAGGATCTGATTTCATTGTTCTGCTTGTGCATATCCCATTATCCCAATACAATTTACTGAAAAGACTGTTCATTTTCTATTGTGTGTTCTTGGCATCTTCATCAAAAATTGATTGACCACAAATGTATAGATTTATTTCTGGGTTCTCAATTCTGTTCCATAGGTTTACATGTCTGGTTTTTATCCCAGCACCATACTGTTTTGATTACTATAGCTTTGTAGTATATTTTGAAGTCAAGTATTGTGATGCCTCCAACTTTGTTCTTTTGACTTATAATTGCTTTAGCTGTTTTGGGGTCTTTTGTAGTTTACATGCATTTTAGGATTTTTTTTCTATTTCTGTGAACAATGTCATTGGAATTTTCATAGAGATTGCATTGAATCTGTAAATTACTTTGGGTAGTATGGATATTTTAACAGTATTAAATTTTTCAATTCATTAACATGGGATAGCACATTAATTTGTGTTTTAGTTTCTTTCATCAATATCTTATAGTTTTTAATGTACAGCTCTTTCACCTCCTTGGTTAAATTTATTTCCATATTTGCTTTGTAGGCTATTGAAAATGAGATTGTTTTATAATTTCTTTTTTAGATAGTTTGTTGTTGATGTATAGAGGCACAACTGATTTTTGTGTGTTGATTTTGTATCCTACAACTTTACCGAATTCATTCATTTATTCGTGATAAAATGTAAATGTATAACTGGAAATAAAACCTTTTTGAAATGTGAGTTCCTTCTTTAAAAAATTATCTTCAACATGAGATTGGCAAGCTGAGGTTCCTTTTATTACTAAAAGGAAATTCTTTTTTTTTTTTTTTTGTTGAGACAGAGTCTTGCTCTGTCGCCTAGGCTGGAGTGCAGTGGCACCATCTCAGCTCACTGTAAGCTCTGCCTCCTGGGTTCATGCCATTCTCCCGCCTCAACCTCCCGAGTAGCTGAGACTACAAGCACCTGCCACTATGCCCGGCTAATTTTTTGTGTTTTTAGTAGAGACGGGGTTTCACCATGTTAGCCAGGATGGTCTCGATCTCCTGACCTTGTGATCCGCCTGCCTCGGCCTCCCAAAGTGCTGGGATTACAGGCATGAGCCACTGCTAAAAGGAAATTCTATATCTCAGTTTCTGATTGAATGTTGATACTTTGGTTAGTTTTATATGGGAAGAGTCTCAGTGACAGACAGTGATATTTGAGGAAACGAGAAGGCTCACTGTGCCAACATCTCATTCTCTAACTTTCAGAGGTAAAGATCTTTGCTTTTAGATTTTACATGTTGGCTATTTGGCTATTTTGTCTTCCAAGTCCTACCTGGAGGAAAAATGATTAAATTACTCTCAATTATGAATAGCCTAATTGAAATGTATTATATGCTTTTTCTTTATCACAGATAAGTAAGATTAAGACATGGAAGAAATTGAAAGTTATGAATTAGGAGGGATAAGGGAATTACTTTGAAATGTGTGCCTTACTTGAAGAGGGCAAGCCTGGATGAGATGACAGAAAAGGTGACACGAAGCTATTAGTTGTCTGAGGTGGGAGGGCTGAGGGCAGGAGAGTAACAGTAAATACAGATGAAGGTGAGAGAGGTAAAAGGACAGTGATTTCATTTACGCCTGGGTCCTATTCTGCCTCCACGCACCCTGTCTGGCTCGCCCATTTTTATCCCTGTGAAACCAAGATTAGTAGTATGTTAAACCAAATATAAACAGTTTTTTCTACCTCCCCCATTTTCCTTCTCTTACTTTTTTATCCTCCTCCTTCTCTTCATAAGATTTGGACTGTTTGACTTATTCTCTAAATCATAGAGACCATGTATTAAAAATGAAGAATTTCCTCTCCCCTTGAATATGCATCAACAGTATTGGATTTTGCCATTTAATCATTTATTTAGGCAGTCACTCATTCATTTATTTAGTAAGGTAGTTGGTCAACAAAATTTTGGGAGTTCTGAAAAAGACCGAAAGTTGAACATGAATATTTCATAAAACCCACTTCTTTATTTCTAGCCTGTATATGTATTTTTCAGATATAGTTTGACTATAACATAGGTAAATTATTTATTATATTGCACCACGATGGGAAATTTCAAAAGAAAAGCAGGTTGGGAAAATTTAGTTTTTGACATCTTGAGTTTGAGGTGTCTCTGCATAGGTCATTCAGGTGGAAATGTCTCATAAGCAAATGAAACATGAGTCTAAAGGTTAGAAAGAGGTTTGGGCTGAAAATATCTGTTTGGAGTTATTAGTTTAGAAAGTTTCAAAAAGCTTATTACTTCCAGGAAACTGATTTAGTAATAGTTCAACTTTTGATAAGGTTAAACAGAATTGCTTTTAAAAAAAATCTGTTACATTATAAAACTTTTTCTAATGTTTGGTTTTATAACATTGCCTTAATTTTTCAGTAATTCTCTACTGTCAGATTTCTGTATGTATTTATTTCTCTTCTGTCTTTTGTGTCTTTCTGAGTAGATAGTTGATCCTAATGTGTAAAATAATCTATGTTAGAGCAAAGGATTCATCACAGATAAGAAAGAAAACTAATTAAAACATCCATCAGTTAATGTGACCTTTATGAATGCTGTACAAGTTAGCATTCATTATCTAGTTAAGACTTGTGAATTCATTATTTGAAAATCATTACTCATGTTCATGATAGAATATATGAGACTCTAAAATATCAAGATATGTAATTGCAACATGTTAATAATTCACCGATAAGCATAAAGACCAATGAAACAGCAGAATTTAGTGAAGCAAATGGCTAAAACTGACAACAAAAGTGTAACAGGATGTTAGCTAATTAATATTTTCCCCTCTTTTTTTTTCTCACTTTGTCCTTTGGTAGACAACTTGAAGAATGATACATTCAATGTGGACTAAATTTTATAATACCCATTGGGCAGTTCTTAATGCTCCCAACTTGGAGGCAAATCAGAATCCAACTTGATATATAAATGTTCATACCATTTTAGAGATTGAGTTTTGAATTCCTGTCTTCACCACGCATCTAAATAAAAATCACTACCCCAAAACCCTTTATAGTCTACCTTTGTTGCTTGCCTGTCAAAATACAATACTGCTAATTTCTGAACTGCTTTCTCTTCTTGCAAATAGGGGGCATCTGTTACACCTTATTAAATCAGTTTCTGTTTGTTTTCTTGCTGAAATGCTTATCACACTTTTTTGTATCCTTCTAAATGTCTTGTCAGAATCAGAAATTGTTGTGTTACATTTAGAGTATAGCATAAGGAACATAACAAGCCCTGGAATGTTTAGGCTATCTCCAAATGTCAAACAAAACAGGAAATGTTTCTTTGTTTTACACTTTTTCTGGGCATTTCATACACTTCCAAACATACTATAGAGGATAGACAGTGTGTTAAAGATAAACTTAACACTTCTGAGAAATTCTCTTCCTATTATGACATTTTTTCCCCTTTTTTAGAAGACTGAAGCATTACTGATGAGTTCTAGCAACCAGTTGATGGTCTCTTTTGCCTAGGTGTGAGCAGCAGAATGTTAAAGTACTTACCTTGCAGAACATGGTTCTTGACATTTCAAATTTTTAAAAAACCAGAAACTTCTGAGATTAAAAAGGTTCAAATGCTAAAGAAAAATTATTTACATCTTTTTTTCTTATTATTCTTTAAGTTCTAGGATACGTGTGCAAAACGTGCAGGTTTGTTACATATGTATACATGTGCCATGTTGGTGTGCTGCACCCATTAACTCGTCATTTACATTAGGTATATTTCCTAATGCTATCCCTCCCCTCCCCCACAATAGGACCCGGTGTGTGATGATCCCCCTCCTGGGTCCAAGTGATCTCATTGTTCAATTACCACCTATGAGTGAGAACATGCGGAATCTGGTTTTCTGTTCTTGTGATAGCTTGCTGAGAATGATGGTTTCCAGCTGCATCTGTGTCCCTACAAAGGACACAAACTCATCCTTTTTTATGGCTGCATAGTATTCCATGGTGTATATGTGCCACATTTTCTTAATCCAGTCTGTCACTGATAGACATTTGATTCCAAGTCTTTGCTATTGTGAATAGTGCCACAATAAACATATGTGTGCATGTGTCTTTATAGCAGCATGACTTATAATCCTTTGGGTATATCCCCAGTAATGGGATGGCTAGGTCAAATGGTATTTCTAGTTCTAAATCCTTGAGGAATCGCCACACTATTTTCCACAATGGCTGAACTAGTTTACAGTCCCACCAACAGTGTAAAAGTGTTCCTATTTCTCCACATCCTCTCCAGCACCTGTTGTTTCCTGATTTTTTTAATGATTGCCATTCTAACTGGTGTGAGATGGTATCTCATTGTAGTTTTGATTTGCATTTCTCTGATGGCCAGTGATGATGAGCATTTTTTCATGTGTCTGTTGGCTGTATGAATGTCTTCTTTTGAGAAGTGTCTGTTCATATCCTTTGCCCACTTTTTGATGGCGTTGTTTGTTTTTTTCTTGTAAATTTGTTTGAGTTCTTTGTAGGTTCTGGATATTAGCCCTTTGTCAGATGAGTAGATTGCAAAAATGTTCTCCCATTCTGTAGGTTGCCTGTTCACTCTGATGGTAGTTTCTTTTGCTGTGCAGAAGCTCTTTAGTTTCATTAGATCCCATTTGTCAATTTTGGCTTTTGTTGCCATTGCTTTTGGTGTTTTATTTAGCAGTCGGGTGAAACTGAGGAATGACCTGTGAAGTCTGTTGGTTTTCTCTAAATATAAAGTACATTTTATGTTTTAAAAAATGACTGATGTCAAACTCACTAATATTTGAGTTTATCTGAGTGTAAGAAAGAGTGATGTTTTGAAAGGGTAATCAAGTGTTTTCTGTCAATAGTGTCACATTTTTAAATATCTAATAAAATTTTAGTTTAATTTTTATTCTATTTGGATTTTTCATGGGGAGTATTTGTTCTTTTAATAGTCTAATTTTTGTTTGACAAACAATGTTAATAGCTCTGTGTGTGTGTGTGTGTGTGTGTGTGTGTGTGATGGAGTCTCACCCTGTCACCTAGGCTGGAGTGCAGTGGCACGATTTCAGCTCACTGCAACCTCCACCTCCCGGGTTCAAGCAGTTCTCCTGCCTCAACCTCCCATGTAGCTGGGATTACAGGTGCCCACCACCATGCCTGGCGATTTTTGTTGTTGTTGTATTTTTAGTAGAGACGGAAGTTTCACCATGTTGGCCAGGCTGGTCTTGAACTCCTGACCTCAGGTGATCCACCGACCTTGGCCTTCCAAAGTGTTTGGATTACAAGTGTGAGCCACTGCGCCTGGCCTGTTAATAGCTTTTAATGAACAGTAGAAGTCTAAGAAAATGACATTGTGTGCTTCCGTAATTTTATACCACTGCATTTAAGAATGGTAACCTGTCAAGGCAAGATCTCTTTATGTGGTATTTTTGACTGTATGACTTCTGTATGCTTTAATTTCATTTAGATTATTTATTTAAGTGAAATATGAGTTACGCTATGTAGTACTATTGGGAAAAAAAGGAATTTGAAGGTCACAAATAGATTACAGAGAAGTAACAGCTAATTTTGCATATTTTTACAATGAAGCCATTGGAAAAATGAGGCCAAGTAAGGACATAATCATCCGTATCTTAGGAATGTATTTTAAAGGCTTCTTAGCCAGAAAAGGGGTCTGAAAGATAGGGAGAAGGCTGATAACAAGTGTTTGGGTGCTAAATTGCTTTTGGTCATGTATATGAGGGATAAGCTAAGTTAAGGGTATCAAAACATTCCCTCTCCTGCATCTAAGTTATTCTGCCTCTCTGCAACTGCAGTGAGTCAGCAATTTTGAGACATAAAATCAGATGAAACTGGAGGGGAATACATTTAAGTGTGCACATTCTTTGAAACAAAGCAAAACGAATTGACAAGTATCTCATGTAAATTTTGAAAACAACAACAACAACAACAAATCACCATAACCATGGGAAGTTTCTGCCCAGCAATAGATGGTAAATCATAATAATTAATGACTTGTTATTTCTAATTTCACATGTATATAACATCATTAATTTTTTTATGTAGTGTGCCATACTGTTGTAAAGAACAGAAAACTATGTATAAATCAATGTGAAGTTTATTTTTTGATAAATTTACTCTTCAAAAAGGTCGTATTAAACTGTTCATGTATAAATTACACTGTATGAAAAAATGCGCTTTCTTATGAAGTCTTACAAGTTAGAAAGAATACCTACTTAAGGCCATATGACAATTTCTTTTAGTGTTTTAGTTAAGACTGTGAGGAATTTAAAATTGACTAGGAATTTTTTTTTTTTTTTTTTTTTGAGACATAGTCTCGCTCTGTTGCCCAGGCTGGAGTGCAGTGGCCTGATCTCTGCTCACTGCAAGCTCCGCCTCCCGGGTTCACACCATTCTCCTGCCTCAGCCTCCTGAGTAGCTGGGACTACAGGCGCCCGCCACCAGGCCCGGCTAATTTTTTTGTATTTTTAGTAGGGACGGGATTTCACCGTGTTAGCCAGGATGGTCTCGATCCCCTGACCTTGTGATTTGCCCACCTCGGCCTCCCAAAGTGCTGGGATTACAGGCGTGAACCACTGCTCCCGGCCGTAAACTTTTTATAACACCTGAACCAAACCCTTACTTGTCATTTATTTTTAAGTAGTTTGGTAGTGTTACATGTTTTTGTTATTATATTATTACATATTTTGTTCTTGTTAGTTTGGGTAAGAAAATCACTGAGGAAATCTCACTGAATTGGGAACCAGCAGCTGTGGAAGACAGGACTGGTCTGGCACTGATCAGCTGAGTGAGCTTTGCTTCTCTGCTGACTTCATTTCCTCTGTCTGTACTTGACAGATTCATGAAGAACTACCGTTGACTGAGCCCCTGCTCTGTGCCAGGCAGCATTATTGCCAATCTTCGCAACAATATACACCTGGGCATTATTACACCCATCTTATAAATGAAGAAACTGAAGCTCAAAGGTTAAACAACTTACCCAAGATCTCACAGCTAATTAATGGTTAATACCAAAGTTCCAGACCATCTAGTGATCAAATCTGTGTGGTTTAATCCATCAATTTGTAATTCTCTGAATTACATACATTTTACTTTGGGAGTCTCTGCCATGACCCTATCTCTTCATTTTTATAAAAATAGCTTTTTTATTGCTGAGAATTCTCCTAAAAACCTAAAATTGATTTTAACTGACCACATTTTATATAATTGTGCCTTGACAAATTTTTCTAAATTTGATTGGTTTTTAAATATTTTATCATAGATCTTAACAAAAGCTAACTACATGCAGTCTTTCAAACTGGATGTAGTCTATTCTTTTCCATTTATGTAATTGTTAATAAAATTATTGAAAGATAGTGTCCTCATACCTCTCAATGTTAAGATTCTCTTTAGGATCACATTTTACATTTTTTTTCCCAATCCATATTGTGTAATTATTTTATCCGATGTTTGTCAGGTTTCATATGAAGTCCCTCTGTCCATGAATTTCTCCTTGAAAGAGCATAATTTTAAAAGAAAAAGTACAGCTCATAAGTTTTTCATCCTGCTTGCATTGGTATATCTTTTTTAAAAGGATATAGATTTATACAGTCTTGGTTTGTCATTCAAACTTATGCTAGTTCATCTCTTTCAAAATATAATTCGATTGTTCTCTTATATTTTCCTCATAGATGCTGGGTCCAACTATATAAAAATATATTCATGTTCAGAGGTTTCTTTTGTAATAGAAACTCTAAATGTTGTAATGCTGAATAAATCAGCAGTGACCAAAAAATAGCTGCCCTGTTTTAGCAAGATATACATTAATTTCCCCAGAGGTTAAAAATGTTTTAAAAATATAAATGGAGTAGTTAGTCCCCATAAAATCAGGAAAATAATAATAAACCATTTTAATTATTTCTAAAAATGCAGCCTTGAGCATTCTTCTCTTGTTATATCCAATGACTAACCTTCCTCTGGGTGCTTATATCCCAGGTAAATCTTCTATGGCAGTTACAACTGTGCTTCATCTTATGCTTCTATACTTGGCATCCAAACATGGAATTTAGAAACGGACTTTGATATAATTTGATAGAAATTGGTATAATTTGACTTTTTTTTTGTCTATGGGTTTGATATCTGGCTGTTATAAACCTCCATAAGTCAGTTCTGAAAGTTTACAAAGTAGGGAAGTTGGGATGGAAATGGAGTAAGGTAGAATATACTCACCTCTATTGTAAACTTGGGAGGTATATTTATTAGGGTTTATGGGTTCCAAACCAGAGAGTTAGGCTGAATGATAATACCTCCAGCTTTATATTCACCTGCAAAAATTATAAGATACAGTCTTTGATGATTATATGAATCAGCTGGTGCCAAATAAAAATTCATTAAAGAATATTAAAGGAAGGGCTTTGTTTAGACTTATTGCATAATATTTTGCATATTACAATACCAAGTCAGAGATTTTCTCTTTTTTTGTTTTTTTCCCTCCTCTTTTGAGATGGAGTCTTGCTGTTGCCAAGGCTAGAGTATAGTGGCTTGATCTGGGCTCACTGCAACCTCTGCCTCCCAAGTTCAAGTGATTCTCCTGCCTCAGCCTCCCAAGTAGCTGGGACTGCAGGCACCTGCCACCACGCCCAGCAAATTTTTGTATTTTTAGTAGAGACGGGGTTTCGCCATATTGGCCAGGCTGGTCCTGAACTCCTGACCTCAACTGATCCGTCCACCTCAGCTTCCCCAAATGCTGGGATTACAGGCTTGAGCCACCATGCCCGGCCTAAAATCATAGATTTTCAAATAGTTGGGTTGACACAAAGGTTTTTAAAAATTTATTTATTAAAGTATATTACATAGCAATAAATGACTACCTCTCCTTCAAAGATATTAACATATTTTCAGGTAAGTTGATCTATGCCCAAATCTACCCTTTTCTCTGGAAAAAAACAAACAAACCTTATTATCAACTTAGTATGTATCCTCCAGACATCTGTTTGGTGTGTATATGTATACAGACAAATCTTACTTTATTGCACTTTGCTTTATTTTGCTTGACAGATACCATGTCTTACAAATTAAAGGTTTGTGGCAACTGTACACTGAGAAAATCTATCATAGCCATTTTTCTAACAACATGTGCTCACTTTGTATCTCTGTGTCACAGTTTGGTAATTCTTACAATATTTCAATAAATGCTTTTAGTATTATATCTGTTGTGGTGATCTGTGATTACTGATCTTTGATTACATAAGATGGTGAACTTAAGTGATCAGTGTTAAATGTGTTCTGACTGTTCCACAACTAGCAATTCCTCCGTCTTCCTCCCTCTCCTCAGCCCTCTTTATTCCCTGAGACATAACAATGTTGAAATTAGGTCAATTAATAATTCTACAATGGCCTTTAGTGTTCAAGTGAAAGGAAGAGTCACATATCACTCACTTTAAATCAAAAGCTAGAAGTGATTGAGCTTAGTAAGAAAGACATAGTGGGGGCTGGCTTGCACTCAATAACCAATTTGTAAATGCAAAGGAAAAATTGTTGATGGGAATTAAAAATGCTACTCCAGTGAACGCATGTATGATAAGAAAGCAAAACAGCCTTATTGCTGATATGGAGAAAGTTTGAGTACTCTAGATAGAAGACTGAACCAGTCACAATGCTGCCTTAAGCCAAAACCTAATCCAAAGCAAGGGCCTAACTCTCTTCAATTCTGTGAAGGCTGACACAGTTGAGGAAACTACAGAAGAAAAGTTAGAAGCTAGCAGAGGTTGGTTCATGAGGTACAAGGAAAGCAGCCATCTCCATAACATAAAAGTGTAAAGTGAAGCAGCAAGTGCTGATGGAGAAGCTGCAGCAGGTCATCAAGAAGATCTAGCTAAGATCATCGATGAAGGTAGCTACAAGAAACAACAGATATTCAGTGTCGATGAAATAGCCCTCTAGTGGAAGAAGATGCCATCTAGGACTTTCATAGCTAGAGAGGAGAAGTCAATGCCTGGCTTCAAAACTTCAAATGAAACATTGACCCTTATGTTAGGGGCAAATGCAACTAGTGACTTTTAAGTTAAAGCCAATGCTCATTGACCATTCTGAAGGTCCTAGGGGCCTTAAGAATTATGCTAAAGCAACTCTGCCTGTGCTGTAAAAATGTAACAACAAAGCTCGGATGTGATAGCATATCTATTTATAGCATGATTTACTGGATATTTTAAGCCCACTGACGAGACTTACTGCTCAGAAAAAGATTCCTTTCAAAACATTACTGCTTATTGACAATGCACATAGTCACCCAAGAGCTCTGATGGAGATATGCAAGGAGATTAACGTTATTTTCATGCCCACTAACACAGCATTCATTCTACTGCCCAAGGATTAAGGAGTTAGACTTTCACATCTTCTTATTTAAGAAATACATTTTGTAAGGCAATCGTTGCCACAGTGATTCATCTGGTAGATCTGGGCAAAGTAAACTGAAAACCTCTGGAAAGGATTCACTATTCTAGATGCCATTGAGAACATTTATGATTCATGGAAGGAGATCAAAATATCAACATTAACAAGAGTTTGGAAAACGTTGGTTCTAACCCTCATGGATGACTTTGAGGCATTCAAGACTTCAGTGAAGGAACTAACTGCAGATATGGTGAAAATAGCAAAAGAATTAGAATTAGCAGTGAAGCCTGAACATGTGTCTGAGTTACCATAAATCTCATGATAGAATTTGAATGAATGAGGAGTTGCTTCTCATGGATGAGCAAACAAGTAGTTTTTTCAGATGTAATCCACTCCTGGTGAAGATGCTATGGACATTGTTGAAATGACAACAAAGGATTTAGAATATTGCATTATTATAGTTAAGAGGATTGACTCCAATTTTGAAAGAACTTCCTCTGTAGGTAACATGCTATCAAACAGCATCACATGCCACAAAGAAATCTCATGAAAGGAAGAGCCAACTGGTACAGCAAACTTCATTGTTTTCCTATTTTAAGAAATTGCCACAACCATCCGAAGCTTCCAGTAGCCACCAACCTTATCAGTCAGCAGCCATCAACATGGAGGCAAGACCCTCCCCCAGCAAAAAAGATTAGAATCTGATGAAGCCTCAGATGATTATTAGTATTTTTCAGCCATAAAGTATTTTTTCCTTAAGGCAAGTACATTATTTTTTAGACATAATGCCATTGCATACTTAATAGACGACACTATAGTGTAAATGTAACTTTTATATGCACCAGAAAACCACAAAATTTGTGTGATTCACTTTATTTTGGTACTTGATTTATTGCTGTGGTCTGAAACCAAACCCAAAATATTTCTAAGGTTTGCCTGGATGGATGGATGGATGGATGGATGGATGGACAGACAGATATATAGATGAGGTATGCCTGGATAGAGAAATGTATAGCGTTGTTTTATGTGTATGTGTTTTGTATAAATAGTGTCATACTGCGTATTACTGATCATCTTTCAATTAAGATTTTTATAAGTTTCCCAGTTAACAACTCTGCTTATAGTTTCATATCACCATTTCTATCTCAGGAATAACTGTGAAGGAGACGACTTTTTTTCTTGGTCTCTGTTATTTTGCTCATTATCTCTCTCATCCATCTTCAATTTTCAACCTCTGCCACCCCCCGTACACACTTAGTGTCTTTTCTGTCCTTCCTCACCCTACCAGTGAGACTCTAAACAAGATTCCTATATTTTGCTTTGAACTTGTCAATGTATTACTTACAAAATTGTATATTAATCCTTGGTACCAAGCATAAAATAAAAGGCTCTGTGCCAGTTAAAAGATTTTCTAGTACCAATAAGACAGTGGAGGAAATATTTTGGGGAGCATGGGTCTCTTCTCTGTCTTAAAATCTCACCCATTGGGTTCCTGCTCATTCTGCAAGGCCACAAAGCCAGCTCTTCCAAATAATATTTTGAAAGAAAAAGCATGCACATTTGTAACAGGACTTACATTTTATTATGGAACCACCTGTCAGAGTTCCAATTTGTAAACTGAAATTATGGGCTCCTCTGCTTAGCCAGGAGCAAGGCAGTGAACTCTTAAGAAGATTGTTCAACAATTACAAATGAAAAGGAGACAGATTATTTGCTCTGAGAAAATATAAAAGCATGTACTCCTGCTGCTGTTATGTGGTAGTGATGGTTGTGACACTGCTACCAAGCCTACTAGACCTAAAATCTCAAGAGATATTGCAGGATGGAAGAGGCCATCAAACCATAGCATGATCACAGCCCTGGGAAGGAACTGTTGGTCCACTGCTCGAGGCATTCATCTCCTTTTGGGTCATTTTGGATAACAAGTATTAAACAAAATTTGACTGTCAGCGATATATTCCTTCTAGTTTTCAGTCATCATCCTGTTGCTGTTCTCTACCTTGAAGAATATGTACCGACTTATTAAGTACCAGGTATAATGCCAGCCATTTTGCATGCTTCATATTTAATAAATCTGTCAGATTTGATAAGGTAAAGATTAAAACACCCGTCTTATGGGTGAGACCATTGTTCAAGGTTGCCCAACGCAAAGTGGTTATTTCATCATTCAAACTGAGAGGGAATTAACTCCAAAGTCTGTCTTCTTCACTGTACCTTGCAGCAGCTTTTCACGTCCTCTTATTCACTCAACCAATAGTGTACAAATTATTTTACAGTCAGTCATGTATAATATTTTGGATTTTCATTTTTTGTGTCTTTTTTGGGAAAGTTTAAAAAATAAGCTTCATAACTAGGCATACTCTGCAAATGTACCTTGCCACTTTGGGAATTCTGCCAGCCAAAACCCATTTAAATGCTTGCTGATAGAAATTTTCTTTTCACCAAAAGCACCTGCTATCTAACATAATGACCAATAGCAAGAAGCCACTCAGATAATCAAGGCTGTTCACTGACTAAACTTGTTTCTCTATTCCCAAATTCTTAAATTAATGCAAGCGCTGAGTTTTTTTGAGGGGTTACACAAAGTAGTTCTATATATTTAACAATGCCCCACAGGGATTTTTGGAAGGGCAATTAGAATGTTTTCTTTCTGGGTATCCAGTTGTCTGACAGTTCTTTTATATAATGCACTACTGTGGTTTGGCCTTTCAGAATTTTTTTATTGTTACAAAATTAGTTATTACTACTGCAAATTGTTTCCTGTTAAGATATTTACACCACGTGTAATTTCTGTATACATTTTGTATTATACTTAGTGAAAACACAGCTCGCCTAAAATGACCTACTTTTGTGTTTGTAGTATTAATTAATATACTTGCTCTATATTGATGCTTGAATTCATGAAAGCAACATTTATTGTAGAAAATAAGATTGATTTTTCTGGTCTTTCATTTCTTGCCTCAATTCTAAGAATTTTGCTTTGAGAAGATAATGCTATTTTAAGTCTAACAAAATATCTTAAGGTTATTAGATATGTTCATGCTTAGCAAACTATTCAGAAATTTATTCGAAAATCAAATCAACTAATTCTTTTGAATTTTGAGTAAAGAATAACATGTATGCATGTTAACAAGGTGAGATACCCCTGTTATTTAATGTGATTTATATTGTTCACATAGCGAAGCTGTTTGTGAGTTTTAGGGGTTATATTTTAGCATGGGGGGAGAGATGAAGACTTCAAGACCTTGTGCATATGCTTTTTTAAAATCCACCAACACTATCCCACAGGTATTTGTGAAATAGTTTAGGGATAGCATTCAGTATGCACTGGTGGCTCATATTTTAGAAATGCAGGCAAGATCTCATTTGTAAATTTCTTGGATTGAAAGTGAGGGACTAACGGCTAAGTTGGCTGGACTTCCTGGGTCAATAGGGACTTCCCTAAGGGAACTTTCCCCTAAGCCAAACTGAGTCATAGCTGCAAGCTAAGGCGAGTTTAAGCTCTAGCCACAGCGATGTTTTTAATCAATCAGGCCCGCCAACCCACAAGCGGATAGAAAATAAGCTAATTCTATAGGACAGAAAAAGGAAAAGGGGAGGGGTCATAAGGGGATATAAGCATAAGACACGCAAGCCGGAAACGGCAATCTTTCTGGGACCCCTTTCACCGTGTGGAAGCTTTACTTTCACTTTTGCATTAATAAATCTTGCCGCCGCACACTCTTTGGGTCTGCCCCTTTCTCTAATCGAGCTGTAACACTCGCCTCTGTGGTTGATCCACGGCTTCATTCCCTGAAGCCTGTGAGACCACGAACCCTTTGATGGAGAAAAGACCTTCAATCGGCAGAAGACTTCTCGGCTCAAAAGTATCTTCAGAATAGTGTTCTTAGCTGCTCAGACTGTTTAATGATTCAAATTTTAGAGAACAAAACCTCATGAAGCCACTGGTGATATTATTAAGCCCATCATCACCTTTATAATCAGTCTTTTTGCATGTTTGTTTTATACCCACCTGAATACTAACCAATTTTCATTTATTTATTTAATTTCCCCAAAAAAATGCTGTCCTACTGTCTTGTGGCATTTTCACAATAGCATCATTCTCCAGGCTTAGAAATGTAAGTTAGTAATAACGTTTTTATTTTGTTTTCCAGAGCATCCGGGCATCGGGCCTTATCCTGTTGGAAACGATCCTTTTTGGGTCTCTGCTCCTATACTTTCCAGTGAGTAACATAATTATGTTTTTAAAGTAGACATTTATGTTATGTTGCATACTGTAAAACTACTGTTTGCACGCACACACACGCAAACACACCCTGGTGTTACCAGGAAGTGCAGGAGTTCTTGGCTCTTGTCTTACTTGAGAGAAAGAATTTGGCCAAAAGACAATTAGTAAAGTAAGCAAATGTTTATTGAAGGAAGTTGTTGATGAAAAGAGTCAAACTCTAAAATATTTGAAGAGATTTCATCTGAGCCAAATATGAGAGACCATGGCCCCTGATACAGCCCTCGGGAGGTTCTGAGAGCATGTGCTCAAGGTGGTTGGGGTGCAGCTTGGTTTTATACATTTTAGGGAGGCATGAGACTTCAATCAGATTCATTTGAGAAATATGTTGGTTTGGTCCAGAAAGGCAGGACAATTTGAAGTTTGGGGGACTTCCAGACTATAGGTAAATTAAAACACTTTCTGGTTGACAATTGATTGAATTTGTCTAAAGACCTGGGATCAATAGAAAGGAAAATTTCAGGTTAAGATAAAAGACTGTGGAGACCAAGGTTCTTTTGAAGTCTCATAGTGGCTGCCCTTAGAGACGATAGACGACAAATGTCTCCTATTCAGACCGATAAAAGGTGCTAGACACTCAGTTAATATCTTCAGGATTGGGAGGGTCAGGAAGAAAAACATCTAGCTATGTTAATAGAGATTCTTTACAGATGCAGATTTTCCCTCACAATGGACAGTTTTGCAGGGCCCTTTGAAAATATGGCACAGAAACATGTTTTGGGGTAAAAGTATTTTGATTTTCTTCTTTGTCACATAATGTTACGCCAGTCAGATTGGAAAGTAAGACGTGAGATATAGGGTTAAATAAAAGCTGATAAGAATTTATGGTTTGTAGGGCATGACTCCCCAGACTCCTTAGATAGGAATTTGCGCAAGATTAAAAAAAAAAAAAATCAGAGCTTGGTCTTCAACGTACACGTCAAGAGAAGAGTGGGTTGATCTGGGTGGAAAGTAGTAGCAGAGAACAGTATATTCGGAAAGATGGGGCAAAGTGGGCTCCTTGAAAGGGGATGAGCCAGCAGCTCCAAGAGTTCTACATTGCTCTTTTTATTATGTCAGACCCTTTAAGTTCCTGTCTGTGTCTCAAGTCTCTGCCTTTGTCTCTGATTAGTTTCCCACTTCTGCCTCGAGTCCCCACCCAGTTCCCACCCCGGGTTTGTAGGATTCTCCCTTGCCGTCTGTTGATGTTCGTGTGCGCCCTAGCATTAGATATGAATTCTACCTAATGGCAGCATTGCTCCTTACCACCATCCCAGGAAGGTCATGTCGTGGCTAAATCTGTACTTATTGCACCTGCGCATCTCTTAGGAATTTCTCCTTTGCCCTCTTTCCCTCTTCTCAGCATGTAGCTAGCTACATTCTGACAGGTTAACTACAGAATGAGTGATCATTGGGCGTCTTAAGGGGTGTTTGGGGGCATTTCTTTCTACATAGGTATTTCCCATCTCTCTGCTCATATCTAGCATGCAACCTCTGGGGTGCGAAATTTTTTGGACTTCCCTTTTTCAGGGGCTCCCCGCTCCTGCTCATGTCTGGCTATCTGCCTACTCTCATGCAAGTGCTTTACAGATATTTAAATCCCAGTTTTTACCATTTGAGTGACCTTAGACAAGTTACTTAACATTCCTAAACCCTGTTTTTTTCTCTTATAAAATTGAGCTAATTATACTTTTCTTTGCAAATTTGTGAGGAAGGTTAAATGCTTAAATGTGACTACATGTGAAAGGCAAATGTATGCATATGTATACAATTGTATTGGTATGTATGCGTAATATGTACAAATAAGTATCGCTTTCCTTCTTCCTTCCCTTCTACCTGAATCAGAATCATGAGACATACCAATTAATGTCGGAAAAATTGAAATTGTTACATAGTAAAATAAGCATGATGAAATAAATGTACGTATGGTGCTAGTGGCTTAGATAATCATAGTGGACTCTAGCGTACCAGTAACATGTCTGAAACCAGAAGATAAGTACTGACTTGACAAATTCAACTCAGCCAACTTATGTTCAATGGTTATTGTGTGCCAAGCACTATGCTAATTTCTGGGAATACTCTATGAGCAAGACAACTTGATTTCTCCTTTCAAGAAGCTTACAGTGTAGAGGAAGAGATGAGTTAATGCAAACAATGGTAATACAATGTGACAAACACTAAGAAAGCAGTAAAGACAGGATGCTGTGGAGGCACTTAGGAGAGATATCTAATCAAGTTTAGGGAATAAAATATCCCTTGGCAGAGACCTGAAAGGTGAGTAGGTGTAAGAGAAGGAAAGGTAGGACTGCCGGGACACTAGATTCTTTTTGGTTTTTGTCTTACCTCACTCCCTGCTCCATCTCAGCCTGCTTTGTTGATTCTTCATCTTAACTCCCACTTCTTCATACTTGAATGCCTCAGGACTGAGTTCTTGTAGCTTTTCTTAATGTACATTCTCACTTGGTGATCTCATCTAGCCGCAAAGTTGAAGTACTATTTATATGCCAAAGACTGCCGAATTTATATCTCCAGCCCAAACCTTTCTCCTGAGCTCCCAGCTCATATTCAGCTGCTTAGGCAACCACTCCATTTGCACATCCAACAGAATTCCCTATCATATTCTCTACTGAAGCACTGATCTCTCCCTCAGATTCAGCCTTCCAGTGTCCACTGATGGCAGCTCTATCCTTCTAGTTACTCAGGCCAAAAGCCTAGGAGTCATTATTGATACCACTCTTTCTCTCACATTAGAAAACCTTTAAAGATACAGCAAGAATCGACCAGGTGCCAGTGGCTCACGCCTGTAATCCCAGCACTTTGGGAGGCCGAGGTGGGTGGATCACAAGGTCAGGAGATTGAGACCATCCTGGCTAACATGGTGAAACTCCAACTCTACTAAAAATACAAAAAACTAGCCAGGCGCAGTGGCGGGCGCCTATAGTCCCAGCTACTTGGGTGACTGAGGCAGGAGAATGGCATGAACCTGGGAGGCGGAGGTTGTAGTGAGCTGAGATGGCACCACTGCATTCCAGCCTGGGCGACAGAGCGAGACTCCGTCTCAAAACAAAACCAAAACAAAACACAAAAAAGATGCAGCAAGAATCTAATAAGCCCCTCCCACATTCACTGCTACCACCTGGTCTAAACTGTGATCCACCCCTTCTGGATTGTCGCCATGTTCTTTTACTAGCCTCTCTTCTTGTGTGCTGGCCCCTAGAATCTTATCTATTTTCAAAATGTCAGCCAGTTTTAACATGAAAATTAGACTGACCATGTCACTCCTGTTCTCAAAATTCCCCAAAGATTCCCCATTTTACTTAGAGTAAAAGCCAAAATCCTTCCTGTGACCTCTAAGGCTTAATGTAATTTGGACACTGCCCCCCTATAACATTTTCTAATCCTTTCCCTGCACTCAGTGTTTAGATCGAGTGTTTTTTATTCAGGTCTCAAATAAATTTTTCTATTTATTCTTAAAATGGAGATATATTTACATATAATCAGTGCTATGATCTGACTGTGTCCTCCAAAATTTATGTGTTAGAAACTTAATCTCCAATGCAATGGTGTTGGGAAGTGGGGTATTTTGGGAGGTGTTTAGAGCCCTCATGAATGGATTAATGCCCTTACATGTAAAAGGGCTTGGTGGAGGGAGTTTGGCCCTTTTTGTTGTTCTTTCTTCCACACAGCAAGAAGGCTCTCACCAGAAACCAGATGCTGACACTTTGATCTTGCATTTTTCAGCCTCCAACACTGTGAGAAATAAATTTATATTCTTTATAAATTACACAGTCTCAGGTATTTTGTTATAGCAGCACAAACAGACTTAGACAATCAGTATTAATTTTTTCATAAAGTCATCCCTATTACTTGTTTTCTAATTTTCTAGCATAGAGTTATGCATAGTAATTAGTAACAGAAGCAATGCAGCAGTATAAAGACCGAGTGTTTATTATTGGTACACTTCCTGTATAAATGGGGTGTCATGCATCTTAACATTTAATCTTTCCCACAGAACCCGAGGGCAGATATTTAACCAAAGTCATCAGATCACCTAATAAATAATGAAATATCTGAAATGACCTCAGTAACCTGATGAGAAACTTTAATTATCTGAATATCTGTTGCTACTATTATCTTTTTTCCTGAACCTCTGCTATTTTAAAATCAGTTTTCCACCCAGTAGCCAGAGGGATTTAAAAATGTCAAATCCAGTCTGTCACCTCTTTGATGTCTTCTTTTGACGTGTTAGGTATACTGTGGTTTTTACCCACCTCCCCAGCCTCATCTTATATTACCTTTCTTCTCACTTTCTGCTCTCCAACCACCCTGACCTTATTTCAGGTCTCAAATAAAACGTGATCTCTTTCATGATAGACATAATAATGGTCTCCAACAATGTCCACAATCCTAATCCCTGGAATCTGAATATGTTAGCTTACATGGAAAAATGGACTTTACTGATATGATTATGTTAAAGACTGAGATGGGGAACTTATCCTGGATTGTCTGGTTGTGACCATGGATCATAAGTGAAAAGAGGGAAGCAGAAGAGAGAGAACCAAATAGATGACATGGTGAAAAAGATTGGCTGGCATTGCGAACTTTGAAGATAGATGAGGGAGGTTGCAAGCCCAAGAATGCAGGCTGCCTCTAGAGACTGGAAAAAGCAAGTAAATAAGTTCTTCCCTAGACCCTCTACGAGGAAGGCAGCTCTGCCAACACCTTGATTTTAGTTCCTAAGACTCATTTTGGGCATAGGACCTCCAGAACCGTTAAATACTAAGTCCATGTTGTTTAAAGCCACTAAGTTTATGACACTATGTTATAGTGGCTATAGGAAACTAATATACCTCTTGCCATAGGACCTCTTCACCTACTTTTTTTTGGTTTTGAAGAATTTTCCTCTTTTCCTTTTCCTCACCGCTACCCTACTGTCCTTTAGGCTAATTAGCATATAATCACCTTCTAGATTTGTACATAAGTATCACTTTTTCAGGAATGCTTTCCTTGACCCCTAATCTGAGTCAGATTCCTGGCAATAACTTCTCATGGAATCCTGCTCTTTTTGACAACACCTATTTCAGTTTGTAATTACACATTGAAAAGTCTGATTATTTGATAATATCATTCTTTTGCACAGATATTAAATTCTGTGAGAGTAGGGCACGTTTCTGTCTTGCTCAGCACTGCATCTGCAGCAATTAGGCCAGTGCCTGTCACTGTAGTAGAAGCACAGTAAATAGGCATGGAATGAGTGAATAAGTTATACTTAGGTGAACTTAGAAATGTATCCCAAGCTAGTGCCTACTGTCCTGTTGAAGCACCCTCCAAAGACTCTGCTTTTTTTGTGGAAGACTGAGAATGAGGGCCCTTATTTATGTTTATTTAGCACCTGCAGTTAGGCAATAAAAACACTTTCTCGTGTTATTTTTGGGACTTGGCAGAAGTTCAGTTCATTTTGACTTCTAATATTCATATTTATTCAAAACAAGTGGTTGTATTAATGAGCACAGTCCTATAATCTGTAGAAGAATTGTAAAGCTTCTTAAATAGAAATACTGTAGAAAAGTATGACATTTGAAAGAATAGCAAGTGTCAGGTTACTAAATGTTAAAAGCAGTCACCAGGGAACCTTTCCTTGACTGAGATTCAATTTTGAAAGATATCTGATTGACCTGTATTTATGGTGATAACAGATACAGAGAACTGACACATTAAAAGAAAAAGATTGTACTTCATGATAATTCTAATATGCTTGTAAGGAAAAAAACAAAAACGGAGGCTTACCAAACAAATTCTACCCAACACAAACATTAGGATACCTCATACTATTGACTTCATGCTTAACTAGCTATTTTATCTTTCAGAACATAAATTCTTTTTGTAATGGCTCGAGATAATAACTCTGTACCTTGGTTTTAATTTAGGGCTTATGCTCTGAAGATAGAAAGGACCATGTTATTTAATAAAGATTTGGGTGTAGCATAAGATACCAGGGGAAAAGGAGATTAAAGGCGAAGAATAACCTGTTGTTGGACTGGACACATTGGCTTCATTTGGTTTTGTGGAAACAAATTTATAACTTTTGCCCAGAATTTTTCTATAAGGAAGACCCATATTAAGTGGTTAAGACGACTAAGTAAACCAAATATAGCCAAAAAATCTAATAAAGTTGGTGGTATAAATGTACCAATATCTTTTTGGTTTGTTAAATACCTTACATACATTCTGTGTTCCTGGTGTGGACTATACTAGAATTTTTCATGAAAGTTCTACTGGGAGGTTACAATTTTTTAAAAAGCATACTTGCATAAAATAGAATTGTTTTTAGGGCTAGCTAACTCCATGGAAGTAGGCTTTGTGGATATTTGCTGTTCTACTGAGTTATGCAATGAGCCTTTTCTTCTTTCTTTATATGCTGCATATTGTTGTTCAGATTTGCAAGAATTAAGGTTATTTTTGCCTTTTCTAAGCAATCTTAGACTACAGACGATTTCATAACAATGCTTATATTGGAAAGTCCAAATTAGAGATTATCATCATTGTGCAGATGAGGACAAACCAAAATCTGACTAAATTTAGCATTGTTATATTGGGTAGCAGAGAGCCGAAGCATTCAAGCGTTTTCTTACAGATTCTCAAAAGAGATGCATGATTTGAAGTCCATACATTTGTGAACAGTGATCACTGTTCATAATCACCTAGCAACTTTTGTATAATTTATAAAAGAAAGAAAAGAGAATTTTAAGAAAAAACTAAAGTTTATTTTTTGTTAAATTACATTTAAAAAGACATTTATGGATTCATAAAGCACATTCTTTGTAATTTAAAATCTAGAAGTTTGTTCTGCCTTGACTAAACCATCGGTTTCATTTAATAAGGGTTTTTTTTCTTTCCCCTCTAACCTTGGTTACTTTATTTGGTTGGTAGATATGTCTTCCTGTAAAGGACTCCAATGCATATGTAAATAATTCTTATGTTTAGGTTGTTCCTCCCTACCCCAGTCTTATAAGAAGAATCACCAAGTATTAGAACTAGAAGGGTCACCATTTACAACTCAGTCTTTCTCCAAAAGAGAGACAGAGAGGGATTACGATTCAGATTCATCCACCTTTTTTTTCAGCTAGGTAATGAGAAAGCCAAGAATTAAATCCATTCTCTTAACTTCTGGTCTTCTGTACTTTTCACTGCATGGCAGTACTTCTCACAGAGGATACAAATGTGATATTCAAATGACATCAAACGGGAGGCTGGGAAGGCCCATGTTGTACACCTTCACCAGTCACCCTTCCTCATTAGGAAACAAAAGGCACAGAGGATGACTGAAACCAGGAATCAATTCATAATGGCTCAGAGTTTGCTTCTAAGACCCAGTGTAAATTCCTGAGGAGCTTGGATGGACCATGTTATTGAGCCATCTGAGGTTTCTGATATTCAGCCATCTTACCTATAAAAAAGGCAATTTTATGTTCCAGACTAACATCAGGTTGGTTTTAGTGGCATAGAACCTATGTCACTTAAGAGATTGTTTTCTTCAATGATCAGCCCAAAACCTACAACTAAAACTTAAGACTTTTTTTAACTACAATTTTTTCCAATGTAGAAAAAGCCCATCCAGAGCATAGGTATTGCCCAGAAGCAGAAGGAAAACAAGAGAATGTGATCCCATGTTACAGCTTAAAGGAAGGAAGGTAAAGGAGGGAGTTGAAAGTAGAGAGGAAGAATGAAACAATGAGAAGACAGCTAAAGCAGCCAAGTTTTAATCCATTACTATGATTGTTTATTTTCATTGCTGAAATTACTTTAGATTTGGCCAGTGAGAACCCCTTTAGGCTGGCTCCTGTATCCTTTTGATATGACCCCGTCGTTCTTTGAGCACTTTCCTATGTTCTAGTGCAACAGAACATTCCAAACTAGTTTTATACTTCACTCCCCCAACCCTGCAATCCGTCTTTTCTCCAGAGAGCCCTGGTTCTTTTTAGAGCAAAATGGTAGCATTTCATTTCTGTGACAGATTGACTTCTATGACAGACAACAGAAAGTTCCCCAAGCTTTACAAGTAGACTATGGTTTTTAAACTGATCTGTAGAATCCATCTCATTTGGTGTCCTTTAGAACCATTTGGATTGATACAAGAGAAAAAGAAAACAATGAAATTGGAAAGAAAGTTAAATACTTATGAACATAACATTACTATCAGGGACACAATAGTATGGGGATAGCCATTTTATGCCAACATAGCTCAGAAACCATGGGAATAGTAGACTCTTAATCCCCAAACTGTTAGGGGATTTCAGGAATACTGGCTCATATAGAGGGCAAAAGACATCAGAGATCTGGACTTTCCTGGAAGCTTTAAGAATGGGATGCCAAGACACTTTGTTCTCTTCTATAGTGTAGGTTAGAGAAATAGAAGAAATAGCCATAGATGCCCAGAAGTTCTGTGTAGTTCCATTTATCCACTTGGCTTGTCTCCTCTTCTGTACTCAACCCATCAGAGAGAAGTCTGATCATTGGTGGGAGTGGCTGTCAACATGTAAAGCCATGGAGGCTGCCCAGTGTGCATATTCTAGGATATATGGTTAAGAGCCTTACTCCAATCAGTGATGTATGAGGAATTAACCAATAATCTTCCTTTTGTTGAAAGAATTTTAATAAACTTGGCCTTAAGAAATTAAGAGCTGAAATCTTGGTTTCAGTTTATCAGTGAAAAGCAACAGGTTATCGTCTTTGCAGCAATAAACACCAATTAGAGAATGCCTCTTGAAAATACCTTGTTGCGTTAGTGAAATATAATAATCTCTCATTATTTACAAAGTAGAACAAAATTGAAGAACACAATGAAAGAGGTAAAAGATCAACTAAAGTCATTATCATCCAGAAATATATATACACACACACACATATACACATACACACATATATACATACATACACATATATACATGTATATCATACATACACATATATACATGTATATCATACATACACATATATACATGTATATATACACATATATACATGTATACATGTATATACATGTATATATGTGTATATATGTGTATATGTGTGTATGTGTATATGTACATATGTGTGTATATATACGTATATACACATGTATATATGTGTATCTATATATACACATAGAGAAGAAAGAAATGGATGGATGGTGGATTAATCTATGAGATTTTATAAAAGATACTAATTGTAATCTTTATTAGTTTAACAAAACCCAGATATTACTGATTTTTAGATTAATGTGTTTTACAATAAGCATTATTGGTTCTGAAAGATCTTTCTAAAGTTAAAAAAATTGTAATTTAAAAGGTTGGGCTAATTATTTTTTATTTAGCTATATGTTTCAACTTTAGACAGTATCACTTGACTCCAGCTATGACAGCTAAGAAATTGAACTCAAATACAGTTCTTTTCGTCCTTTCTTTGTGTCTAGTGGCTGAATATTATTGGGTCTTGAGATAGCCTGATTTCTCTCTCCTGTAGATGACCTGATATTTCTTTCCAGATTCTAATAATAAAAGTCATTTTTTAGTCAGGCTGGAGTGCAGTGGTGCAATCTTGGCTCACTGCAACCTCCACGTCCCGAGTTCCAGTGATTCTTCTGCCTCAACCTCCCAAGAAGCTGGGATTACAGGCACTGGCCACCTCGCCCGGCTAGTTTTTGTATTTTTTAATAAAGATGACGTTTCACCAGGTTGGCCAGGCTGGTCTCAAACACCTGACCCTCAATTGATCCACCCCCCTTGGCCTCTCATAGTGCTGGGATTATAGGTATGAGCCACCACGCCCAGCCTGAATTTATTGTTCTTTATCATTTTATTTCCAATCATGATATTCCCTTTAAATACATAGATTTAAGACCCCTTTTATTTCTAGATTTATCTTTAATTTTCTTCTGTTATTTTCTCCTCTTCTTCATGGTACATAAGTTATGGGTATATCACATTTATCTCTAATCTTTCTAGTCATTTGTATAACTTTGTCCTTTTACATTTTATTTTGTGTGGTTTCCTCAAGTCTTTATTCTATGACCTTTACAGCAATTTCAGTTATGTTTATCCTGCATGAGTTGATTCTGATATATCTGTGACCTCTCCAATGTTTTTGTTTTATTTTCATTTTTCTCCTCTATGTCCCTGCTTTCTTGGAGCCGTTTTATCTCTTTGTTTTTTTTATCTCTTCTTTACTCTCTAATATCTTTTTCTTTGAGTTGATTTGTTAGAAGGAACATGTTTTTAATAATTTCTTTGAGGCCATGAGAATTACCTACTTGAACCTTTATCTGTTTGTTTGATAATGTCCCTTTTGTTAACATTCCTTATCTGCCCCCTTCCCACCAATATTTAAGCAAAGAGTCTGCCATGGTGGTTCTCTGATTTTTATTCATTTTTATTATAACCATTCTTTTTCATTATGGTAAAATATACATAACATAAAACTTACCACTGTAACTATTTTAAATGTACAATTCAGTGGCTTTAAATATATTCACAGTGTTGTGCAGCCATCGCTATTACCTATTTCCAAAACTTTTTCATCATCCCAAACTACAACTCTGTATTCATTAAACGATAACTTCCCATTCCCTCTTCCCCCAGCCTTTGAACTTCTGTTATACTTTGTTTCTATGATATTTTGCCTTTTCCAGGCCCCTCACATGAGCGGAATCACACAACATTTATTCTTTTCTCCCTGGCTTGTTTCATTTGCCATAATGTTTTCAAGCTTTATCTATCTTGTAGCATGTATCTGAAGTTCATTCCTTTATGTGGCTTAATAATACTTTATTATAGATATATACCACATTTTGTTGATTCATCCATCGCTGGACACTTAGGCTGTTTTCACCTTTGGGCTGTTGCGAATAACGCTTGTTGTATTTCTGTGTATACATAGAGTGGCCATGAACTCTACCCCAGCCCTGATGGGGCTTTTGGGATTGTCATGGATGTTTACCATGTGCCTTTCAGGAGATACTCTTTTATCCTGGTGGACAGCCTGCTGCCTGAGTGTACAGCCTGTGACCAGGTGTCCCTTTCGTCAGTTATTAATACTGGAAGACACCTTCGTGGCTCTTCCCTGAGTTTGTTTCTGCCAAGGTAGCCACTCTCCAGAAGAACCTCCGTCAGGAGAAAATGGGGCTGAAATGTGTCAGTCAGTCAGACACATAGGAGGCAACACAACAAAATAAATAACAGAAGCAGTTTATTACTTACAGGTTCATGAGTGATGAGGGGTACCAGGAAGAGCTGAGGGAAAGGTCACAGGGATAATGAGCTCAACCAGCAGGTGGGGAGCCAGAAAGAGACAGACCTATGGACTGAGACCTTTACTGGGGTACAGAGTGTCATCCAAGCAGATTTCCTGCTGGGAGTTCCAGTTGGTGAGTTTAAAGCAAGCAGGCATGTATTCCGCAGTGTCATGGTGTGGCCACTGCACACCAAGCTGCTGTTTCTGCATTTATGTGGATTATGGGGGTCAGTGAGATGAGTAAAATAGAGTCGAGTATATGTTCCAAGAAGATGATCGTCAGGACGTGATGTATAAACCATATATCTGGATTGACCACCTTAAGGTACTAGGAGAGGGCAGGGAGCTAGAAATTGTGTCAAGGATAACTGGGCCCTGTTCTGTGTATGAGAAAGTTAAACCTATATTCAAAATGCATGCTGAGGCAACATCCAATTATAGGAATTTACTGCATGCTGCTATGAACATTAGTGTACAAGTATCTGTTTGAATCCCTGATTTCAATTTTTTGGGTCTATGCCTAGAAGTGGAATTGCTGCATCATATGGTAAATCTATGTTTAACTTTTTGAGAAATCGCCAAACTCTTTTCCAAAGTGGCTGCACCATTTTCCATCCCACCAGCAATGCAGAGTGTTTCAACTTCTCCATATCCACACCAAGACTTGTTATTTTCCATTTTATATTTTTATAGTAGCCATCCATATGAGTGTGAATTGGTAGCTCATTGTGGTTTTGATTTTCTATTTTTGATTTTTGAATGAGGCAGGTTTTTAGGGTGTCTGTTTTATACATAGTCATGTAGAGAACTGGGCGGAGGGGAACAGATTGAGGCTACTCCATCATTTTGAAATCACATGGAGCCTCAGATTTTCAGGCTGTGTTATAATCTGGTGCTTTGACTTCCTGCTCGACCATACCTTAGCTCTGGCTATCTTCTTTAGCTAGTGTGCCACACAGGTACATAAACAAAGATGACATGTCTCTAAATCTCCCACCAATCTGGGGTGATGCTTTTTGTACCAGAAAATTCCCTAGTTCTGCTTTGGCCTTCCATGCTCTAAAATTCTATTCCTTTTTTTTTTTTTTAAAGAGACAGGGTCTCTCTTGCCCAGGCTGGGGTGCAGTGGCATGATCATAGTTCCCTGCACCCTTAAACTTCTGGGCTTAAGTGATCCTCCCACCTCAGACTATTAAGTAGCTGGGACTATAGGTGTATTCCACCACACCTGGCTACTTTCTAAAATTTTTTAGAGATGGGGTATTGCTATATTGGCCAGGCTGGTCTTGATCCCCTGGCCTTATGTAATCCTCTCACCTTGGCTTCCCAAAAAACTGAGATTACAGGCATGAACCACTGTGCCTGGCTTAAAATTCAGTTCTCTAATGAACAGATTGTGGTTTCAGGCCTGGAACAAGGCTTCCTGCTGAACTCTGAAGCAGGCATGTAAGAATTCTCTGTCTCCTTTCCTTTTGGTATAGCTGTAACTCAGTTCTTGGGTCTTTTCTCTTTTCCCTTATGATCTCATCCATTCTGATAGCTTAATATACTCTGCATGCCAACACCACCCAAATTTATATCTCCAGCTCAAATCTCTTTTTTGAATTCCAGACTTGTATGTACATATATCTATTCAAAATCTCTACATGGGGTCTGACAGACATTGCAGTTAATTCATCTGAAACTTGACTTCTAATCCCACCACCACCACCAAACCTGCTCTTCCAGCAAGTTCCCTAATTCCAGGTAACAATTCATTTTTTTCTGTTTCTCAGGACAAAATCTTGGAGTCATCTTGACTTCCTTTTGTCTCTCATGTCACATATCTAACTCATCAAGAAGTCCTCTTGGTTCAACTTTCAAAACATATCAATAACCTAACTGTTTCATATTACTTTCACTGTTATCACTCCTGCCTGAGTCACCGTCATTGAGTATTAGGTTATTAATACAACCCTTTAACTAGTCTCCCCATTCTTCACTCTTGGCCTGTTATAGTCTATTTTCAACACAGCAGCAATAAATCATTTTTTAAATTTAGGTAGTGTTACCCCTACTCAAAACCCTGCAGTAGCTCCCTATTTCATTCAGAATGAAACCTAGAGACCGAAAAGATCTACATGATCTGCTCCTGTAACACTATCTCTTCACCCTGCTCATCTTTTCTAGTAACACTGGGCTCTTCATTGTTCTCAGACAGACCAGGCACACTCCCACCTCAAAGCGCTTGCATTGACTATTACTTTCATCTGGAACTTGCTTCATCCTCTTCTTCATGTCTTTGCTAAAATATATTCTTCTTGATGAAGCTCACCCCGACTACCCTACTTTAAATTGCAGCCTGCCCCACTCCTCACAGTACTTCTGATCTCTCATCCTGCTCTTTTTGCATAGAATTGACCACTTTTTACATGCTGTGTTACTTTATTATCTTTATTTCTTACACATACTTTTTTATTTTTATTTTTATTTTTTCTGTTCTCCTCACCTCACCTGAGAATTTAAATTCTCAAGGCAAAAATTTAAATCCACTACTGTTTTTCAGCACCTGGAACAGTGTCTGATACATACTCGATGCTTAAAAAATATTTGTTAAATAGTGAACATTTTTCAGACATTTCTTCATCAATTAATGTATGGAGTATGGCTCTTCCCTTGTATTATTAATAACAAATTCTTGTATCTTTTAAAATTTCTTTTTGATGTTTTAAGTTATAATCAGATTTTTAAAATTGTAAATCTTTCAAGACCAGGACCACGTCTGCTGCATCTATTTCCATCACAGCACTTAAAAAGTTTGTTGAATTTCAATATAATTTTAACTAAAGCAATTATACACATGCAGCACACAGAATATAAATGTATAGCTCGGCATCTCTGTTTTTATCTTTGTGTTTCTCTTGCAAAATCTTTATCTCTAATTTCCCTATGGGCTCATAGAAAAGACCGATAATAGACTGGAAGTCTAACCTATAACATTCTATGTAATCTGGCTGTTCTTCACCCACCTAAAGCCCTACCTCCGTGCTCCGTTCCCTCTGCCACAGCAGTTCTGATCTGTTTGCTCTCCCTTGAACATGCCTGGCACACACACCCTGCAGCCTTGGCATTGTCTGCTTCCTCTTCCTGGAGCACTCTTAGCCCACGTATCTCCATGGCTCACATTCTCATCTTCTTTAAAGCTTTGCTCAATTGTCACTTCTCATTGAAAGGAAGTTAAGGAACTCATTATTTTGGAATAAGCAAGGAAAGGTTAACTCAAAACTTGTAACATTAAAATGAGGATAAACCACCACCATTGCAGAGAATTTCCAGTCAGACCAAATGGAAACAGATTCAGTGGTGATGTGAAGGCAGAAATGACACAATTTGGCAGTTGACTAAGAACATCATCAATGATCCTGAGATTGCCTTCATGGGAATAAATGAAGAGATGCTGGCTCTAGCATGATAGAAAACTTGACAGTGGCCCGTTTGAGTCGAAAGATAAGAAATTTTGTCTCTGCAGCAATGTCATAGCTGGAATGTTTTAGCTGTGTAGAAAGAAAATTCTGAAATGGGTAAAGTATCAGTTCATTTCTCATTCTCTTTCTATAGTTAATGTTTTTGCTCATGGGCAGAACATGGCAGGGGCTCTTTCTGTCTCTTCCAGGAGTTACTGTTTCTTCCTTGAATATAAAAATGCTTCTCAGATTTTCCCATGTAGGTCCAGGACACATAAGTAATTATTCATTGCTAGAGTCTGATAAGCAATTTTTTGGTTAATTGAAAGGACTGACAAACCTATACTTTAGATATTATGTATTATATGTAAATGCAATTTTAGAGAATTTTAACAGTCTCTGGGAAATGTTCTCAGAATTGTCAGACATCTATATTAGCAGACGACTAATACTGTGATATCCATGTTTATCTCTGTGGTCTTATAGGTGAACAATCTGACATAAGAAGGTATGAAATACCCAGAGATGTTTGAAATATAATTAAGAAAACAGCTATAGACAGAAAAAAAAATAGTTGTTAGAGTTCAGCAATGTGTCCTGAGAGATAGTTTATCTTCAAAGATATTGGAAAAAATTGTAAAAGCTTAGAAGTACATTGAAAATGGTTTCAAGTGTTTTTTTAAATGACAAGTAGATGACATTTTGACAAGGTGTAAATCATACTTTAAGTGTCAAGGGCTACATAATGTCTCTAAAGAGTCACAGTTCAATAAAGCAGATATGTTATTTAAGAAAATAGCAAAAGAAGAGAAATATAAAGACATCATACTTAAATAGAATCATATAAATAAAAACCCACCCTAAAAACATCCAGAGCCATGTAAACGTGAGATTGAAGGGAGCATTTGGAACCATAGCTAAAATTAGAAAGGACAATGTGAACTTCTAGGAGAAAAAAATGCTTTTCCAGAATTTATCAGAAAAGTGTCTGAATTGATGTGTTTTTACATTTATCTAAAACTGTCATTATTTTATATGAGTAACTTCATTTATAGTTGCTGAAATATGAAGAAAATATTTTGTGAAAATATCACTATTGAAAATACTTCATATAATTTACCTAAAGTAAATGTTATTTGTGACTAGATGTATATAGTCTCTATGATTTGTCTATCCTTGAGTATTCCAAATTGAGATTTATATTCAGTGCTATCACTAGGCTTTGGGGTTTGTTATGGTCTGAATATTTCTGTCCTCCCAAAATTCATGTTGAAAACCTAACCCCCAAAATCATACTACTATGAGGTAAGCCTCTGGAGGTGATTAAGGCATGATGATGGGGCCCTTATGAATGGGATTAGTGCCCTTATAAAAGAGGCCTGAAAGAGACTTCACTTTTCCCACCATTGTTAGAGTGAGAAGAAAGCTATCTCTGAGGAAGCGAGCCCTTGCCAGACACCAAATATATGGATGCCTTGATCTTCCCAGCCTCCAGGACTCGGAGAAATAAATTTCTGTCATTTTTAAGCTACCCAATTTGTGGCATTTTGTTAGAGCAGTCCAAATGGGCTAAGGCAGGGATCATATAAACATGATTAATTCAAAACTAGACTTATTCAGATGACATCCTAATTCAAACCCTACTTTCAACTTTGTCCTTCTTCATTATTTTATGTCTGTAACCAGTATCTACCTTAAATTTGCTTACTTATCTGAACAATCTTGAGCTTTACAGTATAGCAGTTAGGAGCATGGACTATGGAGCCAGATTATAACTGCCCCTCACTAGCTGTGTGACTTTGGGTTAGTCAGTTAACCTCTTTGGACCTCCATTTCTTCATCTGTAAAATGAAAGTAATAAAAGCATCGTGGGAGACTAAATGATTACATGAATGCAGAATGCTTAAGGATATGCCCCTTTACCAGCTAACCCTTATCCAACCCCTAATATGTTAGTTGATGAAGTGCATATCCTCAGCAAGTGTAAGCATCAGCCAGGATTGCTAAAACGCAGCTTGTTGGACCTCACTCCCAAGTTTCTGATCCAGTTAATCTAAGACAAGGTTGGAGAATTTGCGTTCTTCCAAAGTTCTGGAGGGATGCTGATGCTGTTGGTCCATGGTCCTTGAACCACGCTCTGTGAACCATTTGCCATAGCTTTTCAAACTATGTGTGGCAAAGGAATGGTTGCTTTCTTCTTGTTTGTTTTCTAACTATGATAGATCATTTTTTGGGGGGGTAAAATACAATAAATATGAATTACCAGGAAAGTGAAATAATAAAATAGATAAATGAGAATTTTCTATTCTTCGAGTTTTCCAGTTGGTTTATTTCTAGATAAATGGGAATTTTCTGTTAATACCTTGGAAAAGGGGGAAGATTCATACAGCAAATAAAGTCAATGTCTGCAGTTTCATGTTAAGGCTAATCTGTCTTGGTATGTTAGCAACCCTTTCTTTTATCCCCATTTTAAATGGGAATCTTGATATAACAGATTCACAGGTTCCTGGGATTAAGAGGTGGATATCTGTGGGTGCTGTTATTCTGCTTGCCACACCAATCATAACATTCCAATTCAACTTGCTCATCAGGTGATCCTGATTTGATCAGAGCTGCCACAAGTCTCTGAGACATTCTGATATCCAAAGCCATATTCTCAATGTCAGCAGCCTACAAGACAAAAAAACCTTCTGTTTTATAGCTTATACCAGGAATCCATGCTTTGGAGAAAGTTGCACTTCTGTACAAGGACTAATTTATTTTTCTGTAAATTGTTGGCAACATCATTTAAAAATTAGGAAAATTAACATAAAAAGGCCATTTTCCTCCTTAGCCGTAAATACCAGGCCCTCATTCTCACAATGACCAACCACCTGTTGAAGTGGTGTAGTGGCTGCCCCAACTAGGAATGTGCCTTTGTATCGTAGTTTTCATAGTCACAGTGTAGAGGTTAAGCGTGTGGACAGTGGAGCCAGACTATAACTGCCTCTTATGAGCTTTGTGACCTTGGGTTAGTCATTTCACCTCTTTGGACCTCCACTTCCTTATCTGTAAGTTGAAAATAATAAAATTATCCTGTGAGAGTAAATGACTTATGCATGCAGACCCTTTTATTCATATAGAATAAATTAAAGCCTGGGCTTTCAGTATATTGTTTGATTTTGCTGCCCCTGAAATTGAAAGTTTTGACAAGAAAAAGGAAAAGCATTTTTCTTCCGATGCCTATGTACTGCAGTTCAGATGAATAAAATTGCCTTTAGATTAAGGAAGCTGTATACTCCATGAATTTTCAATGTAAATTAAATAAACTAACCAATTAACCTAAAAATAAAAATTAAAGAGATAGCACATAATTGTAGGCATTTAAAAGCTTGAAAGGTAGGTAATAAAAATAATTATTAAATGGAAGTATTAGAATACCTTAGCATTAAGATTGGCTGCAAGTACCAAGGAACATAGGAAGAGAAGCTTTAAAAGGCTAAACTTTCTTTCTTTCTCCCATAAAAGTATGGAAGTGGATAGTCCAAAGCTAATGATATTTCAAAGTGCCAGGGATCCTGGGTGATTTCCATTCCCTCTACTGTGTCCAACCATTGCATCTTTATCCATTGAAGAGGCAGCAGAAAAGGGGACATGGGGAAGGAATATTATACTTCTCTGCCATTTAACCTCATTAGTCAGAATTTAATCACAAGGTCACGCTTAGCTTCAAGGGAGGCCGGGAAATAGTCATTTATGTAGGGGAGCCCTGTGCCCAACTGAAAAACTGGGATTGTTTTAATAAGGGAAAAGGGAATTACATATATTGTGAAAACCCTATCTCTGCTATACATGTGGCTTTTGTTTTCTTCAAGTTGCTTGTTTGTATTTCTACATTTCCACAATGCATATATGTTATCTTTGTGAAACAAAAAAAGATAAAGAAGTCTCATCTTTGATTCTTCCTAGCCCTTACTTTTGAGAAAAAAACTGAGGTTGCTGAGGTACTGATTATGCAACTCACAATACAGGCTTCGTTTTGTGGAAAACTGCCTATCAATTATTAATTATAATCTTTATATAGCTCTTCCTTCTTGTTCTTTCTTTCGCTTGCTTGGAAGGAAAGTAATTATGTAATAGATGTGATTCAGACATGAAAGAAAGTGCTTATTTAACCTATGAGGCTATTATAGGACTACTAAAGAGGGATTTACCTAAGATGGATTTTCATATATTGTTTTTTTTTTCTGATAACAGCTCTTTTTTAGGGTGCACTAATTTCAGTGGCTCAAAAACCTTTGAAAGTTATTTTAAGCTATAGTGTAGGCACACTAAGTATAGTGTGCTAAAGTTCATGAGAAAAAGGGGGAAAAAAACTATGATTTTATCTAAGCTTCATTTCCTTTGCCATGACTTTTTTGTAAAATGAAGATAATATTTATACAAATTGCTAATTTTAATGTATAACAAAATGTCTAGAATTTCTTTGAAGTCAAGGGAGAAAAGTATACAAAAACTTTTGTTGGGTCTGAAATCCTAGTTAAAATGGAAAATAATGAAATAAAACATTTTTCTCCAAATGATTTTTCCAAAATGGAACAAGATAAACATCTACTGAAATTTCTGCCTATCTATAAATTAGAGACATCTTAAACAGCGAGAGTTGCTAAAGAAGTTTAAGGAAACTTCACATTTAAAACTGTATAAATTTTATCTGGACTGGGCTAGGACTCTTGGCAAGTGGTATTTCATATATATATATATATATATATATATATATATATATATGTATATTCAGTTTTTACCTCTATTTTTATTTCCATCCCATACTTCTAAGTTTTCTTCAATCCACTAAGCAGTGATGAGGTTTCATATAGTATGAATGGCTGATGTGAATTTTAAAAGTATTAAGAAAACATGTATTCTGAGAAACCATTTGCAAATCATGTTAATAGATATTGTAGAACAGTGAATGAGGCACTAAGTTTTCAAAGAATACAAGGGTTTCACACTACTAGAATGCTTCTTCAAATAATTATTCATTTCTGGTCCCCCCAGCTCTCTACCCCTAGTTGTACTCCCCCTTCTTCACCTATTTAGCTTCTCATTGTCCTTCAGGTCTACCAGAGGAGACTTCCTTAGACTGCTGCCTTCTCTTCAGTCTCTCCTGCCTGTGTTCCCACCACAAATCTGTATGGGATATTGATATATGCACAAAGTGACATCAGAACAGTGGGGAAAGGACAAACTCTTCAGTGAGTGCTACTGAGACAAGGACTTCTGTATGGAAAAACTAAAATCAGATTTTTACCTCACACCACACAGAGAAGTCATGTACATTCAAAATATAAATATGAAAATTAAAAAGTTGAACTGTTAGAAAATATGGAACACTATCTTTGTGACCTTAAAAGATTTACTAACTAGTACACAGACAGCCAGAAAAAAAGCAGATTTATATTTTCAACATTCAAAACTTTTTGTATGATGAAATACATATATTCTAAAGTATATCAGAAGAAAACGTACAGAAGAGGAAACCCAGCTGGGCAAGATTCACGTAAAGAATTGTGCAAGCTCAAGGGCAGTTAAGAAAATGCAAAGTTAAATAGAGATTCCATTTCACATCCATTGGTTGTGGAGATATTTGGAAACATAAACCTAAACTGGAACTCTCACTTGTGTTTGTATGCAGAGACACTTTGGAATGTAAATTATCAATATTTATACAAATTAAAGATACATACACATTTTTATATACAGTGTGTATAGCTAAAATCCTTATAACATGCAACCCAAAAATACTATTTCTAAACATATACTTTAGAGAAAAACTCACAGTTGTTTATAAGTAGATGTGTTTAAGGATGGTTATAGTGAAAACTTGTGTGTGGGGGGATCCTAATATCCACTAATAAGGAGAATAAAATAAATATATTCATTTTAAAAACCTCAGAAACCAAAGAAAAGCATGAAGAATTGAGCTTTGTAATGTTCAAGGTAGATTTTTGATGTGGCCATATAAGGGGGGTGTGTGTGTGTGTGTATAAAAAATTATCACACTCAGTTTGTTTTTCTATAAACCTTTGTATAAGAGTCAATTATTGCTCACCCAATATTACTCTGTTTCTTTACATTTCCCAGCCTCCCAGCCTTCCCAGCAGTTAAAGAGCCATATGTCTAGGTCTGGTAATGAAATATGCACAATGATTTGTAAAAAGCAATTACAAGCTAGTGTGTCTCCTTTATATTTCTCCTCCTCTGCTATGGTAATTTTGGAGGACATATTTTCTACATGAATGGCTGCAAGATAGAGAAGGACTGCCTGAGCCACAATGCTCTTTAAAATAATGAAGTATAAGCCTTTAAGTCACTAGGATTTCAGAGTTCATTTGTTTCTGTAGCTTAGCTTAGTCGAATGTTGACTAATAACTATCTTCAAATAAATATACTTTTCTTAAAATTTTTGAAATATATTATCATTTATCACCCTAAAAGTCCTCAAATTTATTCTCTAATTTAAAATATGTAATTCTTGATGAGTTTTGTATTATAAAATAATATTTATTTTAGAAAAATTGGGAATTGAAGTTAAGTATATGCATGGTCAAAATTACCCATAATTCTATTTCTTGTAAACAACTTTTAACAATTTAGCAGTTATCTTGCTTACTTAAATGTACATCTGTTCTTGATATCACTGAAGAACATTTTACTTAACTATTTAGCTTATCATTATATGGATAGGTCAAAAATGCATTTATCACATTCTCAATTGATAAACACGTGGTTTCCTCTATTTGTCATTATAGCTATTATTACGATAGTTATTACTCTAAGCTTCATTTCCTTGTCTTGGTCTGTTTATGTTTATGTTGCTATAAAGGAATACCTGAGGCCGGGTAATTTATAAAGAAAAGAGGTATATTTGGCCCGTGGCTCTGCAGGCTGTACAAGGAGCACGGTGCCAGCATCTGTTTCTGGTGGAGGCTTCAGGCTGCTTTCACAGCGTGGTGGAAGGCAAAGGGGAGCCAGCTTGTGTAGATCACATGGTGAGAGAGGAAGAAAGAGAGCAAGAAGGTGCCAGATTCTTTTCAACAACCAGTTCTTGGGGAACTAAGAGTGAGAACTCACTCCTGTAAGAATAGGACCAAGCAATTCATTAGGGATCCACCCGCACAACCCAAACACCTCCCACCAGACCCTGCCTCTGCCAACCCTTGAGTCAAAAACACTATTCAAATAGAAAATGGGCCAGTGAATTTCTTCCGTGAGAAACAATCCCTTGCTCACAGACCTTTCCCCACCATTTCTAGCTTCTTCAGCGGCACTTATTTTTTCTTTTTTTGTCACATGCTGCTTAGGACTTTTCCATGTTAAGATGCACTCATTGTTCACTCTATGTTCCAGTTAGTGAAAGAGCTGTTCTTCCTACTCCATTTCTTTTCATCCCTTAGTCTTCAATACTACCTTGAAAAGAAAAATGTTTTCACATTTGGACTCTAAGCTCTTTATGCTCTGGATCAAAACATTACAGAATTTTTTACTGTTATATCTGCATGTGGAGAAGGCTTATTGAACATTTAATGTGAAGATGGTCCATGCACAACAAAAGACTAGAGCAATGAATAAACCAAGACAATTCATATGAAGGGATAAAAATGAAAACACTCATCATAATGAACTCATTTTACTGGACTCATAACAAGTGATAATTCAAGCTATCCAATCAATAAAAAATTATCTTTTTCTATTTTGATACTGATATGTATTTTAATATTTTATTAATATATATTTGATATATAAACACATAGTAATATATTAATATATAATATTTTAATATCAAATTTTTGGATCAGAGACTTCCTAAATTTCCCTTTTTAATATTTGAAAATGATTTATCAAGTTTGAATTAAAAATTAGCATTTACAAAGAGTAAAACCAACAATGACTGCAAAAACCTTCACGTACAGAATTGCAGCTTAAGAGAAAACCACATGTTCTAGTAGGTTTTAAAAAAGTTATTGACATAGGGCCCTTTCACAAGAAGAAAGTTTTGGGGGTGTGTTTATGGTTGAGTTATGAGTGCCTTTGTTCAGGCAGCGCTGAAGAGCTAGACTTTGAGAGGCTCCCTACATGGGACCTGCTTCAACATAATTGCAGCAAACGCCCTGTGTTCTGCCTTTGTCCTCTCTGGTCTGATTTCAGCATTACTCACTCAGTTCCTCTCCCTTTCACATAACCCAGTGTCATTCTATTCCAGCCAAGTTTATCTCTGCACCACTCAGATAAGCCCCATGCTGCTCTTTGCAAATGTCACTCTTAGAAGAAGATAGGGTGTTTTCTGAAAGAGTTGTTTTTTAAAGGGTTCGCTGACTGAATCCATTCTGAAGGATACTTTGGGTAGAGGGCTTCCTTAAAAAAAAGTTTCATTTTTTAGCCTTGTAGGAAAACATCTGGAGACACGTACCCCATTACTTAGGAAACTCCCTAGACTTTTTAGATGGATAAACACAGAGCAAAAAAAAAATATGTCTAAGTCGATTTTTTTTTTTTTTTTTTTTTTTTTTTTTTTGAGACGGAGTCTCGCTCTGTCGCCCAGGCTGGAGTGCAGTGGCCGGATCTCAGCTCACTGCAAGCTCCACCTCCCGGGTTCACGCCATTCTCCTGCCTCAGCCTCCCGAGTAGCTGGGACTACAGGCGCCTACCACATCGCCCGGCTAGTTTTTTGTATTTTTTAGTAGAAACGGGGTTTCACCGTGTTAGCCAGGATGGTCTCGATCTCCTGACCTCGTGATCCACCCGTCTCGGCCTCCCAAAGTGCTGGGATGACAAGATAAGTCGATGTTTTTACAGCATCTGATTCAGGCAGTCAAGTGTCTTAGTGATCTCATCTGTTACAAATTTTTAGTATCTGTATTGAGAAATTATGCAAACAATGTTAACCATATAGACTAGTAAATTAAATGTCTATAGTAAAATATCCTTTGAATCTCAAGGCTATGAAAGTGTGTATTTGGACTCAACAACACAAATGACCTTTCTGCTTTATTTACAAAAAGTAAATGAGGTGATTTTGTAGTTATTTGCTTATTGTGCTAAAGCTTTTCCTTATGGCTGCTTATGGTGTTTAAATCAATAATAAATGACTCCCTGTAAGATTTAAATCATTTCAAAAATGTAACACAAAAGCAAGTATCATCTGATTTCTACAATATATTAGAGTTAAAACAATTTCATCCATAATAAAGTCACAAAAGTGTTGCATACTAGAGAGGAGGGTTGACTTCTGCATTTCTTAATAGTCCTGATACTAATTTGAGGAAAAAAGGGAGGGAGAAGAAAGCCAATAATACAATCCAACACGATACCCTAGGTTGGGGGAAATAATCTTTGGTATGTGTAATGGTATTGCTAAATAATATTGTTTTGGATAGCATAAATCAATATGCAAAGAGAATTTACAAATCTATATTATGAGCTAATTTTAAACACTTGTTCACTAATATCTTAATGGATGTTTTTCATATTTTTCTAATCATAAATTTTTGTTTTATTAAGGAAGTTTATTCAATGTAAAGCTATACAAAGAAAAAAGTAAAGACCACCCATATTCCATCACTCAGAGATAACTGTCATTAGTATAATCATGTATTTTGTCTGGTACTACTTTTGTCTAAGTATAAAAATTGGATTCCTACTGTAGATACTATTATTCTTTTTTCATTTACCTGTACGAATAAGTATTCAGCAACATTATAACTTATAACAATTGCATGTTAGTCAACTATCTGGATGTACTGTAGTACCAAAATTTATTTAAGTACGCTTAGACTTTTTGTTTAACTGTTCCTCGACTTTTTTTTTTTCTTTAATGTTTTAGATGATTTTAAACCACAGCACAGCAAAGTTCTTTGGATGTGACTATCTGAATTTCTAACTGTTTCTATAAAGTGCATTGCTACATTAGGGGATTTAAATACATGGACTCTTTTGAGTTTAAACTCCAAATATTTTCAAACTAATTTGCTATTTTAAAATAAGTTTTATTTTTTCAGAGTAAGCTTTGTTATTTATTCATCATAGCTCCAAAGTGGAAACGGTCCAGATGTTCGCCAGCAGAGGAGCATGTTACCTCTCCAGAGCACACATCCCATATTCCATTTATATGAAACCCTGGGAAAGACAAGTTTAATATGTACTAATGGAAAGCAGTGGTTTTCTGAAGCTGAAGGTCCATGGCGGGGATTGATTCACCGCAGAAAATTTAGAAAGCATAGATAAGCAGACAGGAGGAAGTTATCTCACCATTTAGAGATAGGTATAATCCACTAACCTTTTTTTTTTTTTTTAGATACATAAGTACATGAGGCACAAACTCAGCTTAGTGAAGTTTATTTATTGACTTACCAGGTAAAATGTCATGGATAATGCTATACTTTTGCTATTTTAAGCTATCATTCTTTTCTGCTTTTCTGATTTTTTCTTTTCTTTTCTTTTGTTTTTTTTTTTTTTTTTTTTTTTTGAGACCAAGTCTTACTTTGTCACCCAGGCTGGAGTGCAGTAGCGCTATCTTGGCTCACTGCAACACTGCAAGCTCCGCCTCCTGGGTTCACACCATTCTCCTGCCTCAGCCTCCCAAGTAGCTGGGACTACAGGTGCCTGCCACCATGCCCAGCTAATGTTTTGTATTTTTAGTAGAGATGCAGTTTCACTGTGTTAGCCAGGATAGTCTCAGTCTCCTGACCTCATGGTCTACCCGCCTCGGCCTTGGCCTCCCAAAGTGCTGGCATTACAGGCATGAGCCACTGCATCCGGCCCTGATTTTTTTTTAATGTTGTATGCTACCATGTCATTCAATAGTAAAGAGAAATTACCAAATGATGATCAGCGCATTTCCTCTTAAGTGTTTCTATGGCTTTTATCTCCATCTATTACAGAAATTAGTGGAGATTCCGTAAAATTATTAGCAACCTGCATCATAAAATTACTAGTACCCATTTAAATTAAACGATAACGTCTTCTCTTCTTTCCTTCAGCTGCAAAATAAGGAATTTTGCCTCCGCCTTAGCTTTTATCATTTCCTTTAGAGCAGGATTTTTCAACCTCAGCACTATTGACATTCTGGCTGAACAACTGCTTGTTGTGGGGGCTGTTCATGTTTAGGGGGTTCTCAACCCCCCTACATGCAGGTAGCACCCCAGCCCCAGTTATGACAACCAAAAATATCTTCAGATATTGCCAAATGTGTCCTGGGATTGGGGGGCAAAAATTACTCCTGGTTAAGCAGCAAGGATTTAAGGCTAATTCAGCACTTTATTACTTTATTAATGTCCTCTATTACACTTGTCCCCGACCCCCCCACTCCCCAACCATGTGAACATCCTTTTGATTACTGGGCTCTGATCTTTCAATCCTGCTGATTTCAGGTTAGTAAAGGTAGACATGAGAGGCCTTGGCTGTGACGTGTCCATTATGCCCCCGTTACTTCTCTGCACATCGACTACACTACGGGATCCTTTGGAATGCTGCTGTCTGGTAACATGAGAAATGGAGAGACACTGTGCAGATATGACCATGGCTCACCTTACAGCCTTACGCCAGGCATTTAACTCCACATGCCTCTCTTTTGGATCTCATTCTAAACAAATGAAGCGGGCTTAATTTTACTTTTTCTGTAGATAAGCTGGTGTTTAACAAGGTGAAAAGTAAAAGACTCTAGGGAGTTTTTAAGTTAGTAGAAATCCTTCGTGCTTTTCCAATTAGCTGGTAAAGGATGCTTGGAAGAATTTGGAGGCATTTGAGAGGAAAGAAGGGACTTTAACTGCTGACATAGCTGTCTAATTCTCATTTTGCATTAGATAAGGATTATCCTGCAAGAGCAGCACGTGGGTACACCTTAGAACAACTGTTAACTCGTGTTCAGTAGTCACTGCTGAAAACACTGAGCCAGGCCACTGAGGGAGAAACAGTGAGAAAAGAGCAGAGCCCTGTGCATCATGGAGCTTACAGTCTATGGGAAATTATACACAAACCTTGTTGCGGTTGGGTAACATTACTAGTAGTAAGAAACAGTTGTTTGATCAATGAGGAAGTATCTCAGTTGCCAGATGGGTAGTACAGACAGTAGCAGTGGAAACTTAGGAGAACGAGAGAATCCTGTGGACTGCAGACGTCAAAGAAGAGGGCTTGCAAGAGCTGGGATCTGAGCTTGGACTGGTGATGGGCAAAGGAGGTGAGGAAAAGTATCCCAGTGAAGTAAAATGGTGTGCATTAAGAGGCTGAGATAAGAGCTGAAAGCATATTTGGTGTGTAAGAACTCAGGGAGAAAGCCAGAAGGGGATCCAGATCTTGAGGTCCTTGAATAGCAGGCTGAGGAGTTTTGATTGTATAATGGAAGCTAATGTTTCCCAAATTGGGCTCCATGAAACAATAATCCCAGGAGATGCTCTTTGAATAAAGTGTCCTGTGGTTAAATAAACTTGAGAAGTGATGCATGCCCTCCTGTGGACTTAACATGCATATTGGTATCTAAAGGCTTAACTTTGTTTAATACAGCATTTCCCAAAGTATTTGCCCATAAGGTGGATGTGAGGGAGAGTTATGAGAAATAAGAACATAAAGCCCTTATTAACACTCAGTGGATCAATTTAGAATTTGAATTTGACAATAGGGAAGCATTAACCATTTTCATAAAGCAGGAGGTGATATAATTAAAGAGGTATTTTAGTCTAGTACTAGCACGTAGACAGATTGGAATAAGTATGTGTAAAATATTCAAAAGATAGGACTCTTCAGGAGAGAGTCTCTGTTCTCAGTATTCATTAGTTTGTTGGATTTTTTTTTTCATTCTTTTGTCCATCCATGAAATATTAAGCAAATATTATATGCTGTGTGCTAAGCGAGGTAAATAAAATGGTGAAGAAGGGAGAAATAATATCTGCCCTCATGGAGTTTAAGAGCTAAAGGGAGATGACAAATGTAGAATTAAATTTTTATGTGTACTATAAAAAGGGAACAAAGAAGAATACCCTTCTACTTTTTTGTTGAACAATATGATGGAGACCTTTTTATTCCCTCTTAAATATGTCATCAAGACACATCCATTTAATATTATCAGTATCACTAAACCTTGTAAAAATAATTTAACATTGCTGAGTTTTAATGTTTAAATGGGACTTCACTTGACCTTGGACCAGTTTAGCATTTTGGAAATAAATTTTAAAGTATTAATTTGGTGAAAGGAAAGAAAGGAGGAGGAATAGAAAGAGAAAGAGGAAGGTTTTGTTTTGGCCTTTGCTTAATGTATATTGTATGCAGAAAAGTGCACATATGAGAAGTGTGCAGCTTGATTAATTTCCACAAATGAACACACTTGTGTAACCAAACTACAGTGTTACCAGCCTTCCAAACACATGCCTTACTCAATTCCCTTTCAGTCCAGTCCACCAGAGTAACCACTATCCCAACTTCTTTCAGAATAGATGCAATTTGCCTGTGTGTGTGTGTGTGTGTGTGTGTGTGTGTGTGTAGTGTAGTGTAGTGTATAAATGCAGTCATTCATCATGTTGAGAATTTTAAGGGAAGCCCAGAAGGCACACTTAGCTCTAAATACAGACCTCTTTGTAATGTAGTGGTTCTCAAACTTGGTCACACATTGGAAGCATCTAAGGCCTTTACAAATTACTGACATTTAAGTCCTACATCAAGGGATACTTACTGTGATTGGTCCGAGGCAGGGCCCGGGAACCAGCATTCTCAAGGCTCTTCAGATGATTCTAATGCACACCCAAGTTTGAGAATCACTTCTGTAATGTGTTGAAGGTAAAGCCATAGATGTTTGCACAATATTGGAGCTAGTTTTGTGCCCAGCTGTCTAATATTTGTAAACCTGGGCTTTCTGTGTCTAGATTTTGGGTTGTAGCTTGGCAAGAGAAGAAGATATTACGCATGACTAATAATCCTCCCACTGTCTGTCACCTGGGCAGCAAACCATTTCTCAATGCAGGGATGTGTGGGAGGTGAATAGGGTTGCCTCGCATTAGAACAGCCTTTGCTTAGAAGATGTTGGAATGCCATCAGTAGGTGCTGGATGGCAGAGCTGTCGGATTTGTGTCAAAAGGCAATACATCCCCTACATTGAGACTGGAGAGCATTGAGTCATTTGCTTGAGGACTTTAGGAACCCTAGAAGCCTGCAGGGCCTCTTCTCATGGCCTAAGGATGCCTTCAGGTGTGACTAAGATATTTCAGACTTGGAAGAACACAGAATTGAATCCTCAGGAATCTGGTGAAGTGGGAAAGGCAGAAACATCTCAGTTCTGTGAAATTATTTGTATTTTAGCCAGAAGATTGTCTCAGTGGCAAGCTGATAAAAATCGATATATTTATTTTTCTTTATATTTTTCCAAAAGTTTTCTGATTTCAGTAAAATTGTAACAGAATTATATTTCACAAAAAACAAATAACATCGCAATTTCCAGAGTCTGAAAGAATTTCATTATGATTCAGTGAGAGGACAATTTACCTTTCCTGAAATACAATGCGCTTACAAGCTCCATACCCAGGACTCCAAACCCTTTTGCAAATTCTCCTGATGAGTGGTTAACCCGCCATTCAGAAGAGCAGAGCGGGTGCTGGGAAGCCTTGTTACCGAGATGGAATGTGGAATCTCAGCCAAGAGTCTAGGATGTTTCTTCCTGCTCTGTGAAGATCACATGTTTCTTCCTTGCCTTTGTGTATTTCCTTTGAACAAATCACCTGTTTGCTTTTGGAGGATATAGCAGTTAACAAGAGACAAGACTCTTGCTCTCATAAAGCTGATATTCTAGCAGAGAAGACAGAAAATAACATTAATAAACATTTCAGATAATGATAGATGCTATAAAGAATACAAAACAGGAGAGGGGTGGTGGGTTGAGGCATTTGAAGGCCACTCTGCAGAAATGACATGTGACAGAAGACATAAATGAAGACAAGGGACCATCCTTGTGCACACACCCACAACAGCACTCCAGGCAACATGCATAGCAAGTGGAAAAGCCTCGAGGCAGGGGCCCAGTGTGCCTGCATCACTGTGGGAAGGGAGAGGAACAGTAGGAGGTGAGCTCAGAGAGGCAGATGGGCTAACTTACCTGGGGCCTTGGTGACCATAAGGGAGGTGGATTTTATTCCAAGTTCAGTGAGAAGCCTTTGAGCCCAACAGGTTGATTGCCTTCACTTGATTTGATTAACCAGATTTTTAAAATACAGAATAAATCCATTTGTCTCGTAAGATCAGACATTTGTGAATTTTCTTTTCACTTACACGTGAACTTTTCACTTACATATGAACTTTGATGGTATCAGAGGAAGATATGACAGACGTATGTTTGAATTCCTGTCCTTCACCCTGGTAATAACTGAGCTTGTTGTTTCTGGCAATCATTACCTTAATTGAATTTGGTTTGTTTAAAGCTGGAGACTTCTTTAAAAACCTGGATTTTATACAATAAGAATTTGTGTACTGCAGATAAATATGGAAAGAGGTGCTTGTGTGAGACCTTCATTGGATTTTAGAATGATACCTGCTTTTAAATTGATGGTCTACTTGGATTTTTTTCAAAATACCTGGGGATTACTACGTGCCTTTTGGCAGAACAAAAAGGAAAAAAGAAAGCACAGATTGAATTCCTATCACTTCTAAATTCTGAAAGAAGTCAGACAGGACCCTTATTAAGTTACTCTAGAATGTGACACATACAACCTTTACACAGTAATTTATTCGAGATGATCAATCTTCACTAAATGATCAAGTTTTTATTTGTTTGGAATTAAACGCAAATGCTGTTAGATTTTCTCTATTTCCTTTGCTGACCTGCAGAACTCACTGGGCTTACATTTAGGTAGATGCATGCATTTAAATCTTGGAGAGGTATAGACAGCGTGAAGTGACTGATAAAGGAACAGCATTTACAGTCACAAAGTTATTGCACATGGCAGCTTATTGGAGTATACATTAAACTGCTGCAAGGTAGAACAATGGAAGAAAAAAATAGGTTGCTGTGTTAGATCAAATTAATTTGAGAACCATTTCAACATTTTATTTCTCTGAAAGGTTTGCTTGGAGGTCTCCAGCTGTGTGTGGCATCAAGTCACATCCATACTGAAGGAAAATGTGCTTTAAGAGTCAAAGTTATACAACATGCATTGGTATCAGCCTATCATATGCATAAATGGAGGTTGCTTTATGGAGATAATTTCTGGTAGGAGATAGAAGCCAGGAAGATGCACAGGGAAGATCAGGGACTCCGACCTGTTGTACAAGCTGGGCAGGAGAAATCCCCCAGATCATGGCACAGAATGGAAAAGGTCAAAGGTGGCTTTGAGAATAGAATTGCCAGGAGTGGGATAGGTTAGCACCAGAGAGCATGGGAACCCCTCACAGAGATGCTGCACTGCACAGTCTTACTCGGGGCATGGTGTCCTTCTACTCGCTCATCCTTCAAGTCTCAGCTTAAATGCCACTTTCTTCAGAGGAACCTTTCCTGACCGTCTTATCAAAGGTCTCTCCTCCCATGATTTTCTATGATTGAATCTACTTTTGTTTTCCTTCGTGATAATTTGAAATTACATCTTTATATGCTTACTCATATATTGTCTTTCTCTTACTAATCTACTCACGATTTGCACTAGGGCAGGCTCATGTTTTCTTTGTGTGTCTCCAGCATTTAGCTCTGCCTGGCAGATAGTAGGCATGTATGAAATATTTGCTGAATGAACTTAGAACCTGCAGGAAAACAGTCTGCAAACTGCTGTGGACTGGGGCTGTACCCCACATGAAACAGACTTGGGAATGCGGTTCTGGCCAGTGTGTGCTCAGAGACACGTGTGTGTATTCCCCACCCAAGTAGCCGGAGCGCAGACTTGAACCTGCAAACTGGGTTGATGAGGGTGCTGGACAATATCTCATAAATTCTCCTAATAACCTGTGAAATAGATTGAGAGAAATCATAGTTTCCATTCTAGTGTTTAGAAGACGGAACAAACACCGGAAAAGAAAACTACCCAACTTGCGTGGCTAATTTGAACTCCAACACCAGTCCCTCGTCTCCCTTTCTCTCATCTCCTCTCGCTGCTCTCCCTATGCTTGGTACCCCCAGCACTTGCAAACTGTTTGTCTCTCCCTACATACACCGAGTACCAGGGAACTGTTTCTGAGCTCTATAACGCTTCTGCCTCCAAAGCGAATCTGCTACTCTCCTCCTGGGTGCCGCTATAAAACACGCCCAGTGCCCTGGAAGATTACAGGCTCTGATTCCTGCTTCTTGAGATAAAACAATTCAGCCCAGGGCTAGTTCCAAAGCAGGAATGCCTGAGTCTGAGACTATTTTAAGCTTCCCCTGAGACAGAGATGGGCTTATATAACCTCAGACCAGTCATGATTTCCATGGCTCACTGCAGAGCCGATTAAAGTAGATATAGCCAGGGCATTTCCACCATCAACTACCTTCCTTAGGACCCGTGACAGGGGAGAAAACTTTCAGGTACTGAGCACCTCCCATGTGTCAAGCATTTTACATATATCATCCTGTACAAGGTGAACCGAGGTAACTGGGGGGTACAACCAAACCCCTGCATGAGGCTGTCATTTAGAACCACATTCACAGAGCTGCCCTGGAAACAAGAAGTGTGACTAAGGGGCAAGGTGGGACCACTTTGCAGCCCAGTAGTCCTCTAAACCCTGAAAATAATCTGGCTTAGTTTCCATGTTCCTGCTGGGTAATGAAGCACCAAACAGTCGGTAGGTTTTTCAATATGGGGGACTAGCTTGCAAAAAGTACAACGAGCAAACTGAGAGGCCGTGAGTTGCTGATTCACAAGGACACCATCTATAGGCAGGACCATGTCTGCTGTCAAACAGACTGAATAAATTTCAAGCAAGGAAAGGCTCTGAGGTACGTTTGCAGCTTCTCTTCCCTGCATGTAAAGGTGCCGTGGAATTTATCATTCCTTTCTATAAGCACTGGAATGGCAGAAATGATCAAGGTGGGTAGTAAATTGGCTGGTTCCTTCACAAAAAAGGGCACCAAACACAGGATTACTCAGCAATTCCAGAGAAAGTTCCCAAGCCACCTTTTAAAAATTGTTATATAGTGCTATCAAAAAGGAAGAGCTTCTCTTTTTTGATAACGTGTTTTAGGGAAGATCATTTTAAAATCCTTGCTCTGAAATCATGAGTGTAACTTTATAGTTGTAGGAAAATCTAGGAATATATATGAAATTAAAATTGAGGTCCACGTGCAGTGGCTCGTGCCTGTAATCCCAGCACTGTGGGAGGATCTACTGGGGCCAGGAATTCGGGAACTAATGACCAGACAGGGCAACACAGCAAGACCTCACTGCAGAAAAAAAAATTTAAAAATTAGCCGGACATGGTTGCACATGCCTCTAGTCCTAGCTAACTTAGGACGCTGAGCTGGGAAGATTGCTTGAGCCCAGGAATTTGAGGTTGTAGTGAGCTATGATCATGCCACTGCACTCCAATCTGGGACAAAAAAAATTAATTCAGTTCCAGTTTAGTTTTTAAAAAATCCCAACCTTTGTCATAGATATCTAAGTATCTGTGGACATATTGCCCTTTGCCTTGTAATGGATTCCACATTAATAAGAGTGGAGAAAAGTGCAATCAGCATAGGCAAAGGAATTTAACTCTCTTACTAAAGCAGAATTCAAAATCTCTACTGTGTTAGTATTACAGGGAGAATCACTCGGTATATTATTACTTACCAGTTCCTTGGAATGTATTAAACTGCACAGATAGGCATGCTGTGATCTCAGCTTGCAATTGTTGTTTACTGCATGTCACATGACTGAAACCAAATTCTTGTCCTGCCTTTGATGTTGCTTCCTCAGAAAGCCTTCTGATCTACCCACAGCTCCCACTCTCACTGTCGTGTTCTGTCTTTGCATGCTATTTCTTTCTTCAGTCACATAATATTTCATAATATCAATTTACTTATTTATAGGGTCCCCGCTTCATTTGGTTTCAACTCTATTTTTACTTTTTTTTTTTTTTGAGACAGAGCCTTGCTCTGTCACCCCAGATGGAGTGCAATGGCGCGATCTCGGCTCATTGCCACCTCTGCCTCCAAGGTTCAAGTGATTCGTGCGCCTCAGCCTCCCAAGTAGCCGGGATTAGAGGTACCTGCCACCACGCCCAGCTAATTTTTGAATTTTTAATAGACGTAGGGTTTCGCCATATCCGCCAGGCTAGTCTCAAACTCCTGACCTCAAGTGATCCACTTGCCTCAGCCTCCCAAAGTACTGGGTTTACAGGCATGAGCCACCATACCTGGCCCTATTTGACTGTGTTTTTAATTTACTAACTTATTATCCTTTGCCTAGCACAGTGCCTTTTATATGAATTTAAATATTTATTGAATAAATGAATGGCAGAATAAGTGAATTAGTGGGGCACCCCAAGTACCCCTTTTTCTAAATATGTTGAGCCCCCCATTCCTTAACTTGGTTTTATCTTTATTTGCTCTAAGGGGTTGACTGCCTGAGCCCTGTCTCCCAAGAATCAACTCTAATCTCTCAGCCTTGTTTGGTTCTTTACTTCCTAGCCTTTGGCTACCTTCCAACATGGTGGATAGCATTTTCACATCCGTCATCTGAAGATGTGCTGAACAGTCACCTTCACAGTCGGGACCAACAAAGGCACATCTCAACTCTGCTGCCCTCTGGAGCCTTCCCGCTGAGTCTACATTCCCTGAGGGAAGTTTTCTTCCCAGAGTGTCTGACTTCATTGAGAATCTTGTTCTTTAGGTGACATCTCACCTCCTACCTGCAGGAGTGTGGCTTTTTCCTACTGACCTAACCGTTTTATCACAGCTGAATACTCTTAAGTTTATATAAAAGTTTTTTTATCCTTTCACGGAAAAGTTTTCGTTCTATCATGTTATCTTGTGCACTGGAGTAGAAACGAGTATTCGTTCTGAGTCAGCTGTTAGCTGTGTGGCTTAGACGCAGTAAGTATAGAATTGAGAGCAGTTGCAGTTCAGTGCGGAGTTGACAGCATGAGCTCTAAAGTAATACTGCCTGGAATTCAACTGCAGCACCTACTAGCCGCGCAATCTTAGGAAAATTATGTAACCTTTATATGCCTTACTTTTCTCATCTGTAAAATGGGGGCAGTAATAGTGCCTGCCTCATAGAATTGTTATGAGGATTAAATTAGATGATATGTGTAAAACTTAGAACCGTGCCTAACACATAATAGACAGTTTATAAACATTAGCTCTTATTTTGATAATGATGTTGACAATGAAAGCCTTCTTGTGTATTTTCTGTTCTCTGTTGATTTTGAAAGTAAAGGAGATGTGTGAGGTATGTTCTAAGGTCCCTTCTGGATTCAAATAAATCCAAGAGTCTGTGCTGCTCCGTTTCTGAGCACAAATTCTAAGACTGTAGAATAACTCCTTAACATAAAGGCAGACAAATTCAGAACAACCTCTTTCTGGTAGGCAAATCCTTTTCCATTTGCCTAATGCTTTAAGATCATTCCTCTGAATTAGAGGTTCTCTACTCTCTTCTCTGCCTACTAAGGTTACAATTCAAAGTCCACCTCAGTGTCTGTATCTTCTAGCCTTCCAGGTCCCTGTGGTTTCTCTCATCTCTAGATTTCTTTTGCGCCTTTTACTTCAGTTCCATCTATCTTCCACATAATTGACAGGATAAATTTTCAAAAACATAAGTTCAACTAGGTTACTCTACTGCTTACAACCCCTCAGTGGCATCTTATCAACTGTAGGATGAAATCTCAGCTCCTTGGTATGGTATGCAAGGCCCTCAGAGACAACGCTGTCCTCAGATCCAGCCTCCCTGTTAGCACCCTCTACTCCACACTTTGTATTATCAGGAAGTCTGATAGTGCTTGTGCTTCTCCACAATCACAAAACTATCCCACACCTTCATGCTCTTGTATGTGCCTCATGCAAACACTCCTTCATTTTTTTTCAACTGGGTAATTCCTTCTTGTCCTGTAAGGCTCATCTCAGGCTTTTCTGTCATCAAGAAAGTTTTCTGACCCAAGCTTTCTTCCCTGTGCTGCATGTCCTTCTACCAGCACACATTTGTCATTGCATTGAAGTGATGTAGGCACAGCTTTATCTCCATCTGTAGACCCTGAATTCCTCCATAGCAAATGCAGGTCTTGGCTTTCTTTGTGGTCCAACACAGTATCTGACACATTTTAAGCAATCAATCAATGTTGAGCTATTCTGTTTCTCTTGAACAACTTGACGCTAGGTTCTGGCTGTAGCACACAGTGGTGATTTGCCTTTAAATGCTATAATCCCGCCATAGCCAGTTAAGGATCGTTTTTGTTACATGACTTATATGTTTCTAAAAGTAACCATCAAAGAGGAATTTCAGGAAATGTTTATGGTGATAATAGCATTAAGATAATAAGATATGCTGTCCAGTGTTACTCAAAGGATGTCATTCTGTTAAGTCTCATAAAGTTACAGTCATGAAGAGGTTATTGAAAAACTATCCTCCAGAAAGTAGACCCCAACTTAGGCAGATCTCTCAGGCTTAAAGGGATAGGTATCCATTGGTATATTCCTAATCTAATCCAACAGGAGGATAGCTAAATAAGCATATGGAAATATAAGTAAAGAAGAAAGTCATTGTTGAAGCATTCTATTATATTTTGTTGAAACAATAGGCACTGTTAACCACAAACCCTTTTATCACAGGCATTCCTCACACTGAAGTTCAGAGACTCATATAAAGAGACGACTCTGCTGTGCTTTCATGTTCCTCTGACAAGTGCAGTAATGAGTTTCTTAGGGATATATCCTGAAATAATCATCATTGAGGGCTGATAGCATGATACAAAAATGCAATTCAGGAAAATCTGTAAAGGCTCAGCCAATGTAGCACAAGTATGTGGTACTCTGATGATAGTATGCCTTAATTCAGATCATTAAGCATAGCTAGGAGAGTATATTATTCTTATTTCTTGCAACTTAGCTTTTGCTACATATTGCTTGACATAGAATTATGTCTCTGATATGCAAAGCACAGACATTATGTGTTATAATTTGAGGGTCAGCCTCACAAAGGAGTTTTGGCGGTAATGTCCTATTCATCAAACTCTATGACACATACCACTAGGCTATGCTGTGATAATGAACCATCTCAAACTCTTAATAGTTCAGAACAAGAAGGTTTGCTTCCAGTTCATGACATAAATCTATCATGATTCAGCCAGGGCCTCTGGTCAACATACTGGTTGTCCTCATTCCAGGATCCAGACAGCTACATGGAGCATTGTTAGCCATAGGACAGATGGAAAGGAGAATGTGGCAAAGTACACACTGGCTCATATAACTCCCAAGAAAAATCATATGGCTGTTCCTAATTTTAAGAGGAAGAAGTGGAACAGCAGTCTAATCATTTATTGCCTGCATGGAAAGAGAAGAATATTTTTGAACAGCACTAAAGATTACTACACAGAGCTGAGGAGCCTGGTTAAAAAGGCATCACCCTTCAGAAAGAAGATAGAACCAGGAAGCACACACACTCAGAGATGATGTTTCTGTCTATAAACAGTTTGGGGGTAGATAGAAAACACTATCTATAAAACATAGGTGATTGGGAGCCCAAATGTACATGCAGCAAAGCAGTAATTTTCATGTTGTGTTTGTACAATTCAAGAAATCTATGCCATGCTGCATAGATTCTACCAGCAAAAGGAAACATAAATCTGACTGTAGAAATACGTTTATAGCATTCTTAAAAGGCAAGCTATATATCACAAAGGAAGAAAAGATAACACTGTATCAGGGAAAATCTTTTAAAAATTTAATGACATTGCAACAATGATCTGACATGTCAATCACTCTGGTATGTTATTTTAAAATAAAATTATCAGAGTCATCAGTTAATTTCTCTTTATGGCAAAGGGGAAAGGGAAATTCAAAACTCCTTTGACACACAAAAGAAGTCAAAGATTTATACTTCCAGAAATCTAGGATTTCAGCTTGACTATTGTTACCCAAAGCAATCAATTTGAATACTTTTTTTAAGGAAGAACCGACAATACCAAAGTTATATTCCATAAAATGTAGCCATAGTTTCTGATGTGCAGGTTTCTTTAGTCTTTTTCATGACAGAAATTTTATAAGGACAGTTTTTTAAGGTAACAAAAAGAGCAAGATGATTACAAATGTAAATTTCCACCTGAATTCCCATATCAGTCAAGGGAGGATAGTTGGTGTTTTTGTGTGTTTGGTTTCCAACTTCATCATAATTTTTAGAATTAAATGCTAGAATTTAATCTTTTTTTTTTTTTTGTAACTGCTGTTAACCAATGACCATGAGATCTGTGGAGGAAGGAAAAGGAGAACACTTCTATCTTCACAGAGACAATCTGCAGATCAGGGAAAGTCACCTCCGGGAAAACCGAAACCACGCGCTCAGAAGAGAGGGAGAGGGAAAGCAGGCATTCCTGTCTTTCAGGTCTGCCTTCCATCCTTTTTTAGCAGGTTTGGGGAAAATTATGGGTACTTAAAAGGCAAGTCAAGCACATATGCAGTAAGCAAACCTATATGCAACATATATTCTATGTTCATTTTAGGGTTTAGTTTTAACATTCAAATGAAGCGGAATTTGGTTTTTTACAACAAAAGGTGAACTAGAGGGTATAAACGCATTTTGTGCACAGTCTCTGTATGCTGGCTGATGCTAGTTGGAGGCCTGTGGCTCTTTATCGGGAAGGAATGTTTGCAAGGTCAGTCCCCTGTCCAGAGTTGCTGATGGGACCACAAGTCGGGGGTAGGGGAAGTCAGGTCAGCTGGCATCTGGCAGGTCACCAGGGTCAACTGGGAAACTCCTAGTTATAGTTGTTTTGATAATGTTTTTTAAGCACTAGTTTCTGCTTAATTACAGGAAAGAAGACCTTATAGCAATTAGTAATATAAGGGTATTTGACCAGCCCCTCTGGCTGCTTGGTTTTGTTGCTGGTATGCCTTATTTTAGCCACAGAGAATCCATTTAGTCTGTCATCTGCAGGCATGTTTTAACATGCCTTAGCATCTTTTTTTTCCTCTCACTTACCTGTTAAGAATTTCCTTCACAAGTAGCTACTAATTGGTAAAGTCTATGTGCTCAAAGCTGTTGGCCTAGTTCAAGGATTCTCACCTTTGGCACTATTGCCATTTTGGCCTAGATAATTCTTTGTTGACGGAGAGGGTAGGCTGTCCTGTGCATCGCAGGATGTTTAGCAGCATCCCTGGCAACCACCCACTAAACACCAGAAGCACCGCCTCTCTCAGTGTGACAATAAAAAATGTCTCCGGACATTTTTTTCTTTTTTTTTTTTTTTTTTTTAGGCAGAGTCTCACTCTGTTGCCCAGGCTGGAGTGCAGTGGGGCGGTCCTGGCTCACTGCAACTCCGCCTCCTAGGTTCAAGTGATTCTCCTGCCTCAGGCTCCCGAGTAGCTGGGATTACAGGACTGTGCCACCACGCCTAGCTAATTTTTGTATTTTTAGTAGAGACGGAGTTTCACCATGTTGGCCAGGCTGGTCTCGATCTCCTGACCTTGTGATCCACCAGCTTCGACCTCCCAAAAGTGCTGGGATTACAGGTGTGAGCCACCACGCTGGGCCGTGTCTCTGGACATTTTCAGATGTCACCTGGGAGCACAATTGGATTCTGATTGAGAACTACATGCTTAATTTAATCAGAATCCACCTCTGGGGCAATATATAAAGTGTCTCCTGAATATCATGGACTTCATTGTACAGGGTTGTTTCAGTTACTGTGGCTGCATAACAAATTACCTCAAAGCTTAGGCATAAAACAACTACTTATTATGCCGATGGAACCTGTGGGTCGGTAATTCTGACAAGGTACTGCAGGAATGGCTTCTCTCTGCTCCAGGATGTCTGAGCCTCTTCTGGATGACTTAAAGGCTTAGGATGACATTTTTCTGAAGGTTTCTCACTAACACATTTACTGTTGGTGCTTGTTCTTGACTGGGATGACTATAACAGCTAGAGCTGTGGCTGGAACATATACACCTAGCTTTTCTGTGTGGATGTTTGACTTCCTTACAAAAACATGTCCATGTTCAAAGGGCAGGCAATCCAAGGAGAACAGAGCCAGGCGTAAGCTGTATTGCCTTTACTTTTACTTTTTTCATTTTCTTACTTTTTGACACAGAGTCTCGCTCTGTTGCCCAGACTGGAGTGCAGTGGTGCCATCTCCGTGCGCCACAACCTCCGCCCGGGTTCAAGCTATTCTCCTGCCTCATCCTCCTGAGTAGCTGGGACTACAGGCATGCGCCATTGCATCTGGCTAATTTTTGTATTTTTAGCTGAGACAGGGTTTTGCCATGTTGGCCAGGCTGGTCTTGAACTCCTGACCTCAGGTGTTCCACCTGCCCTGGCCTCCCAAAGTGCTGGGATTACAGGCATGAACCACTGCACCCAGCCTATATCTCCTTTTATGACTTAACTTCCAAAGTCCCATAACATCACTTCCAGTGTACTCTACTGGATGAGGCAGTTACAAGGTGCAAGGAGGTAAGTAAGCATCACATTGTAAGAAGAGCATGTGGAATGAGACACAGATCAGTGTGCTCATCTTTGGGAAATAGAGTCTTCCACAGAGTTGGACCCTTGAATAACATCTGAATTCTGTTGGTAATGAAGGAGAAGAATTTTGTTCAGATAGACAACCAAGAGTGTTTCCGAATGTACCTTTATTTGATAAAATAGTTCAAAGAAAAATAAAATATATACCATATAGCTAATAAATTAATTCCAAAGATGATATTGTATAGGAACTTTACATTTTAATAGACTAGCCATGTTGTAAACCCCTTGGTTTTACTTATTTTAGCATGATATGTAAATGAGTACAAAGGTGATAATAATATTATTTGACAACTTAGCCCAATACAATCTAATTGTTTAGATGAATTTTCAAGAATTCATCAAAGGACTTTGTTTTATTTATTTACATTTTATTTCAACAGGTTTTTGGGGAACAGGTGGTGTTTGTTTATACGAATAAGTTTTTTAATGGTGATTTCTGAGATTTTGGTGCACCAATCACCTGAGCAGTGTACACTGTAACCAATGTGTAGTCTTTTATCCCTCATCCTGCTGCCACCCTTTCCAGGAGTCTCCAAAGTCCATTGTATCATTCTTATGCCTTTACATCCTCCTAGCTCAGCTCCCACTTATGTGTGAGAACATATAATGTTTGGTTTCCCATTCCTGAGTTACTTCACTTAGAATAATGATCTCCACTTCCATCCAGGTTGCTGTGAATGCTATTATTTTGTTCCTTGTTATGCCTGAGTAGTATTCATGGTATGTGTAAACCACAGTTTCTTTATCCACTCATTGCTTGATGGGCATATGGGCTGGTTCCATATTTTTGCAGTTGCAAATTGTGCTGCTATAAACATGCATGTGCAAGTATCTTTCTCATATAATGACTTCTTTTTCTCTGGGTAGATACCTGGTAGTGGAATTGCCAGATCAAATGGTAGTTCTACTTTTAGTTCTTTAAGTACTTTCCACACTGTTTTCAGTAGTGGTTGTACTAGTTTATATTCCCAGCAGCAGTGGAGAAGTGTTCCCTATTTTGCCACATCCCTGCCAGCATCTATTATGTTTTGAATTTTTCGTTATAGCCATTCTTGCAGAAGTAAGGTGGTATCACATTGTGGTTTTGATTTTTATTTCCCTGATCATTAGTGATGTTGAACATTTTTGATATGTTCGTTGGCCCTTTGTATATCTTCGTCTGAGAATTGTCTACTCAATCCTTAGTCCACATTTTGATGGATTGTTTTACTCTTGCTGATTTGAGTTTGTTGTAGATTCTGGATATTAGTCCTGTGTCAGAGGTATAGACTGCAAAAATTTTCTTCCACTCTCTGGGTCATCTGTTTACTCTGCTGATTGTTTCCTTTGCTATGCAGAAGCACTTTAGTTTAAGTCCCATCTATTTATCTTTGTTTTTGTTGCATTTGCTTTCGGGTTCTTGGTCATGAAGTCTTTGTCTAAGCCGATGTCTAGAAGGGCTTTTCCAGTGTTATATTCTAGAATTTTTATGGTTTCAGGTCTTAGATTTAAGTCTTTGATCCATCTTGAGTTGAGTTTTGTATAAGGTGAGAGATGAGGATCCAGTTTCATTTTTCTACACATGGTTTGCCAATTATCCCAGCACCATTTGTTGAAAAGGGTGTCCTTTCCCCACTTTATGTTTTTGTTTGCTTTCTCGAAGATCACTTGGTTGTATTTGGCTTTATTTCTGGGTTCTCTATTCTGTTTCATTGGTCTATGTGCCTGTTTTTATACCGGTACCATGTTGTTTTGGTGATTATGGCCTGACAGTATAGTTTGAAGTCAGGTAATGTAATGCCTCCATATTTGTTCTCTTTGCTTAGTCTTGTTTTGGTTATGTGGACTCTTTTTTCGGTTCCATGTGAATTTTAGGGTTGTTTTATCTAGTTCTGTGAATAATGATGGTGGTATTTTGATGAGAATTGTATTGAATTTGTAGATTGCTTTTGGCAGGATGGTCATTTTCACAATATTGATTTCACTAATCCATGAGCATGGATGTGTTTCCATTTGTTTGTGTTGTCTATAATTTTTTTCATCAGCGTTTTGTGGTTTTCCTTGTAGAGGTCTTTTACCTTCTTGGTTGGGTACATTCCTAGGTATTTTGTTTTTTTGCAGCTATCATAAAGACAATTGAATTCTTGATTTAATTCTCTGCTTGGTCACTGTTGGAATATAGCAGAGTCACTGGCTTGTGAACATTAATTTTGTATCCTGAAACTTTGCTGAATTAATTTACCAGCTTGAGGAGCTTTTTGGATGAGTCTTTAGGGTTTTCTTTGCATACTATCATATCATCAGCAAACAGCAACAATTTGACTTCCTCTTTACCAATTTTGATGCCCTTTATTTCTTTCTCTTCTCTGATTTCTCTGGCTAGGACTTCCAGTACTATGTTGAATAGAAGTGGTAAAAGTGGTCAGCCTTGTCTTGTGTTCCAGTTCTCAGGGGGAATGCTTTCAACTTTTCCCTGTTCGGTATCATGTTGGCTGTGGGTTTGTCATAGATAGCTTTTATTACCTTAAGGTGTGTCCCTTCTGTACGGATTTTGCTGAGAGTTTTAATCATAAAGGGATGCTGGATTTTGTCAAATGCTTTTTCTGTGTCTATTGAGATGATCATGTGATTTTTGCTTTTAATAATGTTTATGTGCTATATCACATTTATTGACTTGCGGATATTAAACCATTTCTGCATCCCTGGTGTGAAACCCACTTGATTATGGTGGATTCTCTTTTTGATATGCTGTTGGATTCAGTTAGCTAGTATCTTATTAAGAATTTTTGCATCTGTGTTCATCAGGGGTATTTGTCTGTAGTTTTCTATTTTTTGTTATGCTATTTCCTGGTTTTGGAATTAGGTTGATATTGGCTTCATAGAATGATTTAGGGAGGATTCCCTCTTTCCCTATCTTTTGGGATGGTGTCAATAGGATTAATTGGGACCAATTCTTCTTTGAATATCTGATACAATTCAGCTGTGAATTCATCTGGTCCTGGATTTTTTTTGTTGGCAATTTTTTTATTGTAATTTCAATCTCACTGCTTGCTATTGGTCTGTTCAGAGTTTCTATTTCTTTCTGGATTAATCTAGGAGAATTATGTATTTCCAGGAATTTATCCATCTCCTCTAGGTTTTCTAGATTTGTGCATAAAGGTGTTCATAGTAGCCTTGAATGATCTTTTGTGTTTCTGTGTTATCAGTTGTAATGTCTGTCATCCTTTTTTTTTTTTTTGAGATGGAGTCTCGCTCTGTTGCCCAGGCTGGAGTGCAGTGGCCGGATCTCAGCTCACTGCAAGCTCCACCTCCCGGGTTTACGCCATTCTCCTGCCTCAGCCTCCCAAGTAGCTGGGACTACAGGCGCCCGCCACCTCGCCCGGCTAGATTTTTGTATTTTTTAGTAGAGACAGGGTTTCACCAGGTTAGCCAGGATGGTCTCGATCTCCTGACCTCGTGATCTGCCCATCTTGGCCTCCCAAAGTGCTGGGATTACAGGCTTGAGCCACCGTGCCCGGCCATATCTTTCGTTTCTAATTGAGCTTATTTGGATCTTCCCTCTTGTTTTCTTGGTTAATCTCGCTAATGGTCTATCAATTTTATTTATCTTTTCTAATAACCAGTTTGTTGTTTCATTTATCTTTTGTATTTTTTTGGTTCAATTTTATTTAGCTCTGCTCTGATATTATTTTTTCTTCTGCTGGGTTTGGGTCTGGATTGTTCCTTTTTCTTCAGTTCTGTGAGGTGTGACCTTAAATTGCCTGTTTGTGCTCCTTCAGACTTTTTGATGTAGGCATTTAATGCTATGAACTTTTATCTTAACATTGCTTTTGCTGTATCCCAGAGGTTGTGTCACTATTATCTTTCAGTTCAAAGAATTTTAAAATTTTCATTTTGATTTCATTGTTGACCTAATGATCATTCAGTAGCAGGTTATTTAATTTCCATGTATTTGCGTGGCTTTGGGGGTTCCTTTTGGAGTTGATTTCCAATATTATTCCACTGTGGTCTGATAGAGATTACTTGATATAATTTCAATTTTTTAAAATTTATTGAGACTTGTTTTGTGTCCTATTATATGGTCTGTCTTGGAGAATGTTCCACGTGCTGATGAATAGAATGTATGTTCTGCAGTTGTCAGATACGATGCTATGTAAATATCTGTTAAGTCCATTTGTTCTAAGGTATGGTTAAATTCATTGTTTCTTTGTTGACTTTCTGTCTCGATGACCTAAGTGCTGTCAGTGGAGTATTAAAGTCTCCCACTATTATTGTGTTGCAGTCTATCTCATTTCTTTGGTCGAGTATTGTTTTATAAATTTGGGAGCTCCAGCATTAGGTGCATACATATTAGGATTGTGATATTTTCCCGTTGGACACTTTTTAAATCATTATATAATGTCCCTCTTTTTTAAACTGCTGTTTTAAAGTTTGTTTTGTCTGAAATAAGAGTAGCTATTCCTGCTCACTTTTGGTGTCCATTTGCAAGGAGTATCTTTTTTCCATGCCCTTTACCTTAAGGTTATGTGAGTCCTTAAATGTTAGGTGAGTCTTGTGAGTCTCTCGAAGACAGCAGTTACTTGGTTGATGAATTCTTATCCATTCTGCCATTCTTTTTAGTAAAGCATTTATGCCACTTACATTCAAGGTTAGTATTGAGATCCTGAGATGTGAAGTACTATTCTATTCATTGTGCTGTTTGTTGCCTGAATACCTTCTTTTTCATTGTGTTATTGTTATGTAGGCCCTGTGAGATTTATGCTTTAAGGAGGTTCTATTTTTGTGTATTTCAAGGATTTATTTCAAGATTTAGAGCTCCTTTTAGCAGTTCTTGTAGTGCTGGCTTGGTAGTGAATTCTCTTAGCATTTGTTTGTCTGGAAAAGACTCTTTCTTTCCTTCATTTATGAAGCTTTGTTTTGCTGTATACAAAATTCTTGGCTGATAATTGTTTTGTTTAAGGAGGCTAAAAATGGGACCCCAATCCTTTCTAGCTTGTAGGGTTTCTGCTGATAAATCTGCTGTTAATTTGATAGGTTTTCCTTTATAGGTTACCTGATGCTTTTGCTTCATAGCTCTTAAGATTTTTTCCTTCATCTTGAATTTAAATAACCTAATGACTATGTGCCTAGGTGATGATCTTTTTGTGATAAATTTCTCAGTGTTCTTTGAGCTTCTTGTATTTGGATGTCTAGATCTCTAACAAGGCCTGGGAAGTTTTCCTCAATTATTCCCTCAAATATGTTTTCCAAACTTTTCTTCCTCAGGAACACCAGTTATTCTTAGCTTTGGTCATTTAACGTAATCCCAAACTTCTTGGAGGCTTTGTTCATTAAAATTTTTTTTTCTTTGTCATTGCTGGTGAATTCAAAAACCTTGTCTTTGAGCTCTTAAGTTCTTTCTTCTATTTGTTCGATTCTATAGCTGAGACTTTACTATGTATTTTACATTTCCCTAAGTGTGTCCTTCGTTTTTAGAAATTGTGATTATTTTTAATTTATGTTATCTATTTGACTGAAGATTTTTTTCCTTCCTATCTTGTATCATATTTTTGATTTCATTAAGTTGGACTTCACCTTTGTCTGGTGCCTCCTTGATTAGCTTAATAGTTGACCTCCTGAATTCTTTTTCTGGCAAGTCAGAGATTTCTTCTTGGTTTGGATCCATTGCTGGTGAGCTAGTGTGATATTTTGGGGGCGTTAAAGAACCTTGTATTGTCATATTACCAGAATTGTTCTTCTGGTTTCTTCTTATTTGGTAGACTATGTCAGAGGGAAGATCTGGGGCTCAAGAGCTGCTGTTCAGATAAACATGGAACGCTTCATGAATTTGTGTCATCCTTGCACATGGGCTATGCTAATGCAGCACACATCAGATGACTTTGGTAGAATGTTATCTTGCTGATGGTGTGAAAGCAGTGGCAGAAAAAAATCCTACAAATATTAGTTTATATGAAAACTGCTGCCAAAAGGTATTGGAGTAGTCATTTAATCCTACATAGACAATAAGATGATAATTATTCAGAGCTGAGGCACTCTGGTTGAAAGGAGATAAGGTCCCAGAAACTAACTTGTTTGATCTTCTCTTTTGACTGTCATAAATAACCTCTGCGATGTCTCCACAGAGGCCAGTTTAATAACCAGTAATTAGTGTAAAAAACAGAGAACAAGGGATCAAAACTGAGTTGTAGTTCTGGTGTAGCCAGTTGTGTGACCGAACACAAGTCACTTAGTCTTTTGGGATCTCAGCTTCTTACTATGTAAGTTGAGAGTATTGACATAGGTGTTCTCAACAGCTCTTCTCACTTCTGTAATTTCTTGGCAGTTTTAGAGAAATGCCCCCAAACTATTTAAGTCATCATTTTTAACTAGTTCCTATTAACCCTGTTACCCTCCCAGTGCTTGGCATGGTCAGGGAATGTAATAAATCCCCTGCTTTTAAAAAGCTCCGGACATCCATTTGAGTCCTGTTTTCAAGAAATTTGTAGGCTTTCTTTTTGATAGAGAGAGATATTCCAATAGAGTCATGGCCTTCCTATTACTTGTAACCCTGTTGATGGCAATGCCAATTTCCATCAAATTCTCTTTGGCTTTGGTAATGAGATATAGATGTTGGGGGGAAATGACTAATGAGAAAAGGGATCTGGCTTTAACTTTGCCTTGAAGGAAATTGCATTTGTTTAACTTAATTCACTCTTAAGACAGACCTGTGAGTTGCAGAAGGCTGAAACACAATTTACTGCTTACATACAAGTTTGAAAACTCACAAAATACAGTTATATATTATTTATGGATACATATAAATGGAACATAGAAAACATGTACTGGATGGATTTATGTCAGACTTTTTAGTGCTTGCCTCTAGAGAATGTAGGAGACATGGGACTGTAAAGGGGAATTAGGAAGTTTCTCCTTAATATGGGTAAGGTTTTCAGTTTTTTTTTTAAGACCCATAGCAATTATAACAAAATATATGCGTGTATTAATTTGTGTGGTGTGCAGATGGCAAGGTTATATTAATCTCAGTCAATTTCTATATTTTTTAAAACTTAAAAAAAGTAAAATTGTATTTAAAAGTACTTTCAAGAGCTGAGCTGAACTGGAGCAAGCTGAGCTGCTAGATGTCAGAATAACTGGTTAAGGCAACAAGCCGAAATGAAATAAACAGTCAAGCCCTTAATCACTTAGTGTAAGCAAGAGACTAAACCGAAGAAAGTGCTGTCTTCCCTGCTGTTCCATTTTTCCCCATGGGATGGCACCATGCACAAGGGTCAGATGGGTCAACACAGGCATGGGGAATGTCTCACTGCAGTGGGAGCCCTGAACAGAAGGCTTCTGAAGTCCTATGGATCCAGGGGTTGGGAGAAGAGCTAAAAATGGAAAAGCACTGAGTCAGAGTGGAGGAAACATCTTTATGGTCCTCTGTGTGGAAGAACTCTTGGATGACTTGGATGGAGACAGCTCTGCTAGGAATGCAGATATGAGTAAGAGCATGGCTAGCCAGGGAGCCTGAGTCCTTGACTGCAGCTCCCTCTAGCAATTGCAGTGCATCAAGACTGTGTACCAGGTATGGAGGACGGAGTTCCCCTAAAAGGATTGCCAGGTAAAGTTTTGTGTTGTTGTTTTTTTTTTTTGAGACGGAGTCTTGCTCTGTTGCCCAAGCTGGAGTGCAGTGGCACAATCTCGGCTCACTGCAAGCTCTGCCTCCCGGGTTCATGCCATTCTCCTGCCTCAGCCTCCCAAGTAGCTGGGACTACAGGCGCCCACCACCACACCCGGCTAATTTTTTTGTATTTTTAGTAGAGACGGGGTTTCACCATGTTAGCCAGGATGGTCTCGATCTCCTGACCTCGTGATCCGCCCGTCTTGGCCTCCCAAAGTTCTGGGATTACAGGCATGAGCCACCGTGCCCAGCCAAGTAAAGTTTTTATAATTGCCTGTGGTTGGGCCTGAAAAATCAGACATAGGTTTTGGTCAGTAGCTGGACTCCTCAAATTCCAATAAGTTTTTCTGCTACAGAAAGCTGTGTAGCTGAGAAATAAACAATTTAATAAAAATATTTGGAGACTTCAGTACCCTACTTTTTGTAATAAATAGAACACCTAAACAGGAGATCAACAAGGAAACAGTGTAAACCAACTAGGGCAAGCGGACAGCTGTAGAATACTCCTCTAAGATCAGTAATAACACAATGATTCCTACCGTTACAACTTCTATTCAACATTGTGCTGGAGATTCTAGCCACAGCAATTAGGCAAGAACATGAAGAAGAAGAAAAAAAGGCTTTTAGTTTAGAAAGGAAGAAGTAAAACTATCTCTATTTGCAGATGAAATGATCTTATAGAGAGAAAACTCTTAAGGAATGCACAAAAATGATCTTTAGAACTAATAAGTTCAGCAAAGTTGCAGAATACAAGATCAGAATATAAAAAGCAATCTTATTTTCGTATACTAGCAATGAACAATTCTAAAATGAAATTAATAAAACAATTCCATTAGAAAAAGAATAAAATATTTACAAATAAATCTAATAAAATAAGTGCAAGACTATACAATGATAACTACAAAATATCATTAAAAGGCATCCAAGAACTAGATAAATGGAACTCATGGATTAGAAAACTGAGTAGGTTAGCAATACTCCCCAGATTGATCCACAGATCCAATGCAAGCCTATGAAAACCCAGCTGTCTTTTTGTTAAAATTTCCAAGCTCATTCTAAAATTATTTGGACATGCAAGGGGCCCAGAATATCTAAAATAATTTCAAAAAGCAGAACAAAATTGGAAGACTCATACTCCCTTACTTCCACCAAACTTACTACAAAGCTGTACTGATCAAGATAATGTGGTACTGAGATAAGAGAGACATGAAGATCAATGGAATAAAACTTAGAGAGTTTCAAAATAAACCTTTCCATTTATGGTCAGTTGATAAGCATGTGAAGAATGTTCAATGGGGGAAAGAATAGTCTTTTGAATAAATGGTGCTAGAAGAACTGGATATCCATAAGCAGAATAATGAGTTGGATCCCTAGTTCGTACCATATACAAAAATTAACTCAAAACAGCTCAGAGTCCTAAATGGAAGAGCCACAACTGTAGAACTCTTAGAAGGAAACATAGATATAAATTTGTATGACCTTGGGATAAGCAGTGGTTTCTTAGATATGACACCAAAATCACAAGTGACAAAAGATGAAATACGTAATCAAACTTTATCGAAGTACAAAACTATGTTGCAAGTTATACTACCAAGAAAGTTCAAAGAAAGCACACAGAATAAGAGATAATATGTGTATATCATATGTCTGATAAAGGACTTATATCCAGAATATCATAACTCAATAATAGAAAGACAGATAACCCAACTAAAAAGTAGGCAAAGGATCTGAATAGACTGTTCTCCGGAGAATATATACAGATAGCCAATAAGCATATGAAAAGATGATCAACATCATTTCTCATTAGGGAAATGCAAATCAAAACCACAATGTGATAACACTTCACACCCACAAGGATGGCTATAATAAAAAAGATAGGCAATGAGTGTTGGCAGGGAGGTGGAGAAATTGGAAACATCATCCATTGCTGGTAGGAATGTAAAATGGTGCAATCAGTCTCCAAAACAGTTGAAAATTTTCTCAAAATGTTAAGCAGAGTTACCATATGACTCAGCAATTCCATTCCTAAGTATATAACCAAGGGAAATGAAAGCATATGTCCACAAAAACACTTGTACCTAATCTTCATAGCTACGTAATTCCTAATAGCTCAAAAGTGTAAGCAATTCACATGTTCATTAACTGATGAATGAACACAATCTATACAGTGGAATATTAATAAAAAGGAAAGAAGTAGTGATACATGCTACAGTGTATCAGTAGTATACATTGTATGGAACTGTACATTGTATGAATGAACTTTGAAAACATTACACTAAATCAAAAAAAGCAATTAAAAAAGACCATGGATTGCCTGATTCCATTACTTGAATTGTCCAGAATTAGCACATTTATAGAGACAGAAAGTAGATGAGTGGCTGCCTGTGGCAGGGGAGGAGTGGGGAGTGACTGCTAATCATTATGGGGTTCATTTTTGAGGTGGAGAAATGTTCAAAAATTAATTGTGGTAATTGTACAACTCTGTGACTATACTTCAAATGAATGAATGATATATGAATTACACTGCAATAAAACTGTTTATAAAAGTCACAGTAGGGCCAGGTACAGTGCCTCTCTCCTGTAATCCCAGCACTTTGGGAGGCTGAAGTGGGCAGATCACCTGAGGTCAGGAGTTCGAGACCAGCCTGGCCAACATGGTGAAACCCCATCTCTACTAAAATACAAAAATTAGCCAAGTGTGGTGGCGTGTGCCTGTAAACCTAGCTACTCGGGAGGCTGAGGCAGGAGAATTGCTTGAACCCAGGAGGCAGAGGTGGTAGTGAGCCAAGATCGTCACCACTGCACTCCAGCCTGGGTGACAGCCGAACTTTGTCTCCAAAAAAAAACAAAAGTCATAGCAATTCTGGTTCTAATAACTGAATAGTTATGTTGAATTGACCTTCTAGCAGATGCAACTCTGGAAAAAAATATATAAAAACACAATTATTTGAGAGAACTGAAAAACTATCAAGCAGGCAGAAACCAGAATGTATTTAATCCTTTAATAAGGGAAATGCACTGGTGGGGGGGGGGGGGCGCTACATTACCTATTTGTTTGCAGAGGGCACTCCTCGTTTATGTAGTGTGTGAAGACTAGCACTTAAGCAAAAAGCTGCAATCTGTTTGTCTTGAGACGTCAGAGGATAGAGTTTAATCCTGCTAGAGAAGCTGGAAATTGAGGGGGTTAATTATGAAAAGGAGGGGGCCACAGGAGGCGGATGTACCCATCTGGATCCAATCAGGAGACAGAAACTATACAGTAATTTGGATAGTGGCAGTTTATGTAAAGAGTTGTTAAACTATGATAGGGCAATAACTGTAAAGATATAAAGAGAACTCAGTAATATCATAGGGCTGAAGGAGCATGCTCAAGAAAGAATAAACTTGGAAAGAGGCTTCCTCCGTAAAGCTGGGGTTCAGACCTTGTTGCAGAAGATATGTTTGCAGCCCACTGGATGGCAGAGAAATTTGCTGAGTGGCATAGGCAGAGCTGGTCCACAGATGCCAGACAAGCAAGAAACAACCCCAGTGAAGTAAGATTAATGGACCGGCTTGCAGAGAGACTCAGGGCTTTGGAAGCCCACTCACAGACTGGGAAGCAATTGGGCAAAGATTACCAGACTGGCAAAAAAGCAAGCCCCAGCTATCGGCTGTACAATATATAGATAAAAGTAACATGATTGCAAAAGATGCAGTCATAAGAAAATTGGAATGGTTATATTAATATTAGACAAAATAGACTTCAAGAAGGGAGATATAAACAGAAAAAAAAAGAGGGACATTTTATCATAATGATAAAACTGAATTCATCAGGAAGCCATAATTCTAAACATATATGCACATAATAATAGAACTTCAAAATGCATAAAGGAAAAGATCAGTCAGAGCTAAAAAGATAGATGAATTCACAGTCAAGTCAGAGATTTTTATACCTTTGTGCAAAATAATGATGATAAATAACAAAACTGTGCAAGTGGTATAGAAGACTTAAAAACATGACCTAAGGGATATACACAAAACTACACATTTTTTAAAGTACATATGAAATGTACACCAAGATAACCATATGATGTAACGTAAAATGAATCCCTATAAACTTTGTAAAACGGAGATTAAAAAATATCCTATGACTTCAATTTGAATTAAATTAGTAATCAATAGTACGTTAACTTAAAAGCCCCAAATATTTGGAAATTAAACAATTTTTAAACAATCAGCATGTAAAACAAGAAAATCTCAATGGAAATTAGAAATATTGCAAATGGAATGATAGTGAAAATATGAGATATCAAAATTAATAGGATGCAGCCAAAGCAGTGTTTATAGGGAACTTTACAGAATTAAATGCTAACATTAGAAAAAATATGAATTATGATTCTATCCTATGCATCTAGAGAAAGTACAAATCAAACCCCAAACAAGTAGAATAAAGGGAAAAATAAAGTAAGAATCTGCTTGAAATCAGACATATAATAGAGAAAATTAAACCCAAAAGCTGTTATTTTTTAAGTAATAAAGTTGATAAACCTGTGGCAAGACTGATCAAGAAAAAAACGGAATACACAAATTACCAGTATCAGGAATGAAAAAATATTGCTAAAGATCCTGCAGAGATTAAAAGGATAATAAGCTAGTATTACAATAAAACTTGATGCCAACAAAGTCCACAACTTGGATGAAATGGACTATTTTTTTTTTTTTGAAAAATACAACTTACTAAAATTGACAGAAGAAGATTATCATAAAAAGATTTCTCAGAAATAGAACTATAGCTAAAGATATCTTTGTCTATAGTTCTATTTTCTATTTTCTGTTACACTTTTAAGAATGGAATAGTGTGAATCTTAACTCTTTCATGCCATTCAAGGTTACTATATTTTTAAAATATATTAAATTTATCACAGAATAAAGGACAAACTTTGTATCATCTCAATAGATGCAGAAAAAAGCATTTGATAAAATTCAACATCCATCTATGATTAAACATTCCCAGTAAAAAGAAAAAAAAAAGGGCTCTTTCTTAGTATAATACAGGGCACCTATCTAAAATCATAGTTAATGTGAAAGAATGTACACTTTTCTTTAAACAAGGCATGGATATCTTTTTAAACTATTTTCATTAAACATCATACTGGAGGTCTTGGCTAGTGCAATAGGCAAGAGAAAGAAATAAAAAGCTACAAATTAGATGGGAATCATGAAAATGTTTTTGAAATATACATACAACATAATTGGGTACATTAAAAGACCTGAAGAAATCTACAGTGTTAGAACTAATAAGTGAATTTGTCAGGGTTCTAGGATATTCCTATATACAGTAGCAAACTCCTGGAGCATGAATATTTTAAAATTACATTTACAACAGTACCTTAAAGCACAAAATACTTACAAATAGATTTATTTAAAATTGTGCAAGAAATCTACACTGATAACTAGAAAATATTGTTAAGAGAAGATAAAGGAAACCTAAATAGAGAAACACTTGATGTTCATGAATTAAATGGTGTCAGTTCTCTTCAAAATGGTCTGTAGAACCGTTGCAATTGTAATGAAAACCCCAGCAGGCTTTTCTTTTAGTAATTTACAAGTTTACTCTAAATTTTATATGGAAAATAAAAGATGCAAACTAGCTAAGTTAGTGTTTTAAAAGAACAAAGCCAGAGGATTTATACTATGAAATTTCAAAAATTACTCTAAAGTTACAGGACTTAATACAGTGTTAATTGGCCTAAGGGTAGAGAAATAGATCAATGGGACAAAATAAAGCAGCCAGAAATATATTTACACATACACTATCAATTGATTTGTTTGGAAGCTTCAAGGTAATTCAACAGGGAAAGTAAAGTCTTTTCAATGAGTGGTGCTGAAACAACTGGATAAATATATGGGAGGAAGTAACTACCAGGTTAGGCAACAATTTGGGAGGATAGGGCCAGGCGCAGCGGCTCATGCCTGTAATCCCAGCACTTTGGGAGGCCGAGGGGGGTAGATCACGAGGTCAGGAGATCGAGACCATCCTGCTAACACGATGAAACCCCATCTGCACTAAAAATACAAAAAATTAGCCGGGCGTGATGGCACGCGCCTGTAATCCCAGCTACTCGGGAGGCTGAGGTAGGCAAATCGCGTGAACCCGGGAGGCCGAGGTTGCAGTGAGCCAGGATTGCGCCATTGCACTCCAGCGTGGGCGACAGAGCAAGACTCCGTCTCAAAACACAAATAAAACAATTTGAGAGGATACACAAATCACTGGACATAAAAGATGAAGTGAATAGTTTGGAATTCATAGAAAGTAAGATTTCTTATCGAAAAGCATCTTTTGGAAGTCTCTTGTTGCGGGAATGGGGGAGTGGCAAGTTGGACCGGAGGTTGGCCCGGTTACTCAGGTATTGCCTTTACTTGTGCTTTATTATTTTACTCACAGATACAAGTACAAGATAAAAGCACAATATAAAGGTTACTAATACAAAACAATACCAAGAAATTGTGGTGAAACATGTGAACACCAAAATAACTTAGATGTGAAGATTGAGATAGGGTTAAAGGAAACAGGAATTTTATGCCTTGGCCTGAGAAAAGTCACTCTCACGACAGCCTTTTTCATTCCTGGCCATTGGGACCATGGGACCGATCTTTCACTCTCAAGTTTCCCTCTGTTTTGAGTAACAGGCCTTGGTTCCCGTGCCTAGATCTGCCCAGTTCTGCCCATATTTTTCTTTTGCTCCTCTAACAACTGCCAAGCAATCAGCAATTGTTTTCATATATTTTTGTCTCACTTTTCCATCCGTTTGAGTTAGGAAAATTAAAACCTACTGGCCTTTCGTATCTTACTGCTTTAGTTTGTCACCACCAAAAATGTCTAGTCTCATCCTCTCCCCCTTTTGCCTCCTCAGCTCTTCTGCTCTTTGTAGGCTGTGGGTGGGGAGGCGGGAGATGGAGAGGCAGCTGAAGATCTTTGTCCTCCTTATACTTCGGAGATGGTCTCCTCATGAGCTGAAGTGGAACCGTAACTGTGTGGCTTCTTCAATGAGATAATACATGAGAAAAGTGAAAAGTGTTATTAAAAAACAAACACAGAACTCCAAGGGCTTTCCCAATAGGTGGGCATATTGTAAAGCCAGCGTGAATCTGGTTACGGCTCCAAGAAGGCAGTAGTCACTCAATCTCACAAAGGAACACACACTCTTTGATTCTGTTTCTGTGAAGTATAAGAGCAGCTCAAAATGACCTGTAGTGGTAAAATATTATTACAGATGTAGAATCCACAGGACCTCCCACCTGACTGGACACTGGAAAGGCAGGAGGCCCATCTGACAACCTTTTGAAGTGTCTGCAGCTAAACGTCCTTGCCCCACCTCCCCGCAGAGGGTGTGCTGCAGTAAGAGTGCTCTGTTGCTAGTGAGTCCACGACAGGCAGGAGAGTTTAAAGACATATGAAACAAACAAAGCTTATCTGTTATCCAAAGAAATAAGCACATATGCAGAGACAAATTCTGCTTCAGGTCTTGCTTACATTAAGCAATCTCGATGTGATAACACTTAAACCAACCAATTTTGATGCAATAAGACATCTTTAGAGGAAGTGACAGGAAACAGGTCAAGGATCGTTTAACTCCTTCTCAGTCGCTCTCTGCCTCTCCTTGAACAACTCTTTCTGCATCAGTACCAAGCCCTTTTCCAACCTTGTATCAGCTCTCTGGTCTGCTAGAGATGGCCTCACTGGGATCTCCCCATCTGAGCAGTAGACCATGCCCTGCATATTTTCTTCCCTTCTACTTTGCATCAAAACTTACGCATTCTGTGCCTATTCCGTCAGGAGCTTCTTCTGTCCTAACTGGCTTTCAGTTACTTGTCATTCTAATCCTTTCACATACATGTCTATAGGGATCTTTTGAAGATTAAAAAATGATGCTAATGGTAGACATTCCAATGATTAGTAAGAAAAATATTATTGAACAATTATTTTATTGGAACCTTTAAGATACTAACATTTTTATATTAAAACAAATTTTTTATAGAGAATGGTATCTTGTGTGGAGATTGAAAATGTTGACAATTTAGGGTAATTCTACCTTGGAATTATGTTGTCCTGGGCAAGTTACTTAACGTCCTAAGTATCTCAAGTCAGGAAAAGAGAAACATCAACTATGTAACAAAGTAAAAACCCTGTGTCCATGCTGGTTTTATTGATAATAACCATGTGTTAAGCAGAGCCTTCTAGAAAAGTAATAGGAGGAAGACTAAAAATATATGAAGAACATCCACTTGTTATTGTTTACTGACAAATCTGAAAAGGTTCTATGGCAACCTATAGTTACACCTAGATACTTATTTTCAGCCCTTTTTATTTGGAGCCGAGTAATAAAGTGTCCTGTCAAAAGGGATGAGGCAGTGAGTCAGACTGAAACAGGCTGGCAAAGTGGCTCCCTCATGATGGGATTTGGTATTATTTATGTTAATTTGCCATTGAGGGAATTTATAAGGATCTGGTAGGATCACCTAATGCTCACTTTAGACAGGAATAAAAAGGGTTTTGCATCAATCTTTAAGGAATAAATATTGGAGAAATAATTATACCACTTTAGTTGTCAGTGCTTTCACATAATTCTTCCTATCTTGCGAGGAAGGGAGGATTATTACTCAGCTTTCCACATGAGGGAGGAGACGGTCAGAGTGGGCTGCTCAAGGTCATGCCGTTAGAAGTGGTAGAGCAGTCCCTTGGGCCTCCAGAGCCTATCATCTTGCCACTGTACCACCCTACTCCTCTAGAAATAGATGCTTATGTCTGTCTGGAGCATTGGGAGATCATACTGGCAATGGTAGTGGTGACATCTTCACAGAGGGAGACGTAGGACTATCAGGACAATTCTGATTCTAGGTTGTGACTGTAATTTGCATAATTGACTTTAGACTTCTAGTGTAATTTGTTGCTTTTGGAACCTGTTGTACTATATGTTTTACACATTTTCTTTAACCAAGTTGAGAAGGAGGACTACTGCCATGAATCTTTGGATCCTAAAGAGAAAGAGGTGGGTTTTGCTGTTGTTTTTCCCCAGAGAATGGTCTATGCAAGACTATCTGTGAAACCAATGAGGCAACATACTGAGCTAAACAGGTGGGCCACTGCCCAGAGACAGGGTACGCCTAAGACTGATGCATTTTTTTGTGTGTATTCTGTTCTTGGCTGTAAAAAAGCTTTTGCCTGTATCACTTAATTCTATATTGTGTCTCATCATCATTTTTTCATCTTTCTTCTCAAAATACCATACCTCAACTATTTTCCTGTGAATTTTTCTGCAGTTTTGTTTCTTTGTTGAGGTCTGGAGTTCTTAAGATTCTCTTGTCTCTCCTTGGGTCATTGTCTGTATCTTTCTACCTCCACATAAGGTCACCATATAGATATTACATATGATACTTTCTCCACTTTGCTCTCTGATCCCCAGTGTGTAGAAAACAACCTCCATTCCCCATTTTAAGAGCCAGGCATTTATGCAATGATATAACCAGAAATCCTTTCATGCATTTTTTCATTCCTTTATTACAAAAATAATACATTTGTTGTAAAAGAAAAACATACCAAGGAATATAAGAATAAAATCCCCTTTGGCCCCTTGTCTTCTCATTCCCAGCCAACCTACTCAGAGATAGTCTTCATAGTCTATTGAGTGTGCATCTAGATATTCCTTTTGATGTAGATACAAACAGAAGCATATGCTAATACTGTTCTGCAGCTTTCTTTTTATTTAACAATTTATCTTAAAGGTGTTTTCATGGCAACAGAATCAGATCCACTTAATTCCCTTAAATTTCATGGTTTTCCATTGAATGGCTGTAACTTTAATTACCATAGTGAACCTGTCCCCTACAGGTGGAGAATGTTTTCAGTGTTTTTGGTCTTCCAAAAGATGCTTTAGTGAATATCCTTGCATATATATTTCTGCTGTTTTGTATGGATGTTTATGTAGGACAGTCTTCTATAAATATAATTCTCACTGCACTTTAGTAGTTCTTAGACATTTTCCATCCCTAGTCTTCATCTGAGCTTTGGCTATACCAGTTCCACACGTGACTTGCTTCTGGGTTGTGGGCCAGTATTAGCAGCCCTTAGTCCTTGTCAGATTAAAACCACCTGTTAACCTTAAGAAAAAAATCATTCAGTCTGTGCTCTCAATTTACTGAATCAGTTTCTACAAGAAAAACCTGGACTTATATATATATTTTAAACCATTATAGTTGGTTCTGGTGTTCAATCAGGGTGGAAGACCAATACACTGGTCCCTGGCTTCCACTCTTTCTCATGACTATGGCTGTATCTTCTCTCTGACTCAGTAGTTTAATCTCTGGGATGTCACTCTGCTTTCCCAATTTTTCTACATGAATTATTTGGTTTAAAACATTCATTTTACTATTTGTTAACTTCATTCTTTGTATATTTCATTTATTTTCCTTGAAAGTTATTTTTACCTTGTCAGCAGTGTTTTCAGTTCAGCCCTGCCTTGTTCACTTCATTTAACAAACTGGTCAACATTTCGTAGCACCAGGCATTCTAAAACATCGAGCCTCCATCAAAGATCACTAATTTTAATCTTTCTATTCTGTCCTTCCTTTGTAAAGGTAAGGCAAGCATAGCAATAATGAGTTCAGACTCCAGACCCCAGCTGAGTTTAAACCCAGCTCTGCCACTTACCAGCTATGTGACCTGGGGCAAATTCCTTAACTTTGTCTCAGCTTCCCCATATATAAGGTGAGAGTAATAATAATGCCTACATCACAGTATTGTTGTAAGAAATACATAAGTTATTTTATGTAGGGTGCTTAAAAAGTAACTGGAATATAGCATGCACTCATTAGATGTTGTTATTATCCCTCGCCAAAAAGATAATGAGATAGACTCTGAGTTGCTTCCTTCTCTCCTGGGCCAGGTTTCAGCTTTCTTTGACATCTTCATCTGGTTATGCTTTGGCACTTGCTTTTCCTCTCTATAATTGTGTTGATATCTATCATCTGTTGTCATTCTTACTAAGATTCTTTTTTGGCCTTGAGTGTTTTTACAGTCATTTAGGGTTTCCAAAAGTAGCAGATATAAACATGTTCAATCTGCCAGGTTTTACCTGACATCTTCATTCTTCCTTAGTTACAATTTAAACATAGACATACGTACTTTTACAGATCTGAATTAGGCCAGGCGTGGTATCTCATGCCTGTAATCCCAGCACTTTGGGAGGCAGAGGCAGGCAGATTACTTGAGGTCAGGAGTTCAAGACCATCCTGGCTAACATGGTAAAACCCTGTCTCTACTAAAAATGAAAAAAAAAAAATTATCTGGATGTGGTGGCACGTATCTGTAATCTCAGTTATTCGGGAAGCTAAGGCAAGAGAATCGCTTGAACCCAAAAGGTGGAGGTTGCAGCCAGCCGACATTGTACCACAGCACTTCAGCCTGCGTGACAGAGCAAGACTCCATCATAGATAGATAGATAGATAGATAGATAGACAGACAGACAGACATCCGAATTACATCTCCCAGCCCAACATGACCATACCATTTTTCTTATTGTTTAAAACAGTACAATGAAACAGTCACTTCTCAGCACTTCTTAGTCATGAGCTATGTGTAGTCATTTCTCAGAAGTTCTTAGTCAAGAATCATGATCTTGATGATGGGTTAGACTCTTTTGGAGAAGGCAGCTTTACTGGATTTCTTTTCTTGCTTTAAAAAATTTCTCCTTTAAAATAGTTTTTCACATTATTCTTTCTCTCAGTGCATGCTTTGGGGATCTAATGGCTTTGTAGTCTATATTCCTCTTACATCATTTGCTTTGAACCCAGGTAGATAACAGCATTTCTGATGATTTAAAAGTAGAGTCTCCTTTTGTGGTAAATAACTAATAGCTCCAGTGTTCCCTGCCTCCTGGTAATCATGGCCTATGTAATTCTCACCCCTTGACTAGTTTCTAATCAATCAAACACATTAACATTGAAAGAATGTGACTTCCACAATGAGGTTAAAAAAATTACAACTTTCATCTTGCTAGAAGACTCTCTTTTGCTGGCTTTCATGAAGCATGTTGCCATATTGGAGTGGTCCACATGGCAAGGTACTGAGAATGGCCTCCAACCAACAGCCAGCAAGGACAAAGGGCCTGTTCCTCTAGTCCTCAGGGAGGCAAATCCTGACAACAGCAGCATGGGCTTGGAAGTGTATCCTTCTCCAGTCGAGCCTTCATATGGAAACCCAGACCTGAGTAACGGCTTGATTAGACTTGTGAGTAACCCTAAGGATGGCAGTGCCTGGATTAATGAGCCACTGAAACTGTGAGATAAGAAATAAGTTTTGTTTTCAGTCATTAAGTTTGTGGTGATTTGTTATATACAAGTAGATAATGAATGCACCTTGATTCTTCTGGTTTTATCCATCATATTAATAGTTCTGATTGCTTCGACAAAGCTCAGTTTGCCTAGCCTGCTTCTTTCCTCTTCCTTCTATACCCCATTCTCAACTCCACACTATTCAGAAGCTTCTTTTCTGTCTTTATTTGAAGATACATTTAGAATAAGACAAAATAGATTGTTGATTCAAATGTGACAAATATCAAAAGTAATTCTCATATGTTAGTAATAAAACTGGCATTTCTCCATTGTTTTGTACTGTTCTAAGTGCATCCACACTGTGTCCCCACTAAACTGTTGAGGAAAGTGAGGCCCAGAGATATTAAGGAATTTGTCCCAGGTTATATGTCTCATTGGTGGTGAAGCCTAGCCTGGCATTTAGGGCAATTAACACCAAATTCCTTGTTTTACCCACTGCATTAGGCTGCAGTTCCTTTCCACCTGACTAGTAGGTAGCTCATGTATTTGTATTATTTTACAAATAAAATTTCTTTAATTTTTATTGAAGAATATTTAATTCTTTAATATTAAAGTTTATTAAAGAAAATTCATTTGTAAAATAATGCAAATATATTTTACATTGTCATATTAAATCTCTAGCGTCCTTTACATATAGTGGTTTGACTGAAACTAATTAAGTATTTCCAAATGTGTGTATTTTATTTTGCTCTAAACCAGGCATATTATTCGGCCAGTAATGAAAACAAATCTTTCTGAGATGTGTGCTGCAAATATTTTGTATTCTGAATGATGAAGTGTAAAGTCTCCAGTTTCTAATGGCTTTCGTTAACCTTCCATTTACCAACTCTTGTACTGTTTTTGTCCTTTATAAAAAAAAAAATCCTGAATCAGTAAATAATTGATCATATTCAGAGCTCATTTGTTTCTGAATTTGTCCATTTCTTGAGAAATATATTTTCACCTCTCTGCCAATTATTTTAGCTTATGAACTGCATCTTTCTTTTAGTCACATTTTAGGAGATGATTCAAAAGATTTAACTTTATCTTTCCATTATCTGCACAGATTAAACTGAAAGATTCAGTTATCCTGGGCTGGCAGGCTTCACTTTCTGGGTTTTGCCCAGTTCAGCCAACCCATGCTACTCTAACTGTGATCCGAGGACCAGCAGGATTAGCATCCTGAGGGGCTTGTCAGAACTGCATAATCTTGGGCCTCACCCCAGACCTACTGAAGCACGCTTTGCATTTTGACAAGCTCTCCAGATGATAGTATGCATGTGAAGGTTTGAGAAACACTGTTCTAAGCCCCTTTTATGGCGAAGTCCTAAGTGGTCTGGCTCACACAGTGGCACCACTTCCGGTCTAAACTCCACCTGTGTCTCAAGTCACTTGTCATCTGCCAGAGAATGATTGTAATCAATCTAAAGTAGACAATGTATTCAAGATATTCTTGCTAGTTGTGTAATGCACAGATTGCACACTCATGCAGAGGCCAAGCCTTACTGTATATTCTTTCCAACCAAAACAAAGTAATTCCCAGGAATTATTCTATTGTACTATCCATATTTCCATTATTTCTGAGGACTCTTATTTAGCTCTTTCAGCTTTAATATAGTAATATGATACCAAATAAGATTATCTTATTTCTAAAGCATTAGACTGTATACTTCTTTGACTGTATCATGACATGAATATGTTATTTACCATTTACTAAGCACCTGTAACAGATATTGGAGCAGTTTCTTATTTTAATTTTTTTCTGATTATAGAAAATGTGTAAGATACTGGGACTTGGAAGCATATCTAATACTAAAACCAGAGAATCTCTGTCAACACTGTTTACTTTGTGTGTTGTGTATATACACACATATAAAATGGTATATATATTTATATTATTCAAAATTAATCTTTTCTCAATACACATTTACTGTAAGGATTTGAACTGGAGCTTAACTACTTGATATGGTATGGATTTGTGTCTCCACCCAAATCTCATGTGAAATTGTAATCCCCAGTGTTGGAGAAGGGAGGTGACTGGATCATGGGGGTGGATTTCCCCCTTGCCATTCTCGTGATAGTGAGTTCTCATAAGATCTGGTTGTTTAAAAGTGTGTAGCACCTACTCTTTCACTCCCTTCCTCCTCCACCATGTAAGATGTGCCTGCTTCCCCTTCACCTTCTGCTGTGATTGTAAGTTTCCTGAGGCCTCCCCAGCCATGCTTCCTGTAGAGCCTGTGGAACTGTGAGCCAATTAACCTTCTTTTATTTTTAAATTACCCAATTTCAGGTATTTTTTTTATAGTAGTGCAAGAACAGACTAATACACTGACCATTTTTAGAAAAGATCAATCTTTTCAAAACAATACAAAATGAAAAAAATTTTACCATAATACTTTGATCACAGTACTCAACATTCCGCTCACTAGTGTGTGTTTTTCTCTCAGAGTCACATGCAGTTTGCTCATAAGGATATCAGGAGAGAAAACAGGAAGCCAAACCAAGCCAAAGCTTCAGATTTGTTGTTGTTGTTGTTGTTGTTTTGCTTTTTTGGCAATTATAGAGAACAGATATTTTAGATGAATATCTTAAGAGGAACAGACATTCCAGGATATTTTCCCCATTAGCTTTTATGCATAGCTCCTTTATGCGTTGTTCTATAGAATAAGGATGTTAAATTCAGGGTAATAAGCAGGGAACAAGTGTGCTTTCATTCCTCTGTGTATGTTTTTATGTATGTACATATGCTTATATATACACACAAATGTTTTGTTGTTGTTGTTGTTGTTGTTGAAGAGATGGGTTTTCACTGTATTGCCCAGGCTGGAGTGCAGTGGTTATTCATAGGTGTAATTATCACACATTATAGCCTCGAACTCCAGGCCTTAAGTGGTCCTTCTTCCTCATGTGATCCTCCTGCCCAGCTTCCCAAGCAGCTGGGACTGCAAGCATGTGCCACGGTGCCTGGCTACACATAAACGTTGAATATAACTGCTATCATACTGTATATTTTATATACATTTTAGATGCTGCTGATTTTTTCACTAAACATTTATCCTGAGCGCCTTCCCATATTTATTATTTTTGAGGACATGATTGTTAAGGATGGTATAAACATCTATATTAAGTCATGCATCATAATTTATTCTTGGCCAAAATAGTATTTATTTTGAACCCGTAAACTGAGAAGCTGTGAAAGTTTAGAGCAAAATAGTCATGTTTCTGTGTTTATTACGTGTATTAGAATGGGCTGTTTCCATGAAGTGCCTCCTTGTGGAGAGATGGGTAAACCGAGACCAGGGAAGGCACCTGGACTTTCCATCGTGTGCCCTCCCAGCACACTGGTTTTCTGCATTTTGCAGTGCTTTTCCTTGAGCAGCTAAATGTCACATTTATGAATGCAGTGCTGCATCCTGGGCGTTCTAACCTATGAATCGATGGAGATGAAAGGTGCTGCTAGGGGAAGAGCAGTATTGGACTAGGAGGCTCCAGGACTGGCTTATGTGTAATAGAAAGAGTTGCTGCCTAGTTGGAGCATGACCAAGGATTTTTAAATGTGATCTTCTGTTTAGTAAAAAGCTATGGGTCTCAGAGTTAGAAGACCCCAGTGAGGAGGAGTATGAATGAAAATCTTTCCTTGTTATATGTGGGAGGTTTAGCATCTTATTCTGGTTCAGAGAATGAGGTCTATGGTGTTTTATTTAAAAGGTACTTCCTTATTGGATAAGATCTACCAAGCTGTGAGTAGAATCACCACTAAGACTTTGGCAACTTATCCTCTTTGCCCTTAGTTTTTAGAGCTGTAACCCCTTTTAATTTTTTTGTTTTGACATTTTCGGGTGTATTCTATGGGAATTTTGGAGAGGATGTTTTGGGGCACAACATATCATCTGCTGCCACATTAACCCCCACATCTTGTATATTTTATAATTTTTTAAATGTTACTTCTATATTACTATGGAAGCTATCCACTTTTTGTTTTGAGGTGATAGGAGCCAAATACTGAGTTCTAGGCCATGGTTGTATAAAGACACATAATCACAATTATAGACATTCTCATGTATGTGGTGATTATATAAATGTAAAACTGCATTAGGTAATTTTGTTATTTTGAATCCAGAATTACTATGGAATCAAAAATGAACCCGTAAGATTTGAAGGACATGCATTTTTATCCTAAATAAGTCCCACGTTTGGAAGCATATCTCTTGCCAAATATAGAAAAATATAAGAATTTTAGAACACGCCACAGGACATTGCATAAAGGTCCATAAAAGATGATCCTGAATAAAAGTGCTTCAATGCATATGGCTCTGGCTGATGACTCATTTCCAGCCTCCTACTTCAAACAGAGCAAACCTCAAGAGGTTACACACAAGGTTTAGTACTAGGTATTTCCAAGTATGACCTTCGTGGTGTGTCCTCCATCAAGGAAAGTTATCGGCTTAATTCTTCACATGTTGTTAGGATTGTTGGCAGCATAGCAAACCTGGGGATGAGCAGCTCTGGAAAATATCTGACTAGTAAGCGTTTTCCTTGTAGGAAGCAGTGGGAAATTATAAATATAGTAGAGAGTCCTTAAAGCCTCAGATGTTCTTCAAATCCTTATCAAAGGACACCTTCATCAACAAAAATCTTGCCACTTGAGTCTGTTACCATGCCTCCTAGTACACAGTAATCTTTTCTTTTTCTTCTATTTCTTTTTGTAAGTAAAACTGTTCTCACACTCTCTTACTAACAGAAACCCCGAAGCACGTAACACCTCACTTACCTGTAAAAGTGGTTCAATTCACAACCAGTTTCACTGAACTGAAGCAAATAACACTTGGAGAGTCAATTAGGAAAGGGGAACTGCTGTGTTGAACACTATTGCTGAGATTCTAAAGAGATTAGGCCTAAACCAAGAGCTTCACACCTTTGACTCTCAGAGCTTTGGAACAGCATTGGACCATGCTGACTTCTCATCATTGTACCTTGTCAGCATCCCTCTTTTAAAAGCACTGGGCATTGTGTCTACTAAGCAGAAATTGTGGAGATTAATTTTCTGTCTCTAGCAATGTGTCTATACTTGCAAATAAGTTATTCTGTTAAAAAAAATTCTTCTGTGGGCCGGGCACGGTGGCTCACGCCTGTGAGATTTGGCGGGGGGGGGGGGGGTGGTAGAGGCGGGTGGGTCACCTGAGGTCGGGAGTTCAAGATGAGTGTGGCCAACATGGTGAAAATGTGTCTCTACTAAAAATACAAAAAATTAGCTGGGCGTGGTGGCGGGCGCCTATAATCCTGGCTACTTGGGAGGCTGAGGCAGGAGAATCACTTGAATCCTGGAGGTGGAGGTTACAGTGAGCCGAGATCGCACCACTGCACTCCAGCCTGGGCAACAAGAATGAAACTCCATCTCGAAAAAAAAAAAAGTTCTACTTCTATGTTGAGCATATTTGAGAAGTCTAATAGTCCCCTTTATAGTTCTCTATTTCTCCCCTCTTAGCTGTGTTCAATAGCCAAAGAGTCCAGGCAATAAAGCAGACTTCAAAACATGCTAACAAAATCACATTCAATGAAATGGGAGAATAATTTCTTTGTTATTGAAATTGAAATCTTTGAAATGGGAGAATAATTTCAAAGTACCTTTGTACTTGAGAGGAAAGCCTGAAGGGTTGTTTCTACCACAGCAATACTTTTTATTTTTATTTTTTAATTTTTATTTATTTATTTATTTATTATTATTTTTTGAGATGGAGTCTCACCCTGTCACCCAGGCTGGAGTGCAGTGGTGCAATCTTGGCTCACTGCAACCTCCGCCTCCCAGGTTCAAGAAATTCTTATGCCTCAGCCCCCTGAGTAGCTAGGATTACAAGTGCTCACCACCCTGCCCAACTAATTTTTGTATTTTTAGTAGAGATAGGGTTTCATCACATTGGCCAGGCTAGTCTCAAACTCCTGGCCTCAAGTGATCCACCCACTTCAGCCTCCCAAAGTGCTGGGATTACAGGCATGAGGCCCTGCACCCAGCCAACAATACTTTCTATTATTTTTTTTGGAGACGGAGTCTGGCTCTGTCGCCCAGGCTGGAGTGCAGTGGTGCTATCTCGGCTTACTGCAAGCTGCGCCTCCTGGGTTCAGCCATTCTCCTGCCTCAGCCTCCCGAGTAGCTGGGACTACAGGCACCCACCACCACAGCTGGCTAAATTTTTTTGTATTTTTATTAGAGACGGGGTTTCATTGTGCTAGCCCACGATGGTCTTGACCTCGTGATCCACCAACCTCGTCCTCCCAAAGTGCTGGGATTACAGGCGTGAGCGAGCCATCGCACCCAGCCCCAGCCAGCAATACTTTTTAAAAACTCAATGCCTTGAGTATCCTACCACTAAGATCATTTGATTGAATTTTTTAATGTAAATTTAAGGGGTACAAGTGCATTTTGTTAAATGGCTATATTGTATACTGATGACAGGGCTTTTAGTGTATCCATCACTTAACGTTTTTTATATGCACTGAGGAATTTCACATCACCCACCCCCTTTCACTTCTCCAAGTCCCCTTTGTCTATCATTCCATACTCTATGTCCCTAGGTACAGATTATTTAGCTTCTACTTATTAGCGAGAACATGCAGTAATTTTCTTTCTGCTTCTGAGTTGTTTCACTTAAGATAATAGCCGCAGCTCCATCCATGTTGCTACAAAAGATATGGTTTTATTTTTTATGGCTCAACAGTATTCCATTGTATGTGAATTTTGAGAGCATTCGAAAAAACTTCCCATGGTTATGAACCAAGACCTTCAAACACACACCGATGTACATCTACCTTAGGTCATCACACTGAAACCTTGCTCTCAAAGACTGTGGGAGAAACAAACCTCTAGGCAAATTATAGGGAGTTCCCAAGAGGCATTCTTAAAGGTAAAAGGAAGTTGGTGGTTTGGGTGTGACATCTGCTGCTGCTGATCCTGGATGTCTTTTCCACTCAGCCCATCCTCTTTATCCTAGGACGTCTCGCTTTACAACACCTATAATTTATATGCTGTGATCATTCATCCAGCAATTATGCATGCTCTTCAGTCCCTAGGTTACTTAATAGAGTGGTACGCTTTACTCCTGCAGCCCACAAATTAAATGCAGCGTCTTTATAACTATCATTGACCCCTAGTATCGGAAAGAGAATCAGCATCGTGTTTTATTATTTTTGTGTGTGTGATACATACTTTGGAATTATGCCTTAGGCAGTTCTTCCAGTAAAGGAACTTTTTATGGGTTCTTGTTTAAAAACTATTTTGATAACCATGAGCAAATTAATTAATCCCATTACAATTCAGTCTGTTCTTCTTTAAAATAGAGATAATGAAGTATATTTTGGACCCTAAATATGGGTAATATGTCTAGCATAGTAATCAGTGAGTATGTGTTGGGAGGCATGGGTAGCTATTATTGTTGTTGGTACATAAAAATGATAGCTATCAGTGTAATATCAGTATTAATGTAATTCATAAATTCTTCAGCTTAGTGGCTTGATTTTCTCAACTTCTTCACTGTTACAGTCTGTTAGGAGATTTGTCATTGAGATTTCAAAAGGAATGTTTTATAATTTGTTAAAATATATGTTTATTGTTTATACATAATTTTTGTTATACTTTAAGTTCTGGGATACATGTGCAGAACGTGTGGGTTTGTTATATAGGTATACACGTGCCATGGTGGTTTGCTGCACCCGTCAACTCATCATCTACATTAGGTATTTCTCCTAATGCTATCCCTTCCCTAGCCCCCAACCCCTGACAGGCCCTGGTGTGTGATATTCCCCTCCCTGTTTCCATGTGTTCTCATTGTTGAACTCTACTTATAAGTGAGAACATGCGGTGTTTGGTTTTCTGTTCCTGTGTTAGTTTGCCGAAAATGATGGTTTCCAGCTTCATCCATCTCCCTGCAAAGGACATGAACTCATCCTTTTTTTTAATGGCTGCATAGTATTCCATGGTGTATATGTGCCACATTTTCTTTATCCCTTCGATCATTGGTGGGCATTTGGGTTGGTTCCAAGTCTCTGCTGATGTGAACAGTGCTGCAGTAAACACGTGTGCATATGTCTTTATGTAGAATGATTTATAATCCTTTGAGTATATACCCAGTAATGGGATTGCTGGGTCAAATGTTATTTCTGGTTCTAGATCCTTGAGGAATTCCCACATTGTCTTCCACAATGGTTGAACTAATTTACACTCCCAACAGTGTAAAGGCATCCCTCTTTCTCCATATCTTCTCCAGGATCCGTTGTTTTCTGACTTTTTAATGATCACCATTCTAACTGGCATGAGATTGTATCTCATTGTGGTTTTGATTTGCATTTCTCTAATGACCAGTGATAATGAGCTTTGTTTCATATGTTTTTTGGCCACATAAATGTCTTCTTTGGAGAAGTGTCTGTTCATATCCTTTGCTCACCTTTTGATTTGGTTGTTTATAGATAATATTTTTAATGGTAAAAGGTTAAATTTGGGGGATTTGAAAATATTAAACTTTCTAATCTCATTTTTGGTTTTGGTTTTTGGCTTGTTACAGATTATATTAACTGTTACAAACCTAGACCCAAATTCGATGTCCCATAGGCATTTTTTACTCAGTATTTCCAAAAATGAAGATATTATTCTCCTTCCTTGCTTACTTCCTCTCTTCTTCCCATCCTTCCTTCCTTTTTTAATCTCATTCCTTCCCCATCATGTACTGATTATCTCTTATTGTCAGGTTACTATCTTAGGGAATGTACGTGCAACCAAGAATTAGTTACAATCGTTGCCCTCGTACAACTTTTAAACTAGGAAGATACATTAAACAAATGAATTACAGAAAGAATTATTTCCAAGTAGAGCTGATGAATACAACAAAGGAAAGCTCAGCATTCAATGAGAGTAAATAACATGCAAATAAGATGGAAACTTAACTCAGTCTGAGGGATGCTGGAGAGAGTCATGGATGCCCGCCCTGAGCTGAGACCTGCAGGATGAGGCAGGGAATGACCACTTTCTCTTGTTAGCATCTCTCTTTTAAAAGCACTAGGCATTGTGTCTACTGAGCAGATACTGTGGAGATTTATGAGTCTCTAGTGGTGTGTCTATACTTGCAAAAAAAATTATTCTATTGTAAAGCATTCTTTTATTTTGTACATATTTGAGAAGCCTAATAGTCTTCTCCTTTGTGGTTCTGTTGTTCAACCCCATTAGCTGTGTTCAGTATCCAAAGAATCAAGGCAATCAATCAGACTTCGAAACGTCTTCTGCAGACTTATGCATCCTTTTCTTTTTGCTGTTTCATTTCAAGTACAAGCATCCTCCAGGTCAGTCAAGCTTAAAATCTTACATTACGTTTGACACTTTATTCCCTTTTCCCTCAACAAGTAACAGGTTGCCCACTTTTCTTGATTCGGCATCTTCTTTCCTGTATCCCCATGAATGAATGAATTCTCCCTCTCACCATATTAGTTACATCCTTCTTTGCCTTTGCCCCAAAGCTTTATTTTTCCTTTCATCCAAGAAATATTTACTGAGCACTTCTTCTGTGCCAGAATGCTGCTAGTGCCAGTGTCACAGAAGTGAATGAGAAAACCCATGATTGTCACAGAGCCTGCAACCTACCTGAAGGAAGACACGATTAGCAAATAGGGACAGTGTGCTAAGCCACAGGGGAGGCATGTTCTTCCTAGAGGAAGGGATATTTGGGCTGAGGCTTGAAGGGGTGAACAGGAGAAAGCCAGGTACAAGTGAGATGGGGGTTGTGTAAGGAACATCCAGCCAGAAGAGACAGCAAATGCAAGGACCGCAGGGATCAGGTGAGTGGAAGCGATGATGTAGTAGAGATCAGCTAGCTCCAAGTGTGAAGGCTCTTGCTAACCATCTTAAATAATTTTGACTTTTTCCTAAGAGTATTGAGAGCCACGGAAAGGTTTAAGCAGGGCAGTGAGGTGATGAGAAACATCCCATCAGTTGCCATTTGGGAATTGAAATGACAGACACTGGAATAAGAAATAGGAAAATGCTTGGTGGGGAAGATAAACTTGGTTTTTCTTTTTTTCTTCCAGCTGGTCCTCTCACCTTCAGTCTCTCCCCTTTCCATAGCCCAACCTATGCTGTTTCATGCTGTAGCCAGATTGGCTCCCTGGTGCACACACTGCTGACCTCAACTCAGAGAGCTTTAATGCCATGTATACTGCTCCTGGAATAAAATCTGCATTTTCCACCCTGTTATTCAAAGCTTACAATGATCTGGCTCCATCTCTGTTTTAAAGCTTTCTTTACATGATTCCTCTTGTCTTCCTGGTTGTAACTGTACACTCCACACACTCTGGAACTTTCCCACAATATCCTTTTGTCCTGGGCTCCCTTCCCCTCTTTCCTCTCTGAATGAACACTGAAACCTGTTCCTCCTTCCGTTCTTGCTCACTTGTCAGCCCTTCCAGGATAATTTCACTTGTTTCCACTGCCAGTAATTTCCCTTTCCTCTGAAATCCTCATTATAATGCAATTCACAGGGTGATGGCATTCATCACCTCCCCCACACAGTAGAGCCAGTTCGAAGGCAGGGTGACATCATTGCTCTTATGGTTCTTATGAGCACGAACTCTGGAACCAAACTGCCTGGATTCAGATCCTGACTCTGACAGTCCCTAGCTGTGTAACCCTGAGCACATCACTTAAATTATCTATGCCCTGTTTCCCTCCAGTAAAATCAAAGTCTCGTCTTTCTAAGGTATTGTGAGGATTAAATGAGTAAATGTATGGAAAAATGCTTAATTTAGTGTCTAGCATATAGTGTTGCCTAAATATTTAGAAATCATATTTATCACTTACATGTAATATTCACTCTATGAAATTATAATTTTTTTGAAGGACCTAATCCACATCTGACATGTTTTATGACTTCCAGATCCCTTACTGCCTCATGCAGAGTAAATAAATATTGAATATGTGAATTAGGATACCAATGATTAGGAAGCCCTAATCAGTTTTCAAATAGTTTATTTTGAAGGTAACATTTTCCCTTTAAAATTGGCTAAAATAAATCATTGAGCAAATATTTAATATGCATAAACTTTTGGTTTGTAAAGAACACAGAATACACTGAGGAACAGGCCCTTCTTCAATTGTACAATAATTCAGAGAGGCAACCATACGGATAACTACAATATAAGATGCAGTAGAAGAAGCATAAAGTCTATAAAAGTCATGGTAGGAATTCAAAAGAAGGGGTGGCTGGGGTGATCAGAAACGAATTTGTTGAGATGATAAGATATAGTTGTGCTGCAATGAGAATAACTTTCAGAACAAAGCATAAATAAATCAACTATCCTAATAATATTAGCCAATACTTATTGAATACTCACTGTACTGGGCACTGTGACTGCTTACCATACACTATCACACTTAAGCTTTGATATATTTCCAAGATGAAGTATTTTTGTTGCTATGCCCATTTTACAAACGGGACAACTGAAGTATAGCAACGCGATGTTAAATAAATTGTGGAAGCCCACAACTAAGACAGAGTAGAGCCAGAATTGGAACCCGGGGAGCCTGGATTCAAAGCTTGTTCTCTCTCACACCACCGGCATTGCCTGTGGCACATGCACACTAACAGTTACAGTCCGCTATTTGCTGAACTATTTTTAATAACACATGTTAGTTTACTAGAATTTCATTATTATTTTTAAACTTACACCTCCACCATGGATGCTAAAAAATATTGTTATTTCATGTATTTCTGGCCAACCCAATCTTTCACTTACACTAACAAGTCCTAAACTTCTTTATCTGTGAAATAAAAAGTTTGAAGGTATATCAGTAGTTCCCAGACAGCTCAAAAGTAAGTATTTTTAAGTAAAAATTATGTAGACTTCTATATTACAGTTGTTCACCTTTGCTCATTCATTACCTAGAGAAAGCTTGGTGGATAATGAAAAGCTTTACTGATAGGATTTCGCAGCTCCCAAGAATCCACTGTTCCAGAAGAATTTCTATGGCCATTTCTAGCAGAAATATTTGAGATTTTACATATTCCAGACTTCAGACCCCTGTGTGTGTAGTCTCTGATCTATCATTCTCTCTACCATGAGAAGGAGCAGATCTGCTCCCCACATGCTTTAATCTTCTGTCGAGGATTCTCCAACTTGTCTTTCTCCCCTAAGTTTTTCCTCCTCCTTTGAGCTTCAAGTCCTTAGTAAACCATAAAGCTTGCTTTGCAGAACTTGTTATTCCTATCGAACTACTATGCAAAGGAAATATGTCTAAAATACACGAGCTCAAACTTGGAATACAAATTTATAGAATTTTAACTTGTTCTGTGAAAATAGTAAAAGAACAGGTTTTTCTTTCTTTTTTTTTTTTTTTCTGAATCTAGACCTTTCTCTGGTAGATTAAATCCTGAAGGAAAATATTTGTATCTTCACATAGACCTAGCAAATTGGAAAATGAAGGACAAATTCTGTGTATGTGAAATAATAAAGTTGAATATTTTTGCCTGACTTCAGGAGCACGCAAAACCACATTATCTCCTGTTTACACCTATTTTTATACCTTTCTTTAATTTCTCCTTAACACTTTTGTCTGTATTTTCTCCATTCCTTGAGAACGTTATATCTTTGTGTAATAGAAATACTTGAGAAATGCCAGGAGAGTTTAGGTAATTCATTCTTGGCACTGCTGCAGAGAGGGGCTATATTTGTAAAATATCAGCAAGAAAATGTCAGTACCTACCCCATGGCCCCGAGCAATATGCACATCTCTGGCAGGAAAAAACAAAAGTCATACTCAGGGTTTTGGCAGTGGGTGTATTTTCTGTTATGACCTCGCTTTCAGCGGAAACAGTTCAGCAGCTGCTTCAGTGAAGATTGAGTCTGTGCTCTTCAATAGTATTAATCCTTTAACACTACAAGGTTTCTTAGGCAGGGTCAAACCAATTCTTATTCTACAAGGACTCACTCAAAACTGCCCAGTAGCATATGAAAAGTAGTAGAGTGTCTTGCACGTATCTGTTCACTCTCTGCTGGAATTGGCCGCTCATTTCTTTGTGGTCCCACTGAAATTGCAGAAATATTTATCACAGTACTTATGTTACTTGAATGCAATTTCCTATTTCCATGTCTCTTTTCGCCCTCTTCCTGGCCTTTGTATCTTGTATCGGCAGCACCCAGCACAGTGCCTGGCTCATGGTAAATGCTTAATTAATATTTGTTGAACGAAAACTCTGGAGTGAGAAAGTATGGAATTAGTGAGGTAATTGAACCAAGTAGTAAATATGGAGTGGTAGATTGTTTGCAAGATGCAGTACAACACAGCAGTCTCAGGGCTGTTTCAGACGGGGGAAAGGGATTGCCAGAAGTGTGGAGGTGGGAACAAGGGGCTCCGGGACTATCCTTGCTTGCTCATTTTGGACAATAAAGAGAGGTAAGTTTGGACATACACCGAAGACTTAGAGACAGTTGATGGAAACTTCTAGAAGTTAGATTTTAAGAATTTAGATTTTATTTAATAAGCAGTAGGGAGACTCTGTATTTCTTTGGTCCAGACAATAAATGGTCAAAATAGTATTTTAAATAATTATTCTGATGGGTATATGCTTATATCAAAATTCATATGTATGAAACATCAGGTTATGAGATATTGACTTGGGTCTGTGGGTCATCAGTTGATTCTGAAGGTCTCCTTCTGTTTTCATCCCACAGGTTGTTATTTTGTACTTTGAGCCAAGCACATTTCGCTGTATTCTGCTAAGATGGGTCCGTCTTCTCGGTTTTGCTACTGTTTACGGAACTGTCACTCTCAAACTTCACAGGTATATATATTTTATTCATCATCATTCTCATGGAAGGATCAAAGTGATTAGCTTAGCACATAATTGTTAGCTGCGCTGACCACTTAAATGACTCAATTTCAAGATAATGTATATTTTTCACTCTCAAGGTGACATCTTTGGATTCTTCAGGGAAATATTTAATACAACTGAATTACTTGAAAAAGATGCTTCAATAAAATGTGTCATTGGTTATGGAAAGGGTTAGTTCCTAATAAGTTTAAAATATGAAACAATATAGTTCAGAACAAGAAGGAATACAAAGGTAATTGCTGAAATAATGATACACAACCAGAGTGACCATAGAGTCCCATAGAGAAACACACTTATTTGACAAAAACTACTGTCCTCCATTCCCAAGTTCCATGCCCCAAGGTAATCCTGCTGATATTTGATGGGTGAAGTTCAGAAAATAGTGCTTTTGGCTTTTCTCCTTAACCAATGTGCTTCAGTGATTATCAACCTCAGAAAATGGAGAATGCCATAAGTTCCCTAATACTTAGTTCTAAAACCACCTAAATATTGGGTGAGGGGAAAAGCAATAAAATAAACTACCTATCTACAAAGGCTGGGAATGGCTGGAAATTATTCCAGGGCTTTCCTTTGCCTCCTTTCTCCAAGTTTAAAGAAAGTCTCAATGAAGTGGTGCCAAAGAGCATAGGAGATAAACAATAAACTTTCCCTGCAGGGTAAAACTGTGTCCCTGTAAAGAAAATCCTTTGTACTGATCAGCTTTAAAGCTGTTTCGATAACCATAGTAAGCCATTCATGTGTTCATGCTAGTCTGGCCATACATGTTTCTGAATAAAAATCTCCTAATATGGGTTATACTGTAGTTTAATTATACTGTCTACCACATAAGAAATTGTATTTTCATTTTTTTTCTCTTTTGGTACTTAATTATTGAGAATGCTCTAGATTACCCTTTTACCTTTTTGGAAAAAAAAAAAAAAGTCAATGTGTTTGACTCTCAAGATCCCCTTCTTACATATGTGGTAAAGTACACAGGATATTAGATTAGGTTTCAGAAGATCCTATTTAAATCCCAATTTAGCCTCTAACTCTAATAAATCATAGGCTTCTGTTTCCTACAAAAGGAGAGATTAGACCAGTCTCTAATGTTCTCCCTGACTCTCACTGTATTCTATCCACATCACAGCGCGCTTCCCTCCGGCATCCTTCTTTCTTCAACTACCTTCTAGGTTTCCGTTGCTTATGTGATAGCTGTTTTCCAACTGGTGCTCACCAAAGGAAATGAGAAATCAATGACAGCCCATGTGGACACTAAGCCTACTAGAAACCCTGAAAGAATAGATGCCCTATTGAGACTTGAAGATGAACTCTGTCCCTGTTACTCTAGCATTTAGTATCTAGTGGGTCCTCTATTATAATACTTATGGTACCTTATAGTTTTCTTATTTAATTGCCTTCACTTTCTTTTACTTTCTCCTTGTAGTGAGAATGATACCATTATTGAATCCCCAGCACTCAGCACAAATAACTGACCCATGGGACATGTTTAATACATATGAGTAGATGAATGAATGAAAAATGTCAGATGCAGCCCTGAAAGCTGCTTCCCGTCATTCTCTCCGCACATAACCCATTCATATTCCCCTGACTTACTGTGCGCTCTACCTCAGCATGTCTCCAGGTGTCTGGAACACATAACACTGTGGTCTGCGAGAGGATGTTTAGGGGGATGTGAACCCAGTGTTCAGTGGCACTGAATCATTTAATGAGAAAATTACTTCCATGCAGGTTCTCCTTCAATCCTTCTGATTATTTTCAGAAGAAAGATTAGTTGGAAACTACTAGGACTTTAACACTTGCCGAATAGTTGCCAATGTTCCTTTGCAATGAGGAGCAGATCAGGCTTCAGTTTCAGAGCTTTTCCCTGCAATGCTGTCTCCCTAAGATTATCTTTTGTTCATTGCATTTATTTTTATAGTTATTTTCTGTTTATTTAAAGTTTGACTATCACTAGATAGTGATAAGGTAGTGATATAAAGCTTCCTTTAAATATTTTAAAACAATAAATATAAATTTAACTAAAGAAATTAATAGCTGATGCACAGATACAGCAGAAATCTTGACACTAGTATGCAAATGATTGGAATTTGGGAAACTGTGTTATAACATTATCTCTTTTATTTTAAAAAACGAAACTAAAACTATTCGAAATTAAAACTATTTTCCCTCTGACTTTGTATCTCTAGAAGTCATTGCAGTGAAGAGAGTTTCTCCACCAAAGGCTTAAATTGAAACTATTGCTAATGTAATGAGCTGAATCATTCTTATCGTCTGTGAACCACATGGCTTTACTATTATTCTATATTGCTTAAATTTAACTGATCCCAACATTGTTTACATCTATAAACTGAACAATCAGCATCCCATAGAAATGTGAATGACCTGAAGGAAGGACGAGCTGAACCAGCTTTACACTCCCCAGATTTAGTGCTGTATTTTTCTCATATTATCTATTGAGATATTTGTTGAATTAATGAATGAATGGGTGGATGGTTCTAGTGAATGAAGCTGCAAAGGGTGGTTTTGACTCTAGGTGGTCTTCTAGAGTTAAGAAACATGTGGCCCTGAAGGAGAGATGTCTAAGCTTTTGTGGTGACATGATAGAGAGGAAAGACATAAATCCTGACAAATCCAAATTGGAACTTCAGTTCTGCCATTACTTATTTATACAACAAAGAATAAATTAACATCTGAGACTTAGTTTTCTCATCTGTAAGATGGTTTAATCTCTCGTCTGTAAGATGGCTTAAAGTTTAGTAACTTTAAGATGGTAAAGTTATAGGAACTAAGTATAATTTGAATGTAGGCAAATATGTCAAGTAGGGTTTTTTGGTTGCAAACAAAATGGGTTATGGCTGCACAGAACCAAATGGATTTGGCTGAACAGAACTGGATTATGGCTAAATTAAGCAAAAAGGGGATTCATTGGAAGGATAGGGGGAATGTCACCTATTGACGGGAAAGCTAAAGAATCTGGCTTTGGAAGGAGCTGACCCAGGGTAGCTTGAGGGATCAAAGTAGCCCAAGCTAAGGGATAATGCCTTTTGAATACCATAGCTTCATTTTTATAGGAATTCCACTTTTCATTTCAAGGTTTTAAAAAATTAAAAGTAAACCATACCTCCAAAGGCAGAAAATTCTCAGGAAATTATGAGTACTGATTTATGAAATGACTGTTACAGTCCCTTGAGGATAGGATAGGCAATAAAGATCTGAGTTTTGGTTTTATTTCAGCCATTTCCCTCTGGCTTAGTGGAATTATTAGATACTTCTTCCTCTTATGACCTGGGTCTCCCGTTAATTGATCGTAGTATTTATAGAATTCCTGTAGCACTGAAAACTTGAAACATGAAAGAGGAACAGGGTCACACTCTGTCACCAGAAATGAAAATAAATTCTATTTTCATTTAACAAATACTGTTAGTCTGAGATGAGAACATAATGGTTTTGTTCACTTTTACCAAATCTCCCACTTTTTTCTACGGTGGTCTCTCCCCACATTTGAGAGTCATATGGCCAAAGACTACTATAATAATCCAAAGGAAAATTATAAAAGGGTCCCTTGTTTATTAACAAAGAAACACAGTTGCACCAAGTTGGGGTTCGGGGTGAAGAGGCCTGTCCCTTTAGAATGGTGTATTTTGTTTTTTATCACTGACATTGTTTAGAATCACCAGTATATGGTGATTATAAAAAGACCAGCTTTTAGTTGTCTTTATTATTGCCTTAGATTCTCACAGACATTTGGAAGAATGTCCTCTTGTTGCCTACACCCAAGGCAGACCACTCACATAGCCCCACCTCACTGGCAAGCCATTCATGCAATGTAATTTATTCGAAGCTGAAACTATTTGAGAGAGAGAGAAGAAAGAAAGAAAAAGAAAAAAAAAAGAAGGGAAGGAAGGAAGGAAGGAAACGGAAAGGAAGGGAGGGGAAGAGGGAGAGAGGAAGGAAGGGAGGAGGGAAGGGAAGAAGGAAAGAGAAAAAGGAAAGAGAGAGGGAGAGAAAGAGAAAGGGAAGGGAAAGGAAGGAGGGAAAGGAGAGAAAGGAAAGAGTACAGCTTTTAGTTAAGTCAATGTGGATCATAAAGGAAAAAGAGCTGAAGTAGGCACAAATGATGAAGGTTTATTTGCAAGAAGGAACTTCCTTCAGGAACCTTGGATGTGTTTGACTTAATATATAGTGGATGGGGGGCAGATCTAAAAGAACATCTAGCATTCCCACGATATGTGGGTTCACAGAACCCCTGCTAAGCAATTTTCTTTTACAGAAACTTGAGAAGGCAGTTATCTCTACGCTCAGAAAAGCCAGGTATATTTTCAGGAGGCAGAGTGAGCAAGTGTTTGAAATGAAAAGGGGGTGAAAAAAGATTGAAAAACTTAATGCTAAAAGAACATTTTCCTATTTCCTGTAATATGGTTTCTGAAGACTCTTTGGCTTTTCCTTCTTCTAAGACTAATCAAGAAAAAAAGACTTTTTTTTTTGGTACTATGTTTCAAGTGAATTTTTAAGCAAGCTGTGAAAAGCTATCTTCTGGCTCTGACCTGGGGTTTGTCATTTCATGCATTATTCAGTCCTCCTTGCTCTGGATACAACCCTTAACTGTTTTCTTCACTGTCCTTATTAGCACCAAATATTTACAGTTTTGGGGAAGGTTTTCTATTTTAAATGTTTTAGTTTGTTTCCAGTAAAATTTGAAAAGTGACTGGAAGATATTTACATTTCTTTATTTTATGTATTCTTATAAGGATACATAAAAGCAGCTTAGCTTGTGACAACCACTAGGTGACAACAGAGAGTTTAAGATGGTGTTTTAGGCAAATGCCTGAAGTGCAGTTTTTGGACTTGATTGGGTGTAAACTCATCTGCCTCAACAGACCACAGAACAGTGTTGCTTAGCCCTCGTTTATGAAGGCCAAAATATAAATGCCTCTGACTTCCAGAAGATTCCTCTAATAAAAGTTTTCTTCCATTGACCACACCCAGCACACAGGTGGATGGTGTTTAAGATCCTAAGTCATGATCCCAAGGGTTTTAACATGAAGCAATTTCAAAACGGTTTTAGCCAGTTTCCCACCTCAGCCAAAATAATACATCAATAAAGCATCCTTTGAACACGTAGCTGTGAACATTGCATTCTGACTAGAAAATATAAAGAGCTTGCCGTGTGAATCCTGGTAATGATATGAATTCCAGGCCCTCCTTTCTGCTGAACTCATGGGGGTTTCTGTCTTTACTGGCTGCCTACTCTGGGATGTAGAGTATCTTCAAGTGGAGAATTACTCATAGCGACATTTCTTAAGAACCACGGGATTCACCAGAAAGAGGGGACTCATTCTTAAGCTTCTGAGGACGGTCTCTTTCCCAGTCAGTTAGTGTACTATTTGGACAGGAAGCTGAGCAAGTTTGAAAGCCAAGGAAAGTCCACAAGCTGCAGAGGTGAGTTGGAAAATATCCAAGCCTTACCTCATACACTCACGCTTCGCATATACCAGTAGAACAGCCAAATATCTTACAGAGAATTAACATGCTCCAGATGAATGCTTACAGGATTAAGGATTGAAATTATCTTTCGGAACTAACTGTCATACTAGCATTTAAAAACATTGAAAAAAAAAGTTTCGTAAGTGACCTGACTTGACTTTCTCCTTTCCTGTTTATTAAAGTGCCACCTTAGGCTTTTTGTGATGAAGATTTAGTTTCCCTAAAGACATTTTTACCATTTTAAATGGTACTTAACAGGAAAGATCAAAAGTCCTTTGGCTCTTAATAGAAATTTTCTTCATAATTTTATTAATCGAGAAAGCATTAGTGTGGAATCCACCATAAACACTCGTGCTGGTGCCCAGACCCATTTGTGTGCTATCTCTATTCTAGCTAAATCTCAGAAACTCTGTGTAGTTACAGGCCTTAGTTTTGCAAACCCTACATATTTGTCATTCTCATCATTCATATGCTTGGAAGCACAGACGGGAGGCCCTTGAAGCCTGAGGAATAAGTAGGCAGTGACCTCTCACTTCTTCCTGCATTTATCTTCTCTTGCTTGATGTACTTGCAGTCTGTCTGGAGCTACCCGGAGCTCCCTTGGAATCTTGCACACAGCTTATCATTAGCAATGGCTCCTCCAGAAACCACAAAAACAAGAACGAAACTTTCTAAGCTCCAAAGAGTCACTCTTTAATTGTAAAATCTCTAACTGGCTAGAAGATGAGACAGTTCTCTCTGCTCATTCCTCCCCACCCTGCCGCCTCCAGTAACTTCTGATCCTGCTGTCCTGTCCGGCATGCAGAAGCCCCCAGCTAAATGGCCTAATGCTGTTAACTGGATTGGCATATACATTTAACTGTCAGAAACCAATCAGGGATTTCTGCCGTGAGTAGCTCCATTTATAGATGAATATGTTTAGTCTACTCATAGAAGTAAGAGATTTGGGAAATATAGGCATATTGACAAGACATGTTTTATTAACTAGAGGTCTGTATTCATGTAAATCTTTAACATCAGTGAGTACCATTTGAATAAAAATAGAAACAAAAGCCAAATCACTTTAATTGTCCTTCCTTTCAGAACACATTAACTATTGGATATGAATAAAATAAGAATGTAGTTCACTCAGAACTAAGGAGACTTAAAGCTTTACTTATTTTGTCCATCTGCAGATGTCCTACTTGCTTTGTTGTATGACACATGACTTTGAAATACACTTTATTTAACATCTACGTTCAAAGCTTTTCAATCTGGAGCTTCTCTTTTTAAAAAATATTTATATACATGTTCTAATTTCTAATTACAGCATTACTATTTTATGTCTAGATTTCTGAAAAGAGGCTTGGTTAAAATATGTAGTTTAAGAGCTGTGTGCCATATCTGAAACACAAGATTTTTTGTTGCCCGAGTTGTTATGGTTTCACCTTGTTTTGTGTGCGCGCATGTGAGTGTGTGTTCTAACCAACTTTAAAATTATAAATAAAAACCCATCTGGTAATTCAGAATTAGTAGTTAGCAGACTATATCTGATAAACACTTTATTATTCTAATATTCTTTGTTAGCAATTCTACGTTCAAATCTTGTATAGCCTCAAGTGGAAATATTTCTCTATGTGAAGTTGGTAAGAGAATGAGTGGGAGGTGAGATTACTTCAGGCAGCACAAAGGGGAGGGGCAGGTTTCTTTAAAGGTCAAGGTGAGATTCTCTGCTCCTGCAAGCTGTCCACTGGGAGCACCTGCCTGCCGTCGCACCTGCCTGCCGTCGCACCTGCCTGCTGTTGTCTGGGCCCAGAGTCAGGATCTTGGCTTGTTTTTGGACGGCTACACCCATGATTTCTGTCATGTGCTAGAGGCCCACCTGGCTTCTGCTTACTCTGCTGCCCCTCACCCGGCATTTTTGCACATGTTCAGTCCAAAACAACTGATTTGTGTTTTTATTTCCACTCAGTTCAAAATAATTTCAAACTTGATTTCTCTTTAACCCACAGGGTAGTTAGAAGTGTGATTTCTTATTTACCAAATATTAGGGGGATTTTCCATGAACCTTTTGTTATTGATTTACAATTTCATTCCATTGTCATGAGAGCATATACCGTGTGTGACTTAAGTCTGCTTAAATTTATTGAGACTTGTTTGAAGCCCAGAATATGATCTATCTTGGTAAATGTTCCATGGGCACTTGAGAAGAACGTGTTTTCTTCTGTTTGGGAGTTGTTTGGTAATGCTGTTCAAATATTCGATATCCTTGCTCATTAGCTCTCTATTTGTTCCATCAGTTATTGAGAAAGGGGTTGGAAATTTCTGATATGTCTCTTTTCTTCACTGTTCTTCCAGTTTTTGCCTCAGGTATTTTGAAGTTTCACTCTGAGATGCATAAACATTTAGAATTGTTATGTCTTTTTCATGAATCGAACCTTTTATTATTATGAAATGACCTTCATTATCCCTTGCCATATTCTCTGCTCTGAAATCTATTCTGTCTGGTGCTAATATAGCCACTCCAGTTTCCTTTTGGTGTTAGCATGGTATTTTTTTTCATTATTTTACTTTTGACCTATTTTTGTCTTTAAAGTGCATTTCTTGTAGGAAGCATATCATTGGACCTTTTTTTTATCTAGTCTGATAATCTCTACATTTTAATTGCTGTATTTAGACTGTTTCCTTTTGAATATGATTACTGATAAGATTGTATTAGTATCACTTCTGTTTCTTCTAATGTGTCATTGGCTCATCTGGCCTCTGGTCACTCAAATGTTTCTCACCCAGCATTTGTATGTGTCCAGTCCAAAAGACCTGAGTTTTACTTACAAGAAATATGATATTAGAAACACAACTATTCTAGGTATTCCTAGAAAGACACAAACCACTGAAAATAACTCTTGAAGAAATGGAAAATCTGAACAGATCCCAAACAAGTAAAGACATTTAATTAGTAATCAAAAAACTTAGACATACACACACACAGAGTGAGCGAGCGAGAGCACCCAGGACTAGATAGCCTTACTGATGAAGTATATTAAAGATTTAACACCAGTTCATCACAAATCATTTTGAAAAACAGAAGATGAGGCAGCACTTCCCAACTCATTAGAAGAGGCCAGTATTAGTATGATAACAAAACCAGACAAATATATCACAAGAAAATGAAACTACAAACCAATGGCTCTTATGAATATAGGCACACAAATCTCAAAAACTACTAGCAAACAGAATTCAGCAACCTCTAATAAAGGGATTATACATCCTGATTGAGAATTAGGTCAGAAATGCAAAAGTGATTCAACATACAAAAATCAATCAGTGCACTAGAGCACATTAACATAATAAAGAAAAAAAACACATAATCATCTCAACAGATGCAGAAAAAAGCATTTGACGAAAATACACACTCCCATGATGAAAACACTCAACAAACCAGGAATGTAAGGGAGATTTCCCAACTTGATAAAAGCCATTTACAAAACAATCCTACAGCCGACATCATGCTTAATGATGAAAGACTTAAGGCTTCCTCTCTAAGATCAGGAACAAGATAAAGATGGCAGCTCTTGCTACTTGCAGTCAACATTGTCCTGGAAGTTCTCACCTGAGCAATTAGGCCACAAAAAGAAATATCAGGTATATACATGGAAAAGAGAAATAAAGCTATCCTGTTGGCAGATGACATGTTCTTCTGTGGAGAAAATCCTAAGGAATCCACCAATACAGTATTATAACTAATATATGAGGTTAGCAATGTCACAGAAGACAAGATCAATATACAAAAATCCATTTTATTTCTGCACACTAGCAATAAACTGAAACTGAAATTAAGAAAATAACCATTTACAATAGTATAAATAATCAAATTTGTAGGAATAAATTCAACAGAACTGCAAAACAGATTCACTGAAAACTACACAATGCTTCTGAAAGAAATTAGACATGGATAAATTGAAAGACATCCCTGTTAATAGCTTTGAAGATTTAGTATTGTTAAGATTGCAATACTCCCCAAATCAATCTAATCCGTATCAAAATCTCAGCTGCCTTTTTTGCAGAAATTGACAAGCTGATCTTAAAATTCATATAAAAATGTAAAAGGCCCAGAGTAGCCAAAACAATCTTGAAAAGGGAGAACAAAGTTGGAAGACTCAACACAGTCATCAAGAGAATGTTGTACTGTTCTAAGAAGAGACGTACAGATCAATGGAATAGGATTAAAACTCAAAAGCTAAACCCATACATTTCCAGTCAATTGATTTTTGATAATGATGCCATGACAATTCGATAGAGGAAGAGTAGTCTTTTCAGTGATGATGTTGGAAGAATTGGGTATCCACAAGAAGGTACAGTCAGATATCCCTAGATAAAAGAATGAAACTAGATCTCTCTGCCTTATACCATCTACTACAAATATTCCAAATGGATCAAAGACCTAAATATAGGAGCTAAAACCATAAAGCTGTTAGTATGAAGGAATCATAGATATAAATATTCATAACCTTGGAGAGATACCAAAAGCACAAGTAACAAGGGAAAAAATAGATAAATTGGACTTCATCAAAACTGAAAATTTTGTGCATCAAAGGACAATATCAAGAGAGTTGGAACAGAGAAAACCCACTAAGTGGAAGAAAATATTTGTAAATCACATATCCAATAAGGGTCTAGTATCTATAATATATAAAGAATTTTTACAACACAGTAATAACCCAATGTTGCTGGGAAAAATTAGTGCTAAATGTGTATTTGTGGAATGGATAAGCCAAATGATAGAAATTAAAATAATTCCAACGTTCATCTTTAAGAATAAAGAAGCACTAAAAACAGTTGCAGAAATATAACAGGATGAGATTATAGATATTCCAAGGTATTATCAAAAAATGATATTCAAAAGACAAAAATGATAGATCAAAAGGACAAGGTAAACAGTCCCCAGCAGACCTTTATTTCGGAAGATCTAACTGTATGGTAAATAGAGCGTCCCCAGATAATGGGGTAACAGCAATGGCCAATTCAACAAATTAGGATTAGCAAATTAGCTGTATTTCTAGAAAAATGCTACCTCTGATTCTCATCTTAATCTACTAGAATTTCAATAAATCATAAAACTAAATGCAAAAAAAGAGTGAAAAGATGATGAATTACAGATTGATATTTATTTCAAGTTGGGAAATGGAAGAAATAATAAAATGTCAGTTGATTGGATTACATAAATATTTTAAACTCCTGCCTGGCAAAAAAATAAATAAAATTAAAAGCCAAACAATCAACTGGGAAATAGCTGTAGTATATTTTTAGACTGTGCTGTTCAATAGAAATATAGCTCAAGGCATAAATGTGAGACACATATATAATTTTAAATTTTCACTAGCCATATTAAAAAGAAACAGGTAAAAATTAAATTTAATGATATATTTTACTTAACCCAACATATTCCAAATATTGCCATTCCAATTAATAAAATATTTTATATTCTTGATTCGGATAAGTCTTCAAGACCTTGTGCGCATTTGGCCCTTACGACACATGTAAATCCAGACAGGTGTTCAATAGCCAGGCAGGCATAGCTTCCCGGGTCAGTGAATTAACACCAGCCCGCTGCATGTGGATTTAATGGCTAGCATCTGAGAAAGTGCAGTTACAAAACAACAGGGGGAAAAATGGCTAAAGATGTGAACAGACAACCCAAAGAAGAAGAACCATTGACCAAAAAGCACATTTTTAAAAGTGTTCAATGAAACTAATAATGTAAGCAGGGCGAAAACATTTAGTGCAATTTTTCACAAATTTGAATAAGAATACTTTCTTTAAAAAATAAAATTATAATTGTCAATAATAGTATTCAGTGGGGTGAGACACTCTCGTATGCTGGACAGAGTGTAAATTGATACAGCTCATCTGAAATATGCAGCAATGTGTATCAAGAGCTTTTTAAAAGCTAGGTTATTTTATTTTTGAAATCTAAAGAGAAAAAAATCAAAGGTGTGAACAGAGATTTACCTGCAAGAATATTCGTTAGAGTGTGGCTTATAATAAATAATGATTTAAGTAAATGATATGTGCTGTCAAAGATCATGTTGTTTACAAAGATAGACTGTTACGGGAATGCTCAGAAAACCATATTATATGAGAAAAGCATAACATAAATGATATAATCCTAATGTTATAAAATATTTTATGTATTTATAGAAAAAATACTAGAGAGTAAAATCCACCCAAGAGCTAACAGTGTTTATATATAACTAGTGCTGTTTAGATGGTATGAATTTCTTTCTATTTGTTTATAGTTTTATACTTTGACCATGTATCACAGTTTTAATGGAGGAATCAATCTGCACTAAAAAGTAGATGAGTCTTTGTCACAATATGTAACTCTTCTGATCTATGATAGGCAAGGTGGTGCGGGAGGCACTTTGGGACCTGCAAGGAAATTTAAGTCAAGAGTTTTTAGTATAGTGATGTACAAAGGGAAATCAATTAAATTGTACAACAACCAAAGAGTAATCACAATAGCACATTATAATTAGTTTCCAAAAGTCTCAATGACAGCGACTGAAAGTTATTCTACTTCAATATTAATAATACTATCTAACCAGCTATAAATATGAGCAGTCAAACTCAGCAGTTGTTATGTACTCACGCAGTGTACCTCCTGAATTACTTTCGTGGTTGCAGCCCCTATTTGTGTATTTTACTGTGGGTTAAGGTTAAGGTGAATGCAATGGTAAGCAGGATTTTTTTTTAATATTATTTTTAGCACTTCTTTTATATTGGACTAACACCTAAAGTACATAAAGATGTTAATGTGCAACTAGGCTTTGAGAATTAAGTAGATATTTTGTCTTTTTGTAAATGATCACACCAGTTAAATGGAAAGTTCGTATTTACAAAGAATTTTGTCATCTTCTTGTGGTTTCCTGTAGTCTGGTACCATTCTTAATCTAAATAGTATGCTAAAGAGGCAGAAAAAGTAGAGCAATTAGGTCTTATAAAAATAGATGGAAACTTCCCTTGGAAAGAGAAACATTTTTGCTATTAGTCATTGCTACCACATTTCAATCGGGACAATCTTGATTACAGAGAAAACAGATTCAAAAAGCTTTCCCTTGTGATATCTCTAGGAAATACTTATGTGCTTAACTTTTTTTTAGAGAAAAGTCTTTTTTAGACCAGAAAAACTAAATCTTGAATTAAGAGTAAGAGCAGATCAAGATTTAAATATTAACATTAAGATGTCATTTTAGATATTTTCTGTCTACAAAACAGTGCAATTTTGTGATGCAATTAGCGATGTTTCCCTTTTGAGACTGTAGTAAAATTGCTCATTTAAGTAATGATGCTATTAGGCAACCATCTGTAATAAATTTGTTTTTATAGTCTATCTGAAATCATGTTCTTGAATACCAAAATGTTAAATAGTAAAACTTTACATTTTTAAAAAATAATCCTGGAATGAAAATTATTTCTGCTGATTAATCAGTGCTAGATAATTGAGATATAAGGACAGAATTTCTTCTAATAGGTACTTGGAAGACCATGGTCCTAGAATTCATATTTACTCTGGATATAAGGAGATAAACAAGCATGTAATTCCCAAACTGAATAATCTGGTTTCTTCTTGATCTTCAGAATAATTGACCATCTGCTTATTGTTTGAAATATCTTTCTGTAGTAAGCTGGGAGTAGGGAAAGCAGTGGGGGAGGGAGGAATAGTATCTATATTTAAAACTGTTTCTCTGTAAGCTTTTATACCAAACTTTTCAAAACTAAACATTTTTGGAGCACAAGCACCCAATGGCCATCAAATGTCCTTCATTTGCAATATTATTACAACTGAAAAGGCTTCAGAGGAGTGGTTTAGGAAACAGGTGTTTATGCTTAGTTAACATTTAGGCCTGATTTGAGTTCATTCAGCATTGTTGGCCTTTATTTAAGGGAATCAGCCATGATATGTTATCACATTTCTTCAGTCTTTTCTTACAGATCTCAGATTGCACAATGAACTCTGATGAATAAGGAAGGGTGCACATAAGTTTAAAATAGTCATACTGCAGGTAACAAATTAGTGCACAGCCCAGGTTTCAAGCCTGCTGAATCTCATATGTGGGAGGAGAACCACCACCAGATGGCTGCAGATACCCTGGGGCTACAAGAGCCTGGGTCTGCAGTGTACAGGAGGGTACAGAAGAAATTTTGTGTGTGTGTGCAAGAAAGAGAACCATTGTATATTTTGTATTGAGGTAAAATTCACATAATAAAATTCACCATTCATAGTATTCTCTTATATTTCCACTTTCATTCCCGACTCTAATGAGTCTTTTTTTCTCGCTCAGTCTAACTAAAGGTTTGTTAATTTTGTTTATCTTCTGGAAGAACCAACTTAGATTTTTTTTTTTTATTGACTCTGCTGTATTTCTACTCCATATTTCAATTATTTTCACTCTAATATTTATTATCGTCTGCCTTCAGCTTGTTCTGGATTAAATTTGCTGTTCAATTTTTAGTTCCTTAAAGTAAAAGATAAGGTTATTGACTTAATGTATTTCTTTCTTCATATAAGCATTTGAAGTTACTGCATTTGCTGCAATCCTTAAATTCAGATATGTTTTTATTTTTTCATTTATCTCAGCTTATCTTCTATTTTCTCTTTGGTTCTTCCATAACCCATTCATTAAGAGTATTTTGTTCAATGTTTACTTTTTTGCGAATTTTCCAGTGTTCCATTATTGATTTCAAATTCAGTTCACTGTGGTCAGAGAAGATACTTTGTATGATTTAATTTTCTGAAATTTATTGAGACTGGTTTTGCAGTCTAACATGTGGTCTGTCCTGGGGAATGTTCCATGTGCACTTGACAAGAACGTGTACTCTGCTGCTGTTGAGATGAATACCCCATATTTGTCTGTAAGGTCTAGTTGGCTTATCATGCTGTTCAAGTCCTTTGTTTCCTTATTGTATGTGTAGATAATTCAATCCATTATTGAGAGCAGGACCTTGAAGTCTCCAACTTAGATTATTATTGAACTGTCTTTTTCTCTCATCAATTACGTTACTGTTTGTTTCATATATTATGGGGATCTGATGTTTAGTACAGATATGTTCATAATTGTTCATCTTGAGGGATTAACCCTTTTATAAGTATATGTCATTTTTTGTCTCCAACAAATTTTATCTTATAGTATATCTAATCTGATATTAATATAGCTACCATAGTTGTACTTTGGTTATTATTTACATAGAATATCATTTGCTACCTTTTAATTTATAACCTACTTATTTCATTAGATCTAAGGTAACTAACTCTCTTATAGAAAACATAGTTGGATTGTCTTTTAAAAAATTTCTTCTACCATTTCTACTTTTTAGTTTACATTTAAGGTAATTACTCATAAGGAAGGACTTGTTCCTTTTTGTGATTTGTTTTTGTATATTTTATATCCATTTTGTTTCTCAGTTCCACCATTACTGCCTGCTTGGTAAATCAATAGTTTTTAGTGTATCATTTTGATTCCCTTCTTGTTTCTTTTACTATATATGTTTTGGTTATTTTCTTAGTTGTTGCCCTGGAGATTACAGTTAATACCCTAAATTTATAACAGTTTAGTTCAAATTAATACCAACTTTGTTTCAGGCGTATACAAAAACTTTGCTCCTATGAACCTTTATGCTCTTTTACGTTTTTATTGTTGCAAATTATATCTTTAAGCATTGTGAACTCATTAACAGATTTGTACTTATTGTTTTATGCATCTGTATTTTAAATCATTTAGGAAAAAGAGTATTAATACTGACTTTTATATTTATCAATGTAGTTACTTTTACCAGTGTCTCTCATTTCTTTACATGCATTTGAGTTATGGTCTATAGTCCTTTTATTTTAACCTGAAGAATTCCCATTATTTCATATAGGGCAATTCTGCTAGTGACAAATTCTCTCCATTTCTGCTTATCTTGGAATATTTTAGTTTCTTTTTCAATTTTGGTGAGTTTTTTCAGATATAGAATTCTTGGTTGGCAGGGTTCCCTCCCCTCCCCTCCTTCTCAAATACATCATTCAACTTCCTCCAGCCCCTATGGTCTCTGATAAGAAATTAGCTTTTAATCTTACTGAGGATCCCTTGTATGTGATGGGTTGCTTTTCTCTTAATGCTTTCAATATTTTAAATTTTAATAGTTTGATTATACTGTATCTTAGTGTGAGTCTCCTTAAGTTTATCCTACTTTATCCTTGAGCTTCTTGGATGTTTAGATTCATGTCTGCCATCACATTTGGAAAGTTTTAGCTATTATTTCTTCAAATATTATTTCTCTTTTTCTTTCTTCTGTCTTTCGGGGACTCCCATTATGCATATATTGGTATGTTTGATGGTATGCAACAGGTCTCTTAGGCTCTTTTCATTTTTCTTTCTGCTTTTCAGACTGGATAATCTCAATTGGCCTTATCTTGAAGTTCACTGATTTGTTCTTCTGCCTGGCCAAGCCCCTCCAGTTGTTGAACCACTTTAGTGAATTTTTCTGAAATGAGAAATTTTATTTTGCTTTATCAGACTTTCTATTTGATCTTTTATTATTTCTCTATGTTTATTGATATTCTATATTTCATGAGACATCATTATCTTGGTTGACTTTAGTTTTTTGTCCATAGTGTCTTTTACCTCTTTGAGCATAAGACAGTTCATTTAAAGACTTTGTCCCGATGTTCCATAGCACTGTAGGATGACTCTGGTTAACAATAATATATTACACAGTTTTAAGTAGCTAAGAGGAAAATACTGAATGTTGCTAACACAAAGACATTATAAATGTTTGAGGTGATGGATATGCTAATCACCCTGATCTGATCACTACATATTATATGCATCATAACATCATTCTGTATCCCATAAATTATGTGTCAATTTAAAAACATTTAAAATTTATGTACGTAACTTCTGTGATATGGACAAAAGATTAAAGTATCAGAATTTGCAAAAAAAAAATTTTAATAAACTTTATCTCATAAGGTTAATGCCTGGATATCTTCAGGTATCGTTTCTATTAGTGTCTTTTTTTTTTTTTTTTTCATGCTTATGGACTGTATAATCTTGTTTCTTTGCATGCCTCGTTTTTTATTAGAAGCTGAACATTTTGAATATTATATTCTGGTAAATCCAAAAATCAGATTCTCCATCCTTTTCAGGCTTGTTTGTTAAGTGACTTTTATAGTCTATATTCTTTGTTTTGTGTGGCCATTGAAGTCTCTTTTCTGTTAGGTTAGTAGTCAGCTGGTAATTCAACAGAGATTTTCTTAAAACTTGGACCAAAAAATACTTTTTAAAATCTGAATTATTTGCAGATGAACTGCATGTTTGTGTGTTGGGTATGTCTTCAACACACATAAGCCTCTATTTCCTGCATGTGCAGAGCCTGAGGTCAGCAGGTGATGAGAGCTTTGGGCCTTTCTCAGGCCTTTTGTGAGAATGTTCCAGGCTTCTAGATTCCCAGAAATATATTGGTACTTTTCAGTGCTCTTATTCCCCAGATCATCTCATTCCCATTCCTTCTTCACAATATTTTTGTTTAGTCTATTGTTTGTCTTAACCATTATTCATTGTTCCGGGTAGCACTGACTAATCCATTTGCCTTTAAACATTTTACATAAATGACCCCCACTAGCTTTCTCAGCCCTAGGAAAATTAGCAGTTGGGTAAAACAAAAGCAAGCCCTTTGAGCCAATCTTTCAGGGATCCACTAGCCAGGTCAAAATAAACAGCAGTTCTTTGAAAATAAGGTCCATTGTGCTCCTCTAGTACTTGGTACCTGTCCTGAGCACACAGTTGTCTTGAAGGCCGTCACTGAGCTGAGGAGCATGAGTCAGAATCAAAGTAAGTTAAAATGCTGCATAGCTCTTTTACTCAGATTCAGCTGTGTTTTTTGTTTTTTCTTAAGTATTCCTCTCATTTCTATAAGCTCCTAAGTAGTTTCTAGAATTCCAAAAAAGTTGACTAACAGTTCTTGCTAGTTTGTTGATTGTTTTTGTGAACTGATAGACTTTTGAGGTTCCCTACGCCATCATTTTTGAGATTGTGTTTAAATTGCCTGTTCATTTATATTTACAGAGTTAGAATGAACATGAAAACAAGTAAATAACTGCCATTTTCAGCATTGAACCTCTTTGATTTAGCAAAATACTGACACATAACAGGAGCTAATGTTTATTCTCACATCCTATATTGTTATCAAAATTATTCCAAATTCCATTTTACCCTGCTTCTTCCAGTTTCTGGGATCCTGTATCAACCATAAAACTTTTTCTTGCTGGTCATACTGTCAGAAGGACATGTTTAACTAACTGGTCAATTAGATCTTCTTGCCTTCATGTGCTAGATTATGTGGGGGCTTAGAAAATAAACATCTCCCAACTTCAGGAAGATTTACAAGGGCATAGGAGATATCAACTGAATAATAGTGATAATTGGAGAAAATTTTGTGGCCTGGAACTGTCGGACAAAAATGTAAATTGGATGAGGTTCCTGAGATGAATCTACAAGGATAAGTGGGATTTGAATCAGTTTAGATAGACGGAATGGCATTCAAAGGTACGAGCATCTAGATTAGAGAGAAAAGAGCATATAGGAAAGTAGAGGAAATGTGGCATGTTTGGAAAGGCAGATTCCTGTTGTGCTTTTAAAAGATATGGCCCTGAACCAGGTGCTAGATAGTTCTATTTTGGTAAAATACTGTAACTGAAAAAAGTACTCACATGAGAGTAAGAAGATAGGAGTTTTGAGGTGATTTTGCCACTGACTGTTTTGCTTTAGATAAATGACTCCCCCTCACTGGGCCTCAGAATTGTCTTTTATACATTAGTGGGATCAGAATAGATAATACGGAGAGGTCCTTTCAGCTCTAACTGTAACGCTTAAGGTTCTTGCCTAGCCACGCCAAAGAACTGGTGCTGACCACACGAGTGATAAGAGACACGGACCGAGGGTGAGAAAAAGCCGTAGGCTTTATAGAACCAAGTGAAAGTACAAACTTCCGCAGTGTGGAAGGGGTCTTGAATGGGTAGCCAGAGTCAGATTATACAATTGCCTTTGAAATTCTTTAAGGTTGGAAATATGTGTGGCGGGAAGATGTTACTAGAGCGAGAAACAAAGGCAGTAAATTATTTTGTGACATGTCTTAGATTTTGAGGAAAACTGGAATTGCAACTTAGGTTTTATCTACTTTATGACCTTGCAGCGGCATGGCAAAGGAGACAGGATCTTACAGGACTTTATAAAGTATGTTTACAAGGAATTGGAATTGGGAGCATAGATAAGGTCTGCTGGTCACAGAAAAATGGGCAGTTAACATTCCTTTTAGTTTTGGGGGAGGGCAAAAGGAGAGAGGACACAGGGAAGCTTACAGCAAAATTTTCACTGTTTATAGCTTTCTTGGGGAAGAAAATGCATGCACAAATCCTGATGTTAGGAATATTTTAAGCATATGTCTTCAATATTATTCATCCAGGACCAAAGTTAAGTCCTGATACAGGAAATGAGTGAGTTTCACAGCTTTCTGAGCCCCTACTCAACCCAGGAAACCCAGATGGCCCCACCTCTCATAACCATCTAAGATATGACTTGTAACAGTCTTGCAGCCCTTATTTTCTTCCTTCCTTTTTAAATTATTCTTCCTTATTCCGTCTACCTTCGATTAAAGAAAAAAGGTGAGAAACAAGGAAAAACACTATGAGATATGAGAACTCATGCAGCTCACAGAAACTGACAAAAAATGTGTGTCAATATATTTAGAACCCAGTTGTGAATTTTCTTTCTTGTAATAGCAATTACTTAATATACTCATAATAATCTTGTAGAACTTCATGTCTGATAAGCGTCTAAAACCTATTTCTGTGCCGGTGATGCCAGTCTTTTTAAGTATTTAACTAAAATTCATCCACTGACCAAGAAGTAACTTTAATTTACTTCTGAAAATGAAATTTTGAGAAATTGATGAAAAGCTTAATGAACATGGGGATTTATCACCATTAAAAGCAGAATGACAGGCAGAAGCCTCCAGCACTTTTTGAATTGTTAGCTCTCGGTACTCTTGTCAATAATTGATTGGCTGTAAAGTTACAAGAAGGGTCACCTCATACCTTTTATCTCAAGCATTTATTCTGTGGAATTTCTATGAACACAGTAAGATTAATAGAAATTAGACTCTAATGAAGAAACTCAGGACATTAGGATTATTCCAGTTAAGGTAATCAGACAGAAGACTGGATGGCTTGAGGATATATATTTTTTCATTCCTTTTTTATAAATAGAAGAGATGCTGCCAAATCACATACAAATGCAAATGTTCTGAAAATGGAGAACTATTATTAGAAGCCTTGCATTCTGTCATCGGCATAATAAAAACTGAAAACTCTACTTGACAGGCTAGAGCAGTCAGCCTATTGCAAAGGCACCTACACCAATCTTAGATCTGATAGGAAAAATTGCTTAGAGCAGCGGCTCTCAAACTTTACCCTTCATCAAAATTACCTGAAAAGTTTGTTAAAATAGATTGTTGGACCATCCCTCCAGAGTTTCAGAGTCAGTGGGTCTGGGTGGGATCCAAGAGTTCTCATTTGTACCAAGTTTTTAGGTAAAATTGATGCTACTTGTTTGGTAAGTGCTGGTGTCAATGGCAAGTAACATCTAAACTGAGACATGGAGGAGATACAGGATTTAGCAAAACACTGTGTTTGTATAGGTAGGAGGAGGGATGGTGAGGAAAGCTGAGGGCAAAGGCTCAGATAGAGGATAACTGCATGTCATCCAGAGGGACCTGCAGAATAGGATGTAGAGAGTGCGGAGAGATGTGGCTGCAGAGGTGAGGAGGAACCAATTTTTAGAAGTGTTTTACCATACTAAATTTTGGTGGAGAGCCAGTGACTATAAGCAGGGAAGCAATATGATCAGATGTACAATAGCAAAAGACCATGTTATCCATCATAGAGTGTGGATTGAAGGTGGGCCAGACCAGTAAGGAGACTAGTTAGGAAGCTACTATAGGAATGAATTGGTGGCTAGGAGCTGTATAGTGGCAGTGAGAATGGAGAAAAATAGAAGAATTTGAAAGATACTTAAGAGGTAGACATTAAATTCTTCATGATTCATTTGATTGCTGGAACGTGGATAAGGGAGAAAAATCCAAGTTTATTCCTAAGCTTCTGCTTCGTACAGTTAGACAGGGCTGTAACACAACAGCAAAGGTGGGTTGGAGAAGGAAGGAGTGGAGAGAGGGGTGATTTTGTGTCAGGCCCTGCTGATGTCCAGTGGGCCCGTGAGTATACAGGGATTGAGCCCAAGAGAGTGATCTGAACTGGAGGTATAGAGGTAGGACTTGCTGGCATATAGATGATAACTGAGATAGGGGAGCCAATGGAGTTGCTTGGGCGCAATATGGAGTAATAATATAACGTGGCCACATTTAGGAGATCCTTGGAAACACTGCCATTTAAGGGGAAGACTGAGGTAGAGAAGTCTGCAATAGAGATTGAAAAGCAGCTAGCCAAGAAGTGGGAAGAAACTAGGAAGAGAGAACTAGGAAGAAAACCAAGAGAGTGTGACATCATGGAAGCTGAGGGTTCCAGCCACATCAAAAGCTAGGGAGAGACCATGTAAAATAAGAAGTGAACAACATCAGTTTGCTCTTGGAGGAAGGTCATGGGTAACCCAAGTACAAGTTCTTATGGTGAGCTATATAGCTTGAACCAGAAATGTCTAGAAAATGAGAAAGCATAGGCAGATGAATATGATGACAATTTCTGGGTTACCCATTTTATCATTTCACAATGATTTCCATGAATTTGTCTGCTATTAATAATGAAAATTGAATGTGCCCTTTAAATATGCCTTTTCATATTAAATTTTGGATGTTTCTTACAGTCTTCCCATATATGTTGGGCTTTCCTTCAGAAATAGTGAAACCTTCTGAACTCATGGTCTCCTGAAGATTTAGCTATGAAAAAATAATGGAAAAGTCATCCATATAGGAAGTCCAATGATTTGAAATTTTTTCTACAGTTGTATTTCATACAAATGCGTGTCTGCGTATTCTTTTTTATAGTCTGACCTGTAGGCTTCTTTTCAGACAATCCTAGAAAAATGCATCTTATTCCATTTTACAAAAACCAATATCCTGAAATGCTTAGATTGAAGTGTAGAGTTGTGTTTATTATGTTTTCTATTATTTGAAAGCCAACAAAATCAATAATGGAAGACTCATGAGGGATTTTGCTTTGGTTCTGCTCTCTTGAAATGAGATTATAGGCATTTTACAATCTTGAATTCTCAAGCTATACAACAAATACCCAAAGGGCCAGCTAGAAAACATAAACATTTCTGATAATTTAGAAATGAAATTTGAGTAAAAATTTCCTTTGCAAAAGATAAAACTTAACTGATTAAGAAGTATTTTAAAGGAGACAGTTACTTAACAAATCCACTATTAGCTCTCTATGAGATTTAAAGTTTCGACGGGAATTGTGAAACAAGTATAAAAAATATATTTATCACATTTTGACCATAGAAAGAATATATAGTTCATAACTATTTTTTTCTCTGAAGCACTCTCAACCTGATGAAAACTCCTTGCCTTAACTTGAAAACTCCCTAGGAGTTGCTGGGTATTGAGAACCAAACTTTGCTTCCTGCCAACCTGTTCCCCCTACTGTCCCTAAAGACAGCTTGCATTTCCCTGCTTTTGAGTCCCGTCAATTAGAATATCCCCTTATATATTTCCCACTTTCCTTCATTTCTACCTATTGATGTCCCCCAAAGCCCAGATCAAATACTGCCTGTTCTATTGGGTTAGATTTGCTAGCCACATACAATATATAATGTTAGCTATTGCACATGGTAGCTATTTGCAAACTTAGTTCTAGTTAAATTGTAAGTTTCTAGAGACAAAAATTGTATCTTATACCTTCCACATTGCCTAGCATGATGCCTAACATATGGTTGTCACTATATGAATGTTTGTTCATTATATTTAAAATGTTTACATTAAGAGTAAAGCTAGAATTTGGAACCATTTTCTCTTTTTCTGCCCTTGCCAAACTATGGAAGAAAAGTGGATCAGGTTCTCTCCGGAGAATGTAGTCATTCAAAATTTAGAATTCATCCAGGTTCAACCAGAAACAAATATGTGTACATTATGATTACAAATTTCTCCTACAGAAAATAACATTGGAACTGGCAAATACTAATTTTCCAAGAAATTTCTATTTCTAAGGTAGAATTCTTGAATCTTTTAATCTGCTAATTACAATAGAAACCTTCTTATCCAATATAACCGGACTTAGTATTATATTTGGTCAATTTGTTGAAGTTTTTTAAAGTAGAAAAGCATTAACAAAATATATAGACACTGTAATTTAAAACACAAATAATCACTCACCAGTCTTTTTGAAATAAGGCTTCTTTTTGACTATGGGTTTGATATTTAGAGTTCATTGTTCTCTCTATAGCATAAATCACCAAAATGTATTATCTACTGCCTTGTGTTAAATTTCTTTGAAGTAATCTTAGTGTAGAAATTTAGCTTTTTGTTTATTGACCACTCTCTATTTTAAAATTTCTTCACTTCCACTAAGTTAACATTTTTTTATTTCTATCTTTCCAAAACATTCAGGAGAGATTTCATAGAAAAAGTTTCCTTGCCTGCGCACGGTGGCTCTTGCCTGTAATAATCCCCAGCACTTTGGGAGGCCAAGGCGGGCAGATCTCCTGAGGTCAGGAGTTCAAGACCAGCCTGGCCAACATGGTGAAACCCCGTCTCTGCTAAAAAAAAAAAAAAAAAAAAAAAAACAAAAAAAAAAACAAAGATTAGCCAGGCATGGTGGCACATGCCTGTAATCCCACCTACTTGGGAGGCTGAGGCAGGAGAATCACTTGAACCCAGGAGGTGGAGGTTGCAGTGAGCCGAGATCACGCTGCTGCACTCCAGCCTAGGTGACAAAGCGAGACTCCATCTTAAAAAAAAAGTCTCCTTTTGTTTCATAATCATGTATAATTATTTTATTTAATATTTAATTATAACAGTGGGCATAATTTGGGAACAAATACACCTGATTCATAACAAATAGTAATTAAACTGATTGGAGCAGAAGTGCTTAGGCATAGTGCCAGTGTTAGCATCCGCCAGTGTTAGCATTCACTATGACATGGATAGCACTTAATACATTGCATATACAGAATGGAGAGTAACTGTTAATCTGGGGAACTGATGAGATGGAGCGTGGTTAAGAGATCTTCTGTTTTACTTGTATTTGTTGCTGTATTTCTGACAGTGTTCCACAGAAAAATTGAGAAGTATTTTGTTAATAATTAAATAACTTTTCCCTCTGTCCTGAAGGACAGTGGGGTTAATTTAATGGATATGTTGTGTTAATTCAGGGAGAATTGCCAAAGGTCTCTATATGGAGGAACAATATAGCATAGTACATCAAGGCTATTTCAGGTGTATTGGCTTCATTTCTGGATTTAGAACAATCTTTATAAAAAATTCATTTGACTTAAAGTTATTCAAAGAATGAAGTGAATGAGAGAATAGAACATTAAGAAAATGTATTTTTATGCTTTATGGAAATTGGTTACAGACACTCTCATAGTATCATAAACCACTCATGGTAGTGTATGTCAAATCATAATTTTGTGACATCAAATATCAGAGTGGGGTAGGGAGTTAAAATCAGCCGAGAATATTCTAGAAATGAAATTGAAGAATGGGTAGAGTATTCCTATAGTAAGGGTGCATTTTGTCTTCACACATTATTTAGAGATAGAACAGTGCTTAGATATCATCTAATCTAGTAGTTCTCAACTCTGGCTCTTCATCTGAGATATATACAGAAAAAACTCTTAGTTTTTAAAAATCACATTTCCTGTAGGCCATCCCAATTTTCTTCCTTAATGCAATGACCTTATTTAGTCTACCTAGTGTTTAAATATTTCTCTCATTTTTATTATTCGTATTATTTTTGGTAATATGATAAAATGACCATGAAAGTAAGTAATATGAAATTATTTTCAGAAAATACCTTTAATAACATTCTACTATAAAAACAACTGGTTGAAGGAAGTTTTTTGAGTTAGTGTAATATTGTAAAATACAACCACTTGCTTTCAGGACTATTTTTTGATCCCCCAGAAACCTTGTTTGAGCAGTGTTTGCCAACGGATCTTTCTAAAGTCCTGAGAATTTTCCTTGAAATATTAAGACACACTCAAAGACCTCCCATCATATATGAACCTATTGACCTAATGGACTCTAATGAAAGATATTTGTTTTACTACTGGAAGATAAACTAAGATAAAATTAAAGTATGAGCAATACTGTTTCTGGATTTTTGTCATGTTAAAACTCTACATAAGCCAGGCACAGTGGCACGTGCCTGGCGTCTCAGCTACTTGGAAGGCTGAGGCAAGAGGAATGCTTGAGCCAGGAGTTCAAGGATGCAGTACACTATGATTGTGTCTGTGAATAGCCACTGCACTCCAGCATGGGCAACATAGCAAGACCCCATCTCTAAAACAAAAACAAATACAAAACAAAGCAAACTCTGATTAGCTAGATTTTGGTGGGCTTACATTTTACCTAGAAAAATAAGTTATTTTATACTTTCTGAATGTTAGGTTTGCTTTCACATTTGAACTTTTGCTTTTCTAGGGTTTTGAAGGTGTTTCTTTCACGAACGGCTCAACGAATTCCATATATGACTGGTGGACGGGTAATGAGGATGCTGGCAGTAATACTCTTGGTCGTGTTTTGGTTTCTCATTGGCTGGACTTCATCTGTGTGCCAGAATTTGGAGAAACAGATTTCACTTATTGGCCAGGGGCAAACATCTGATCACCTCATCTTCAATATGTGCCTCATTGACCGCTGGGACTACATGACAGCAGTTGGTACGTGGTCACTTGTTTTGTGTGATGGTCTTACCATTTTTCAGTAGCATTAAAACTGACTTCTTTAAAAGTCTTGCCAGACTCTTTTGTAAAGCCTAAACTAATCTCACCTAATGTAATTCTGGTAAAGTAACATGAAAATGGCAGTAATGGCATGTGAAATGCAAACTTTTTTCTGGACGTTTCTATTGTTTTTCAAAGGCATGTAGCTTTGTTGAGAAAATGTAATCAAATCAGAAAGGAGAAATGAAGTGAATAATGGCAACTTCTGTGTATAAAGAGCTTACTTTTTTCGATCTTATCAATTGGTCCCCATTTGATTAATATTAGCTATTCTCTTGATCTATTTCCTTACTTGGGAGAAAAAAGGAAGCATGCTGTTTTTTAAGATAAAATGTTGGCCCTATATCAGACTTGGTGTCTAGGGCACTCTTTGGAAAAAGGTTGTCTCTGCAAAATTTCTGATTAATCTATCTTTCCTATGCTGACCTCAAAAGATAACTTATTTATAATTTTTATCTCTGGAGGTATAGAATTACACAAAGACTAAGCCATGCTCCATGAATGTAGTAAGTGCTATGTGGCTGAGAACCTGGAGAACTTTCAAGAGCTGCATCATGGCTTGGGCCCAAAACACAGATTATTTTTCTGGCAGCCCAGTGTTTTGAAAAGATGAGGAGGAAAATACACAGGAATTTTTCTGTTGCTAATATTAGTCTATTTTAAGCTAAGTCTCTAAACACACAAAAAAAGGGATATTTTATTGTTGTTCCCCTCAGTAAGCCACAGGACAAACCATAATTGTCTTTGGCAGATATAAAAAACAGAAACATGAGTTTGATTCCCATTTTTTGTCCCCCTCATATTTTGCAATTGTTGGCTATTCACATCTAGTCTTTTGCTGGAAGCTAATAAAATGTGTATTGAGTTTACAGTTCAAATGGAGGAATATTTTTCTGGGTAAGATATTTTAGGAATCTTATAAACCTAGTATCTGCAATAGTGAAGCAATATGAGTATGTAAAGAGAATGATTATAATATATAAAGCTTATTATATTTTGGGTAATATAACTCTCAGAAGATAAATCATGACACTAGGGTAGAAAGCGATTCTGATCTTGGCTTTAGTCTGGATATGAAAATTAAATTGTATAGATAAAAAATTTCTACTCACCCTAACATTATTTTATGCTTTCAATGCAAGTTAACCAAATAGGAAAAATCATTTCCTTGTATTATTATGAAGCAAAGGCCACTAGTTTTTATTTTTCTGTTTTACAAAAAGAAAAAAAAAAACAGCAAACCCCGCCCCCAAAAAAGAAAACAACAAACCCTCAAAATACATGATGACAAACAAGCAGAGAGCATGGCCTATTACCAAGAATTTTTTATGCATTGGAATTGAGATGCATTTGAGACCTTTAAAGATTTATTTTGCCCTCCAAAGAGAATCATATTCATGATTTCTATGTAGAAATATACAGAAATATGTAATTGATAGTAACCTGTATAGTCATTATTCCTTTCATTAGATAGCTTCTTATTGATTCACATAGATGCAAAAAAATTATTAAAAATTATTAGAAAGCAAAGTTAAGTGGTGAATATTCTTGGTGCAATAGTTTAGTAAAAGGAGATAGCAGTTTGTACTAGAACTCAGGAACCTTTTATAGAGGACAAGTTCTTTAACCATGGGTAATATTTACATTACCATAAAGAGGCGTAAAAAACATTCATTTTATAAGAATAGTGAAGGTCCAGGCCTGGTGACTCATGCCTGTAATCCCAGCACTTTGGAAGGCCGAGGTGGGTGGATCATGAGGTCAGGAGTTCAAGACCAGCTTGACCAACATGGTGAAACACCATCTCTACTAAAAATACAAAGATTAGTCAGATGTGGTGGTACAGTCCTGTAATCCCAGCTACTTGGGAGGCTGAGGCAGAAGAATCGCTTGAACCCAAGAGGTGGAGGTTGCAGTAAGCCGAGATCATGCCACTGCACTCTAGCCTGGGAGACAGAGTAAGACTTTGTCTCAAAAAAAAAAAAAAAAAAAAGAAAAAAAAAGAAATAGTGAAGGAGTGGGGCAGTGGCTCACACCTGTAATCCCAGCTACTCAGGAGGCCGAGGCATGAGAATTGCTTGAACCTGGGAGGTGGAGATGGGAGGTAGAGATTGCAGTGAGCCGAGATCATGCCACTGCACTCCAGTCTGGGCAACAGAACAAGACTCCATCTCAAAAAAAAAAAAAAAGTGAAGGATGAAAGTGGGTGGAAATTGTGTGAAACAGAATACATTGTGAGTAATGCTGGATGGTTGAGTTTCTTGTGAGTTTATTAAATATACTGTTAATAATACTGTATGGTTACGTTTATTGAAAATGTCTTAGAGGAATTTAGAGAAGCAGAAAAGTGATATAATGAATCAGTAAATTCAATCAAGGTGACTATAAGGACATATTTTTTTTTTTGAGTGAAATGTACCAAACTCACCAAATTCAGGGGTTGGGGAGTTGGAATCATTAGAAGGGAGAAAGAGCAGCTCTCAAAGTGTGGTCCTAGAACCTGCAGCAGCTGCATCACCTGGGGACTTGTTAGAAATGCAGATTCTTAGAGCCCACTCTGACTTCCTCAATCAGACACTCCCGGATAGTGGAGCACAGCAATCTGTGTTTCATAAGCATTCCAGGTGATTCTCATATTACTCTAAAGTACAGAACTGCTGACTCTTTGGAGGGAATCAGATGATCTTATGAGAACATAAAGATAACTAATCTCAATAGTGCCCTGGCCATTCCATTCACTCTTGCTGTTCCCCTGGTAAAAACACTAGAACATTCTTTGCAATTATTATTTCAAATCCTCTTTTCATACCTCCAAACTCTCCATGTTTCTCTTTTCTCTTAGTAGATGACTTCTACTTGAAAAAACAATAAACAGGAGCCATACAATAGAAATGTCTTCAAATTCCTGCCTTCATATCTATAAATCTTTCCATATCCACATTTATTCTTATCTTTTTCTCTTCATATTATATCTAAGGTAACACCACAACCTGTGCCAGACTCATCTAACATTTTGGCACCCTCATCTCCAGTGGCCACTCTCACTTTATGTGAACTTTCTGTTATATAAAACTCCCCTACCTCCAAATCACTCGTTGAAGAGACTGAAGAATTCTGTTTTGTTTTGTTTTGTTTTTTTTCCAGTAGCTTTGGGGGTACAGGTGGTTTTGGTTACATGGATGAATTGTATACTGATGAAGTCTGAAATTTTATTGCACCTGTCACCCAAGGTAGTGTACATTGTACCCAGTCTGTAGTATTTTATCCCTGACCCCCTAACTCCTTCTGAGTCTCCAGTGTCCATTATACCACTCTGTATGCCTTTGTGTGCCCATAGCTCACCTCCCACTTATAAATGAAGACATACACGATTTGGTTTTCCATTCCTGAGTTATGAACAACTCCATTCCGATCACAACCCATTTCTAGCTCATTTACTCCCTCTACAATAGCTCTTTTCAGATTGTTTTCATTGTACTTTACTGCTCCTAAATTCTGCTCTCCTCCAGAGAGAAAGCTTACCGGGCAGCAGATTTTTTCCACTTGCAGTATTGGAACTATGAAAAGAAAATGGGCATTTTTGAAAGACATTAATTTTGAATAATTCTGGGAAAGAGGACATAGAGAGTAGTGACGACCCTGAGATAGACAGTGCAAGAGAAAATGAAGATTCATAGCTTGAGAGGGCTGCAGGGCATGCAGTTCCTTAGGCAATGACCAGGTCTCAGTTAAAGAGGTACCAAGAAACTAAGAGAAGAGACTGATTCTAGTGGTAGGATCTAGGTCATGGCTTCAGGAATGAGATAGAAGTATCGAAACTTAAGAGGCAGAAATTAAACTAATACCCCTAAAGATGTTAGGCGATAACATTAGGGTCTCTTAGAAAATCAAGACTCGTGATGAGCGTGCAGGGACCAAGAAGTAAGAGGAAATTAAATTTTTGGTGGTGTTTTTGTCATCTCACAGTCATTGTTTTTGTCCTATAAACTACTGTAACACATTAGTTCCCATAGTGTACTCATCCTATAGTGACACTGTTCTCTAAAAAAAAAAAAAAAAAGTCAGGGCATATAATTTTAAAAAAGAATATTTGGAATTAGGACTGTCTTGAGAAATCTGAGACATGTGGTTGTTGTAATTATTTTTCACACTATGCTAATAAAAGTTTTCATTTATTTCTCTTTCAGCATGCAGCATCAATATTTAACCTCTCAATTTAATGGCTTCTAATGTGTAGTGTGTGCCTTTTTACAGTCTCTTTATAGAGCTCTATAAGTAACATGGTTTTGATACTCAGACTGTTAATCCAAAATAAATCCATATATCTTCAGTCAGCTAGAAAACCTGTACTGCTGAACACTAAATTATTTCCTGGATCCTAAGCCGAAATGTTCCCATGTAGGAAGGGGCTGTAGAGAGGGAGGAAATAGGCTTAACCATGAGCGTAATGGGAAATCTTTCTCAAGAAGCTGTATGCACTTACATTAGTGTCAAGAGCTCGTTCAGAAAAAAAGAAAAAGTGATGATAAATATATTGGTACCTTTGCTTTCTGGATCAGCTTTACCCATCAAAAACAATCCCTTTTTCAAAATAAGAAATCATTTGAGTGAGTGAACTACTAGTTTTTCCAGTGAAGTAGAGCTGTAGTTAGAAATATGGGTCATACATTCAAAGACCGGGTTCATTCTATTTTTGCTCATTGCACGGGGCTGCTCCAAAACTGCTCAGATAGATGACTTTCCTACCACAGTGTTTCAAAAGAGAAAACACGTATAGAAAATAGGTTGGAAAAATCTCAGAAGCTACAAGAGCCACAGTGTCTTCTTGAGGAAATTATTTTAAAACATAGAAGGGGGAAAATGGCTTTCAGAATCACATTGTCATTTATATCCATTGATAATTTTCAATTATTTTGTTTGTCCTGTATTTAAAAAATGAGATAAGTGCGTGAACCCGGGGGGCGGAGCTTGCAGTGAGCCGAGATCGCGCCACTGCACTCCAACCTGGGCGACAGAGCGAGACTCCGTCTCCAAAAAAAAAAAAAAAAACAAAAAAAAAATGAGATAAGCTTTAATGGAAAAAAATAAGGATAAGGACATTGCTACATGGACATTGGACAATGTGAGAAGTGCTTTTCAGGCAGAGTAGTCAGTTTTTCTTAACAAATGACTTTATTCATCTGGTGGAAAGAGAATTTTAAAATTTGGATGTTCCAAGACATTTCTACATTATAATTCCTATAAATATTTAAACTGCCATACCTTTTTGAGAATCATGTACATCTATAATAACAATACATACTATAGTACTTATACTACTCATCATTATATGACTCAGTACCCTGCATTTTTCTGAGTACATTTAAATGTATTTTCTGTAGCTCACTGAAGACAAAAGAATCTTTCCATCTGCTCCTCCCTCTTGTAACTACATGCTCCTCAGCAACATGGCCTACATTGTTCACACTTATCCCTGACACAGAGAACCTGACAGGTGTAGGATCTTGAAAAATATTTGTTGAAAGAACAAAGCAGTCAGCTGTCTTCATCTTGTGATATTTTCTATTGTCAGACTTAGACCAGTATGAGGAAACATGTTAAAGCTAAGGACTGTGGAAGTCATACACTTGTCCCAGCTTCATTTTCATGGTAAATGTATATGTTCAAATTTGGGGGGAGGTATTTTGGAGCAAGTTATAGAAACTAATGGATAATTGCTGGCCATTTTATGAAACTCTACCTTTGACTTCTCCAACGGTCGTAATAGATTGGTACAAACTTGCATGGCAAAGGAAAACTATAAAACGTATTACATAGTGTAATTACAAATATTGAAGCAGAATACAATAGATTTAAGGAATATTTTGATTATTTCACTATCGTCCTAGAGCTATCTAAAGAATAAAGGGGTTGGCGGGGCACGGTGGCTCACACCTGTAATCCCAGCACTTTGGGAGGCCAAGGCGGGCGGATCACAAGGTCAGGAGATCAAGAACATCCTGGCTAAAACGGTGAAACCCCATCTCTACTAAATACAAAAAAAAAAAAGTAGCCGGGTGTGGTGGCGGACGCCTGTAGTCACAGCTACCCGGGAGGCTGAGACAGGAGAATGGCATGAACCCAGGAGGCAGGGCTTGCAGTGAACCAAGATGGCACCACTGCACTCAAGCCTGGGTGACAGAGCAAGACTCTGTCTCAAAAATAAATAAATAAAAATGAAATAACAAAAGAATAAAGGGGTTGAGACTGGGAAACATTCTCCTAAATTAATGAAGAAAATAAACCAATGTATCATGTCATACTCATTTTGGAAACTATTGGTAGTATGACTGTCATAATTTTTTTTTTTTCCTAAATCTTCCTACCCTGGTGGGTAAATTGGCAGTCAATTGTCCACGTTCAGGATATTTTGCAATAGCATTAAACTTGTCATATTAAAAAGTCAAAACTTTATTCCCCTATGAGTTTTCTAATTGGATAATACAAACTGACAAGTAAGCAGAATTGACTTCTCATGCCTGAATTAACTGTTATAATTTCACCCCTAGAGTCAAGTAGACCACATCTTGACACCTGTTTAGATATCCCAGGCAGGCAGGTCCTCCAGTATAAGGCACCCAAATTGAAAATATATTTATTTAATAACAGAGGTTGTGATGTAATGGAGTTCATCCATTGACATATGTAGTCGAATAGCACTCAATTTGTGATTACACATTTAGAACATACATTGAAGATACTGAAGCAGAACCAGTGACCAAGATAAGCTAGAACAAGCGGGCAGATTCTTACCTTACCTGCAAGAAACAATAAGACTGCAAAAAAGTAGCTAATAAATGGTAGCATTGAGGACATTTAGAGCTTTCCTTCTGTGACTAAATCTGTGCATCAAACTTTAATATTGACCCAGGCAAGCGCTGAGCTGTTTCCACAGTTTCTTCCAGAAGTTAAGTGATGAAAGAATGTTATAAAACGTTATGTGATTGAGAATAAATCTATTTTACTGTCCTCCTGGCATAAGAATACATCCAAAAAGCCCTATCTAGGCTTCTATTTGTCCTTTGTTATCTCCTGTAATTCTGTCTTTCTGTATCACTGATATAGCCTAACTCTTCTCAACAGCATTTATATGATCTAATAACTGTTCCCTGATAGGAACCCTGTTATAAATTCAGTTCTCTCCCCATACCTTCCACCTCTTCGTAGTTGTGAAAGTCCGATGATACATGAGGAGTCTCATGGTTCTGGAAACTCAGAGCTTGACATCGCTTGTTATGTATTTTATTCACCACATTGAAAAGAAAGACATAAATGAAAATACAAGCAATAATTAAACAGGTGTGATAGGCTTGAGTCTAATTCCATTTGGAAATTTTTAAATATTTGTCTTTTAGTGAATTCCAGCATTGATTAGTTCACTGTTCAAAAGTATTAGTTTCCATGGATTTCACATAATATAAAATATTGCCATTATAGAAAATAGTCCTTATTCTTCTTTATGGACATGCTTTTCTTCTTTGTTCTTCCCTTTCCTGGTACAATATTTTTAACATGCACACACACAAAAAAAACAGGCAGTGTATTCAGTAATTTAATTAGTCATATGCCAATGTTTAGAAAGAACTGAGAAAAATACAGCAACTCTTCTCGCTGAGTTATATAAGGAAATTCTAAAATAGCAATTGTTTTTAAGGTTTTAAATACTTAATTACCCTAGAAGATTAGGCTTTATTATGGCAGGTGAAATGTGATATAAGCACCATTTAATGAATGTTACAGAAAATAGACTTCCTCTTCATCTGACAGATTAATGTTCTTTATTTAGGTTCATTATGTATATTTTCTTTTATTCCAGTATATCATATGCCTTAATGCACACTGCACTACTTGTTACTATTTTAAACATACATTTTTATTTAAAAACATTTTTTTGAGTCAGAGTCTCCCTCTGTCACCCCGGCTGGAGTGCAGTGGTGTGATCATAGCTCACTGCAGCCTCAAACTCCTGGACTCAAGCCATTCTTCTGCTTCACCCTCCCAAGTAGCTGGGACTTACAGGCGTACAATGATATGCCCAGCTAATTTTTAAAACATTATTTTTATTAGAGACAGACTTGCTGTGTTGACCAGGCTGGTGTCAAACTCTTGGCCTCAAACAATCCTCCCTCCTAAGCCTCCCAGGCTACTGGGATGACAGGCATGAGACACCATGTGTGACCTTAACAAGCATTTTTAATTTTCAATCAAAGGATAAAAGCGTGACCACATTGTCTTGGCTTAGGGCTATATCGCTAGAAACTACACATGCTTCTCAAAGCACTTGCTTGAGTGTCTTCAGAATAAATGGAACTGGGAGTTCTTATTTATATACCACCTCTTCTGAAAAGTGCTTTACTTTCTCCTTACCCTTTAGCATAGTTCAAATAACTGTGCCTCAAAGAAGTGTAACAGTTTTCCACAAAGGCAGAATGTGAATAATAAATAAATAACTCCCCACAGCAGTCTTCATGGTAGCCCGCCAGCTAGCACTTCAAATAGTATGTGTGAATTTCTAGTGATGCAGCCCGAGGGAAGGCAGATCACTAGTCAAAGCTACCAGGCTTTCATAAAAGATCAAAAAGCAGAAAGACACTTTGATAATAGCAGCAAGTGATCCCATATCCAGCTCCCTCCCCTAACCCATGCAAATGACAGTGTATTCATTCATTTTCACACTGCTGATAAAGACATACCTGAGACTGGGTATTTAAAAAAAAAAAAAAAATTTAATGGACTCACAGTTCCACATGGCTGGGGAGGCCTCACAATCATGGTGGAAGGTGAAAGACATGTCTTACATGGTGGCAGGCAAAGAGAATGAGAACCAAGTGAAGGGGTTTCCCTTTATAAAACCATCAAATCTCGTGAGACTTATTCACCACGAGAATAGTATGGGGGAAACCACCCTCACGATTCAGTTATCTCCCATGGTGGGGTGGGGAGTCTCTCCCACAACACATGGAATTATGGGAGCTACAATTCAAGATGAGATTTGGGTGGGGACACAACTAAGTCATATCAGACAGAGAGAGGAAATGGAAGACACAGCCTGCTCCTCTGACCTGGACCCTGTGCTCTGAGAGGACTTCCATCCGAGTCTGCCTTTGTGAGCTCATCATGTCCCCACTCTTTAATGTGTATCCATAAGCTCTGAGGCAGCTGAGTTTTGCCAGAGTTCTGTCACCCCATGTGAAACTAAAAAATGGATATGCCAGAGAGCGAGAACCCTCTACACCCTTTTTACTTAAGATGCAATGGAGAATAAGGAAAAAATCTTGGTCCCCATTCTAGCAATGTGTGAACAGAAGCAATGAAGAAAAGCCAGCCTGTGTGGCCACTCCCAATCATTCTGGCCTCAGAGAGCCCTCAGCTCCGAGGGAGTGGTAAGAGAATAGAAATAAAGTAATCAAGTCACTATGTGACTTCATACCATTGGTATGACTGTTTTACTCCTCAGTGTTCCCAACAGTATCTCTGACCCAAGCTTGACATTTCAGAATTCAAAATTGTTACCCCTGCCTTTTTAAAGGAGTCACAAGTTCTACAATAAAACCTTCACAAAGGTAGATAACGTACAAAATACATTTAGCACGGTGCTCGGTCCATTCAACAGATGTCAGATATGAAATCAGATTGAGGGGACAAAAAGTACTTCTGAGGAGAGCTCCTTTAATTACTACAGGCTATTCAATTCTAATTAATGTATCAGCTGTTCTAAATACAAACAATTGCTACCTGGAAAAAATATTTGTTTTCTTCAGTAGGATAACAATATTTCCAAGGGTTAAGAAAATCTCAATCAAGAATGTCATTTAGGGAGCACTGGTCAGGAACTAAGAGACTCGGATTCTGGCCTCCAATCTGCTGCTCGCAGGGTGAGTGACGCTGGAGAATGGAGGTTCTCTGCAGACGTATCGTATAGCCCATCCCGCTCATCCCGGAGCTTCGTGCTTCCAGAGAGCTGGGAAGGGAACATACACCCAGCCTCCATTGTCCTAGTTGTGAAATGCAGTGTACTTGCGATGTCTTCTGCATGCTTCTCTATCTCGGAGCTGAATAAACTGACTTTAAGGCCAGCAGAATAACAGCAGCTCACCAACTACCTGCTTCCCAGCAGCAGAAACACTCAGAAATGTACCTGTTCACTACATGGTCTAATAAAGTCACTTGTAACTTAATTAGTGACATTCTCATTGAATAGAAGAGAGACATTCTCATTGTTTTAATCAGTGTAATCATAATTGGCTTTATTTTAACCAAAGAAAAGGCAGATAACCACCCAGAATATCTAGGGCTTATAATATAGTATAAATGCTTATTACTTATATTCAAGCTTCTTTATACTAGCTGAACCCTAGAATTCTGGAATTGAAGGTATTCAAGCATTATTGAAGTTGTTTAACACTTAGTGATAACCTCTGTGCCACCCACTGTGTCATTGGAAAGAAAACAAAATGAGTTAACCTGGGTAGAATTGTAAAATTTTTTTTTTCACCTTAACCGTGAAGTTTTTAAATAGATAGGATATAGAGAAAAATAGAAGAGGACATTAAAAGAGACACTTGGGAAATAAAACCTAAACGTTTTATCATTTATATACTTATTTATGTCATGTAAAGATAATTTTTAATGGGGCCAAGCAGGGTAAAATGTTATTAATGCAAAATGCCTTTGCAGCATGGTAAATCAGAGTACCACAGCTTGAGTGGCATTTGCACTTTGAAGTTGTTTTTCTCTCAGCTTTTGTGGGTAGTCTAGGATCATGGAACTGGAGCATCTTCAGTGTCAAAGAATTTATACTAGTTTTCATTTCCTTGCTTGGCCCAGCCGTTTGAAAAAAATAACTTGAAAATACTTTCCTTATAGTATATTAATTTTTCAAATGCTATGGTAGTTAACTTTTAAACTGAGTGTTATTCCAAGCAGATTAAAAAGAAAAGACTTCAGTTTCTGAAAGCCCAATTTGGATCTCAAAATATAAATGCAATCCTTTTTGTAACTATACTCATGCCTTTAATCAAAATTATTTAACATCAGAAATTATTTTCTAAAGAAGAAGCACAAAACATATTTCAACTCCCACGTAATAACACCGCAAATTTGGTAACATCTGCGTGCTTTCTTTACTAATTGCAGTGCTAGTCTGAAGTTAATTATATGAAACTGATTTTTTTTTCCCCCCAAGCACAACTTTTATATATCACATTTAGTTTAATTGGTACTTTGAATAATAAATTGTTTTTCAGCTACAGCACATTGTTTGATATTGCTAATGAAATGATTTTAATGTTCAACTGAGCTATTATGAGAAATCTTGTTTTGTCTTATATTTTTAAATATAATTCTCCATTGTAGCACACTAATTAACCTGATAACTACTTTTCTTTTTTTGAGTCTTCACAATGTAAAAACTTTACACAATGTAAAAACTGTGTAAGTAGCAGGAGATACTGTTTTCATAATGCAGCTACATGTGAATCCTTCCACTACAGCATATTTTTGTCCTAGTGGTACTTAATAATACTTTTGCAGTCACCATTCTTTTGTGCCAAGCACAGTACCACAAACTCAGTAGTGTATCAGTTTCAGATTAACACAATTAATGAGCCAGTATGATCTTTAGATCACTTATAAGCCTGTTTAAAGAAAAACTGGAGACAAAATAAAATCTAACAGTTTATCTGAGCAAAGATCAATTCATGAATCAGGAAGCACCAACACCAAAGGGAGGTTGTGGGTTTTGCCGTGGCAGCCTGAGCATTGAACTTTTATAGGCTAGAGATGGAAGCAAAATTTAAAAAACAAAACCAAACAATACAAACTACTTGATTGGCCAGAGCTAGGTGTTTGCCTTATTTGGATATTGTCCAGTGGGAGGTCCCAGGTTACAAAACCAATCAGCTATTTGGCTGTCTATGGTTGGCTAAAGCTTCCTTCACAATTAATCAGTTACAAAGAATGCTTCTACCTTTAGCTTCTGTTTGTGTGCCTGGAACCCTTATGCAAGTAAATAGAAACTGTAGGCTAATGGCTTCTTACTTATTTTCCTTTCACAGGCCCTGCAATGTTAGATGGAGGGGCAAGGTAACAGAAAGTCTTCATCTCTAATGACTTAAACATGAAACTGACATCATTTAGACTTACTCAACAATTATTTACTAAATCTTATCTACATTGTCCCAGTATTATTACTACCACCTATGTGGCAAAGGGAGGAAAAAACTGAAAAACTCAGTTCCTGCCCCATAGTTCATAACTAGTTGGGATGGGTGTCAACTAACAAGACCCCATGAACAATTTTCTTCCAATTATATGTTGGGTGGCATTATTCTCTGCATCGTGCCATATACATAAAAACTATAAAGATACTAGAGGGAAGAAAATTCAGTGTAGGTTAGAATAATTTCAGGAGGCTTTGTGATAGAAATAGGACTTGAATTGGACATTGAAAAATTGATAGCGATTTTTCCACCTGAAATTCTAGCTCCCACTAGAAATGAGAGCAATAGTGTGAGCAAGACCAAGATTTGGAACAGGTGAGGAGCCATGGCTCACGCCTGTAACCGCAGCACTTTGGTAGGCCAAGGTGAGTGGACTGCTTGAGGCCAGAAGTTTGAGATGAGCCTGGCCAACATGCCAAAACCCCGTCTCTACTAAAATTATAAAAATTAGCTGGGCATGGTGGCTTATGCCTGTAATCTCAGCTGCTCAGACGGCTGAGGCACAAGAATCACTTGAACCCTGGAGGCAGAGGTTACAGTGTGCCAAGATCACACCACTGCACTCCAGCCTGGGTAACAGAGCAAGACCCTGTCTCAACAACAACAACAACAACTATATATATATATAAAATTAATATATATATAATTATACATAAAAAATACATATATATATATATATATAGAGAGAGAGAGAGAGAGAGAGAGATTTGGAGTGTTCAGAGGACAAAGAGACCTTCTAGGTCTGCTCAAAGAGTTTATGCTGGGGAGTACTGAGATGTCATGTTAGATATATATTATGAAGTCAAATTGTAGAGGGCTAGGTATGCCAGGATAACAGGATTTGTGAAATAGTGAGCCACTGAAAATTTCTGAATGAAGATGCATTGATGCCTCACAGGAGGCTAACCCGAAGGCCAGAGACCACAGTAGAAGTCAAGGTCAACCACAAGCAAAAATAAAGTCAAGCAATGTGGGCGGCTAACATGAAGGCTGTGCAGTAAGACAGCCTTGAAAGTAAAGCCATAAGGTCTTCCTTTGGGACAGGAATTATTTCCAGGGTTGTAAGTAGGTGTGCAAGAATCTTTTCTTTTTCTTTTTTTTCTTTTTTCTGAGGCAGAATCTCACTCTGTCACCCAGGCTGGAGTGCAGTGGCATGACCTCAGCTCACTGAAGCCTCCACCTCCTGGTTTCAAGCAATTCTCCTGCCTCAGCCTCCTGAGTAACTGGGACCACAGGCATGTGCCACCATGCCAGGCTAATTTTTGAATTTTTAGTAGAGACAGGGTTTCACCAATGTTGGCCAGGCTTGTCTTGAACTACTGACTAGCCTGATCCACCTGCCTCAGCCTCTCAAAGTGTTGGGATTACAGGTGTGAGCCACCACACCCAGCCCAGTATGCATGAACCTTCTAATGGAGATGTGATTAACCCAAATGCAGTGGCACAGATGTGGACAAGTCCTGATACGATCAAAATGGAGTTTCAGAAAAACAAACCTGTTACTGTTACGAAGAATGTATTAACACAGGTGAAACTGTCACTGAAATGCCAGGGTTTCAGTCTAGGTCCTACTGTACAGAAAGCCAATCCCTGAGACAACAATATTGCGAGGGAAGAAGGCTTTAATCAAGTACTATAGCCAAGGAGATGGGAGATCAGTCTCAATTCCGTCTTCCTGACTAAAATTAGAGGTTTATATAGCAGGGAAGAAATGTAACCGTATGTGGAAAACAGGAATTAGGGAGGGGTAACAAAGAGAAGTTGATCAACAGGAAGCAGGTGGTTGGTTAGCCAATCATGATGGGTGAAGGATCTGGTGTCTCATTGTCCAGATGCAGTGATCTGGTAAGTTTCAGTTCCTTGACACTATCTGGAGGACTGATGGTTGGTTTCCTAAAAAAGGAACTCAGATATGACAAATGTAACCTTTTCAAATTTTAAGACTGGGAGGATCAATTTCTATTTTTATTCAAAGAAACCACAAATATCCGTTCTGTGGGACAATTAGACCAATTACAAAGTCAGGTTTACATGAGCCCTTGAAAAAAAAAAAATTCAACAAATAAAAAGTAAACTGATAGGGGCTTAGGCAAAGATTATTATTGTGGGCATTGAGAAGAATACATCTGAGAAATGACTCAAAGAAAAATATAGAAATGAAAGGTAGAGATTTCAAACCTAGGTAAAGAAGGCAACAGTAATTCCATGGACAGAAATACAAGAGTTGGGAAAGGAAATTATACATGAAAATCTCAGAGTTAAGATGGCTGAATAGGAACAGCTCCAGTCTACAGCTCCCAGTGTGAGCAATGCAGAAGACGGGTGATTTCTGCATTTCCAACTGAGGTACCAGGTTCATCTCACTGGGACGTGTCAGACATTGGGTGCAGGACAGTGGGTGCAGCCCACTGAGTGAGAACTGAAGAAGGGCGAGGCATCGCCTCACCCAGGAAGCGCAAGGGGTAAGGGAATTCCCTTTCTTAGCCAACGGAAACCGTGACACACAGCACCTGGAAAATCGGGTCACTCCCACCCTAATCCTGTGCTTTTCCAAGGATCTTAGCAAAGGGCACACCAGGAGATTATATCCCACGCCTGGCTCAGAGGGTCCCACAACCACAGAGACTCACTCACTGCTACCCCAGGAGTCTGAGATCTAACTGCAAGGCAGCAGCAAGGCTGGGGGAGGCTTGAGTAGGTAAACAAAGTAGCCAGGAAGCTCAAACTGGGTGGAGCCCACTCCAGCTCAAGGAGGCCTGCCTCCTTCTGTAGACTCCACCTCTGGGGGCAGGGCATAGCCAAACAAAAGGCAGCAGAAACCTCTGCAGATTTAAACGTCCCTGTCTGACAGCTTTGAAGACAGTAGTGGTTCTCCCAGCACGGAGCATGAAATCTGAGAACGGACAGACTGCCTCAAGTGGGTCCCTGACCCCCCAGTAACCTAACTGGGAGGGACCGCCCCCCCCCCAGTAGGGACAGACTGATACGTCACACGGCTGGGTACCCCTCTGAAACAAAGCTTCCAGAGGAACAATCAGGCAGCACCATTTGCTGTTCAGCAATATTCTCTCTTCTGCAGCCTCCACTGCTGATACCCAGGCAAACAGGGTCTGGAGTGGACCTCCAGCCAACCCCAACAGACCTGCAGCTGAGGTTCCTGACTGTTAGAAGGAAAACTAACAAACAGAAAAGACATCAACACCAAAACCCCATCTGTATGTCACCATCATCAAAGACCAAGGGTAGATAAAACCACACAGATGGGGAAGAAAACAGAGCAGAAAAGCTGAAAATTCTGAAAATCAGAGTGCCTCTCCCCCTCCAAAGGAACGCAGCTCCTCGCCAGCAATGGAACAAAGCTGGATGGAGAATGACTTTCATGAGTTGAGAGAAGACTTCAGACAATCAAAATTCTCCGAGCTAGAGGAGGAAGATCGAACCCATCACAAAGAGGCTAAAAACCTTGAAAAAAGATTAGACGAATGACTAACTAGAATAAATAATGCAGAGAAGTCCTTAAATGACCTGTTGGAGCGAAAACCATGGCACGAGAACTATGTGACAAATGCACAAGCTTCAGTAACTAATTCGATCAACTGGAAGAAAGGGTATCAGTGATTGAAGATCAAATGAATGAAATGAAGCAAGAAGAGAAGTTTAGAGGAAAAAAGAGTAAAAGAAATGAACAAAGCCTCCAAGAAATATGGGACTATGTGAAAAGACCAAATCTACGTCTGATTGGTGTACCTGAAAGTGACTGGGAGAATGGAACCAAGTTGGAAGACACTGTGCAGGATATTATCCAGGAGAACTTCCCCAACCTGGCAAAGCAGGCCAACATTCAAATTCAGGAAATACAGAGAACACCATAAAGATACTCCTCGGGAAGGGCAACTCCAAGAAACGTAACTGTCAGATTCACCAAAGTTGAAACAAAGGAAAAAATGTCAAGGAAAGCCAAAGAGAATGATGGGCTTCCCTTTGTGGGTAACCCGACCTGACTAACAGCACATCTCTCGGCAGAAACTCTACAAGCCAGAAGAGAATGGGGGCCAATATTAAACATTCTTAAAGAAAAGAATTTTCAACCCAGAATTTCATATCCAGCCAAACTAAGTTTCATAAGTGAAGGAGAAAGAAACTCCTTTACAGACAAGCAAATGCTGAGAGATTTTGTCACCACCAGGCCTGCCCTACAAGAGCTCCTGAAGGAAGCACTAAACATGGAAAGGAACAACCAGTATCAGCCACTGCAAAAACATGCCAAATTGTAAAGACCATCAATACTAGGAAGAAACTGCATCAACTAGCAAGCAAAATAACTAGCTAACATCATAATGACAGGATCAAATTCACACATAACAATATTAACCTTAAATGTAAATGGGCTAAATGCTCCAATTAAAAGACACAGACAGGCAAATTGGATAAAGAGTCAAGCCCCATCAGTGTGCTGTATTCAGGAGACCCATCTCACGTGCAGAGACACACATAGGCTCAAAATAAAGGGATGGAGGAAGATCTACCAAGCAAATGGAGAACAAAAAAATGGCAGGGGTTGCAATCCTAGTCTCTGATAAAGCAGACTTTAAACCAACAAAGATCAAAAGAGACAAAGAAGGCCATTACATAATGGTAAAGGGATCAATTCAACAAGAAGAGCTAACTATCCTAAATATATATGCACCCAATACAGGAGCACCCAGATTCATAAAGCAAGTCCTTAGAGACTTACAAAGAGACTTAGACTCCCATACAATAATAATGGGAGACTTCAACACCCCACTATCAACATTAGACAGATCAACGAGACAGAAAGTTAACAAGGATATCCAGGAATTGAACTCATCTCTGCAGCAAGCAGACCTAATAGACATCTACAGAACTCTCCACCCCAAATCAACAGAATATACATTCTTCTCAGCACCACATCAAACTTATTCCAAAATTGAACACATAGTTGGAAGTAAAGCACTCCTCAGCAAATGTAAAAGAGCAGAAATTATAACAAACTGTCTCTCAGACCACAGTGCAATCAAACTAGAACTCTGGATTAAGAAACTCACTCAAAACTGCTCAACTACATGGAAACTGAATAACCTGCTCCTGAATGACTACTGGGTACATAACGAAATGAAGGCAGAAATAAAGATGTTCTTTGAAACCAATGAGAACAAAGATACAACACACCAGAATCTCTGGGACACATTTTAAAAAGTGTGTAGAGGGAAATTTATAGCACTAAATGCCCACAAGAGAAAGCAGGAAAGATCTAAAACTGACACCCTAACATCACAATTAAAAGAACTAGAGAAGCAAGAGCAGAAAAACATACTCAAAAGCTAGCAGAAGGCAAGACATAACTAAGATCAGAGCAGAACTGAAGGAGATAGAGATACAAAAAACCCTCCAAAAAAATCAATGAATCCAGGAGCTGTTGTTTTGAAAAGATCAACAAAATTAATAGACCACTAGCAAGACTAATAAAGAAGAAAATAGAAAAGAATCAAATAGATGTAATAAAAAATGATAAAGGGGATATCACCACTCACCCCACAGAAATACAAACTACCATCAGAGAATATTATAAACACCTCTAAACAAATAAACTAGAAAATCTAGAAGAAATGGATAAATTCCTGGACACATATACCTTCCCAAGACTAAACCACGAAGAAGTTGAATCCCTGAACAGACCAGTAACAGGCTCTGAAATTGAAGCAAAAATTAATAGCCTACCAACCAAAAAAAGTCCAGGGCCAGATGGATTCACAGTCCAATTCCGCCAGAGGTACAAGGAGGAGCTGGCACCATTCCTTCTGAAACTTTTCCAATCAATAGAAAAAGAGGGAATCCTCCCTAACTCCTTTTATGAGGCCAACATCATCCTGATACCAAAGCCTGGCAGGGACACAACAAAAAAACAAAATTTTAGACCAATATCCCTGATGAACATCGATGCAAAATCCTCAATAAAATACTGGCAAACCGAATCCAGCAGCCCATCAAAAAGCTTATCCACCATGATCAAGTGGGCTTCATTCCTGGGATGCAAGGCTGGTTCAATATATGCAAATCAATAAACATAATCCAGCATATAAACAGAACCAAAGACAAAAACCATATGATTATCTCAATAGATGCAGAAAAGGCTTTGACAAAATTTGACAGTCCTTCATGCTAAAAACCTTCAATAAATTCGGTATTGATGGAACGTATCTCAAAATAATAAGAGCTATTTATGACAAACCCACAGCCAATATCATACTGAATGGACAAAACCTGGAAGCATTCCCCTTGAAAACTGGCACAAGACAGGGATGCCCTCTCTCACCACTCCTATTCAACATAGTGTTGGAAGTTCTGGCCAGGACAATCAGGCAAGAGAAAGAAATCAAGGGTATTCAGTTAGGAAAAGAAGAAGTCAAATTGTCCCTGTTTGCAGATGACATGATTGTATATTTAGACAACCCCATCATCTCAGCCCCACATCTCCTTGAGCTGATAAGCAACTTCAACAAAATCTCAGGATACAAAATCAATATGCAAAAATCGCAAGCATTCTTATACACCAATAACACACAAATAGAGAGCCAAATCATGAGTGAACTCCCATTCACAATTTCTTCAAAGAGAATAAAATATCTAGGAATCCAACAAGGGATGTGAAGAACCTCTTCAAGGAGAACTACAAACCACTGCTCAACGAAATAAAAGAGGACACAAACAAATGGAAGAACATTCCATGCTCATGGATAGGAAGAATCAATATCGTGAAAATGGCCATACTGCCCAAGGTAATTTATAGATTTATAGATTCAATGCCATCCCCATCAAGCTACCAATGACTTTCTTCACAGAATTGGAAAAAACTACTTTAAAGTTCATATGGAACCAAAAAAGAGCCCACATTGCCAAGACAATCCTAAGCAAAAAGAACAAAGCTGGAGGCATCATGCTACCTGACTTCAAATTATACTACAAGGCTACAGTAACCAAAAAAGCATGGTACTGTTACCAAAGCAGAGATATAGACCAATGGAACAGAACAGAGCCCTCGGAAATAATACCACACATCTGCAAACATCTGATGTTTGATGAACCTGACAAAAACAAGAAATGGGGAAAGGATTCCCTATTTAATAAATGGTGCTGGCAAAACTGGCTAGTCACATGTGGAAAGCTGAAGTTGGATCCCTTCCTTACTCCTTATACAAACATTAATTCAAGATGGACTAGAGACTTAAATTTTAGACCTAAAACCATAAAAACCCTAGAAGAAAACCTAGGCGATACCATTCAGGACATAGGCATGGGCAAGGACTTCATGTCTAACACACCAAAAACAATGGCAACAAAAGCCAAAATTGACAAATGGGATCTAATTAAACTAAAGAGCTTCTCCACAGTGAAAGAAACTACCATCAGAGTGAACAGGCAACCTACAGAATGGCAGAGAAAATTTATGCAATCTACTCATCTGACAAACGGCTAATATCCAGAATCTACAAAGAACTCAAACAAATTTACAAGAAAAAAACAACTCCATCAAAAAGTGGGCAAAGGATATGAACAGACACTTCTCAAAAAAAGACATTTATGCAACCAACAGACATGTGGAAAACTGCTCATCGTCACTGGCCATCAGAGAAATGCAAAACAAAACCACAATGAGATTACCATCTCACACCAGTTAGAATGGCAATCATTAAAAAGTCAGGAAACAACAGGTGCTGGAGAGGATGTGGAGAAATAGGAACACTTTTACACCGTTGGTAGGACTGTAAACTAGTTCAACCATTGTGGTGGAAGACAGTGTGGCGAATCCTCAAGGATCTAGAACTAGAAATACCATTTGACCCAGCCATCCCATTACTGGGTATATATCCAAAGGATTATAAGTTATGCTGCTATAAAGACACATGCACACATGTGTTTATTGTGGCACTATTCACAATAGCAAAGACTTGGAACCATCCCAAATGTCCATCAGTGATAGACTGGATTAAGAAAACGTGGCACATATACACCATGGAATACTATGCAACCATAGAAAAGGATGAGTTCATGTCCTTTTCAGGGACATGGATGAAGCTGGAAACCATCATTCTCAGCAAACTATCACAAGAACAGAAAACCAAACACCACATGTTCTCACTCATAGGTAGGAATTGAACAGTGAGAACACTTGGACACAGGAAGGGGCACATCACACACTGGGGCCTGTCGTGGGGTGGGGGTAGTGGGGAGGGATAGCATTAGGAGATATACCTAATGTAAATGACAAGTTAATGGGTGCAGCACACCAACATGGCACATGTATACATATGTAACAAACCTGCACGTTGTGCACATGTACCCTAGAACTTAAAGTATAATTTAAAAAAAAAAAAAAGTCTTTACCTTAAAGAAATAAAAATAAAAATAAATAAAAGGAGCATTCAAAAAGTTAAAAAAAAAAAAAAAAACGGAAAAAAAGAGAAAATCTCAGAGTTACTCGGTTCTCTTTTCTCGATCCAATAAAACTTGGCTGGAAACATTCATAGTATGGCCAAAGTCCACCATGCTGAATAAGACAGACCTACACTAGATCTCATGGAGAGTTTGGAGTGACATTAATTTTTTTCTTTGTCTTCTGGCTACATTAGGGATTTTAGAGTAGCTCCTGAGACATTTGTTTATTTAAGGGATTTTGAATAATTGAGGCCCTACCTACTGTTTAAATGCTGATTGAAATATACTGAAACTTTGGCAAGGAAAACACCTTGGTTTTTGGATGGATGATCCATGTTTTGAGTAGATATCAATGTTTCTGTTGACAAGAAAGTTCCATCTAGATAATGCCTTTGATGAAATGTTTTCTCCAAATTAGAACTTTCTGATTAATTAGACATTATTTTCCAGAAAGTTCATACCACTAAGACAGATAAAATGGGTTGTATAGATTACCACTCAAAATGAGGTGAAATAGCAATATTTAGTTTGAGAAAAGTGTCAAATGAAATGTTTAATAATAAAAAACATTTATTTAACAATTACTACATGTCAGAAACTATGTTAAGTGCTTTATATGCATTATTTAATTAACACATAATCACATGAAATACATACTTTTATTATCCTCATTTTCCAGATGAAGAAATTGACCAGAGAGGTTAAGTAAATTGTCTAAGATTGTGCAAAGTTATTTAAGGATAGAGTCAGAGTTAGGATTATGTCTAACATGGTGCTGAAGTCCTCATTCTTAGCTGCTACACTGTGCTCGTCTCTTCTGACTTCAGTGATCAAACAAGGCGATTGTGAATTTTACTAAACCTTTCCACATTCAACCCACAAAAGACATGATTTCTGTCGTGTGTGACAAAACAAGGTTTTATTTATAAAATATGCCACTGAATGTTTAGCAACCTGTGTTCTCACATAGCTGGCAATAGTATCTTTACTTATTGTACTGGGCTTAGTGCAGTTAGAACTTAAATTTCTAGAAGCTGCATATAAACATGTTCTAAAATTTTGTTGTTGTTGCCTTAGTAACTTTATTGTGACCTGAGTGTTCCACGAGCATCCTAAACTTAGGTTGGGGATATGGAAATCTATTTTATAATGGTTTTAGGAAAAAGCAAGGTATTAGTAAAAAATTAGAAGATTCTGAATGCTATCACAACAAAGTGTACATTTAAATGAAATGCAACAACAAAGTGTACCTTTGAAAAATATTCCATAAACTGAATGAAATTTTAAAATATATGGCATTTGTATTTATATGTGAATAAGACTTTCTAACCCATCTATTTCTAAAATACTTACGTTTAATAATAGACAAAATGCATGCTAAAGAATTATAATTTTATTTTTTCTTCACCTGTAAAACTGATGAAAATTGTTTGTTTGTTATTTTCACAGCTGAATTTTTATTCCTCTTGTGGGGTGTTTATCTCTGCTATGCAGTGCGGACAGTCCCATCGGCATTCCATGAGCCCCGCTATATGGCTGTTGCAGTTCACAATGAGCTCATCATCTCTGCTATATTCCATACAATTAGGCAAGTGATCTGTAGAGCTAGTAAATACCTTTTATTTTTCTGATATGTTGCATTTTAAATAGCAAAATTAGATGCATAATAGAAAGACTTAGGAAAGATAGCATTTTATAAGTTGACTAATTTCTTTTATAGATATGGAAAATGAATAGTTTGTTTTTAAAGCTGTTGTTAGTTCCTTCTGCTGTGTTGTTTATTGCCTTCTATTTTGAAGGTTAACTCAATGTTATTGTACTATCTTAAGCCACTTATGGAAGTATAATGGAGTATTGTTTATAATATGTAGCACTTTTCGTTATGAAGATATAATGCAGTATGTGCATACATTGTAAAGCAGATACAGTTAACTCATCTATGTTTTCATTCCTGTTTAATGGGCTGGTTTATATTTTCAAAATCTCAGTATTCATATAGACAACTTATATGTATGAATTCTGTGGAATTCAAAACACAAAAACTACTTCAATCTGATGACTAGATTATCATGTGCAATGGGCTTTGTCACTATCACACATTCTAGTAATGAATTTCTGGGATAAGAATGTATAGCTTGGTCCTCTATTTTGTGATCATCCCAGGTTTCTCTTTAGCAGACAAGAACAGAGGAGGAAGACAGTGGCTTATCATGAAGTGAACATGAAACATATATGACTTATCTTCTGAAAATGTGTCCCTGATTCATATTTGAAAATGAAATGAAACTCTCAGGGCAGAACTGTAAGAAGGAATTCCATCATTTAAAAAGCAACAAAAAGATGTCATTCAATTGCTTGACAGATATGGAAAGTCAGGACACACTTAAGAAAATTAGAAATGTTGAATATTTGTCTCTGGACTCAGAGGAAAGAAGGATCCCCTTTCTTTGGTTTCTGTTCCATTTTTGGCCTTCAGACTCTCCTGGAGATCAGTGAGAATGGAAGAGCGGGTGGGAGGAGGAGGCTGTGGGCCTGGGGGAGTTTTGTAGGATGCCTATCCTCTCTGACTTTAGTCAACAATCAGAAGATGCGGTCTTGCATCATTAGAAAGAGACATTGCCAGACAGCAGTGGGCCACAGTTACTGCCTACACTTTTAAAACTCTTAAATAAGAAAAGGAGGTATCTATGGTCTGACAACACTGGAGGCTCCATCAAGAGGCCAGGAATCTAGAGAACTGGCCTCTTTGCTTTGTCTTGCCCTCTCTCTCAAGAGAGAGGAGAAAGACAGACGTTAGAAGAGGAAGGAAAGATAACAATGGAAATATAAGATTGTAAATAAGCAAAGTAAGAAATGGTTTTTCAGCTACTCAGACTGGAGTTTCAGGACCTAAGAGAGGATGCCCTCAGTCGACAGTATCTTGAGTGCCATAGAACGTCTCCTCCTGATGCCAGAGCTCTATCAGGCTTGCCATTTTCCCCAGACTTTCTTCCAAGAAAAGCTACTTTTTTGCTTATTTGCAGAGTATTTCATGATACAACAAACATGCTTTTCTGCAACCAGTTACAAGTTAAATGTTAACAAATCAACTAAAGAGTTATAAACCAGTAAGGCGGCTTCTCAGAGATGAGTTTAAATGTCTTCTATGGTCAAAGTGTGCTTATGTAGTGCAGAAGGTTGTCCACCAGCCTTTTAATAAACTGCTGGATTTTTTAGAAAGAAATTGTCCAAGTACTTAAATCTGTTTACAGGTTTAATATCTAAATATCCTTTTATTCCTCAAAGCTGACTCTGTTCAGTTCTCATCATTAAATTTCTTTTCTCAATAGATGTCAAACTCTAAACTGACCCAGGTTCTTTCAGGAGTAGGCATAGTAAACCATCCTTAAATGAATCTTTTAAAAGTTTAGGCTGAGCACAGTGGCTCACGCCTGTAATCCCAGCACTTTGGGAGGCTGAGGTGGGTGGATCACGAGATCAGGAAATCAAGACCATCCTGGCTAACATGGTAAAACCCTGTCTTTACTAAAAATACAAAAAATTAGCCGGGCGTGGTGGTGGGCGCCGGTAGTCTCAGCTACTTGGGAGGCTGAGGCAGGAGAATGGCGTGAACCCAGGAGGCGGAGGTTGTGGTGAGTGGAGATTGTGCCACTGCACTCCAGCATGGGTGACAGAGCAAGACTCTGTCTCAGAAAAAAAACAGATGTTTGTTAAAGAAAAATCGTAAAACGATAAAGAAAAAAGTAAACTCCCCAATCACATTACCCAAAGATAATCACTGTTGACATCTTAGTATATCACTTTTAGATGTTTATGTGTGTTTGTATATTTATGATACATTGCACTTTCTAGTCTCCTTTTCAGTGTCACAATGCAAGTTAGCATGCTGAGAAGTCCTGCTGCAAGAAAACCTATTTAGCATTTCGCAAACTTAATTGACCATGGAATCCCCCTGAACCTCACTTGACATTTGATAACAGCATCCCCACTTCAGAAAATACTGTTTTACTACTGATTCAAGGTGACAGGAAGTACACGTTAAATACTGATTGAAAACAGCTTTACTACTTTGCTTTAAATCTTTCCTACAGAGCCCTAAGCAACCCATTGGCCCAGCCGGAATAATCACATGAACATGAGCTTGGTTCTTACAGACACAGGCTCTGATTGAATGCTCCATGTTGAACCTAGTAAATTTGGTGTTGAGTAGACATGACGTACTTGCAAGATCAATTTTCTTCCAGACAACTGTGTGGACCCTTGTTACTTTTGAAAAGTGAGAACTTCCATTGGTAGCAGTATGACACACAAAGGCTAACTAGCTTGATAGGCTTTGATTTTTTTAGCAAGCTTAAATAAACCTGAAGAAGCCCTATGTTTTAAGTTCCAAATTTGACCTACTGTATCTTTCTGCCTAGACTAGATTGGATCAGACTGTGGTATATTGACTTTAAAGAATCATAGCATATATTAGCTAATCTCAGAAATTTAATGTATATGTCTCTAAAGGATGAAGGAATGGAATTATAGTTTAACACAGTAAATCTGCATAACACTGATTTTGAGGGAATTGATAGGGAAAAAGTAACAGGCAATAATAAATCAAGTATGTACAATGTCTTATTTACATATGGACTGAATTTATATATGTGATGGTTCAAATGTTTTTAAAGTCCAAGAATAAGCAGCAATAACATAATAATTTAAATCAGCTATATCCATCTTGGTAATTTTTTTCTTGAATGGAATAATATAAGACTTCCAACATTGAAAAATATATTCTCTGTCAGTATAGCATGTGTTCTTATATGCTTAAAATATAAAATTGTTTGTGTGTATATATGTATATACACATATATAAGTTAAAAACTATGACCACACATTATATATAGATTTACCTTCATTCATACCAAATTGTCAAATTGCACAAAAATAGACTAATAGCAAAGAATTAAGTCTAAAAGGATAAATAACACAGAGGCGCTTTACCTAGCCTGTTATAATCCCTTACTATTTTTAGTGCTAAGCATAAAGCAAACCTGTGAGAAAGTACAAGACTTTTAAAATTGTGTTTATTTTTAACCTCAATTTTCAAATATTTTATGCTCCTGGCTTTTAGACCTATTTTTTAAAAGATGAAATACTCTTGAAAAAATAAAGCTTTAAAATTACCGCAAAACTCAGTTTTTCTCAAAATATTTCTAGTCGGAATTACAACCTTAAAAACATGGCAGTGATTTAAAACTGATTAATTTGGGAGTGATGTCTGTATATTTAACAGTTGGTGGTTTTTTGAAGGTTCAGTATTTTAAATTATGTGCAAGCATTTGTCCTTCTAGATATTGTCATGCTAGCTTAAAGTGTATTTGGTTTGCATTTAAGATGGAATTCTCGGTACAGGAGGATCCTTTTATGAATTTGTCTCCTTTAATGTAACTTTCTGCTCCAATACTGGAATGACCCCCCAACAGACTGTATTTGCATTATTTTTCCAGAGTGTTATATCCCTTATATGCCTCAGTGACTATTACTTATTACTGAGTATAATGATCGTATTTCAATGCTTAAAAAAAAAAAAAACCTGACCCAGGAAAACAGACTGTGTCAAAAGTCTTTTCAGAAACTTCTGTCAAAACTGGTTCAGTTTTGCAGTCATATTCAAGGTATGTGTAAGGTCACACTTTTCTCGCAAAGAAGTTAGAGAAGATGGTTAGCCAGAAAGCCCTATCCCTATTTAATGAAATGTGAGCTATTGTGATGAGCGCCCTATACTTTATGTATGTTACAAGCCTATTTGGTTTGCATCTCTAGACACAAGGGAAAACAATTCTCCATTTTGGGTAACTCCTGAGCTTCCATTTTAGCTTGATATCCTTAAGGGAGCAGCATGGAGGTGAAATGAGAAAGAAATCCTCTTGATGACAATTTTAAACATTAATGATAATTTACTTAGTAAATTTGTCATTAATATGGTAGAGTGAAGATATAAAAGTTAGCTTCTTCCTATTTTAGCCATTAATATATGTTTGTTGTGTGATTATAATATGGGCATTTTCTTAGGATGTTAACTTTGCAAATTTGATGATGTAAAACAAAATTGTAATTCTCTGATTTCAAATGGCAAAATGTCATATTTTGCCTTCATGGATAAAGAATGGATAAGACCTTTATAAAAGCAACCCCTGGTTTCTGCGTAAGGATGAATCCTTAAAACATGAACTGTGTACATACACCTATTAATTTATGAAAATATTCCCAAATTACTAGAGTAGACCTTAGTACTGAATTTCTCACCATTTTTCCTGCAGAGGCATACTGGGACACAACTTTATAAATTTCTCAATAAGATATGATTTTTAAATACTGCATTTTAAATTTTAGAGAGTTTGATAATTTGGAACAATTTATTTTAAAGGGTACATTTTACAAACCATTAGTATGTTTCATTAAGTGGTTTTATTCATTGTTTTATCATTTGAATCGTTGGATTAGTCACAAAGATAATTGTCCACCTTTTTTCTTAATTATAACTCTTTTTAAACATTGATGTTTTGTAGGCAAATTATGAGTTCTAAGAACATTAGAACTCATAACTCTGCAAATTTGTATTATAAGTTTGTAGTCTACTCCTCTTTTGAATTTACATATATTTCCACTTTGATTTTCAGAGGCCACTTCGCATACAAAATAATAATCTTGGGAATTATGCTGCCTTTCTTACTGTTGTTAATCTAAAATCATAAATAATAAAGGGTTCATATCTTATGCATCAAATTAAGCTTAGACTTTGTTCTTCTGAGATGAAAATATATGCCATAGAAACAGTAATACAATTTCCTCTTTCTTTTTTTAATACAATGAGGAAAGAAGAGTTTCCAAGTAATCCTAGTGTTTTAAGTAGAATCTTAATCTTGGATTGTTAAACTCAATTAATTCTCATTTCAGATTTGTTCTTGCCTCGAGACTTCAGTCTGATTGGATGTTGATGCTGTATTTTGCACATACTCATTTGACTGTGACAGTCACCATCGGGTTGCTTTTGATTCCAAAGGTATTCCTCTGATATTACTTTTTTTTTTTTTTTTTTTGCAAAACTTATTTTAAATGAACATGGAGTTGTTTATCCTGTAGGCAAAGGGAGGTATGGAAATTCGCTTAACATTTAAAACAGTTTTAAAGCTCCCTCCTCAGGAAACTGGCTGTCTGTTTTCTTTTCGAATTTTGGAAACTTCTTACTTTTTAAATGCCTTTGTTTGTACAAAAACCCATCATCTGTTTCAGTCTTTTTCCAAATATATTGATGTCTAATATGTTTTAATTATTATGGGCTCATTCTAGCTGTAACATCAAGATCATTTTTTAAAAGAACTCTCCTAAGAATCCTCTTGTTTGGATTCATATCCAGAGAAATCTTGTGTTTGAAACATTCAAATAATTTTTATGTATATGGAAATAAATTATTATATATAGAGGAATCTCCTTAATGATAGACACTGACAGACTTATCCAGGCAGCACCATGAAATGAGGAAAAATGAGCCAGGACTCAGAATGCAGGGATTCTAGACTCATGGCTCTCCCAGAAACTGGCTGTGTGTTATGACAGTAGCCAGGACTTTTGATTTTTTTTTATGATGTAATAGTAAGGCTTCCTGGAATAAAATAAAATGATATTGGAGTTTTTTTCTGTGAGGGGAATGTATTATACAAATTATAGCATTATTATTTTCCTCTTTTATACGTAAACACAATAGTAAAACACTGTGTATCTTTTCAGTGCCACAAAATACAGTGTTAGCACAACTGAAACCAGAATTGTGATTTCTTGTCTTTCACTCCAGGCTTTTCCTCAACTCTCGCAGTTAACCAAAACATTGAGATTCAGCCTGATTGAAAAGGCTAAACCATTGTAAACAGAACAAGATACCTATACTTGAATTACATCAACTAGACACAAGTATTTGTATAGATTATCTTAACTATTTTAATACTTTGCATAATACGATTACACTTTTTTTTAGATGGATGGAGGTATACTGAGATTATTTAATAAATTGTTACTGAGTTCCAAAGAGGAATGAAAACATCTGTTCATACAAAACACTTGTACATGAATGTTCATAGCAGTGTTATTCATAATACACAAAAAGTAGAAACAACCCAAATGTTTACCGACTGATAAATGTATAAACAACATGTAGTATATCCATATGATGGAATATTATTTGTCAGTAAAAAGGAATGAAGTTCTGGCACATGTTACAACAATAAGAAGTGCAAAAGCCAGACACAAAATGCCACACATTGCATGATTTCATTTATGTGAAATGTCCAGAATGGGCAGATCTATAGAAACAAAGTAGATTAGTGTTTGTCACGGGCTGGGGGAAGGATGAATAGAAGTGATTGCTTAATGGATTCAAGGTTTCTTTTTGAGATGAATATTCCAAAACTATTCTGGAATTAAATAATAGTGATGGTTGCACAACCTCATGAATGTAACAACAAGAACTGACATGTACACTTTAAAGTTATAATTTTTGTAGTATGTATGTGAATTCTATCTCAATAAAAAGAATGTTAAAATATTATACAGGGGCATTGCTAGGCATTGTTATATATCCTTAGAATAAGAGAAATGAACAGATAAAAACCTGTATTCTCACGGTACTTATATTCTGGAGAGGGGGAGGGGGAGACAGACAAATAAGGTATTTAAAACAGTATTTTAGATAGAGATAAGTGCCAAGGAAAAATAATAAAGCAGGAAATGGGCAATATATGACAAATGACATTTCTTAAATCCATAATTGTCTCCAAGACTTTGAAAACAAGGAAAAACAATTTCATTTTTATAAATGACCTCCAGGTGGTGTAACCAGTGGCATATGATATTTTGGAGGGCAGGAACTCTATGACAGTCACAATTTGTGGCCTTTAGTTCATGGCATCTGTGGGCCTCACAAACAAATGTAGAAGAGTAAAGATTCAGTTTACCAGGGAGGTTGGAACAGGAGGATGGCTTCAGCCCAGGAGTTTGAGACTGCTGCATACGATGACCATGCCTGTGAATAGCCACTGCTCTCCTGGCTGAGCAACATAGCAAGACCCTGCCTCTCTCGCTAAATATATATGTGTGTGTATATATATGTATACATATATATGTGTGTGTGTGTGTGTGTATATATATGCAATGCCTTATAGTGAGCTAGGTTCTACAGCTCATACTGAATTTGTTTCAGTTTTCACATTCAAGCAATAACCCACGAGATGATATTGCTACAGAAGCATATGAGGATGAGCTAGACATGGGCCGATCTGGATCCTACCTGAACAGCAGTATCAATTCAGCCTGGAGTGAGCACAGCTTGGATCCAGAGGACATTCGGGTAATGCCAGTAACTCTATCTTTCTTCCTATTTCAGATTAGCCTTATTTATACAGGCAGGCATGTGTGGGTTGGTGGGGGGGGGGTGTGCATGCATGTGCATTCATGTTTGTGCATGTATGTCTCAGAAAGAGGGAATGTGTTTGGGTATGAACTGAAGATGTCAAATGCAGAGTTAATCCAGTTCTGAAATATATGAACCATAGTATAAATTAGAATGCACAGGCCATTTCAACTTTTATAAGTAGCCTGGTCAACCTCAGGAGTCTTAACTGACTTACTGGTATTCATAGTGATGAACTGATTAGACATGTTCCATAATATATGTTTATGACATCTTGCTTAGGGAAAGGTAGGATAGATCTGTGGAGCAGAGAGGAGAGCCTGGATTATTTAAAATAATCTATGACAACATATCAGCATCTGAAGGAAGCAGATTTTTTTAGCAGTCAAAGGACTGTTACCCTCTAAGCCTAATCTAACATCACATGTAACTTTATCAATGGCCACATGATGCTTCCAATACTACTCAGGGATGTGGTTCACCTATAAACAACATGCTGTGTTTTGTTCTGGTCCAGGCTCAGTCTGGTCCACACAACTTGAATGTGCAAAGTGCTTGCTCTTTGATGCAAGGTTAGAATACATGAGTTGGTGTCTTAAAGTCCACACTTTATGTGAAGCAAAACACAAAATCAGAAAATACAAATCAGAAAAGTACAAATCAGAAGGTGCTTGCTCCTTAAAGCAAGGTTAGAATACATGAGTTCGTGTCTTAAGGTCCACGCTTTATGTGAAACAAAACGCAAAAGAATCAGAAAGTACAAATGGGGAGAAAATCGACAAGTACATAAGAGAAAGCTGTAGAGCAGTTGCCCTAAAGAGCCCAAGTTTACTGAACTCTAGTACCATGTAGTGATCTTCTATGGCGAAACACTAAATTCTACAGTCCTTTGAATTTGCTTTTGTTCTGGCAGGATGAGCTGAAAAAACTCTATGCCCAACTGGAAATATATAAAAGAAAGAAGATGATCACAAACAACCCTCACCTCCAGAAAAAGCGGTGCTCAAAGAAGGGCCTAGGTCGTTCCATCATGAGACGCATTACCGAGATCCCAGAGACAGTCAGCCGGCAGTGCTCTAAAGAGGACAAGGAGGGCACCGACCATGGCACAGCCAAAGGCACTGCCCTCATCAGGAAGAACCCCCCAGAGTCTTCAGGGAACACAGGGAAATCCAAGGAGGAGAACCTGAAAAACCGAGTCTTCTCACTCAAGAAATCCCACAGCACTTATGACCACGTGAGAGACCAAACGGAAGAGTCCAGTAGCCTACCCACAGAAAGCCAAGAGGAGGAGGTGACAGAAAATTCCACACTGGAATCCCTGTCGAGTAAGAAACTGACACAAAAACTAAAAGAAGACAGCGAGGCTGAGTCCACGGAGTCGGTGCCGTTGGTGTGCAAGTCAGCAAGCGCTCACAACCTCAGCTCAGAGAAGAAGCCTGGACACTCACGAACGTCAATGTTACAGAAGTCTCTCAGTGTCATAGCAAGTGCCAAGGAGAAGACTCTTGGATTAGCTGGGAAAACCCAAACAGCAGGCGTGGAAGAAAGTTCTAAATCCCAGAAACCTCTGCCAAAAGATAAAGAGACAAACAGAAATCACTCAAATTCTGATAACACAGAGACTAAAGATCCCACCCCCCAAAACTCAAATCCTGCAGAGGAGCCAAGAAAGCCTCAGAAATCTGGGATTATGAAACAACAAAGGGTCAACCCCACCACTGCCAATTCTGACCTGAACCCAGGCGCCACCCAGATGAAGGACAACTTTGACATTGGGGAGGTGTGTCCTTGGGAGGTTTATGACCTGACCCCTGGTCCTGTGCCTTCAGAATCAAAAGTTCAAAAGCATGTATCTATTGTGGCTTCTGAAATGGAGAAAAACCCCACTTTTTCCTTAAAGGAGAAATCTCACCACAAGCCTAAGGCAGCTGAAGTTTGTCAGCAATCCAATCAGAAGCGCACAGACATGGCTGAAGTATGCCTTTGGAGGAGCCAAGGCCAGTCCATTTTGGAAGATGAGAAGCATTTCATTTCCAAGACTCCAGTTCTCCCAGAGAGGGCAAAAGAGGAGAACGGAGGTCAGCTTCATGCAGCCAATGTGTGTGCTGGGCAGAGTGAAGAACTGCCCCCGAAAGCTGTAGCATCAAAAACAGAGAATGAAAATCTCAACCAAATAGGACACCAGGAAAAAAAGACATCTTCTGAGGAGTATGTGCGTGGCTCCTATAACTCAAGTAATAACTTCCAGCAACCTTTAACGTCACGAGCGGAGGTGTGCCCTTGGGAGTTTGAGACCCCAGCTCAACCAAATGCTGGAAGAAGTGTAGCTTTACCTGCTGCTTCTGCTCTAAGTGCAAATAAGATAGCAGGGCCTCGGAAAGAAGAGGTCTGGGATACTTTTAAAGTGTAGCATCCCCAGGAAGAAGAGGAAAAGGAGGGAACCCCGGATTGGATGACAGAAGATATAAGATTCAAAAATTCCCAAGAAGGATTTGTCAATCGAGGAAAACATGACAGATGGTGAGGTGAAGTCAGAAGTATGGGTAGAAGAGGACCTGGGGGGCAAGAGCAACAATGTCATAATGAAGTCAGACTTTGGTCAAGAAAGTCCTTCCCCTGGTAACACTAGGAAAATCTTTCCATTTCAGCATGTTTAAGGAAAATAGCCCACGATGTCTGCCCTGATCAATATGTACCCATGGGACTTTGAAGATCCTAGGCCAGGTAGACCAGGAGGCACAGAAGACGTACCAGATTTGCAAAGAAGGAAAAGGTATAAACGTATATAACTGAAATTCTAAGTAGCTGACCGAGAAGAACTTACTTTACCTATTTAACCTTGATAGCACTGCTAATTTAATGCATCCCAAAAATCTCTTTTATATTAATGATTGCTTTCATTTTCTTATCAATATATGTTTCAGTACATCGTTGTGTCTCATATTCAAGCATTCCAGATTGTATAATTTTTGCAAATAACTTTGGTATTATGTGACACAACACATTTATGCAATCTGCAGCTACTCAATTGTTATTGCACCTTACAGAATACCTGCTATCTATCAACTTTAGTTGATTCTTGAAGTACAGTAAGCTTTCTCTGGCTTCGGAAGCCATCACTGTTACTATAAAAACTTTCAGTTTTGGCTGTGGTTTATATATTGTGACTTTGAATTGGACTCTATTATTTCACATCATGGTTTGTTATACTGTCTTAATCAGGGTTTTTTATACAAGTTGAGTTACTTGTTTTGCATTTCTTGTTAGGACTCAGAAGCTTTATTAATATTGGAGATCAAGTGGTCCTACTTAGTCATATGTCTCAATAAGTTAAGGACAACTTATCCATTGTTTATTCAAAGTCAGAGATAGATAACACCTTCATTCCAATTAATTGTCCCTTTTAACTCTTTCAGTATTTCATACTTAGCAGCATTTCCTAAGGAAGAAGCTAAGAGTGAGAAAAATATACTGTGCATTATTATTACCTTTGGAAAGGGAAGACTCTAGGGATGACATGAGAAGTATAGCAGTACTACAGACCCGGGAAGTTTGCCTTTCAAAAAAACACAGGTAGCTCCTGATAGCACTTTCAAGGGATTATTTTTTTAAAGCAAAAAATTATGGTAGCATCAAGATCATTGTATGGATATATTTTTACTATCTGCACTGGAAATACAGTATTTTAAATTACCTTAAACTATTTATTCTCATAAACTCTTACTCATTGCTTCAGCTAGAGGTAGAACTTGCTGGGCTCAAATCCCAAAGAGGTTTTATAACCTTATTTATTCAAAGCCTATAAGGTGGTATGGAATCTTAATTCTCCCAAGCACTGGAAAATGTCTAAGTCCTGCAAATTGCCATTGTGAGCCACTTGCTCAAAATGTAACATGTAAGGTCTATTTGCAAGGCAAAGCAGCCCCCAAAGCATATTTTATAAAGCTTATTGCATTCCACACTGATCTCTTGGCATGGGAATCCTAAGCTGCCGACTTAGCCCTACCGATATGATCATGCAATGAGATTCCAAAGCTCGGTCTCAAAGAATCACTCAGAAATAGAACTGAGACTTCCCTTTTTCTCCCTGTAAACACCAAAGTATCAACTGCTTATTTGGCCAGGACACTCCCAGCACAAATAACTATTTGTTTATGTCACAAGCAGCAAGGAGGACATGCTAGGGTGATAAAAGATGGAGAAACAGAATCAGAGGGTGGATATAGGGCTGTTCTTAGTATTATTTTCAGTGGAAGGTAAAGACAGAATTCTCCATATTCATCGTCAAATTTTTCTCAGTGATCTTTTTATTCAGGAGTAAGTAAGCACTTCACTGTTTTGCAAAGCTGTGCACAAATCTTCCTCACCCATTTGCTGGCTTTATGCATTACTCAGGTTGGTGGGGTCAGTTTGAAAAGATATAGAAATTCTATTTTTGTGTCTTTACACCATTTATGTCTTTTATCTCTTCCTTTTCAATGAAGGCCTATATGCTTGGTGACCTCCTTTAAGGAATCTTTGTGAATTGGGTTGGAAGTTCCTAGACCCACATACTTGTTTCATTTATGTCTGAAATTTGTTAGCACTTGATTCATTCCTTGAGAAGTATGCGGTCAAGCATCAGTGACTTTCTATTGCACTTCAGGACTGATCCTGCTAGAGATGTGACTTAAAAAGACTTGCCAAATTATACCTTAGCGACATTCTATAGTTCATAGATTATTCTCCACCAGCATAAATCAGTGAGAGTGCCTAGAGTCTTTCTGAGAGTTTCATTGCCATTATCAACAAGAGAAGTTGAAATTTACAAGTCAGGAAGTTATTGTTCTAGATTGATAACCATAGAAAGTGAATAAACACTTTTAAGGTCGCAAACATTTGCTAGGTTGTCCTTCTCAATGCATGTGCAGGCTGCATCCTGTTCTTGTTTTTAAGCCAGGGTTTATAAATAAGTAGATTTATACCAATCTTAATAGAATTGTATATTTTATGCAAGAATTAAATGCTTTACGACATGAAGTATAACTCAACCCATTGTAAACTTTGGTGGCAATATGGATTTGAAACTCGACAGTTCTCTTGTATTTGCTTCCTAGGTTTCTGCATGCAAGTTATGACAGGTAGGACTGAAAAAACACTGCCTTTTGACGTCTAGCATTTAGCAACTGAGAGTCGTAGAGTCAATAAAGCTGTAAGTCTCTTCACTTAATCTGTGGTTCTCCTAAAACTATTATCTGAAACCTACAGCATCCCACCATGAAATATTTGGTAAATTTATGTTGTGACGTGTTGCAGCATGTAAATAATTATAACTTCTCTGCAATAAAACATATTTATATGAAAGTGATTTGTGGGGATTTGTGTGTTCATCTATAGAAAACTGAATTTATTTAGTCTAACTTTAAAAGAAATTCCATATATTTGTTTGGCTCTGGTATCCTTGTGCACATACATCCTCATGTTGCCAGTCTGTAGGAATATGTAATTAGTCAAATGTGGCCTCAAACACACAGGTAATCATTTGGGAGGCAAGCAAACCTATTCGTGGTTTTGATTTAAGATGGCTCTTCCCGAATGGGAACTAACTCAGCTACCTTTTTTGTTTGCTTGTTTACTCCACACACAGTACCAGAAAATCTGCTAAGAAGTGATGATACAAAGATAACCCCTTCAGGAACACTCAGGCCCATGAGAGTATCCAGTCACTGGTATAATAATATGCAGATGAGCATAACTAAGGTCAGAGAAGTCTCACTAGAGAGTTCAGGTTCACCAGGCTGAAATTCTGCAAAGGCAACAAACAGGTATCAAAGGGAAACTGTTGTAAGGCTGGAGAAGTAACTGAGCACAGACTTACACACCACGCTTCAGGTTAACAGCAGCTTCATCCTGGAGCACGGGAAGCTATAGGGAAGCTTTTAAAAGTGGCATAATGAAGTCAAAAATTAGATCATTTTGGAAGCAGCCCTGAAATGGACTGAAACGTGAAGAGACTATAGGAAGCTAAAAAGATTAGTGTGAGAGTCATGATGAGAAAAGATGAGAGCCTAAAAAGGAGATGGAAAGATTTGTGTTTATTTCATCAAAATCACATCTCCAATTGGGTTTACTATTTTATTATATCCATGTGAAATGGGAAAAATCAGGTTACTTAGATAACTGTCAAATATAATTTTTTTCCTAAGTTTGTTGACATTTTGGCTAATTTCAAAAGCCTTGAAAGCCGTTTCTGAAGACTGGTAGACCTCGTATCATCTGTTCATGAGAAAAGCTGAAGAACGGGATCCCAGGCTCCTGCCATGGGAAAACTTGGTACTAATCTGGCCTGGGAAAGAAGGCGTCTGGGGCATGTTGCAGTGTGTACTGAAGTTTCTACCAGCTCAGAAGCACTCTAGAAAGACAACCAGGCCTAACAGGAGGGAAGGAAAGGGAGCTAGTCCCTACCCTCATCCCTGCACCCTTCTTTGGATGAAGCATAGCAACTACCTTTTCCCATCTGCTGTCACCATTGCCACTTACAAAATTTTCAGTTATTGCTGGACTTGCCTAGTTGACCTGCCTGACTATATTATTTTTCATATACATTATTTCTTTGTTGTTTCTTTGTTCTAAATTTAGAATCTTTCTGCTAAAAAAAAATACCTAAGGGAAATCAGAAATAGACTTTATCACATAAAAACTAATAATGTAAACCTGGTGTCCTAAAAACAGTGCAAGTTAGTTAAGATTTTCTCATATCAGCGTATTCCATCTTTTCTTCCCGAATGGTTGTAAAGACAGCAATCAAATCTTTCTAATTTGGATTGTTTTCTCTTTAAACATTTTGATTCTTAGAAAGTACAAGGGCAAAGTTCAAGCATCTTGTATGTTCTAATTCAGCGTTAATTGGCTAGAAGGCAGATAATGAAATGTATGAATTGATTTTTAATTTCCCTCTCTTTGCCTGTGATGTGAAAACTGCCAGAAATAAAACTGTCTGATCAAATGAACATGGAAAATAAGGGATAAATATAGGAAGAGGCCTGTGCTGCACAACAGTCACATTCCTAGAAAGAAAAATAACTTAAATATGCAAATAGAAGGTTCATGCCAGTTCTTGTAGAACATACTCCCATTTCAGTTCAATCAGCAAAAGAAAAAAATTCCCTCTGTTGTGCACGCAAGGTTCATGCAGTTTTTACTCCAGCTACACCAAGAGGTTTGATTCTTCCATGGCTTTTGTGTTTGCTCGTTAGTCCAATTCAAATTCTCTCCCCTTCTCCCTGCCAACATGTTATGTACACCTTAATGCTGGAGTGATCATATATTTTATTGGCCAAAGAAAACCTTTGAGAGTAAAAGGGCAGTATTAAACGATACACCTGGCCGGGCACTGTAGCTCACGTCTGTAATCCCAACAGTTTGGGAGGCCAAGGTAAGAGGATTGCTTGAGACCAGGAGTTCAAGACCAGACTGAGCAACATAGCAAGACCCACCTCTACAAACACACACACACACAAACACACACACACACACACACCATTAGCTGGGCATGGTGGCATGTGCCTGTCATCCCAGCTACTTAGAAGGCAGGAGGATCCCTTGAGCCTAGGAGGTTGAAGATACAATGAGCCAATGTTCATGCCTCTGCACTCCAGCCTGGGTGACAGAGCAAGACCCTGTCTTAAAAAAAAAATTAATTATACCTGGATAACAGTGTAAACTGGGACTATCCCTGCTCACCCAGGATGTTTGTTTTCCATATTTCAAGGAGGAGCACAAAGGCCCCTGTTACCTCCATGAAACTTTTCCTAATGCCTCAAGCCAGAATGAATTCCTTCTTCTCAGCTTGCCTTAGGAATTTGCTTAAGTCTCTTGCTGCACTGACTTGCAATTTAGTTACATGCTCCACTGAGTCATCTGCTAAATTAAGAGCTCTATTCGTCTATAGATCCCTAATCTCCAGCAGTGTGCTTTGCCCTGAGTCCAATAAATATTTGCCCAACTGGAATTTTTGATTACTAATCACTGCTTAAAATACACCTGAAGAGAAAGAGAAATTCAGAAGTTGGGTGAGAACTTGCTGAGGCATTTCAAAAATGTTGATTAACTGGACTTCCATATAAATTTTGGCAGTTCATGGAAAACCCACAGTATGACTGGATCATGTTAATTCTAACTCTCCAGCTTTGTAACGTTTAGTATTGATTTGCCACCATAAGGAAAGAGAAGCCTAAGGTTCTGGCCATGGCCCAGTTTGTTAGAGCTATAAAAGATATTTCCATAGGTCACAAAAAGTAAGAAATATTGCATTAGGCTGTAGGAACTTGAACTTGCTTTTAGTTATTTGAACTCTTTCTGTAAAATAAAGCATGGCTAAGTCTATATAAAACATCCACATAAAAATAGATTCTGATGCTTGGCTTTCAGATGCTTCTGAGAAGTGAGATACTGAGTTTGAACAAACTATTTGGACATTTGGTTGACTTGAGAATTTCTTATCCATATGTTTCATGTTATATAGAAGTAGTCATAATATGCTTGCCTATAACCATAAGTGTTTCATGTGTGAACAGAAATATATATGTTATATGTAAATACATATACACATATCACTTGTTGAAAATTGGAAAAATATATAAAAAGCATCTAAATTTGCCACATAGTACAGATATTAAAAGACCATGAAAAATATTTTTTCTTTTTACATCTCAAAGACTAATAGCAATATGCACATAGGGTGAATAATCTACAGATTCGTCCCCCTGCCTTTTACATTACATGCTGCTTGTAAGTTGAGGAACTGAGATTTATTATTGTAGTCCTTAGACAAAATTTGATGTTGGAACCATGTAAATAGAGATTAAACCACAGTCAAGGGGCAGCCAATAGGGGGTCTACTTTCTGACACATGAGAAAACTGGAAATAAAGTTGTTTAAGAGCACCCAGGCACAAACTCAGTTTCAGGACCACTTAAATGAAAGGGTCAGCAGGTTGATTGCCCTGTAACCATTTGCTGGACCATGGGAAAGCTAGAAAGGCTATCATTCAAATATATAATAGACACTCATCCTCTTTACAGCCCCCTGTAAAGAAGAAGAGGAGTCATCTATTTTCTCAACTCTGATGGTATCCTACCTGTGCAGTCACCTGCCTCTGTACACCTCTGCCAGTGGTGAGGGACCTAGAAGGCATGGAAAAGCCAAGGCAAAGCATACCTTTCCTGTTGTTTTGTGTACCCACTTACTTTCATTAAATTTATATGTCTTCGACTAAGTTTAGAAACATGGGCAAGGTGCAATGTTTCACGCCTGTAATCCCAGCACTTTGGGAGGCTGAGGCGGGCAGATCACCTGAGGTCAGGAGTTCGAGAGCACCCTGGCCAACATGGTGAAACCCCATCTCTACTAAAAACAAAAAATTAGCCAGGTGTGGTGGCGGGCACCTGTAATCCCAGCTACTCCGGGGGCTGAGGCAGGAGAATTGCTTGAGCGTGGGAGGCAGAGGTTGCAGTGATCTGAGATCGCACCATTGCACTTCAGCTTGGGCAACAAGAGCAAAACTCCATCTCAAAAAAAAAAAAAGTATAATAAACATGAATTAAAAACACATAGAAACAAAAATCCTAAAATACATTTTTAAAAACCACATGTGCAAGTTGGGAAATATTTGATAGGCATCTTATAACAAGTGCAAATACTGGTAAATACCACTGATAAACAACAGTAGGGGTCAGGCACAGTGGCTCATGCCTGTAATCCCAGCACTTTGGGAGTCTGAGGCAGGAGGATTGCTTGAACTCAGGAGTTCAAGACCAGCCTGGACAATGTGGTGAAACTTTGTCTCTACAAAAAAAAAAAAAAAAAAAAAAAAAAAAAAATCATAAATTAGCCAGAGATGGTGGCTTGCCCCTGAAGCCCCAGCTACTCAGGAGGCTGAAGGTGGAGGATTACTTGAGCCTGGAAGTTTGAGGCTGCAGTGAGCTACAATTGCACCACGCCCTCCAGCCTGGGTGACAGAGTGAGACCCTGTCTCAAGAAGAAAAGGAAAAAGAAAAATAACAGAGGATGAAAAAAAATCAGGAGTACAATACCTTGTTTTGAAACTTGGTTCCACCACCAGATATGTCTGGTTTGGAAAAGTCTCTTCAATTTTCTGTGTTTACATTTCTTCGCCTGACCAAGGGAAGTTTTGAAAGAGATGACATCTCAGGACCTTTCTCATCCAATGACTAAGATTGTGTGTGTGTGTGTGTGTGTGTGCGTGCGTGTGTGTGTATGTGTGCATGCTTGCACACGTGTGTCTGACTGAAAATTTTCATTTTGCATTAAATTGCTTTGCTAGAATGGACATAGCCCCTCAACATCTAGTCAAACATTTGGCAATTTTAAAATCAGCTAGAGAAGACACACACATGAAAGGGAGCAGAAGTGTGATAAATAACCTCCAATCCCCCTTGATTTTTGATAAATATATTATACTAAGATACTCATATGAAGTTCTGGGGGAAAAAAAGTCATAGGAAATTTCCTTCAAAAAGCAAAATGAAGCCAGAATGAAGACCTGAATGAAAAGAGGCTGGAAAGCAGTGTGCTTTCTGAGTCCTGTTTTCTTGCTCTGTCTCACTACAACTCAATCTTTGCTGGGAATTGATCTGCTTCTTCACGCAGAAGTGGCTCTTAGTGTCCTTCATGTAGCATAAGAAGCTGGGCCAAAATATTTTTGTAAGACCAAGTTTTAAATGAAGTTCTTTACTATCCTAAAGGTTAATAGAATCAAACATAACTACATAGTAAAGTTTCTGGATGATTAATCCAGGAAGAGTCAATTTTGTACGACAGATGTCTATCCTTCCAAAATGACCCTAGGGATACAAACCATATTCTCCCCTAGGGATCCATTTAATGCCAGTTTGGAAAACAGACTAGTATCACTCACCAGAAATAGCATAAGTAATATAAATAATGCTCTACATGTTTCTTTCTTCACATAATTGTTTGAAACTTTATTACTTGATTGAAACATGAAATTGATGCAGTTTTTCTGAGATTTGGCTCATTTTACATATATTTATTCCATTTCATTTCTTATCTATACATTAAAGAAGAACTCTTTCCCTAAGTCCAAAAATCACACCTATACAACATGATCCCCTTGCATTCTGCTTCTACAGCAGTTATTCCCTGCTGTTTCATAAAGCTGTATTTAACTTAAGAAATTATTATTTTTCTTTGATCACAAAGAATAGGTAAAATACTAGGAACAGAGCAAACATGCCTCCCCCAAAATCCTGCAAGATGTAAGCAATGAGTTTAGTCCTCCATAAAGAATAAGAAAATACCATTTCAGGCAGTAAATTTAACAAGGAGGTTAAATTTAGAATGAAATTTTTATTATTTTGAAATTCCTTTTTAGTTTCCAATAGAATTCATGAAACTCAAGCTGCTGGACTATTTAGCCTGGGACCAGAACACACTGAACAGCAGCCATAGCATGGGCCTGAATTTTATTTATTTATTTATTTATTTTTATTATACTTTAAGTTCTGGGATACATGAGCAGAACGTGCAGGTTTGTTACATAGGTATACATGTGCCGTGGTGGTTTGCTGCACCCATCAACACGTCATCTACATTAGGTATTTCTTCTAATGCTATCCCCTTCCCTTGCCCCCCACCCCGCAATGGGCTGCGGTGTGTGATGTTCCCCTCCCTGTAAGACCTAAAACCATAAAACCCTAGAAGAAAACCTAGGCAATACCATTCAGCACATAGGCATGGGCAAAGACTTCACGACTAAACACCAAAAGCAATTGCAACAAAAGCCAAAATTGACAAATGGGGTCTAATTAAACTAAAGAACTTCTGCACAGTGAAAGAAACTACCATCAGAGTGAACAGGCAACCTACAGAATGGGAGAAAATTTTTGCAATCTATCCATCTGACAAAGGGCTAATATCCAGAATCTACAAGGAACTTAAACAAATTTACAAGGAAAAACAACCCCATCAAAAAGTGGGTGAAGGATATGAACAGACACCCTTCAAAAGAAGACATTTATGCAGCCAACACACCTGAAAAAAAGCTCATCATCACTAGTCATTAGAGAAATGCAAATCAAAACCACAGTGAGAAACCATCTCATGCTAGTTAGAATGGTGATCATTAGAGAGTCAGGAAACAACAGGTGCCAGAGAGGATGTGGAGAAATAGGAACACTTTTACACTGTTAGTGGGAATGTACATTATTTCAACCATTGTGGAAGACAGTGTGGTGATTCCTCAAGGTTCTAAAACTACTTTTAACATTTTAGTTTTTTTTTGTGTGGGTATATAGTAGGTGTATATATTTAGGTTTAAATGAGATATTTTGATACAGGCATGCAATGAATAATAAAAACATCAAAGTATATGGAGTATCCATCACCTCAAGCATTTATTCTTTGTGTTACAAAGAATGCAATCATGCTCTTTTAGTTATTTTAAAATGTACAATATTTTTTTCTTTACTATAATCACCCTTTTGTGCTAGGAAATAGGTCTTAATAATTCTAATTATTTATTGTACCCATTAACCATCCGCACTCCCTTCCCCCTTCCCCCCTACCATCCACTACCCTTCCTAGCCTCTGGTAACCGTTCATTTAGTCTCTATCTTCGTGAGTTCAATGGGTTTAACTTTTAGCTCCCACAAATCCGTGAGAAAATGCAAAGTTTCTTCTGTGCCTGGCTTATTTCACTTAACATAATGACCTCCAGCTCCGCCCATGTTGTTGCAAATGACAGGATTTTATTATTTTTAATGGCTGAATAATACTTCATTGTTGATATGTATCACAGTTTATCCATTCATCTGTTGATGGATGCATAGGTTGTTTCAAAGTTTTGGCTATTGTGAACAGCAATAAACATGGGAGTGTATATATCTCTTCAATATAAAGATTTCCTTTCTTTTAGGTTTATATTTGGCAGTGTGATTGCTGGATCATATAGTAGTTGTATTTTTAGTTTTTTGAGGAACCTCCAAACTGTCCTCTGTAGTGTTTGTACTGATTGACATTTCCACCAATAGTTTATAAGGGTTTCTTTTTCTCTACATTCTCACCAGCATTTGTTATTGCCTGTCTTTTGGATAAAAGCCATTTTAATTGGAGTGAGATGATATCTTATTGTAGTTTTGACTTGAATTTCTCTGATGATCAATGATGTTGAACACTATTTCATATACCTGTTTGCCTTCTTTTGAGAAATGTCTATTCAAATCTTTTGTCCATTTTTTAATAGTAATATTAGATTTTTTTTCCTATAGAGTTGTTTGAATTTCTTATATGTTCTGGTGATTAATCCCTTGTCAAATGGGTAGTTTGCAAATATTTTCTCCCATTCTGTGAGTTGTATCTTCACTTTGTTGTTTCCTTTGCTGTCCAGAAGTTTTTTTAAAACTTGATGTGATCTCATTTATCCATTTTTGCTTTGGTTGCCTGTCACTGTGGGGTATTACTCAAGGAATATTTGCCCATTCCAATATCCTGAATTTACCCAATATTTTCTTGTAGTTTTATAGTTTTAGGTGTCAGATTTAAGTTTTTAATCAAATTTTATTTGACTTTTATATATGGTGAGAGATAGGGGTCTAATTTCATTTTTCTGCATATGGATATCCAGTTTTCCCAGTGCTATTTCTTGAAGAGATTAGATTGTCCTTTCCCCAGTGTAATGTTCTTGGCACCTTTGTCAAAAATCAGATCACTGTATATGTACGGATTTACTTCCGGGTTCTCTATTCTATTCCACTGGTCTACGTGTCTCTATTTATACTGGTACCATGCCATTTTGGTTACTACAGCTCTGCAGTATAATTTGAAGTCAGATAATGTGATTCCTACAGTTTCGTTCTTTTTTCTTAAGACAACTTTGGCTCTCCTGAGTCTTTTGTGGTTGACACATAAATAAAAGAAATAGTCTTAAAGCTATGTGAAGATTATCATTGGTATTTTGATAGAAATTGCATTGACTCTGTAGATTGCTTTGGATATTATGGATATTTAAACAATATTGATTCTTCTAATCCATGCACATGGAACATCTTTCCTTTTTTTGGTCTCCTCTTCAATTTCTTTCATGAGTGTTTTATAGTTTTCCTTGTAGAGATCTTTCACTTCTTTGGTTAATTTAATTCCTATGTATTTTATTTGTAGCTATTCTAAATGGGACCACTTCATTTCTTTTTCAGATTATTCACCCTTGACATATAGAAAAACTACTGATTTTTGTATGTTGATTTTGTATCTTGAAACTTTATGGAATTTATCAGTTCTAATACTTTTTTGGTAGAGTCTAAGTTTTTCCAAATATAAGATGGTATTATCCATAAACAATAATTTATTTATTTACAATTTAAGTGCCCTTTTTTTTCTCTTGTCTGATTGCTCTAGCTAGAATTTTCAGTATTATGTTGAATAACAGTGGTGAATGTGGGCGTCCTTGTCATGTTCCAGATATTAGAGGAAAGGATTTCGGTTTTTCTCCATTCAGTATGATACTAGCTAAAGCTGTGTCATATATGGCTTTATCTTGGGGTATGTTCCTTCTATATCCAGGTTTGTTAAGGTTTTTATCATGAAAGAATGTTGAATTTTATCAAATGCTTTTTCAGTGTCAATTGAAATGATCACATATGGTTTTTGTCCCTCATTCTGTTGATATGATGTATCACATTAATTGATTTGCATATGTTGAATCATCCTTGCATCTAAGATAAATCCCATTTAGTCATGATGAATGATCTTTTTAATGTGTTGAGTTCTGTTTGCTAGTATTTAGTTAAGGATTTTTCTTATCAATATTCATCAGTGATGTTAGCCTGTAGTTTTTATTTTTTGATGTGTCTGTTTTTGGTATCACAGTAATACTGGCCTCATAGAACGAGTTTGGAAGTATTCCTTCCTCCTCTATTTCTCAGAATAGTATGAGTAGAATTGGTATGAGTTCTTCCTTAAATGTTTGGTAGAATTCAGCAGTTAAGCCATTTGATTCTGGGCTTTTGCTGGAAGACTTTTTATTATGGCTTTGATCTCATTACTTGTTATTGGTCTGTTCAGGTTTTCAATTTCTTCATAGTGCAGTCTTGGCAGGTTGTATGTGTTTAGAAACTCATTCATTTTTTCTGAATGTTACAATTTATTGGCATATAGTTGTTCATAGTAGCCATTAATGATTCTTTGAACTTCTGCAGTATCAGTTGTAATGTCTCCTTTATCATCTCCAATTCCATTTATTTGCATCTCTTTTTTTCTTAGCTTCGCTAAAAGCGTGTCAATTATGTCTATCTTTTCGAAAAAATCAACTTGTTTTGTTGATCTTTTGTATTTTTTATTCATTTTAATTTCATTTCTCTCTGCTCTGATCTTTATTTTCTTCTACTAGTTTTGGGTTTGGTTTGCTCTTGATTTTCTATTTCTTTAAGATGCACCATTAGGTTACTTATTTAAAGTTTTTCTTCTTTTTGGATGTAGGTGCTATAGCTTATAAACTTTCCTATTAGTACAACTTTTGCTATATCCCACAAGCTTTGGTATGTCGTGTTTCCATTATTATTTCAAGAATTTTTCAATTTCCTTCTTAATTTCTCATTGACCCACTGGTCATTCAGAGGAGCATAGTTTAATTTCCATGTGCTTGTATAGTCTCCAAAATTCCTCTTATTGATTTCCAGTTGTTATGCCATTGTGGTCAGAGAAGATGCTTGATATTACTTCAGGTTCTTTTTTTTTTTTTATGAATGCTTTAAGACTTGTTATGTGACCTAACATATGGTCTATCCTCGAGATTGATCCATGTGCTGAGGAAAAGAATGTCTATTCCACAGTTGTTGGATAAAATATTTTGTAAACATTCTGTAAATGTTAAGTATTCTGTACATGTAGATCCATTTGGTCTGTAGTGTACATTAAGTCCAATGTTTAATTTTCTGCCTCAAAGAGCTGTTAAATGCTAAAGGTGGGGTGTTGAAGTCTCCACCTATTATTGTATTGTGGTCTCTTTCTTTAGCTCTAATATTTGGTTTATGTATCTGGTGCTCCAGTGTTGGATGTGTATATATATTTACAACTGATATATTCTCTTGCTGAATTGACTCCTTTACCATTATGTAATGACCTCTTTTGTCTCTTCTTACAGTTTTGGTCTTGAAATCTATTTTTTCTGATGTAAATATGGCTACTCCTGCTTGTTGGTTTTGACTGACATGAAATATCTTTGTTCATTCCTCTATTTTTAGTCCATGTGTGCCTTTATAGATAAAGTGTGTTTCTTGTAGGCAAGAGATCATTGGATCTTGTATTTTAATCTATTCACCCATTTCATGTCTTTTGATTAGAGACTTTAGTCTATTTACATTCAATGTTATTATTGATAAGGAATTACTCCTGCCATTTTGTTATGTTTTCTGGTTGTTTTGTGGTCTTCTTTCTTTCCTTCCTTGTCTTCCTTTTAGTGAAAGCGACTTTCTTTGGTGATATAATTTAGCTTCTTGCTTTTTATTTTTTGTGTATCTGTTGTATGTTTTTTTTTTTTTTTGGTTGAGGTTACCATGAGGCTTGCAAATACTATCTTATAACCCATTATTTTAAGCTGATGACAATTTAACGCTGCTCTCATAAACTAATAAGCAAAAAGAAAAATTAATAAAAACTCTACAGTTTACCTTTGTTTTCCTACCCTTTAACTTCTTGTTTCTGTTGTATTGTGTGTGTCTTGAAAGTTATTATTTTTGATTGGTTAATCTTTTAGCCTTTCTACTTAATTATTAATGCAATATTATTTATAATATTCTATGTTTTTGTGTTTTGCTAGAGAGTTTTGTATCTTTAAATAATGTCTTATAGCTCATTAACATCCTTTGTGATTGAAGTACATCCTTTAGCATTTCTTGTAGGACAGGTCTGGTGTTAACAATATCCCTCAGCTTTTGTCTGAAAGTCTTCATTTGTCCTTTATGTGTGAAGAATATTTTTATCAGATGTACAATTCTAGAGTAGGTTCTTCCTTCGGCACTTTATGTTATGACACTCCCCTCCCATCCTGTAAGGTTTCCCTTGAAAAGTCTGCTGCCAGACATACTGGATCACCATTGTATGTTATTCGTTTCTTTTCTCGTGCTGCTTTTGGGATCATTTCTTTATCCTCGACCTTTGGGACCTTGATTATTAAATGCCTTGAAGTAGTCTTCTTTGAGTTAAATCTGTCTGGTGTTCTATAACCTTTTTTACTTGGATATTAAAATCTTTATCTAAGTTTGAGAAGTTCTCTGATATTATCCCTTTGAATAAACTTGCCACTCCATCTTTTTCTTTACCTCCTCTTAGATTTGCCCTTTGGAGGCTATTTTGTAGATCTTATAGGTATGCTTCATTGTTTGTCTCCTCTGTGTATTTTCAAACAACCTGTCCTCAAGATCACTAATTCTGTCTTCTACTTGATCAGTTATGCTATTAAGAGCCTCTAATAAATTCAGTATGCCATTTGCATTTTACAACTGTAGAATTTCTTCCTGATTCTTTTTAATTATTTCAATCCATTTGTTACATTTATTTGCCTGAATTCTTTTTTCTGTGTTACTTTGAATTTCTTTCAGCATCCTCAAAACAGATATTTTGAATTCTCTGTCTGAAAGGTCACATATTTCTGTTTCTCTAGGATTTGTCTGTGGTGCCTTATTTAATTCATTTGGTGGTATCATATTTTCCTGAATGGTGTTGATGCTTGTTGATGTTCTTCAGTGTCTAGACATGGAAGAGTTAGGAATTTATGGTAGTCATCCCAGTCTGGGCTTGTTTGTACCCATCTCTCTTGGGAAGGCTTTCCAGGTATTTGAAGGGATTTGAGTGTTGTGATCTAACTCATATCTGTATTAGGGGCCACCCCAAGCCTAGTAATGCTGTTCTTCTTGCAAACTCATAGTGGTACCACCCTCACAGTCTGGGATAAGATTCAAAAAAATTATCTGGATTACCAGGGTTCAGGAAGTTCTCTGATGTTATTCCTTTGAATAAACTTTCTGCCCCTATTTCTTTCTCTACCTCTTCTTTAAGGCCAATAACTCTTAGATCTACCCTTATGAGACTTGTTCTCTTCCCTTACTTCCTCTCAAACAAATGAAGTCTCAATCTCTTTCTCTGAGCTTGCCCTCAAACCACAAAGACATGATTCTCCTCACTCTCCCCTTTCCTTTCCATAGGCAGAGGAGGCTCACCTCATGGTTACCACCATGACGGGCCCACTGGGAATACTCTCGGGCTCCTGCCAATGTTCCCTTCAGGTCTTAGGGCTCTTCAGTCAGCTTCTGCTGAATGCTGCTAGGTCTGGGATTCACCTTTCAAGGCAGTGGGTTCTCCCTCTGTCCCAAGACAGGTCCAGAAATGCTGTCCGTGAGCCAAGGTCTGGAATCAGGGACCTCAAGAGCCTGTTTAGTGCTCAACCCCACTGTGGCCGAAGTGCTACCTAAGGTGCAAAACGAAGTCTTTACTTCTCCCTCTGCTTTTATCAAGCAGATGTAGTCTCTCATTGTAGCCACCCCAATTGAGAATGTGCTGGGTCTCACTTGAAGCCAACACATCTCAGAGTCTCACCCAAGGCCCATGTTATACTACCTAAAAATTGCTACTTGTTATTCAGGGCTCAAGGGCTCTTCGCTTGGCAGGTGATGGATCCTGCCAGTACTGGGTCCTTCTCTTAAAGGCTCCCTTCTGGCCCAGAGTGTGTCTAGAAATATTGTCTGGGAGCTAGAGGTTGGAACGGGAGACTCATGACTTTGTCCTGTGCCTTATCCTGCTTTGGTAGTGATGATATTCAAGATGCAAGACCACATTCCTCTTTACTCTTCCCTCTCCTCAGGAGGAAGGAAAGGGTCTCTTTTGGAGACACAAGATGTATTATCTGGGGTTGGGGGAGGAGTGGTGTAAGCATGCCCCACCAGGTGTCTCAGGAGGCCGTGTACACCCAAAGTCCACTAGCTCCAAGCCCAGCTCGGTATTTGGACTTGTAGTCCTTACAGCCTAGGCTGCCTTTCAAGTTGATTTAGAGCTCCAGAGCACTGCAGCCTGTGATGGCAAGGCTTGCCAGAACTCAAGTTCTGACCACTGGGATAGGCAACTTCTCTCTGGCTAGGGCTGGTCTTAATGCTTCCTTTATGGGCGGGTGTCAGCTGAGTTCAGCCCAGTTTTGCCTTCTGCTGTGCTGAGGCGGCACTGAGGTCAATGCAAAGCGTCACAATTGTTGCACTCTCTCTCCCAAACCCAGATTTCTAGTCACCACGTGGCTACTGTGAGGGGATGGGGGAGGAATGGCATTGGCAATTCAATTCAAGACAGATCTGTCATTTCTACACTCTTCAGTGCTTTTTTCAGTGATGTGAATTTAAAACCAGGTACTGTAACTGCTCACCAATTTTTGATTTTTATGAAGGTGCTTTTTTGTATCTAGATAGTTGTTGAATTTGATGTTCCTGTGGGAGGAATGATTGGTAGCGCATTCTATTCTACCACCTTTCTCCACCCCTCTGCTGGTATGAATTTTATTTTATTTATTTACTTATAATTTTGGAGATGGAGTTTAATTCTGTTACCCAGGCTGGAGTACAGTGGCAAGATCTTGGCTCACTACAACGTCCACCTCCCAGATTCAAGTCATTCTCCTTCCTCTGCCTCTAGAGTAAGCTGGGATTCCAGGTGCCCACCACCACACCTGGCTAATTTTGTATTTTTAGTAGAGATGGGGTTTCATCATGTTTGGTCAGGCTGGTCTTGAACTCCTGACCTCAAGTGATCTGCCTGCCTCGGCCTCCCAAAGTGCTGGTATTATAGGCATGAGTCACCATGCCTGGCCTTCCGTCATGAATTTTAAAGAGACTATGAGCTATCTGAGGTTGGTCCCAGTGGAGCCTTCCAATATGCAGTTGTGAAGGGGCAGGGTTTATGTCTAGGTAGCTAGCCCTCTTTCTTAAAGGAAATGGTCTCTAAAGATAGAGCACACAGTAGAAGGATAGCTAATGGCAGGAATGCAAGGAGGGCAGGCCACATACTAGGCAAAAAGTTAATGTTAACAAAAATATGAATGGACCAAACTTGAGCCTATGTGCTGTCCACTATAGTCCAGGAGGCCAGTAAGCATTCAGTCTGTCTCATTGGTTTGATGTTACCAAATGTGAAGTGAGCTCTGCTGCCTTCTGCCAGAGGGAGCGGTCCTGCATTCCTAGTTGCAAGCAGCTGAGGCAATTTTAGTAACACAAAGTTCTAATTTCAGCCTCGAATGCAGCTTCTATCAACATGGAGAAGCCATATTATAAAATGAAAAATTAACAAAGGCCTCTTAATTTTGAATGATTTGAGGTTTTAAATTATATTTCCTATTTGACCATCTGACTGCATTGTCAAGGACTGGTGGTCATGGTCATTATTATTTTTAACTTCTTGGTAATTTAATCCTGGGTTTTTAGCTGGACACAGAGTGCCCTGGAATAAACTCTAAATTTCACAGCCTCTATTGCTGATAGGTATAGCCAATGACTAAGTCAATAGATATATTTTGGCTAGTAAATGACTGGTCAATAAGATGTAAGTAGAAGTGAGATATGTGACTTCCAAGAGGTGTCACAAAATGTGAGGAAACATGCCTCTTATTCTGCTTTTGTTCCGCACTATTGGATGTCTAATAGCCATCTCGGACCCTGAGGCAAAATCTCCATATTGAACATGACAGGAAACAAAATAGAAGAATCCTGGACCCTTTATTATTGTGCCACCCCTGAACTATCCTGGAGATTTTGAATCCATGAAAGAAAAATGAAATTTTTTTAAGCCATTCCCTTTGTCACCTGAAATACAATTTAATCTTAACTACTGCATGTACATATATACAGTATTTACTGGGCTTTCAGCCACAAATCCTTTCTTTTGGAACTTGGTTCTCAATACCTTGCTTCAGTGGATGTCAAGAAAAATATAACTAGAAGTTGGCATATTTAGTGGCAAAATATTTAGTAAAACAGTTGCTTGCAATAAACTTCCTAATGAACTTGTGACTTTATTCAAAAACTATATAAACAGAATGTTGCAATTATGAGTTAGTAAGTCATTGGCTGAATTTGACTACGTTAAATACTGCTATAATTTCCCAGTGAGTTTTTCTTGCCCACTGCACAGATAAAGCTAATGCACTGAGACAGCAGGTTTGTTGCAGCAGAGAGTCTAATTATCACAAGGCAGCTAAGGAGCACAGGGGACACTTCTCACATACACCTCTCTGAGAATTTGGAGGCTAGGGCTTCTAAGGATTGTTTTGCAGACTGAGGGACTAAGAAATGAGAAATACTGATTGGCTGCGTTGGGGATGAAATCACAGAGGTGTTAAAAACTGTCTTTGTGGGCTAAGTTTCTGGGTTGGGGTCACCAGTCCAAATGGCATCAGCTGTTCCGCCAGAATGCAAAAATCTGAAAAATATTTCAAACGCCAGTCTTAGATTTTACAATAGTGATGTTGGGGAAGTTTCAAATCTTGTGACCATCAGCTGTACGACTTCCAAGCAGGAAGAAAGTTAGTAGATAATGACTACTTATCATTTAACTATGCATAGGTCTTAGCACAATGCAGGTTTCTCTCATAATTCTATCATTAACTATGCATAGGTCTTAGCACAATGCAGGCTTCTCTCATAATTCTAATCTTGTGGCCTTACACTAGTTTTTACGAAAGTAGTTTCAGTCGCCAAATAAGGAGGGGTAGTTTGAGGAAGGGGCTATTAGTATTTTTGCTTAAAGGTTAAACTAGAAACTAAATTCTTCCCACGGGGAGCTCGGCCTCTGCCCAAGGGAATGGGCAAGGGCTGTTGGCTTGTGAGGTTAGAGGCAAGATGAAGCCAGTTATGTTAGATTTCTCTCCCTGTCACAATTTTTGCAAAGGCGGTTTTACTACCAAAAAAGAGATAAGCTCAGAAAAGAATTGGCTGCTTTGTAAACACAGTTAAAAGGGATATAGGCTATCCAGAAATTCTGAGAATTGCAGGGCTGAGATGTGTAATGATTTCTCAACTGAAACTGGTGAAAGTTAAAACCTAAAAACTTTTCAGCCAAAAACCAATTCAGCCTCAGCTTTGGGTAAAGATCTAAGACTAAACTGAGTTGGAGTTGGCCCCAGTAAATCCTTTCAAAGTGGTTCATGAGAAACTAAATAAGGGCATGTCTCTCACAGAAGCCTGATAAGATCAACGTACCAGTCAATTACTCTAGAGAAAAAAGCCTATCTCATTTTGTTGGCAAGATGGCCAAACAGGAACAGCTCTGGTCTACAGTTCCCAGTGAGAGCAACACAGAAGGTGGGTGGTTTCTGCATTTCCAGCTAAGGTACCCAGTTCATCTCACTGGGACTGGTTGGACAGTGGGTGCAGCCCATGGAGGGTGAGCTGAAGCAGGGTGGGGCATCGCCTCACCTGGGAAGCAAAAGGGGTCAGGGGATTTCCCTTCCCTCGCCAAGAGCTGTGAGGGACTGTGCTGTGAGGAATGGTGCACTTTGGCCCATATACTACACTTTTCCCATGTTCTTCACAACCCACAGAGCAGGAGATTCCCTCCAGCGCCTATGCCACCAGGGCCCTGGGTTTCAAGCACAAAACTGGGCAGCTGTTTGGGCAGACACTGAGCTAGCTGCAGGCATTTTTTCCGCCCCTCCCCCTCCATACTCCAGTGATACCTGGAATGTCAGTGAGACAGAACCATTCACTCCCCTGGAAAGGAGGATGAAGCCAGGGAGCCAAGTGGTCTGGCTCGGGAAGTCACACCTCCACAGAGCCCAGCAAGCTAAGATCCACTGGCTTGAAATTCTTACTGCCAGCACAGCAGTCTGAGGTCAACCTGGGATGCTGGAGCTTGGTGGGGGGAGAGACATCCTCCATTGCTGAGGTTTGAGTAGGTGGTTTTACCCTCACAGTGTAAACAAAGCCTCCAGGAAGTTCAAACTGGGTGGAGCCCACCACAGCTCAGCAAGGCCACTGCTGCCAGACTGCCTCTCTAGATTCCTCCACTCTGTGCAGGGCATCTCTGAAAAAAATGCAGCAGCCCTAGTCAGGGACTTATAGATAAAACCCCCATCTCCCTGGGACAGAACACCTGGGGAAAGGGGTGGCTGTGGGCACAGCTTCAGCAGACTTAAACATCCCTGCCTGACGGCTTTGAAGAGAGCAGTGGATCTCCCAGCACAGCGTTTGAGCTCTGATAAGGGTCAGACCGCCTCCTCAAGTGGGTCCCTGACCCCTGTGTATCCTGACTGGGAGTCACCTCCCAGTAGGGGCCGACAGACACCTCATACAGGAGAGATCTGGCTGGCATCTGACAGGTGTCCTTCTGAGAGGGAGCTTCCAGAGAAAGGAACAGGCAGCAATCTTTGCTGTTCAGCAGCCTCCGCTGGTGATACCCAGGCAAACAGGGGTCTGGAGTGGACCTGCAGCAGAGAGGCCTGTTAGAAGGAAAACTAAGAAACAGAAAGGAATAGCATCAACATCAAAAAGGGCGTCCACTCAGAGACCCCATCCAATGGCTGGCAGCATCAAAGACCAAAGGTAGATAAACCCACAAAGATGGGGAGGAACCATCACAAAAAGGCTGAAAATTCCAAAAACCAGAATGACTCCTCCAAAATATCACAGCTCCTCACCAGCAAGGGAACAAAACTGGATGGAGAGTAAGTTTGATGAACTGACAGAAGTAGGCTTCAGAAGGTGAGTAATAACAAACTCCTCTGAGCTAAAGGAGCATGTTCTAACCCAATGCAAGGAAGCTAAGAACCTTGAAAAAAGGTTAGATGAATTGCTAACTAGAATGATCAGTTTAGAGAAGAACATAAATAACCTGATGGAGCTGAAAAACACAGAATGAGAACTTGACAAAGCATACACAAGTATCAATAGCCTAATCAATCAAGCAGAAGAAAGGATTCAATCAGAGATTGAAGACGAACTTAATGAAATAAAGTGAGAAGACAAGATTAGAGAAAAAAGAATAAAAAGAAAGGAACAAAGCCTCCAAGAAATATGGGGCTACGTGAAAAGACCAAATCTATGACTGGTGTACATGAAAGTGTTGGGGAGAATGGAACCAAGCTGGAAAACACTCTTCAGGATATTATTCAGGAGAACTTCCCCAACCTAGCAAGAAAGGCCAACATTCAAATTCAGGAAATACAGAGAACACCACAAAGATACTCATCAAGAAGAGCAACCCCAAGACACATAATCATCAGATTCACCAAGGTTGAAATGAAGGAAAATATAATAAGGGCAGCCAGAGAGAAAGGTTGGGTTACCCACAAAGGGAAGCCCATCAGACTAACAGCAGATCTCTTGGCAGAAACCCTACAAGCCAGAAGAGAGTGGGGGCCAATATTCAACATTTTTAAAGAATTTTCAACCAAGAATTTCGTATCCAACCAAACTAAGTTTCATAAGTGAAAGAGAAATAAAATCCTTTACAGATAAGCATATGCTGAGAGATTTTGTCACTACCAGGCCTGCCTTACAAGAGCTCCTGAAGGAAGTACTAAACATGGAAAAGAAAAACCAGTACCAGCCACTGCAAAAAAATAGCAAATTGTAAAGACCATCAACACTATGAAGAAACTGCATCAACTAACGGGCAAAATAACCTGCTAGCATCATAATGACAGGATCAAATTCACACATAAAAATATTAACCTTAAGTGTAAACGGGATATATGCCCCAATTAAAAGACACAAACTGGCAAAATGGATAAAAGTCAAGACCCATCGGTGTGCTGTATTCAGGAGACCCATGTCACAGGCAAAAACACATATAGGCTCAAAATAAAAGGGTGGAGGAATATTTACCAAGTAAATGGAAAGAAAAATAAAAGCAGGGGTTGCAAAAAAGTCTCTGACAAAACAGACTTCAAACCAACAAAGATCAAAAGAGACAAAGAAGGCTATTACATAATGGTAAAGGGAGCACCCATAAAGCAAGTTATTGGAGACCTTCAAAGAGACTTAGACTCCCACACAATAATAGTGGGAGACTTTAATACCCCACTGTCAATATTAGAGAGATCAATGAGACAGAAAATAAACAATTATATTCAGGACTTGAACTCAGCTCTGGACCAAGCAGACCTAATAGACATCTACAGAACTCTCCACCCCAAATAAATGGGATATACATTCTTCTCAGCACATCACACTTATTCTAAAATTGATCACATAATTGGAAGTAAAACACTCCTCATCAAATGCAAAAGAACGGAAATAATACCAAAGAGTCAGATCACAGTACAATCAAATTAGAACTCAGGATTAAGAAACTCACTCAAAACCACACAACTAAATGGAAACTGAACAACCTGCTCCTGAATGACAACTGGGTAAATAACAAAATTAAGGCAGAAATAAAGATGTTCTTTGAAACCAATGAGAATAAAGACAATGTACCAGAATCTCTGGGACACATTTAAAGCAGTGTGTAGAGGGAAATTTGTAGCACTAAATGCCCAAAAGAGAATGCAGGAAAGATCTAAAGTTGACAGCCTAACATCACAATTCTTTAAGTACAGAAGCAAGAGCAAACACATTCAAAAGCTAGCAGAAGACAAGAAATAACTAAGATCAGAGCAGAACTGAAGGAGATAGAGACATGAAAACCCCTTCAAAAAAAAAAAAATATATATATATGTATATATCAATCCAGTAGTTTTTTTTGAAAAGATCAACAAAATAGAGTGCCAGCCAGACTAATAAAGAAAAGAGAGAAGAATCAAATAGATGCAATAAAAAATGATAAAGGGAATAGCACCACCCATCCCACAGCCATACAAACTACCAGAGAATACTATAAACAACTCTATGCAAATAAAAGAGAAAATCTAGAAGAAATGGATAAATTCCTGGACACATACACCCTCCCAAGAGTAAACCAGGAAGAAGTTGAATCCCTGAATAGACCAATAACAAGTTCTGAAATTGAGACAGTAATTAATAGCACACCAACCAAAAAAAGTTCAGGACCAGATGGATTCACACCTGAATTCTACCAGAGGTACAAAGAGGAGCTGGTATCATTCCTTCTGAAACTCTTCCAAACAATAGAAAAAGAGGGAATTCTCCCTAGCTCATTTTATGAGGCCAACATCATCCTGATACCAAAGCCTGGCAGAGACACAACAAAAAAAACAAAATTTCAGACAAATATCCCTGATGAACATCAACACGAAAATCCTCAATAAAATACTGGCAAACCAATCCAACAGCACATCAAAAAGTTTATCCACCACAATCAAGTGGGCTCATCCCTGGGATGCAAGGCTGGTTCAACATATGCAAATCAATAAGTGTAATCCATCACATAAATAGAACCAATGTCAAAAACCACATAATTATCTCAGATGCAGAAAAGGCCTTCAAAAAAAAAAAAAAAAAAAAACACCCCTTCATGCTAAAAACTCTCAATAAATTCGGTATTGATGGAACATATCTCAAAAATAATAAGAGCTATTTATGACAAAACTACAGCCAATATCATACCGAATGGGCAAAAACTGGAAGCATTCCATTTGAAAATTGGCACAAGACAGGGATGCCCTCTCTCACCACTCCTATTCAACATAGTGTTGGGAGTTCTGGCCAGGGCAATCAGGCAAGAGAAGGAAATAAAGGGTATTCAAATAGGAAGAGAGGAAGTCAAATTGTCTCTGTTTGCAGATGACATGATTGTATATTTAGAAAACCCCATCATCTCTGCCCAAAATCTCCTTAAGCTGATAAACAACTTCAGCAAAATCTCAGGATACAAAATCAATGTGCAGAAATCACAAGCATTCTTATACAGCAATAACAGACAAAAAGAGAGCCAAATCATGAGTGAACTCCCATTCACAACTACTACAAAGAGAATAAAGTACCTAGGAATTTAACTTACAAGGGATGTGAAGGACCTCTTCAAGGAGAACTACAAACCACTGCTCAAGGAAATTAGAGAGGACATAAACAAATGGAAAAACAGTCCATGCTCATGGAGAGGAAGAATCAACATTGTGAAAATGGCCATACTGCCCTAAGTAATTTATAGATTCAATGCTATTGCCATCAAACTACCATTGACTTTCTTCACAGAATTGGAAAAAACTACTCTACATTTCATATGAAACCAAAAAGGAGCCTGCATAACCAAAACAATCCTAAGCAAAAAGAACAAAGCTGGAGGCATCACACTACCTGACTTCAAACTATACTACAAGGCCACAGAGCATGGTACTAGAACCAAAACAGATATATGGACCAATAGAACAGAACAGAGGCCTCAGAAATAACACCACACATCTACAACCATCTGATCTTTGACAAGCCTGACAAAAACAAGAAATGGGGAAAGGACTCCCTATTTAATAAATGGTGTTGGGAAAACTGGCTAGCCATATGCAGAAAACTTAAACTGGATCCCTTTCTTACATCTTATACCAAGTTAACTAAAAATGGATTAAAGACTTAAACATAAGACCTAAAACCATAAAAACCCTAGAAGAAAACCTAGGCAATACCAAGGACACAGGCCTGGGCAAAGACTTCATGACTAAAACACCAAAACCAATGGCAACAAAACCCAAAAATGATAAATGGGATCTAATTAAAAAGCTCCTGCATGGCAAAGGAAACTATCATCTATCAACTGTAACTACCTGTTACAGTGAACAGGTAACCTACAGAATGGGAGACATTTTTTGTAATTTATTCATCTAACGAAGGGCTAATATCCAGAATCTACAAAGAACTTAAACTTACAAGAAAACAACCTCATCAAAAAGTGTGATGGGTGCAGCACACCAACATGGCACAAGTATACATATGTAGCAAACCTGCACGTTGTGCACATGTACCCTACAACTTGAAGTTTAATAATAATAAATAAATTTAAAAAAAAAAAAAAAAGTGGGTGAAGGATATGAACAGACACTTCTCAAAAGAAGACATTTATGCAGCCAACAAACATGAAAAAAAGCTAATCATCACTGGTCATTAAATGCAAATAAAAACCACAATGAGATACCATCTCATACCAGTTAGAATAGTGATCATTGAAAAGTCAGAAAACAACAGGTGCTGGAGAGGATGTGGAGAAATAGGAATACTTTTTACACTGTTGGTGGGAGTGTAAATTAGTTCAACCATTTTGGAAGATAGTGTGGTGATTCCTCAAGGATCTAGTACTAGAAATACCATTTGACCCAGCCATCCCATTACTGGGTATATACCCAAAGGATTATAAATCATGCTGCTATAAAAACACATGCACACATGTGTTTACTGTGGCACTATTCACAATAGCAAAGACTTGGGACCATCCTAAATGTCCATCAGCGATAGACTGGATAAAGAAAATGTGGCACATATACACCACGGAATACTATGCAGCCACAGAAAAAGATGACTTCTTGTCCTTTGCAGGGACTTGGATAAAGCTGGAAACCATCATTCTCAGCAAATTAACACAAGAACAGAAAACCAAACACTGCATGTTCTCACTCAACAGATGCTGGAGAGGATGTGGGGAAATAGGAATGCTTTTATGCTGTTGGTGGGAGTGTAAATTAGTTCAACCATTGTGGAAGACAGTATGGCAATTCCTCAAGGATCTAGAACTAGAAATACCATTTGACCCAGCAATCCCATTCCTGGGTATATACCCAAAAGATTATAAATCATTCTACTAAAAAGACACATGCACACATATGTTTATTGTGGCATTGTTCAAAATAACAGACTTGGAACCAACCCAAATGCCCAACAATGATAGACTGGATAAAGAAAATGTGGCACATATGCACCATGGAATGCTATGGAACCATAAAAAAGGATGACTTCATGTCCTTTGCAGAGACATGGATGAAGCTGGAAACCATCATTCTCAGCAAACACAAAAACAGAAAACCAAACACTGCATGTTTTCACTCATAAATGGGAGCTGAACAATGAGAACACATGGACACAGAGAGGGGAACATCACACACCCAGGCCTGTTGGAGGGGTCAGGGGGACTAGGGGAAGGATAGCATTAGGAGAAATACCTAATGTAGATGGGTTGATGGGTGCAGCAAAGCACTGTGGCACGTGTATACCTATGTAACAAACCCGCACGTCTGCACATGTACCCCAGACCTTAAAGTATACTAAGAAAAGAAAAAAGCCGGGCACCAAGATGGCCAAATAAGAACAGCTCTAGTTTCCAGCATGAGCGACAAAGAAGACTGGTGATTTCTGCATTTCCACCTGAGGTACTGGGTTCATCTCACTGGGGCATGTCGGACAGTCAATGAAGGACAATAGGTGCAGCCCAACGAATGACAGCCAAAGCAGGGTGAGGCATCACCTCACCCTGGAGGCACAAGAGGGAAGGGAATTCCTTTTCCTAGCCAAGGGAAACTGTGACACACAACAGCTGGAAAATCAGGTCACTCCCACCCTAATACCGTGCTTTACCAAGGGTCTTAGCAAACTGCACACCAGGAGATTATATCCTGCGCCTGGCTCAGAGGGTCCCACGCCCACAGAGCCTCCCTCATTGCTAGCACAGCAGTCTGAGAGCTAACTGCAAGGTGGCAGCGAGGCTGGGGGAGGGGCGCCCACCCATTGCTGAGGCTTAAGTAGGTAAACAAAGTGTCCAGGAAGCTTGAAATGGGTGGAGCTCACCCCAGCTCAAGGAGGCCTGCCTGCCTCTGTCGACTCCACCTCTGGGAACAGGGCATAGCTAAACAAAAAGCAGCAGAAACCTCTGCAGATGTAAATGTCCCTGTCTGACAGCTTTGAAGAGAGCAGTGATTCTCCCAGCATGGAGGCTGAAATCTGAGAAAGGACAGACTGCCTGCTCAAGTGGGTCCCTGGCCCCGGAGTAGCCTAACTGGGAGACATCCCCCACTAGGGGCAGACTGACACCTCACATGGCCAAGTACATCTCTGAGACAAAGCTTCCAGAGGAATAATCAGACAGAAACACTTACTGTTCAACAAAATTCCCTCTTTTTCAGCCTCTGCTGCTGATACCCAGGCAAACAGGGTCTGTAGTGGACCTCAAGCAAACTCCAACAGACCTGCAGCTGAGGTTCCTGACTGTTAGAAGGAAAACTAACAAACAGAAAGGACATCCACACCAACCCCATCAGTACATCACCATCATCAAAGACCAAAGGTAGATAAAACCACAAAGGGGAAAAAGCAGTGCAGAAAAGCTGAAGATTCAAAATATCAGAGCACCTCTCCCCCTCCAAAGGAACGCAGCTCCTCGCCAGCAATGGAACAAAGCTAGACAGAAAATGACTTTGACGAGTTGAGAGAAGGCTTCAGTCAATCAGATTTCTCAGAGCTAAAGGAGAAACTACAAACTACAAACCCAGCGCAAAGAAACTAAAAACCTTGAAAAAAGATGTGACGAATGGATAGCTAGAATAACCAATGCAGAGAAGTCCATAAATGACCTGATAGAGATGAAAACCATGACACAAGAACTATGTGACAAATGCACAAGTTTCAGTAACCGACTCGATCAACTGGAAGAAACAGTATTGAAGATCAAATGAATGAAATAAAGCAAGAAGAGAAATTTAGAGAAAAAAAGTAAAAAGAAATGAACAAAGCCTCCAAGAAATGTGGGATTATGTGAAAAGACCAAATCTACATCTGATTGGTATACCTGAAAGTGACAGGGAGAATGGAACCAAGTTGGAAAACACTCTGCAGGATATTATCCAGAAGAACTTCCCAACCTAGCAAGGCAGGCCAACATTCAAATTCAGGAAATCCAGAGAACACCACAAAGATACTTCTCAAGAAGGGCAACACCAAGACACATAATTGTCAGATTCACCAAAGTTGAAATGAAGGAATAAATTTTAAGGGCAGTCAGAGAAAGGTTGGTTAACAACAAAGGGAAGCTCTTCAGACTAACAGCAGATCTCTCCACAGAAACTCTACAAGCCAGAAGAGAGTAGGGGCCAATATTCAACATTCTTAAAGAAAAGAATTTTCAACCCAGAATTTCATATCCAGCCAAACTAAGTTTCATAAGTGAAGGAGAAAGAAAATCCTTTACAGACAAGCAAATGCTGAGAGATTTTGTCACCACCAGGCCTGCCCTACAAGAGCTCCTGAAGGAAGCACTAAACATGGAAAGAAAAAACTGGCACCAGCCATTGCAAAAACATGCCAAAATGTAAAGACCATCGAAGCAAGGAAGAAACTGCATCAACTAATGAGCAAAATAACCAGCTAACATCATAATGACAGGATCAAGTTGACACATAACAATATTAAACTTAAATGTAAATGGGTCAAATCCTCCAATTAAAAGACACAGACTGCCAAATCGGATAAACAGTCAAGACTCATCAGTTTGCTGTATTCAGGAGACCCATCTCACGTGCAGAGACACACATAGGCTCAAAATAAAGGGATGGAGGAAGATCTACCAAGCAAATGGAAAACAAAGGCAGGGGTTGCAATCCTAGCCTCTGATAATACAGACTTTAAACCATCAAAGATCAAAAGAGATAAAGAAGGCCACTACATAATGGCAAAAAGATCAATTCAACAAGAAGAGCTAACTTTCCTAAAGATATATGCACCCAATACAGGAGCACCCAGATTCATAAAGCAAGTCCTTAGAGACTTACAAAGAGACTTAGACTCCCATACAATAATAATGGGAGACTTCAACACCCCACTCTCAACATTAGACAGATCAACAAGACAGAAAGTTAACAAGGATATCCAGGAATTGAACTCAACTCTGCACCAAGCGGTCCTAATAGACATCTAAAGAACTCTCCACCCCAAATCAACAGAATATACATTCTTCTCAGCACCACATTGCACTTATTCCAAAATTGAACACATAGTTGGAAGTAAAGCACACCTCAGCAAATGTAAAAGAGCAGAAATTATAACAAACTGTCTCTCAGACCACAGTGCAATTAAACTAGAACTCAGGAATAAGAAACTCACTCAAAACCGCTCAACTACATGGAAACTGAACAACCTGCTCCTGAATGACTACTGGTTACACAGCAAAATGAAGGCAGAAATAAAGATGTTCTTTGAAACCAATGAGAACAAAGATGCAACATACCAGAATCTCTGAGACACATTTGAAACATGTGTAGAGGGAAATTTATAGCACTAAATGCCCATAAGAGAAAGCAGGAAAGATCTAAAATTGACACCCTAACATCACAATAGAACTAGAGAAGCAAGAGCAAACAGATTCAAAAGCTAGCAGAAGGCAAGAAATAACTAAGATTAGAGCAGAGCTGAAGGAGATAGGGACACAAAAAAACCCTTCAAAAAATCAGTGAGTCCAGGAGCTGGCTTTTTGAAAAGATCAACAAAATTGATAGACTGCTATCAAGACTAATAAAGAAGAAAAGAGAAAAATCAAAAGGTGCAATAAAAAATGATAAAGGGGATATCACTACTGACCTTACAGAAATACAAACTACCATCAGAGAATACTATAAACACCTCTACGCATATAAACTAGAAAACCTAGAAGAAATGGATAATTTCCTGGACACTTACACTCTCCCAAGACTAAACCAACAAGAAGTTGAATCCCTGAATACACCAATAGCAGGCTCTGAAATTGAGGCAAAAATTAATAGCCTACCAACCAAAAAAAGTCCAGAACCAGATGGATTCACAGCCGTATTCTACCAGAGGTACAAGGAGGAGCTGGTACCATTCGTTCTGAAACTATTCCAGTCAATAGAAAAAGAGGGAATCCTCCCTAACTCATTTTATGAGGCCAACATCATCCTGATACCAAAGCCTGGCAGAGACACAACAAAAAAAACAAATTTTAGACCAATATTCCTGATGAACATCAACATAAAAATCCTCAATAAAATACTGGCAAACCGAATCCAGCAGCACATCAAAAGGCTTATCCACCATGATCAAGTGGGCTTTATCCCTGGGATGCAAGGCTGGTTCAACATACACAAATCAATAAATATAATCTAGCATATAAACAGAACCAAACACAAAAACCGTATGATTATCTCAATAGATGCAGAAAAGGTCTTTGACAAAATTCAACACCAATTCATGCTAAAAACTCTCTGTAAATTCGGTATTGATGGAACATATCTCAAAATAATAAGAGTTATTTATGACAGACCCACAGCCAATATCATACTGAATGGGCAAAAACTGGATATCATACTGAATGGGCATTCCCTTTGAAAACTGGCACAAGACAGGGATACCCTCTCTCACCACTCCTATTCAACATAGTGTTGGGAGTTCTGGCCAGGGCAATCAGGCAAGAGAAGGAAATAAAGGGTATTCAGTTAGGAAAAGAAGAAGTCAAATTATCCCTGTTTGCAGATGACATGATTGTATATTTGGAAAACCCCATCATCTCAGCCCAAAATCTGCTTAAGCTGATAAGCAACTTCAGCAAAATCTCAGGATACAAAAATCAATGTGCAAAAATCACAAGCATTCTTATACACCAATAACAAACAAACAGGGAGCCAAATCATGAGTGAATTCTCATTCACAATTGCTTCAAAGAGAATACAATACCTAGGAATCCAACTTACAAGACATGTGAAGGACCTCTTCAAGGAGAACTACAAACCACTGCTCAATGAAATAAAAGAGGACACAAACAAATGGAAGAACATTCCATGCTCATAGATAGGAAGAATCAATATCGTGAAAATGACCACACTGCCCAAGGTAATTTATAGATTCAATGCCATCCCCATTAAGCTACCAATGACTTTCTTCACAGAATTGGAAAAAACTACTTTAAAGTTCATATGGAACCAAAAAAGAGCCCACATTGCCAAAACAATCCTAAGTTAAAAGAACAAAGCTGGAGGCATCATGCTACCTGACTTCAAATTATACTACAAGGCTACAGTAACCAAAACAGTATGGTACTTGTACCAAAACAGAGATATAGGCCAATGGAACAGAACAGAGCCCTCAGAAATAATACCACACATGTACAACCATCTGATCTTTCACAAACCTGACAAAAACAAGCAATGGGGAAAGGATTCCCTATTTAATAAATGGTGCTGGGAAAACTGGCTAACCATAAGTAGAAAGCTGAATCTGGATCCCTTCCTTATACCTTATACGAAAATTAATTCAAGATGGATTAGAGACTTAAATGTCAGACCTAAAACCATAAACACCCTAGAAGAAAACATAGGCAATACCATTCAGGACATAGGCATGGGCAAGGACTTCATGTCTAAAACACCAAAAAAAAGGTCAACAAAAGCCAAAATTGACAAATGGGATCTAATTAAACTAAAGAGCTTCTGCACAGCAAAAGAAACTACCATCAGAGTGAACAGGCAACCTACAGAATGGGAGAACATTTTTGCAATCTACTCATCTGACGAAGGGCTCATATCCAGAACCTACAAAGAACTCAAACAAATTTACAAGAAAAAAAAACAAATAACCCCATCAAAAAGTTGGCAAAGGATATGAACAGACACTTCTCAAAAGAAGACATTTATGCAGCCAACAGACACATGAAAAAAATGCTCATCATCACTAGCCATCAGAGAAATGCAAATCAAAACCACAATGAGATTCCATCTCACACTAGTTAGAATGGCAATCATTAAAAAGTCAGGAAACAACAGGTGCTGGAGAGGATGTGGAGAAATAGGAACACTTTTACACTGTTGGTGGGACTATAAACTAGTTCAACCATTGTGAAAAACAGTGTAGGGATTCCTCAAGGATCTAGAGCTAGAAATACTATTTGTCCCAGCCATCCCATTACTGGGTATATACCTAAAGGATTATAAATCATGCTGCTATAATGACACATGCACATGTATGTTTACTGCAGCACTATTCACAATAGCAAAGACTTGGAACCAACCCAAATGTCCATCAATGACAGACTGGATTAAGAAAATGTGGCACATATACACCATGGAATACTATGCAGCCATAAAAAAGAATGAGTTCATGTCCTTTGTACGGACATGGATGCAACTGGAAACCATCATTCTCAGCAAACTATCACAAGAACAGAAAACCAAGCACCACATGTTCTCACTCATAGGTGGGAACTGAACAATGAGATCACTTGGACACAAGAAGGGGATCACCACACACCGGGGCCTATTGTGGGGACGGGGAGGGGGAGGCATAGCATTAGGAGATATACCTAATGTAAATGATGAGTTAATGGGTGCAGCGCACCAACATGGCACATGTATACATATATAACAAACCTGCACATTGTGCACATGTACCCTAGAGCTTAAAGTATAATTTTAAAAAAATTTGCTAAACTCCCATCCTAAGATAATTATTCAGCAAGTTTGAGTCAGTGATTAGGATTACATTTAAACTAGCATGGTATGTGATTCTATGCATGTGTTTCTGGATATATCACTGCTCTAGATTTATTCATACATACTCTGAGCAAATAAAGAAATCTCATATTGAATACAAAAAAGAAAAGAAAAAAGCCTATCTTAAAAAGAATTGCATGTATGCTTATTGGCACATGGTGATGATAGACATAAAATGAATAAAGAGCTAATTTTTCAAAAAAATTGCAGGATAAAAGCAGAATTGTATAATTCATCAACCAAACCGAAGCATTTTTAGAGATAAAGGGGCATTATTCATTATACTGAGACAGTAGCCATAAACTAGAGCTTCTGGGCAAATTAGAATATATGATTATTCTAACAAGAAGAGAGTAAGTTGCCTTGAGATGTAAAATTGCCTTTTGGCACCTAGTTTTTGATAGGCAGTAGGAAGCCTGCCCCACCTTCAAGGAGTCATATATTCTCCAAAGTCATATTCAGATGTGGCCAAGAAAATTATGAAAATGGAAGTACTGCCCAGACAATGGAGACAAAGACAAGAAAATACATTTTACTGGGGAGCTAGTTCTGGGAAATAAACTAGTTTCTATTCAAGAGACATCTCCTCCCAGGATAGGAAGGTGCTCTTAATATCTGCCCAATGGGAATGCTTATACTCTTAAGAGGAATGTAAATTAGTGCAACCTCTCTGGAAAACCATATGGAGATTTCTCAAAGAACTAGAAATAAACTTCCCTTTGGTCTAGCAATCCCCCGACTGTGCATCTACCCAAACGAAATCATTTTATCAAAAAGGGATCTGCACTCATGTTTGTTGCAGCACTATTCATAATAGCAAAGTCATAGAATCAACCTAAGTGTCCATCAAGGAATGACTGGAGTAAAAATGTGGTTCATATATGTACACCATAGACTACCACTTGGCCATAAAAAATAAAAGAATGGAGTCATGTCTTTATCAGCAACATGGATAGAACCGGAGGTCATTATCCTAAGTGAAATGATTTAGAAACAAAAAGTAAAAAGCTACATGTTCTCACTTATAAGTGAGAGCTAAGCAGTGGGTACACCTGGACATAAAGATGGGATCATAGACACTGGAGACTCCAAAAGGTGGGAAGGTGGGGTGGGTGAAGAATGAGATATGACCTATTGGGTACAATGTATACTATTTGGGTGATGGGACACACTGGAAGTCCAGAACACTGCTACTATGTAATATATCCATGTAACATGCTTGTATCCCTAAATCCATAAAAAAAAAATCTGCCCAATGAGATTTTATGACTCCCCCAACCCACTTGCCATTCTTTCCTCTTCAGGATAGCCATACGGTGACCATCCTTTTTCTACCCCACTCGTTTCATGGGTACATAGGGAACAGAAGGAACAATAATTTGCTTTTTAGTTCAGAGAACCCCAGATCAAGAAAAGCTTTATCTGGACCTGATAAGATGACTGTCATGAGATGGGCTTTGGGCTCAATTCAATACCTGAATAAAACTCTTACAACATCTTCTTTGGAGGGGAGGTGAGTATATTTTGCTTAATGAAGGCAGAAAGCAAGAGGCTGGAGGTTGTGGACTGTGTTCTTGTTCCTGTTCATAGGCAGCTTTCCCTGTGAGAGGGAGATGCATCTGTTCTTACCCAGGGGCACATGAATTGTGGGCCCTCCTGGGGAGAATAGTAGTCCCGTCCCCATGGGTTTCAGGCTTGGCCACATTCAAGCAGAGCATTCAGAATCTTCATGTGGTTCTGACTTAGCTGTTCTCTCTCTGCCACAAGAACAGCATGTTCTAAATTGAGACTTCTCCTTTGGCCTAGATTTCAGAATAAAAAAAGGCACGTGGAGCACAGCCAAGCAGAGCCCAGCAAAAGCACAGCAGTTCCACAGCCAACATGTAACAGGAACAAAATACAAGACTTGACTTTGTGAGCCAGTAAGAGTATAGAGTTGTTTGTTACCACAGCACAACCCGGGAAAAGCTGACTGGTACTGAAAGTCTGGTCAATTGATTGGCCAAAGTATAGCCTAAACTCCATCATTTTAGCCCTTACTTTGGGTCTGTCAACTATGTAGGTGTGTGAGGGGGAGACAATACCATAAATGGGATAATTATTGAGGAGATCAATGACTTTTGATAGAATTGGAAACCATCCTTTTCATGAGGAATCTTTCAGGGTCTGTATCATAATTTCATTCTGTCTACTGCTTGAGGGTGATAAATGACTGAACGGTTTATTTTTTTTTCATAGTATGTATATATTTATTTTGAGACAGGGTCTTGCTCTGTCACCCAGCCTGGAATGCAGTGGTATGATCACAGCTCACTGCAGCCACAACCTCCTGGACTCAAGAGATCCTTCTACCTCAGCCTCTCAAGTAGCTGGGACTACAGGCACCCTCCACCATGCCTGGCTAATAGTTGTATTTTATGTAGAGATTAGGTTTTGCCATGTTGCTCAGGCTGGTCTGAAATTCCGGGGCTCAGAACAATCCATCTGTCTCAGCCTCCTAAAGTGCTGAGATTATAGGCATGAGCCACCACGTCCAGCCCATTTTATTTTGTTATATAGGTAAATTAAGTGTCATGGAGGTTTGGTGTATAGATTACTTTGCCACCCAGGTAATAAGCATAGTACTCTATAGGCAGTATTTCAATCCTTACCCCCCCTCCCTCCACGCTTAAATAGCCTGGTGTCCCTTGTTCCCTTCTTCGTGTCCATGTGTTCTCAATATTTAGCTCCCACTTATAAGTGAGAACATACAGTATTTGATTTTCTGTTCCTGTGGTTAGTTCACTTGGGATAATGGCCTCCACCTCCATCCACGTTGCTGCAAAGGACATGATCTCATTTTGTTTTATGGTTGCATAATATGATCCATCTTAAATTTAAATTTTGCACCTACTCTTGGAATGTACCAGCCGTTTCAGGCTCTGAGGATCAGTGATACCATAGATCTTTCTGCGTAAACCTAATTGTGGGTTGTGGGTACAGAAAACATTCTAATGTTATAAGGGCACTTTAGAAAGAGCAGAATTACAAACTGAAGAAATCTGCCGCTCATGATGAAATTTACATTACTACGAAACCCAGATTGTTGCACTTTGAGGGACAGAATTAAATTTTCTGACTCCCTTTAACCAATGTACGCTAGTGGCCACCCTCTCTTGAAACAGTGCAGAAGATGGTACACTGGAAAGTGACAGTAAGTAATTCTGGAGCCTAGCTTTCTGTGCTTCTCTATGCTTTATCCCCTAGGTCAAAGATGCTTACTGCATTTTTAAAGTGTTTTTAGGATATTAAATAGAAGTACATTATTCAGTGTCTAGTACCATTTATTCAGTGTCTAGTACCGTTTAGCAACTCACATTTTTTTTAAGTTCTCCTTTAAGCTTCATCTGACAGATGTTTTTATTTCATCTTATTTTTAGCATTATATTATCTGCATTTTTCTCATGTGGGAGCGCTAACAGTCTGAGTTCAGAAACAGCCCCAGATCTGGAAATGGATTAGGACTTGACAATGACCAGCAGTCAAAACAGCTGGGAAACACTAAAAACACAGAAGGCTCAGTGAGAAAGAAAAGGCCCGAGGTGACCAGATGTTGTTGATAAAGTCTAGTTCCAGTAGCAACAAACTGAGAAGTATCATTTAAAAAGCAATGAAAGGAAAAATAAGAGGCAGTGAGGAAGAAAAAACAGTTAATAGGAACAACTGGAACTATGGCTTGCACAAATCATAGCTGTGATTAGTAGAAATAGGGTCAGCAAAGTACATTCCACTCACTGTAGCACCAAGTGACCTCAATACATGGGGTACTCTGGGGTCCTAAAGTATAGAGACAAAAAGGAAATCAGAAACCTCAACAAATTCATGAAAGTCATGATGCACTGGCACAATAAGTGCACATATAATTAGATACCCAGCACACTTTGCTGTGCTTTAAGACGTACACCCGTTGTCTCCCTGGTGAAGAAAATGGGATTCTAACCACCAAATTTACATTATGATCACTATAAAAAGTGTCATGCTCACTAAAAGAAAACGTATTCACTTCCCTTGAGGAGTTTGCAACCCAGCAAGCATGAAACAAATCCAGCAGAGATGTAGTTCATAAAAAGACAGATGCAAGGTGCTTTAGTATTTTCCTACGTCAAATCCCACAGCCAGTGGTTCTAAGGCAGGAAAATAGGGTCTGGAGGCAGGGAACCCAAGGCTAATTCACACTTCAGCTATGACAGGAAATGTCCTGTCCATGACTTTGTAACTTTACTTCATCCTCCTCATTTACATAGGGCGTACCCCAAGTAACCAATGGGATCCTCTAGAGGGTCTTTAAACTCCCCAAAATTTTGGAATGGGGCCTTTCCGCCCCTATGCTCAGCCCACTTCCACACTGTGGAATGTACTTCCATTTTCAATAAATCCCTTCATTCCTTCCTTGCTTGGTGCATTTTCTCCAATTCTTTGTTCAAGATGCCAAGAACCTGGACACCCTCCACTGTTAACAGTTCCAAAGGAATAATTAAAGCAGTTGTCTAGAAAATGTCCTTTATAAGATTTTTAAAAACCAATTCCAATCCCTAATAACTTTACACTTCTCATTTAGAATGTTTCGTTTGTTTAATGGGCTTGAAGGCCAAGTTATAATTAAGAATTACCTTTACAAACTGAAGCAGAGTTACCCTATACTTAGACGCACAGAAAAAAAATCTAGTTTCCAATTATCTGACATCGTCCTGATCTTCTTTCCAGACTTCTACCCCTCTGGGAGAGGGAAAACTTTGATATGCCAGTTACTAGTTTTGGTTTTTGTTTTGAGGCAGGGTCTCCCTCTGTCACCCAGGCAGGAGTACAGTGGTGCAATCACAGCTCATTGCAGCCTCAGCCTCCTGGGTTCAAACAATCTTCCTGCCTCATTTTTAAAAATTTTATGTAGAGATGAGCCCAGGAATTTGAGACCATTCTGGGAAACATGGTGAGGCCTCAAGCAATCATTTTGCCTTGGCCATCCAAAGTGTGAGGATTACAGGGGTGAGCCACTGTATTTGGCCTATTTTTGTTTCTTCTAATTTAAGTAGTTTCCTTTCTGTTTATAAACATTCACTCCTTTCACTCTCTTTGGGATCACCTTTGGTATGATGAGATTTGTGTAAATGTCATATTCTACCCTTTTCATTCCCTCCTACACTTCTGCCTTAGGGTGTAGGAGGAGTTTAGGGCTCTCATTGTGGTGGAAAGAAACAGTCCTTGGGTCTATTTGGTGTACCCTGGGACTTTGGATTCACTGCTCCAAATGATGGGATTGGTTTGCTCACTGGTCTGGTGCCTGCTGCTGAGCAAATCTCCATCTCCTCTCTTGGGATCTGTGTTGCTACCATCCCTGCAGTTTGCACTCCCAGGAACTTGCCCCCTATTTAGAAATTCCTAGCTCTGTAGCCTTTTGGTCCTGACCCCAGAGCTCTGCAGTCCAGGGGTGCTCTTAGCACCTCCACATCTCATAGCCAGGGCATGTCGAGTCATCTGGTTCTCTTGCATACCAAATAGAGGCCATAGGGATCAACCATCTGTGGTTTGCTCCCACCTTCATGCCATCACCCTGGGCTTGTTGGAACTGTCTCTATGTAGAGTTTCTCCCAATGGCTGGCAGCCTCCTCTGCTCCCCGTGCCAGGAGAATTACGCCATGAACCTAAATATGCTTGGTCTCTCTCATGCCTCTCTGGGTTTTCTAAAGCCACTCCTCCACACCAGATGGTCAAGCACAGAAGCTGGAATGGACAGCGGGATGAAAGCCCCTGTATCTGACCTCCTTGTTCTCCATCTTTCCTTTGTCTTTCCCACAATTCCACCAGGCTACAAAGGGCAGTTTTCCCTCTTCTACATGAGAAGAATATCTTCTCCACCTCCAAAAAAAAAACTCTGATCCAAGTCCGCAAGGCCTAAAGCAATTTAGAAACTCCTCTTCCTTTGTATAAAGCCATGCATGCAACTTTTATCTTTTATATAAAAGATATATAGTTTTGTTTTTTTTTTTTTTTTAAGATAGAATCTCATTCTATCACCCAGGCTGGAGTGTAATGGTACAATCGTGGCTCACTACAACGTCTACCTCCCGGGTTCAGGCGAGTCTCATGCCTCAACCTCCCAAGGAGCTGGTGTTACAGGTGCACACGACCACACCTGGCTAATTTTTGTATTTTTAGTAGAGACTAGGTTTTGCCATATTGGCCAGGCTGGTCTCAAACTTCTGGCCTCAAGTAATCTGCCCACTTCAGCCTCCCAAACTGCTGGGATTACAGGTGTGAGCCACTGCTCCTGGCCACAACTTACTTTTTGTTGTTGTTGTTGCACAATCTTATTTGGGATGACAGAAATTCAGCATTAGCTTTTTCTCTTTAGATCCCAGCTGCACAGTCCTTATCCAGACCCCCCATTTTATGCAGATAGCTGTATCAGACTTGCTGGGAGGATGGTAATTTTCATAGTACAAAAAAGAAATAATATTCATTTGGAAAAAACAGAACTCCATGATCTAAATATTAAAAGTATGTTACAGAAATAAAAATTATAAAGAACTCTGAGTTTTTGATTCACTATTTAGAGCTAGGAATTGGCAATGCTTGTTTGTGTATCACTGAAAAGGAAATAATTCTTGAGTCAAAGTGCTTGAGAATCCTCCGGAGACCCCGTCTGCTCCCTTGATTTCCAGCTCTTCCCAGTGCTGTGTTGTCTCAGGGCCTCTGTCCTCTTTCCCTTTCTCTGACACAATCCCCGTAACCTTTATCTGGAGATGACTCTTTCTGACACATTCAGGCCTTTGCTAATTTTTCCCTACACATATTTTTCTGGAGATGACATTGCTGACTCCTCACTGCTGCTCCATTGCCTGGCTTTTCTCTAAATGTTAGTAATTTCTCCTTATATCTTGGCATAAGTGAATTGTGTCCACAGAAGTGAATTCTTGTATGGTTTGCCATATTTCAGTATCTTAGTATGTGCATACACACACACACACAGACATGATTCCCAAGAATGTTTCAATTCCTTGTAGGTCAACCATGATTTGTACATAAAATAATACTTCTTAAAAGAATTTTGCTTTTCTCTTATGAATTAGGTTGGGTATTTAGCCATTTTGTCCCAGTTCCCCTGAGATTACAGCCATTTTTATTAATAAAGTACAAAAAATGCATCATAAACCTTTGGGTCAAGAGTTTTGTTCACAACAGAGATGTCAGTGGTTTAGTCAAGGTCAGATTTAACCCCCCTAGGGATCCTTTTTCCTCCACACCTTCTTTTTGAGACAGGGTATCTCTGTCACCCAGGCTGGAGTGCAGTTGTACAGTCACGGCTCAGTGCAGCCCTGACCTCCCCAGCTCAAGGGATTCTCCCTCCTCGGCCTCCCAAGTAGTTGGGACTACAGGCATGTACCAGCACGTCAGGTTAATTTTTGTATTATGTGTAGAGATGGGGTTTTGCCATGTTGCCCAGACTGGTCTCCAGTTCCTTGGCTCAAGCAATCCACCCCTCTCAGCCTCCCTAAGTTCTGGAGTTACAGGCATAAGCGACTGTGCCTGAACTCCTCCCCATCTGCTTAATAGTTTCTAGAAATCTGCTGAGTACAATGGAGAGCGTACAAGCTTTGATATGAGAGTCTGGACCCAAGATAAAAATCACAGAACTACAAAACTGACATGTTGCATCTCATCTTCATTAACCTCATCATAATAAAACTGACAAACATTTATAGGTACTGACTAGTGTGTCAGGCACTGTACTAAGCACCTCACATGCATTAATCACTTAAATTCTCAATAACCCTTGAGATGGGGAAATGTATCTCTCTATTTCCCAGAGGAGGAACCAGAAACCCACAGATGTTGAGTCAGTTGTCCTCAGCCTTTAGCCAAGTTCCATCTCTGTTCCTCTTCTCACTCTTCCGGAGAGTAGCAATAACACACCCCATCCCAACCTCCAAACCCCCAAACCCACAACTGAATGGTATGAAGACAGTGTCCTGACCTCTCTAAGCATCGGTGCTCCCCTCTGAGATTTGCAGAAATCTCAGTCTGCAAATCCCCCGCCCCATCACAGTTTTCTTAGCTCTCTGAGCTTTCATTTATTTATCTGAAAAAGTGGGTGCTTAAACCCCTATGTTCCTTACCACTTCAGAAAGCAGTTGGGTGGAGTAGACAGAGTAAAGAGCCCCTTCCCCAAAGATGTCCATGTACTCATCCTCCAAGTCTGTGAATAAGTTAGATTCCAGGGCAAAGGAGAATTAGTTTCCAATCAGCTGACTAATATAGTGAGAGAGTAGCCTAGATTATCCAGGTGGAGCCAATATAATCCCAAATACACTTAAAAGTATAGAGGAAGGCTAAAGGGGAGGTTGGAGTGCCTCAAAGTAAGGACTCCACCTGCCGTTGCTGGCTTTGAAGAGGACCAGGAGCTAAGGAATGCAGGGTTCCTCTAGAAGCTGGAGAAGGCAAGAAAACAATTCCATGCTAGAGCCCCAGAGAGGAGCACAGCCCTGCCAACACTTTGGTTCCAGGCTAATGAGACCCATGTTGGACTAGGGAACTGCAGGGTAATACGTTTGTATTGTTTGAAGCCATTCAGTGTGTGATCATCTGTTACAGCAGGCGTAGAAGACAAATATGCTGGGTGACACAGGGAACATTCCTTAATCTCTCTGCAATTCCATTTTCTCATTAGAAAGTAGAGTTTGTTCTGACCCCGGTCCCTGGCCTTAAACTGAATCCTAACCATAACCTTAACTCTATTTAGATTCAAACTCTATAGCTAAGTGAGTAACAAACCAGTTAGTACAAGAAAAAACACACTCAGATTTCTTTGCTCATAAATCTTCCTTACATTATGGAGCCAATGTGAGATCCAATGGGCTAATGGAGATAAGGAGGGTAGCACATGACTCACCCTCGAAAAACTTCAGCTCCCTTCTTCCACTGGACCCTGCCATGCTGATTTCAAATCCCACCTTATTCACCTGATACAAGAACAAAAGGAGTAACAATGTTCACACCTGATGTATATCAAATATTTTTGAAGTAGAAATGCAAGCTAACTTGAAGTCATGAACAGGTAAAAGAAATGAATCTCATTTATCCGGAGTTTATTTGCTATTACAAGCTTCACTTTGCACAGGTCAGTACATGGACTTCCCCACAGGGCCTTTCGCTATTTATTCCAGAAACAAACAAGCAAAAAAGCAAGGAAAAAGCAAAATAGCTACTGGGATAATTTGAAGTTACCGAGAGAGTGGTGACAGATAAAATTAAACTTGAAAGCTGTTAATGTTGTCCAGAGGAGTCATGCTGTTAAAAATAATAAGTGGGTCATAATTAAATGTTTATCCTGTGATTTCTTGGTATATTTCATTTCTCTCCTTTGCTTTTAACCCCAACTCTTAGTTTCCAGTCCCTGCAGGAATTAACCTGTATATGAAAGACAGTTTGGAAAAAAAAAAAAATGCAACTTTCTCCCATCTGAAATAGCAGTTTGACACTTTATATGAATGCCAGCCAAATCATAAGTCAAAAAAATTCTAGATCATCTATATTATGAAGAAGTCATAGGGGTTTCTGATAGAGAGGTTGGAGGGAGGAGTTTGGCCTTAGGATCCAGATAGGACAAATGTAATGCTATAGCGGATCACGCTTTAGGCAAACTTGATACATGAAAGTCTAGATTTCCTTAATACAATTCAGGTATTATTCACTTTGCAGAAGAATTCAGGCAGTGATTCTTGAAAATGGGCCACTCTCCTAATACGTATTTAAAAATATATATATTCTTGAAAAATGCGATTAATAACTTGATTCTCTAAGCCAAGAAATAAAGCTGCACACCTGCAATCATCTGATATTCAACAAAATCAACAAAAGCAAGCAATGTGGAAAAGACTCCACATTCAATTAATGGGACAACTGGCTAACCATATGTGGAAGCTTGAAACTGGACCCCTTCCTCATACCATATACAAAAAGTCAACTTAAGATGGATTAAAGACTTAAATGTAAAACCTAAAACTATGGAAGCATATCTGTTGCATAGGACAATTTGCACTTATTCTTCCCTGGAGAGACCCTTATTTTAATTATTTATCACTAACACCCAGAGTTTTTATATATTTTCTATTACCTTGATCCTTTTCTATGTTCTCTTAATGTGTAACTCGTGAAAGCTAAGTATAAAACTAAATTTTTGCTATGTGGCTCTAAAGATACCCAGCACCTGAAATTCAATGCAATTCCATTTTCTCATTAGAAAATAGAGTTTGTTCTGACCCCGGTCAGAACAATAAATAAATAAAAGCCAATGCTCAAAGGAGCAAGGAAAATGTTCAGACCAAAGGTTTTTGGCCAGATTCTGGCCATGGCTTTGAAACAGCTCTCAACCAGATTCAATGGCTAGTTGATAATGATGAGGCAGACGCTCATAGCTTGTGGTCTAAGGTTTATTATGCTATGGATTCTCGCTTATTTAAAAAGAACAGGTGGGACTCAACTCAGTTCTAATGGTGGCTCCTAAAGCAAACATCTCCTACAGCTAAGGTCTGTTCCTAGGGGAGTAGCACTGTTGTCTGTCAGGCAGGGAAGAGATTCAAGTGAAGATCTTAAAATCTAGGGCTCTATGCCAGGCATGGTGGGCATGCCTGTAATCCCAACACTTTGGGAGGCTGTGGCACACTCCAGGCTGGGTAATAGAAGACCTGTCTTTAAAAAAAAAAAAAAAAAAAAAGGCAGAGGTGCTCTGGAAACAGACAAACCTAAGAAAAAATGGTGTCTCCACCTCTTACTGATTGGATGTATTTGAGCATATTGCTTGATCCCCGAGTTTCACTTGCTTCACAGTAAGCCTTCAATAAATGCTGATAACAATGGTAATTACCATTCTGTAATCTCACACACATGTTCTAAGGGTCTTTTAGCTACACAGCCTCTATTCACCAAAGCAGCAACAGGATGCTCCCAAGAACCATTTCAACTGTATCCCTTCAAACAGCAGTGATGAGTCAACAAGTACTTTATACTTCTGCAGTTCATGCAGCTTTGTAGACAGATCATCTTATTTGCACTTTTTGAACCTGACTCATCACTCTTCCTGGACAAGTAGGGGTGAGGAATAGAGATGGGGAAGGTTGATGCTACTACCAAGACGATAGTCTTACAGGTAGCTATGAAACCTGCTTAAACCAATTCATGGCACCTGGGGGAATTTTAAGGCATAGCGTAACTCTATCAGTGCCAAGGAGCAAAGTCCAAAGACAAATTAAAACGAGGTCCAAACAGAAAACAGAATCAATAGTCGAACCCAGCCTGGACCAAAGGGCAAGGATGATCTACTTATGAAGCAGCATCTACAAGAGCTGGGGTCCTGCCACAGAACAGACACCACACGAGTAATTTTTACTGGGACAATTTAACATCAAAGTTATTAACTACTAACGAGGGATTACCTTCTAAGAGAGGTAAAGACAACTCTTAATATACAGAAATATGCCGGGCACGGTGGCTCACGCCTGTAATCCCAGCGCTTTGGGAGACCGAGGTGGGTGGATCATCTGAGGTCAGGGGTTCGAGACCAGCCTAGCCAACATAGTGAAACCCCCGTCTCTACTAAAAATACAAACATTAGCTGGGCATGGTGGTGCATGCCTGTAATCCCAGCTACTCAGGAGGCTGAAGCGGGAGAATCGTTTGAACTGAGGAGGTGGAGGTTGCAGTGAGCTGAGATCACACCACTGCACTCCAGCCTTGGCGACAGAGTGAATGAAACTCCATCTAAAGACAAAAAAAACAAAAAACAAAAACAGAAATAGCAGCTCTAGAGTACAACCACTCCATTAAGTCACTGAAAGAGTGCCCAAGGAAGTAACAAACTTGGAAAAGGCTCCACTCCATGACTGAGACTTACCTTGTTGGAGACAATGGATCCATGGCCCACCAGATGGAGAAGTTTGCTGAGATGCCACAGGCCAGGATGGGCTGGCAGGAAATTGCCCATGGTGGGTGCTGTTGGGGCTTACCCCCTTGGTTTGCCGTATCCCTAGCCCCACTGGCAGGAAAGCTGCCTGCTTTCTTCCCTAAATAGGGACTTGTATGAATGGCCCCACGAGGGTTCAGCTGTCTCTTATTTCTGATCAGTGAAATTCCTAAACAAGGAAGCCACCTGCTGGCAGCCATGGCTATGCCGAAAGAACAAGAAAAATAAAGTACCAGCAAGGGAAAGACAAGTCCTGTCCTCTTTTAATATCTCTCCCACACTCTTATGTCTGCCAAGGACTAATTGCACTGGCCGAGGAGACATATTCCAGGGTCTATCTCCAGAAGCACAAAGCAGGACAAAGGAGTGGATTTGGAGATGAGGCACTGATAACTGGCATAGATTCGAAGTAGGTAAAATGAAGGTACAGGTTTGGAGAAATGGCCGGCGTCCATCAAGACGATTTTCAACATCATGCTCAGGACCTCCGACAAGGGAATATTAGGACTAACCAGTGGCATATTGTGGGCATAATGGCTCTCACAATTAATCTGCTTCTATGCACAAAACTGCAAATTCTCTATGTTCCCCCTACCCAGTCTATTTTTTTTTTTTTTTTTTTTTTTTTTTTGAGATAGTCTCATGCTATCGCCCAGGCTGGGGTGCAGTAGCATGATCTCCACTCACTACAAGCTCCGCCTCCTGGGTCCAAGTGATTCTCCTGCCTCAGTCTCCGGAGTAGCTGAGATTACAGGTGCTCAACACCATGCCCAGCTAATGTTTGTATTTTTAGTAGAGAAAGGGTTCCACCATGTTGGTCAGGCTGGTCTCCAACTCCTAACCTCAAGTGATCCACCTGCTTCGGCCTCCCAAAGTGTTGGGATTACAGGCATGAGCCACCACACCTGGCTCTAGTTCTTAAAAGAAGTGTAATAACCTGTGTTCCTATTTGGCTCAGCAGGTTCACCTAAGACCTAATGAGATATCTGCAGCATGCTCTGTTACAGCTCTGTGCCTGTTGCTAGAAACTTCCCAGAGCAGAAGCTGGAACTGAACAAAGGGAGACTTAAGTAAACACTGGCCACAGGAGCATATAAACCCAATTTGAATATTTTAAAATTTAATTAACCATTATTATGGATTGCATGACTGAATTCACCAACTGATTCAGTCAAAATCATCAAACTGGTTGCTATTGCAATTTGATTTTACTTCCTAATCATGCAGTCATGTAATGAATTAGTTGAGAGACGCTGGAAAATATTTTCCAGTATAATATTTAAGAATTTTATCAACCAGGGTCTCAAAGGACTTAATTTAGGTATCGTAACTTTTTTTCTCTTTCTACTGCTGAAGTATGGTGAGTCTATGTGTGACTAATTGAAGTTGCACACGGTGATTTATCCACACGACCAGGAGAGGCCTCTGAAGTAGGCTAAGTGCTAGAGGTGTCCCATTTAACTCCAGGAATGGGGCTATTCCTCCTCTCTATCCTGAAAGCTTATTTTCCTGAACTAAACTAGTGAATCTACTATGGACCCAGCTCTATGCACAGTGTGGAGAAAGGATTTTTTTTTTTTTTTTTTTTTTTTTTTTTTTTTTTTTTTTTTTTTTTTTGAGATGGAGTCTCTGTCACCAGGCTGGAGTGCAGTGGTATGATCCTGGCTCACTGCAACTTCCGCCTCCTGGGTTCAAGCTATTCTCCTGCCTCAGGCACCTGAGCAGCTTGGACTACAGGTGCACACCATCATGCCCAGCTAATTTTTGTATCTTTAGTAGAGACAGGGTTTCACCATGTTGGCCAGGATGGTCTCGATCTTTTGACCTCATGACCCGCCCACCTTGGCTTCCCAGAGTGCTGGGATTATAGGTGTCAGCCACAGCACCAACAAGAGAAAGGTTTCTATAAAATAAATAGTCTGGCTAGGACATATGATTATGAGAATGCTACAAAGAGCTAAGGAAGGGGGCCTCAATTATGTGGCACAAGCATTAGCTACAAGAGCTACTCAGAGACAGGGACCATCCATGGGTCTATGTGCACTTGAACACCTGGGCAGGGCTCATGGAGAAGGTAGCACTGACTTCGCCTAATATTTTGTGGGGTTTGTCTGTGTTTGTGTTGAGGGGAATGGTGCATTGTGTACTTGTGGCAGGCCAGGTCTCACTAACCCAGGCCTCCATAATAGCTGTTTCAGCACTGACTGACTGGTTAAGTTAAATATTAAAAACAGATAGAGCCAGTGCCCTCATACAAAGGCTAGAATGTAATAAAAACCCACCAAGAGTTTTGCCTAGGCCTTTCCAGGGCCTTGAAGTATGAAAGGATAATGAGGGAATTCTTAACAGGACTCGTTTAGAATTAAACAAGTTTTATTGGGGGTCTAAAGAAACTCCTCAGACCTCCACAAACAAGTTTGTTGGGGGTCTGAAGAAACTCCCCAGACCTCCGTGATTTAGCAGGAGACAAGATAAGGGTAATCACCCCAGCACCTGGACCCATTTAGATTAAGTAAATGTACTGAGGCGCCAGAGGAAGGTCTTCAGAACTCAGATATTAGTTATAGATTAGAAGAAATTAATCCCTTATGTCATTAGATGAATGCACACTTACACATAGACATATAGCTTAGAAGGTATATAAGCTCTGGAAAACTTCATAATTTTGACTTGGTCTGGTGATATTTTCCAGTTCCTTCTGCTTGCACACGGTTATGGAATAAACTCCCTTCTTTCCCGGCTCATCTGCATCTTGTTATTGGGTCATGAGAATAAGCAGCCCCACCCTCAGTTTGGTCCGGGAACGTACTGGCAGTGGAAAGAAATGAAGTATAATACAAATCCTGGATTCCAGTTCTAGCTCATCTACTCCATACTTTAAGCAAAGCACTCACTAAACACCAACTGGGTTATTCCTGAAGTGAGAATGATAACAGATGATTCGGCCACACAAAATGAGACTAGGCAAACCGTAAAGTTCCATCAGCCTTTATTATTATTAGGAAGGTAGACTTAACAAGACTACGTCGTTAGACAGAATATCTCTTTTCCTGGCCAAACCTGATTATGGTCACCTTGAAACTCAAGGTGTTTGAGTTTGTATGTTTGAAATTGTACTCAAATGAATTTGAAAGGCAAATTGCCTTCAGCTGCATAATTCCCCAGCATAAAGGCAATAGCAAATGAAACAACATTCCAGGTTCATACACTTATATGTGTTTGTTATTTATTTTAAAGTACAGAACGTGGTGATTCTTTTAAAGCTACAAGCAATCATGCCAAGTGGCCAGGTTTTTTCGGCATATGACAGCTGAGAGTCCAGGATGAGTTGAAGGCTCTATTTTTAGATTTTAGTCAAAGGATAAAAATCAGACCTTCCTGTGGGAATCATCCATTCTGAGTCATGCAACACCATCAGGCCAGAATAAAATAGCTCCACAAACCAAAGCATTCATCACCTGTGAAATAAGAAACAGAAGCAGTTTGCAAGATTCCTCTTTCTGCAACCTTGGAGCTTTGGTGGTATTCTGTGAGATGAGCATAGTGCCCTTCCTCGATGCAAATGGGTCAACCAGCAGACTTCACTGTTCAATGGGAAACGAGGGAGGAGCCTTTACAAATTCAGTGTGAATCAGAAATAAAAGGTTATTTAGGTCGGGTGCAGTGGCTCATGCCTGTAATCCCAGGATTATGGGAGGCTGAGTCTTGAGGATCATTTGAGGTTGGGAATTAGAGACCAGTCTGGACAACATAGTGAGACCTCATCTCTACAAAAAATAAAATAAAATAAAGAAAAAATGTAAGAAGATCATTTAAATTTAAGTCAAGGAGGAAAGTAACTGGCCATTCTAAATATTATTCAATAAATTGTTTGATAATGTCTAAGCTTTCTACCCAACTTAGACTAATAAGTCTATGTTTCTATGCTCAAGAATCAAACACATAACACTTGGTTATTCCAATAATGTACAGAATGTGATCACAGAAACAATATCCCATATAACTAGACATTAGAGACTCATATTCAGAAATTTAGATATCATCTGATTTAAACTCCTTTATTTTTAAAGTGAAGTAACTGAGACCCATGGAATTTAAACAACCTGCTCCAGAGTTAATTAACAAGTTAGTGGCAGAGCAGGATCTAGAAGACACAGAGCAGAAACATTCAAAGACTATAAATGGTTAAGGTCCTGATTTTCTAATCAGGGGAAACAGTAGACTCCAAAAACTACAGATGAATGAAATGAAGGAATCGTAGATTCACACCTGTAAGGAGCGATGAAGATCATCTTTTCTGACCCACTCATTTTTGAGGTGAAACAGGATGAGCTAGACTAAGGTGTTTGCCTAGCAGCTGGTTAATGACAGAGCACAGCTAGAACCTGGGTCTCCTGGTCTTTGCCTGGGGATCTTTTCACTTCACTGGTGTTGAGATTCTTCTCAGGCAAAATTCTAGAATAGATTATTAAACAGATGGCTTGGGAGCATTTAAAGAGAAAGCAATCATTAGCAGCCAGCATGGGTTCAGTTAGAACGAGTAAGTCATGCCAGGCTAATCTCATTTCCTTTTTGATGCAGTTACAAACAAATGTACACATCATTATAGTATGTTAAAATGAGGGATAGTCCAACAGAATTGAGGTAAGCTATATTTACCCAGCTTAAGCCCATCACCAATCTTTCTTGGTCCATATTTTTCTTCTCTTTGTTTCCCTGGCCTGTGTTCTTTTCAGAACTCTATAATCCTCTACTTCCCCACCTAGGTCTGGGGCCATGCAGTGAGAATCCACATTCCTTCTTTTATAACATGTGTACAGTTGGGATCCTTTAGCTTTTTCCAAACTGAAGATATAGAATGTATGTAACTGTAGCATTTGTTTTGATTGTGAATACTAGATTTTGAGAAGACACATAGACATAGTATCCTTAGTGGGAAGACACTGAGAGCTTTAGATTCAACCGGTGGTTTTTCTAGTGCTATTGGAGAGGTACTGTGCATCCACAAATACCAAGATTCCAAGGGAGAAAGGAAGATACCATTATCATGTGGTATGTGCAGAGATGAACAGCTCTCAATTGGCAATAAAATCAAATTATCAGGCTCTTCCACTGTTTATTATGGTATGTATTATCATGGAAGTGAGAGGTGAGTAAGCTTTAAGGAGATTTTTTAAATTATGCAATGGCAGAAGGAGTTTTAATCTATTGATATATAAATCTTTGTCAAATCTTTACCTGGAGTTGAGCTTACTTAATAACATTGCCTACTATCAGGATACCAGAGGGCAACATGAGGTCACCAAAGCTATCTAGACTAAAGAAGGTAACCCAGGGATGTTCATGGAATACATAGCATATCTTGACCTCTGTAAGACATTGCCAAAGGCTTCCATGGTCTCCTCATTGAGCATTGTGGCCAGATTTTTAGGATACAGCGTATCTTGTTTAATGGCTCTACAGTTTTCTAGAAGTTGACCACAGTGCACTGTTCTTGGCTTTTTCGTGTTCAATTGACGGCCTAAATGAATACATATGCTATTCGCTGATCAAACTAATACCCCCAAATTTAGGCTTGACTTAAATTTGTAACAGTTAATGCTCTGCAAAGATGGTGCAGTCCCAGGAGAGACTCAGTTCCCATTGCTGGACATCTTAAAAGAGGCTGAATGAGGCTTGGCAGAGACACAGTCAAGGAGACTTAATGTATCTATAAGACTATGGGGCGAAACAACCTTTTACATTTTTTTCTATTGTGTGATTCAATTATTCTAAAATATAAGACCATGAAAATCTGAACTGCAAATGTATATCACTTATTAATGGTTAAGAAAAGCAATGTTCATTTCTTTGTTTCTTATCCTTCCTTGGTTTTGCCTGTCCAAGGTGACACATGCCATATGTGTTCAATATGCTCAAAACCTGGACGAATAACTCATAGGAGACAAGCTGACATTGGGGCGAGCCTCTAGGTTAAAAAGGTGAGAATGAGTCACAAATAGATGCCAAAATTGTATTTGCATGACAATGGTTGGATTAAACAAAATAGTCCAGAGGAAAAATGACCTGTTTATTCTGATAGTTTAGAGAAAATATGACTTACAGGGGCAGACACTGGGCCTAACATATACTTCCATTTTATTTCAAAGAACTCATAATGAGATGTTTTCTGGTATTTTTTAAATGCAAATCTCCAGGGTCCTTTCAGATAAATATAGAGCAAGGAGAGCTGTCTCTCTATAGATTTTTAAAAGGGAGCCACGTGTGCGTGTCTCTGTGAAAGATGGTAAGCATACATCTGCGTGGGTTCTCAAATGGTCAGAATCTTTCCTGCCAGAATCAGTCTCAATCACTCAGAAAGTATTTAACATCTGCAATACTCTCCCCATTTTCCAGTCTGCAAAATAATGCAAGCAAACAAACATAAAAGACATTGTCCCTATAATTTAGCATCTCCCTAGTTCATGACAGAAGAAATGCATCTAAATCACAGGTTGGCATACGTCATGGCAGGCATCATGGATGAGGAGTCGGAAGAACTAGGTTCTGTCCAGCTCCATGCTTTCGTAGTTGTGCATCCTTATCGGAGCCCCACATTCTTCATGAAGTCCCATTTGTAGAGGAAGGATTCTTGAAGGCTGAGATATATGAGGTAAAGCCTGAAGGATGAGAAGGATTCAGCCATACAAAGAGGTTTTCAGGCAGACACATCAGCAGGTGCAAGGATCCTCATGGAAGACAGTTTTGGATTATGCTCAAGGAACTTAGAAAAGGCCTATGTGGCCATGGGTGAGACAAAGAGAAGGATGGGCTGGACAAGTCAGAAGGAACCAGATCAGGCAGGGCCTTCATGCCACAGTAAGGAGGTCAGATTTTCCCCAAGCTCTTTAGAAAGCAACAAAGGATTTAAGGAAGCAGAAATATGTCATGAGATATAATTTTTAAAGCTCTCTCAAGCTGTTTTATGGAGAAGAGGTTGTCATAGCATCAGGCAGTATAATAAGTAGGACAACCAGCTCAGTGGCAATTGAAGTTGTCCAAGCAAGAATAAAGATTTCAACTAGAAGGACAGAAGGGAGAAGACGAAGACTGAGGTACATAGAGGTGGAACTGAGAAGACTTGCAGCTAATGGCTGAGATGTTATTGTATGGATAATCCAAGGAAATATAAATGGGTTTGAGAAACTCAGAAAATCTCTACCAATGTGAGGCATTGCTATTAATATAGCAGAATGCATGGTTCAGGATATAAAAGGCTACTCTTTGTAGACACGTGTGCTAAACTTACTCCTGAACATAAGGTAGGAAGAGTCACATACATGTATTTACCTGCCAGGCAACTGAGGGGCTCTGATGGGTCCTGTCTGAGGGCAAGCCAGGAAATCACCAGCAATACTGACTACTCCAATTACTTCTCACTGTAGCTAGTCCACCACAGTCAGGCTAGAGTTGCTCCTTTTGAGACAGAGCTTTCCTTGTATTCCTGGGCAGCATCTTGAACTCACTAGTGCCATTCTGATTCCATGACTAGTTGCCAGGAAAAGCATTCTCATCCCCTACCCGGTAGGCTGCCTAGGACATTCTTTTTTGTTTTTTTGTTTTTTGAGATAAGAACTTGCTCTGTCACCAAGGCTGGATAGGTCACTGCAGCTTTGAAGTCCTTTGCTCCATTGATGCTCCCACCTCAGTCTCCTGAGTAGTTGGGACTGTAGGTGTGCACCACCACCACACATGGTAAATTTTGTTTTTATTTTTAGAGGTGAGGTCTCGCAATGTTGCCTGGGCTGGTCTCAAACTCCTGGACTCCAGTGATCCTCCTACCTTGCCCTCTCAAAGTGCTGGGATTACAAGTGTGAGCCACCACACCCGGCCTACTTAAAGATATTTCTGACAGCCTTCCCACTTTTACAGGGCATTGAGACTTGCAAAAGATGCATCCATAAAGCCAAAATAGCCATGCAGTTTTGGAAGCCCCAAATCAAACCATTTATGTGACATTATACAGAAAAAATTAAATGGTTCATTATCTGAATTTTTTTAATCTTTCAGCTGTAAGGATGGGTCTTATTTAGACACAGCCAAAATTACTGCTCTATAAAGAGCTTAGGGCTACCCTGACTCTGAAAGATCTATATAAAACTCAGTTCTATTTCCAAGGCTGCTATAGATCCAAAATAAATCATCAGCAGTCTGTACATTCATTTATATATACATACTGTACCTTCTCTAACTGAAAATATTTCACACAACAGATTGAATTCAATATGCTTTCCCTTAAGATGCTATTCTGAAGAGCAAAAGTGCTATTGCCTAAAATTTTAAAAGATAAGATATTAATTGCAGTGTTTTTATAGCCTCAACATTATCTCCACTGATGATTCGCTTAACCTTTCCAATTACAAAAATCATCCAAATAAGTATCCTAGTTTAATTAGAAAATATGTGGTCAAATCCTTAGATTTTTGGCAGATTGCATTCACAACTCAGAAATTAATGTCTAGGGAAAGTGTCTTTCACATATTTCAGGTATACTCTGGATCAGTAAAGATATTGATACTTTCTAGATATTGTAAAGCAGAATACAGATACTAGCATAAAACAGGCAATATAGAATGCCTTTCAAATTGAATAGGTACTTTTTTCTGTTAAATCAGGAAAGACTTTAAAATGATATTCCCTTTTAAATTTTTTAATTATATAAATAATACATTTTCAATGTAGGGAAATGGTAAGATACAGATGGGCAGTAGTCTTACCTATATCCTTCCAGACATTTCCCTCTGGAAAGACATGTATATTTTGTTACAACAATTCCTGCACCTCAAAAACAATACAAACAGTAAAAATAAGGTTGTACTAGCCTTATTAACTGTTGCACAGCTAATTTATATACAAATCTATGTGCATTCATTTCAATTTTGACTTTTAAATTTAAATTGATGCTCTCAAAATAATACTACAAGTTTCCACATTAAGCAGCAACAGTTTCAGAATAATTCAAAACTTGATTCAGGCATGCTGCTGATAAAAAAAAATGTACTTTTTATTTCATTAAAATATGTAGCTTTCTACTACTGTATCCTTCGAAGAGAAGAATATTCTACCAGTTTGGCCACAGGCTCTTCACGTATGGACAGTTACTCCCTAGTAAACTCTTCATTCATCCTGGTGTCCTTGAAAATATTCATCAAACATACAAGACTTATTTTCATGTTCCTTTGGTTATTTAAATTTTGAATCTTCTCCACATTGAATGGCAAAATCAATATGCTATAATATAATGTTCATACTTTCTTCATCTGACTGATCATGAGGTAAGAAGAGAACTATGCTGCAGTCATCAGTCCACATACAGCTTTAGTTACTTTTTTGAATGTTTTGCTTCTTAAGTCATTTGTAGAATAATCGAATAAGGAATCCATGTCTGGATCTAGAAACTCTGAGTTTCCTTTTTAGCTTTTTTACTCTGCAGCTACATTTTGATCACGATGTTAACTTGTAGAATTTCTAGAGAGAGCATGGCACTTAGGACTGCCAAGATGCCAGAAATACACTTGAATGACTCCACCATGAACTGAGAATCAACAAGAAAAACTCCATAGACTCAGAAACCCCACTGCTCGAGCTGCAGGACCAGTTGCTTCATCACAGTCAGGTGAATGTACAACTCAGTCCAAGCTGGACAATCAAAGTTAGCAAGGATATTACCAATTACTAACGGGATTGTAATTGTCCTAGTCCTTCTGAAAGCAATTAAACAATATGAATCAAAAGCAATACGAAGGTTCATACCTTTTACATATCTTTACTCTCAATTTATGAAATTATAGACTAACCAAATATTCCAAAAATATGGAAAAATTATATGCATGAAGGAGTACCTCAGATCATTATTCATAACAGCAAAATATTGGAAAATACCTACAGTGCCATCAATAGGAAAGTGAATAATGAAATTATAGAGCATCCACTCAAATATTGTCAAGCCTTTTAAAAATTATCGTTATAAAGACTGTGCAAAGGCATGAATAATGCTTATGACATGATATTAAATAGTGACTCAAGCTTTATAATTATTTGTACTAATGACTTCAATAAAACATAAAAAGAGAATGTTCGCTATTACTAAGACCGACTGTCTAAACTAGATTGCAATTTTTCATCAAGAGAGTGGCAGACAGAGTATATGTGTGATATGGTTTGTATCTGTGTCTCCACCAAATCTCCAACATTGGGGATTACAATCCCCAATGCTGGAGGTGGGGCCTGCTGGAAGGTGATTGGATCATGGGGGTTGATCCTTCGCGAATGGTTTAGCACCATCCCTTGGGTGCTGTTCTCATGATAGAGTTCTCACCAGATCTGGTTGTTTAAAAGTCTGTGGCACCTGCCTAGCCTGCCCCTCCACCTCTTCTTGCTCCTGCTCTGGCCATGTAAGACGTGCCTGCTTCCCCTTCACCTTCTGCCACGACTGTAAGTGTCCTGAGGCCTCCCAAGAAGCAGATGCTGCCATACTTCCTGTATAACCTGCAGCGCTATGAGCCAATTAAACATCTTTTCTTTATAAATTACTCTCAGGTATTTATTTATAGCAGTGCAAGAACAGATGAATACAATGTGCATAGACTGTTCCAAGACCTTGGAATGTCTTATGTAAAGGCATATTATTAGTCAGTGAAGTAGAACCACGAGAAATAATATAGATTAAAAGGTTTGTTATAGGGATTAGATTTTTATGAAACTATGTTGCTGGGGGAGAAGTCTGTGCAAGGCTGTTGTATCTGTGTCTGATGTTGAAACTTAAGTCACTATAGAATAGCCAGCCAGCAATTGGTAGGAAAGCCTGAGTAGATGAGGGCAAGGACATACTAGAAGCCAAAAGAACAAGCGAGTGCTTGAGGACAAACTTAACCCGAGTCCCTTGGCTTGGGCTTTCTGTCACTTGCAACCTAAGGAGTTATAACTGATAAAAGTAGATCAGTCTTGGCCTTGAAATAATAAGTCTGATTATCTTATAGAAACTTCACTATGGCTCCACCTAGCAATAAAACCCATGGAGCTGAGTGACTGACAACCCCTTCCAGAGACCAAATGGGCAGAATCTGGGAAAAACTGGGAAGACAAAAGGAGTTAAAGACTGAGGCATGGAGGAGAAAGCAAGAATAGGAACCTTGAAAAGTGGCAGTTTAGTAACCTTGAGGCTCTAGAGCAAAGACTCTTCATGGACATTGAGAAACTTGGCATCTGCTGAATGGAGTGTAGAAGTCACTCTCTAATCTCCACCTTCTATGCATTCTGTGTGGGTTAGAAAGTAGAATGGAAACTTAACCCTTGGTGAAAAGCTGCTTTGTGCGTTCTTCTAGACTCTATCTGTGTTTTTGGCCCATGAAGATAGGTGATGACAACCAAGGCTAAGTGTTGACTGATACAGCCATTACCTACTGCAGTGTACATGCCTCCACTTTACATTTGTTTGAAAATTCCCATATAAAGAAAATAAATAAACAGAGCACAAATCTTGATAAATTCACAGTTGTGTGTCTATACTGCCTTCATATCCAGTTGAAAAATGGTCAACACATCATAAATGATTTCATGCTGGGCACAGTAGCTCATGTCCATAATCCCAGCACTTTGGGAGGCTGAGGTGGGAAGATTACTTGAAGCCAGGTGTTTAAGATCAGCATGGGCAATAGAGGCTGATCCCTGTCTCTACAAAAAATAAAAAATTAGCTGGATGTGGTGGTGCACACCTGCAGACCCAGCTCTCAGGAGGCTGAAGCAGGAGGATCTCTAGAGCCCAGGAGTCGGAGGCTGCAATGAGCTATGATTGTGCTACTACACTGCAGCCTGGAAAACAGAGCTAGACTGTCTCTAAAAATAAAAATAAAAATGTAAAAGAAAGGAAGAAGAAGAAAAATTTTTAAAATGATGTAGCAGAATTTTCCCTGCCAAATCCACCAGTTAATAACCTATTGTTATATCCTGAAAGTTATGTTGGGATTATTTCCTTCTGAAATGGACTTCCTTCCATTCCACCTTCTATCCCTGTGTATTTTTGTTCACCAAGACTCTTATGAGAATATTCTACTACAAATATGCCATTGTTGGGGAGAGAAAAGCTTTCACCTCAGACTCTGTCTGAAACACTGGCTTATGTCTGCCCAGCCCTCTAAGAAGTAAGCATGATTTAATAAAGGCCACCCTGGGGCTCACGTGAGATCACAATTTATCTCCACAGTTTTCATGTTATGTTATTATCCTAATGTTGCCTTAAGACTCTTGAAAATAACACTTAAAAAGATCCACATTTCTCATATCTAAAGGAAGTTTGTTATTCCTTTGTTTGCACTCTACCTTGTTAGAAAAATGATTGGAGGAAACTTTCTGTGATATAAAAGATGAAGGAAAGGAAGAAAGAAAAAAAGAAAGAAAACGAGAGAGAGGGAAGGAAGGAAGGAAAGAAGGAAGGAAGGAAGGAAGGAAGGAAGGAAGGAAGGAAGGAAGGAAGGGAGGGAGGGAGGGAGGGAGGGAGGGAGGGAGGGAGGAAGGAAGGAAGGAAGGAAGGAAGGAAGGAAGGAAGGAAGGAAGGGGGAGGATCAAGTCAGAGAAAAAAACAATAGTTAAAAAAATAAGTTGTCACTAGAGTGAGAATAACATGCATAATGCATTTTTTAATGTCCTGAGAAACTGAGCTGTATATTTGTTTCATAGCTCCCCAGCTTCCACAGCAAAAATGGAGAACTGGTAATTATCACTATTTTTATTCTTTATGGTTGCTCAGAGGGAGAATTTTTAAAGGGGACATTAGTGGAATAAAGTTATCCTTCTGTCACTCACATTTGATTACTCATAGACTTTTCTATTTGAAGACACATTAAGGAAAATTTTCCTTGCAAAAAAATGTGGTCAAATGAATTGATCAATGTGTATACCTGCCAGGTGCCCGGCACCCCCACATGCCTATAGGACATTAACTCCAGTAGCCTGTGTGACCATGTAGAATAAAAATAAAGTTACTGGGAGTTCAGGGTTGATAATATCTCTGATTTGTATACTTCTGCAGAAGTCAGTCTCTTTCAAAATATGGGAACAGCGAGTTAAAATAAACTGTCTTATTGGCAGAACAGAGTGTGATCATGAGCTACCATTCAGCTTTTATGCTGATTCATCAGCTCACAGTGAAACAAGCTTGCATGAGAGCATCCCAGGATCACTGAACATTCAGAGGTATGTCCTCGCATCCTAATTTTTTAAGGTAAAATGAGATTTTCATAGAATAAGGATACAGCTGGTAAATAGCAAGACTAAAATTACGTATACACTAGCCTACATTTAAGAATAGCTTGGCTAATTACTCTTAAGTCATCGGTTTTTTGTTTGTCTTTGTTTTTTTACTATTTATTTCCTTTGCTTTACAGCTTTATTGATGCATAATTAATGTAAATAAACCATCCATATTTAAAGTGTATTACTGATGAGTTTTGACATAATATACTTCCATGAAACCATCTTCAGTCAAGGTAATGAAACTTTATATCACTGTCAGAACTTTCTCTGACCTCTTTCACACTCAATTATTGTTTTTAACCTGCCTGTTTCTATTATATAGCAAATAATTTGCTTTTTAGAATCAAGTTCATTGTGATGCAGTGAATATCATTTGCTCTTTTGAACTGCGGTTGATGATTCTGTGGCTTTTGTAGGTATCACAAAAGGGATTTACTTTTATGCAGAAAACTTAGGCTCAGCAAATGAATCTATATTTACAAATTTATGATGGTCCGAAATGGTGGGAAGAACTGGCCAGTCTCTCTAAGGACAAGAGTAGCACATTTAAAATGAAGTTGAGTTGATGGTGATGGGGGCAGGGTGGTACCACTTCAGTGTAAGAAAACTGCAGAGAAAAAAAAAAAAATCACCTGATTACTGTGGCAGGTGTCGGTTCATGATTACATCATGAAAGGGGTAAATAGTTTAGAATATGCTAGGGGCTGGTGAAAAATTAAAGAAAAAAAGACGGAAGAATGAAAGGGGGTAAGGGAAGAAGGGGAAAAGGGAAGGAACGAATAAAGAAGATATTAAGAGTAAAGGGGAAAAGACAGAGAACACTGCAGTAGGGTTTTGGGCTAAAAGACATAGAGTGACTTTTGTGGTAAAGAAACCAAAGAAGGTCGTGAAATGGGTATCCAAAAAAAAAACGGGCAGCCTGTGGCGCTGCGGCTGGATAAAGAGCATCAGGGACAGGGAGGCTGTAATAAGATTCCACCACCATCTCTGCCCATCACTAGGGCTGGAGGCAGAGAAAAACTTCCCCTACTCAAGAAAAAAGAAGCTATTTTTGTCAAGTTAAATGAGCCTGAACCTGCAGAGCTGAATTGGCAGATGAATATTGTTAATTGGTGCAGTTTCTTCGGTGCAGGAAAAAGTTTCCAATCAGACCAGCGATTCATCGGCCACATGAAGGCAATTTATTAATAAAAATGAACTGAAGTTTCAGAATCCTTGATCATGATGAGCTCATGGTCCTTTGCCTCCCTTCCCTTCCCTAGAAAGGATGCCCTACAGCAATGATGCCTCAGTGATATCTTCTCCAGCCCATTCCATATGTGGCAACATTTCAAGTGGTTTTTTTTTTTTTTCATTAGGAATTTCCACATTTAGTTGTCAAATCAAGCTGTTCTAATTGCCTAATTGTGGTTCTCCCTTCAACAACAGACTTTTTGAGGAGTTCCTGATTCAAAGTAACCAGGAAAGTCTGCTAAGTGCAGCATAATTCTGAAAAGTGAAGGGGAAAACAAAATGAAACAGACAGGAGAAACAGTCTCCCTTTTAAAAAACTAACTTTATTTTACATTTTAAGAAATTGGACAAATGTATCCTCCTATGTAACCATAACCACATTAAGACATGGAGAATTGACATCATCCCAAAGAATTCTGGTTTCCTTTGGAGTAACCATTCTCCCCACCCCTGGTCACAGACAGCCACTGGTCTCCTTTCTGTCATTGTAGATTAGTATTGCCTTTTCTAGAATTCCATACAACTGAAGTTATATGATGGTTTTTTTAAAAAGTCAGCTGAACGTTTTTTGAGATTCAATCTGTGTTGCTGTATGTTCATCATTAATCCATGCTTTTCATGGCTGAGCAGTATTCTATTATATAAACGTACTCCAATATGTGTATCCATGGGCATTTGGGTTGTATCTGAAATGGGTATAAAGTAGTATCTCATTGTTTTAATTATATTTTCCTAATGACTAGTAATGTTAAGTGTTTTTTCATGTGTTTATTGGCCATTCGTGAAGTTCTTTTGTGAAATGTTTGCTAAAATCTTATGCCCATTTTAAAAAACAGGGCCGTTTTGTAACGCCCAATGGGTTCTCCTTGCCTGCTGCCCAAGTAAAGGTGATTTATCAAGGAGTTTGTCCTTTGCGTGCCCAGGTAAAGGAATTGCAATAGAGAGGGCTTAACTCACTCAGAGCCACCTGAATGGGAGACTGGAGTTTTATTGCTCAAATCAGTCTCCCTGAAAATTTTTAGACTGGGTTTTTTTAAGGATAATTTGGCAGACAGGAGGCCAGGGAGTAGAGAGTGCTGATTGGTTAGGTCAGAGGTTAAATCATAGGGGACTGAAGTGGGTTTTTCTTTTTGTCTTCCGTTCCTGGATGGGATCGCAGAACTGGTAGAGCCAGATTGCTGGTCTGGGTGCTAGCTGATGGATCAGAATGTAGGGTATGGAAAATATCTCGAGCACCAGTCTTAGGTTTTACAATACTGATGTTATCTCTAGGAGCAATTGGGGAGGTTCAGCATCTTGTGGTTTCTGGCTGTATGGCTCCAGAACATAATTTCTAATCTTGTGGCTAATATATTACTCCTATAAAGGTAGTCTGGTCCCCAGGCAAGATGGGAGTTGGTTTTGGGAAAGGGCTGTAATCTTTGTTTCAAAGTTAAACTATAAACTAAGTTCCTTCCAAAGTTAGTTCAGCCTATGATCAGGAATGAACAAGGGCAGCTTGGAGTTTAGAAGCTAGATGGAATCAGGTTAGATTTCTTTCAGTGTCATAATTTTCTCACTATTATAATTTCTGCAAAAGTAGTTTCAATTTTTCTTATTATTGAGTTGCGAGAGTTCTTTATATATTATATATTATTTCTTTTTTTTTTTTTTTTTTTTTTTTTTGAGTCAGGGTCTTGCTCTCTCACCCAGGCTAGAGTACAGTGGTGCAATCATGGCTCATTGCAGCCTCAAACTTTGGAGCTCAAGGGATCCTCCCGCCTGAGCCTCCTGAAGTGTTAGAGTTACAGGCATGAGACATGGTGCTTGGACAATATATTCTTTGGTGTCTTTCATATAACTGAATTTTAAAATTTGATGAAGTTCAGTTTCTCCATTTTTTGTAGTTTGTCCTTTGTGTGGCCTGAAAAGTTTGCCTACTCCATAATTGTGAAGATTATTGCCTATATTTTCTTTTAGGGTTTTAGCTTTTACGCTTACACCTATACTCCATTCTGAGTAAATTTTTGCATGTGACGTGAGGAACTCATTGAGGTTCTTTTTATTTAATCCGTGTCTATTCAGTGATTTGGGAACTGTTTATTGGAAAGACCATCCTAACTGAATTACCTTGCTGCCTTTATAAACAATGAGTTGACCACATATGTGGTCTACAGGTCTATCTGTATGCAAATACTGCATTATCTTGATGACTGTTTGCATTAGTCAGTTCTAATTAGTCAGTTGGCTGCTATAAAGAAATACTTGAGACTGGCAATTTATAAAGAAAAGGGGTTTAATTGGCTCGTGACTCTTCAGGCTGTACAGGAAGCATAGCGGCTTCTGCTACTGGAGAGGCCTCAAGAAACTGAAAATCATGATGGAAGGCCGAGGGGAAGCAGGCTCATCTTACATGGCCAGAGCAGGAGCAAGAAGGGAGGAAGGGAGGTGCCACACACTTTTAAACAACCAGATCTTGTGAGAACTCACTCACTATACATTACCAAGTGGGGATGGTTTTAAACCATTCATGAGAACTTCTCCCCAAGATCCAATTACCTCCCAGTAGGCCCCACCTCCAACACTGGGGATTACAATTCTTAGATTTGGCAAGGAAACAGGTCCAAACCATATCACTGTTACCATACAGGAAGTCTTGAAATCAGACGGTAGATCTTGAATTTTTATTCTTTTTTTACCTCGAAATTACTTTGACTATTCTATGTTCTATGTTCTTTGCATTTCTGTTTAAATTTTAGAGTCAATTTGCCAATTTCTACATTAGTAGACTGTTGGGATTTTGATTAGCATATCATTCAAGCTATAGACCAATTTGAGTAGAATTGACGTCTTAACATATTGAGTTTCTTGTTTCATGAACACGGTATATATATACACTTGTTTAGGTTATCTTTAATTTCTTTCAACATGTTTTGAAGTTTTTAAAGTACAGATCTTGCAAATATTTTATTCTTAAATAGTTCATATTTTTAGATACCATGCTAAATAGTGTAGTTGATCAGATTTTATTTTCCAGTTATTATTACCAGTATATAGAAGCACAATGCAGTTCTTATATTAAATTGAGCCCTATGACTTTGCCAAAGTCATCTAGTAGATTTTTGAAGTTTTCTTATGATTTTCTATATAAATTATCATGATGTATACAAAGATATACAGTTTTATTTCTTTCTACAACCGTATGCATTTTATTTATTTTTTTTTAATTTTAAACATTTAATTTTTGTGGATACATAGTAGGTCTACATACTTGTGGACTATGTGGATATGTTGATACAGGCAAACAGTGTATAATAATCACATCAAGGTAAATGGAGTAATCATCACCTCAAGCATTTATCCTTTGTGTTACAAATAATCCAATTATACTCTTTTAGATATTTAAAATGTACAATTAAATTATTAAATTATTTTGACTATAGTCACCCATTGTTTCTAACTATTTCTTTGTATCCATTATTCATTCCCACTTCCCCCTCCCAATTTCCCAACTACTCTTCCCAGACTCAGGTAACCATCCTTTTACTCTATCTCCATGAGTTAGATTGCTTTAATTTTTAGCACCTACAAATAAGTGAGAGCATGCAAAGTTTGTCTTTCTGTGCCTGGCTTATTTTACTTAACATAATGATCTCCAGTCTTGTCTATGTTGATGAAAATGACTGGCTCTCATTTTTTCTATGGTTGAATAGTACTCTATTGTATATGTGTACATTTTCTTTATCCATCCTTCTGTTGATGAACACTTAGGTTGCTTCCAAATCTTGGCTATTGTGGATAGTGCTGCAATAACCATGAGAGTGCAGATATCTCTTTGATATACTGATTTTCTTTCTTTTGGATATATATCTAGCAGTGAGATTGCTGGATCATACGCTGGTAGCTCCATTTATAGTTTTGTGAGGAACCTCCAAATGGTTCTCCATAGTGGTTGTACTAATTTACATTACCACCAACACTGTACTGGGGTTCCCTTTTCTCCACAATTTTGTTAGCATTTGTTATTGTCCATCATTTGGATAAAAGCCATTTTAACTGGAGTGAGATGATATCTCATTGTAGTTTTGATTTGCATTTATCTGATTCTTAATGATATACAGTACCTATTCATATACTTGTTTGCTATTTGTATATCTTCTTTTGAGAAATGTCCATTCAAATCTTTTGCCCATTTTTTAATTGGATTATTAGATTTTTTTCTCCTATAGAGTCGTTTGAGCTCCTTATATGTTCTGCTTATTAGTCCCTTGTCAGGTGGGTAGTTTGCAAATATTTTCTCCCATCCTGTGTGTTATCTCTTCATTTTGTCTATTGTTTCCCTGCTGTGAGGAAGCTTTTTAAATTGATATGATCCCATTTGTCCATTTTTGCTTTGGTTGTCTGTGCTTGCAGGGTATTACTCAAGAACTCTCTGCCCACTCCAATGTTGTGTAGAATTTTCGCAATGTTGTCTTGTGGTTGTTTCATAGTTTTAGATCTTAGATTTAAGTCTTTAATCCATTTTGATTTCATGTTTGTATATGGTGAGAGATAGAGATCTAGTTTCATTCTTCTGCATATGGATATTCAATGTTTCCAGCTCCATTTATTAAAGAGACTGTTTTTCTCCCCATGTATATTTTTGACACTTTTATTGTCAATAAGTTCACTGTAGAAGTCTGGATTTGTTTCTGAGTCCTCCATTCTGTTCCATGGGCCTCTATATCTGTTTTTTTGTGAGTGCCATGCTGTTTTGGATACTATAGCTCTACAGAATCATTTGAATCAGGTAACGTGATTCCTCCAGTTTTGTTCTTTTTGCTCAGGACAGCTTTGGCTATTCTGGGTCTTTTGTGGTTTTATATAGATTTTAAGATTGATTTTTCCATTTCTGTTAAGAATGTCATTGATATTTTGATAGGGATTGCAATAAATCTGTAGAATGCTGTAGGTAGTATGGATATTTTAACAATGCTGATTCTTACAATCCATGAACATGGAATATCTTTCCATTGTGTGTGTGTCCTCTTCAACTTTTTGCATCAATGTTTTATAGTTTTCATTGTAGAGATCTTTCACTTCTTTTGTTAGTTGATTCCAGGGTACTTTATTTGTAGCTACTGTAAATGGGACTACTTTCTTGATTTTTTTTTCAGATTATTTTCTGTTGGTATATAGAAATGCTACTGTTTTTTGTATGTTGACTTTATATCCTACAATAATAAATTTGTTTATCAGTTCTAATACTTTTTTGGTGGAGTCTTTAGGTTTTTCCAAATGTAAGATCATATCATCTGCAAACAAGGAAAGAAAGATCCCTTGAATTTCTGTGCTATTGGTTTAATGTCTCTGGTTGCAATGTCTTCTTTTTCATCCCTGATTTTATTTATTTGGGTCTTCACTCTTTTTTCTTAGTTTGGCTAAAGCTTTTTCAATTTTGTTTATCTTTTCAAAAAAATACACTTTTTGTTTCATTGATCTTTATTATATTTTTAATATCAATTTCATTTGTTTCTGTTGTAATCTTTATTATTTCTGTTCTACTAATTTGGAGTTTGGTTTGCTCTTGCTTTTCAAGTTCTTTAAGATGCATCATTAGGTTGTTTATTTGAATTTTTTCTTATTTTTTGGCATAAGCACTCATAGCTACAAACTTCCCTCTTAGTACTGCTTTCACTGCATACCATAGGTTTTAGTATGTTGTTTTTCCATTATCCTTTGTTTCAAGAAATTTTTCCATTTATTTCTTACTCTCTTCATTGACTCAATAATCATTCAGGAACATACTGTTTAATTCCCATGTGCTTGTATAGATTCCAATTATTAACTCCTCTCATTAATTTATAGTTTTATTCCATTGTGATCAGAGAAGATGCTTGATATTACTTCAATTTTTTTGGAATGTTTTAAGACTTGTTTTGTGATCTAACATATGGTCTATCCTTGAGTATGATCCATATGCTGAAAAGTATTTATTCTGCAGTTGTTGGATTAAGTGTTCTGTAAATAATCTTCTAGGTCCATTTGGTTTATAGTGCAGATTAAGTCTGATGTTTCATTTTTTCTGCCTGGATGATCTGTCTAATGCTGAAAGTGGGATGCTGACTTTACTAGCTATTATTGTACTGGAGTCTATCTCTTTCTTTACCTCTAATAATAATTGCTTTATATATCTGAGTGCTACAGTGTTGGGTGAATATATATTTAAAATTGTTATATTCCCTTGCTGAATTGACATTTTTATCATTATATAATGACCTTCTTTGTCTCTTCTTATCATATTAGTCTTTAAATCTATTTTGTCTATTTTATCTGATACATGTATAGCTATTCCTGCTCTTTTTTGGTTTCCAATGGCATAAAATATATTTTTCCTGTAAGCAAGAGAACATTGTCTTATATTTTAAATCTATTTAGCCACTTTATGTCTTTTGATTGGAGAGATTTGTCTATTTACATTCAGTTTTATTATTGACAAGTAAGGATTTACCGCTGCCATTTTATTATTTGTTTTCTGTTGTTTTGTGGCCTTTTTTTTCCTTCTTTTCTTTCTTCCTGTATTCCTTTAAATATAGCTGTTTTTCTCTGCTGATATGTATTAACTTCCTTTTAAAGGCCAATAATTCTTAGGTTTGCCCCTTTTAGGCTATTTTCTAGATCTTTAGGCATGCTTCATTCTTTCATATTTTTTGTCTCCTCTGACTATGTATTTTCAAATAGCCTGTCTTCAAGTTTACTAATTATTTCTTCCGCCTGATCAGTTCTGCTGTTAAGACTGATGCATCCTTCAGTATGTGAATTGCATTTTCAATTCCAGAACTTCTGCTTCATTCTTTTTAATTATTTCAATGTCTATGTTAACTTTATCTAATAGAATGCTGAATTCCTTCTCTGTTATCTTGAATTTCTTTGAGTTTCTTCAAAACAGCTATTTTGAATTATCTGTCTGAAAGGTCACATATCTCTGTCTCTCTGGCATTGGTCCCTGGTGCCTTATTTAGTTCATTTGGTGAGGCCACGTTTCCCTGGATACTCTTAATGTTTGTGGATATTCCTCTATGTCTGGGCATTGAAGAGTTATGTATTTATTGTAGTCTTCACAGTCTGGGCTTGTTTGTGCCTGTCCTTCTTGGGAAGGCTTTCCAGGTATTTGAAGGGACTTGGGTGTTGTGATCCAAGTTTTTGGTCACTGAAGCTGTATGTGCATTAGGGAGCACTCCAAACTCAGTAATGCTGCGATTCTTACAGACTGCTAGAGGTATGATCTTGGTAATTTTGGATAAGATCCAGAAAATTTCTCTGGATTGCCAGGCAAAGTCTCTTGTATTTTTCCCTTACTTTCTCCCAAACAAACTCTCTCTCTTTCTCTCTCTCTCTCTCTCTCTCTCTCTCTCTCTCTCTCTGTGAGCTGCTCTCTGGTGAGCTGGGGGTGGGGTAACACAAGCACCACTGTGGCTACCACCACTGGGACTGTGCTGGGTCAGACCTGAAACTAGCACAGCACTGGGTCTTTCCCAAAGCCTGCTGTAACCACTACTTGGTGGTGAAGCCAGGCAGTCTTGTGTCCTTCCCTTCAGGGTGCCAAGTTCCAACCCAACCCCCCACCACCAGGCCTCAGGCAAGTCCAGAGATGCCAGCCAGGAACCACTGAAACTTCAGAAATCTACCTGGTGCTCTATTTTACGGTGACTAGGCTGGCACCAAAATCACAGGATAAAGTCCTTCCCACTCTTCCCTTCCCTTTCCCCAGACAGAGTCATCTCTCCCCATGTCTACCACCACAAGTTCATGGGGATTTCTGCCAGAAATGTTCACTTTATGTTCTACCACGAATGTTCACTTAAGGTCTGAGGGCTCTTCAGTCAGCTTGTGGTGAATGCTGCCAGGCCTGAGACTCACCTTTCAGGGAAGTGGGCTCCCCTCTGGCCCAGAGTAGGTCTGGAAATGCCATCCAAGAGCCAAGGCCTGGAGTTGGGAACCCCAAAGTCTAGTTGGTGTTCTTTTTCACTGTGTCCAAGCTGGTACCTAAACTGCAAGGCAAAGTCCCCTTTATTCTTCCCTCTGCTTTTTCTCAAGCAGAAGGAGTCTCTCCTCATAGCCACCACAACTGTGAATATGCTGAGTCACACCTGAAACCAGCACATCTCAGAGTCTCACTCAAGGCCCATGGCATGTACTACCTGGTTACCACTGCTGATTTTTCAGGGCCCAAGGGCTCTTTAGTCGGCAGATGATGAATCCTTCCAGAGCCAGGTCCTTCCCTTCAAGGCAGCAATTTACCTTCTGGCTGAGTGTGTGTCTAGAAATATTGTCCAGGAGGTAGGACCTGGGTGGGAGGCTTTACGACTCTGCCCAGTGACCTATCCTACCGTGGCTGATCTGTTATCTAAGATGCAAGACAAAGTCTTCTTTACTCTTCCTTGTCCTCTCTTCAAGTGGAAGGACAGGATCTCTTTTGGAGCTGTGAGCTGTGCTGCCTGGGGTTGGGGGATGGGTGGTGTAAGCGCTCCCTGGCCACCCTGGCTGGTGTCTTGCTAAATCACCTGCCCCCAACGTCCACTGGCTACAAACCCAGCTCAGCCTTAAGACTTGCCTAGGAGTTGCAGTCCTTGTGGACTAGCCTGCCTTTCAAGTTTATGTAGAACCCCAGAGTGCTTAAACCCAGAGTGGCAAGGCTTGTGGTATCTCAAATTACAACTGCTGGAATGGGCAATTCCCCTCTGGCTAGGGCTGGTCTAAATGTTCCCTCCATGTTCATTGGCTGAGTTCTGCCTGGTGTTGGCAGCACTAAGTTCCAATGCCAATTCCCACAGTCACTACACTCTCCTCCCCAAAGCACACAGTTTTGTCTCTATGCCATGTGGCTGCTGCCAGGAGATGAGGGAGGGTTGGTGTTGGCAATACAAGACTGTCTCTCCTACCCTCTTTAGTGCCTCTTTCAGTAAAATGAAGTTAAAATCAGCTACTGTTTGCTTGCCTGATTTTTGGTTCTTATGAGGGTGTTTTTCTGTGTAGATTGTTGTTAAATTTGGTGTTTCTCTGGGGAGGACAATCAGCGAAGGTTTCTATTTAGCCATCTTGCTCTGCTTCCTCTCACATTTTATTTAGTTTGATCCTATTGCATTGACTATGATTTTTGTAAAGTGTTGAAGTGGTGACAATGATATCTTTGTTTTCTTCCTCATCTTGATTTTTCACCATTAAGTATGATAATGACTATGGGATTTTATCATTATCCTTTACCATATTATGAAAGTTACCTTCTCTTCTTAGTTTTCTGAAAGTTCTTAGAGAATTTTGTCAGATAGTTTTCTGCATATATTAAGATAATCTTGTGTAATTTTTTTCTCCTTTATTTTGTTAATATGGTAACTACATTGGTTTCCAAACACTAAATTGACCTCTCATTCCTGGAATAAAACCCACTTGATTATAACATGTTATTTTTCTATATACCACTGGATTCAATTTGCTAAATATTTTGTTAAGAAATGTTACATGCATGTTAATGAGGGATATTGGTCTGTAATTTAGTTTTCTTGCACAATGTTTGCCTATTTTTGGAAATGTCGACCTTGTGAATCAAGCTGGGACAATTCTTTTCTTCTACTTTACAAAACGTCTTATAAAATATTGGTATTATTACTTTCTTAAATATTTGATAGAATTTACCAACGATCCCATCCAGGTCTGACATTTTCTTTGTGGGAATGTTTTCAATTCAAATTTAATTTATTTAATGTGTAAGGGCTATTAACTTTTTCTATTTCTTTTTATGTAAATTTTGATAATTTTTAAAGGAATTTTTATTTAATTGAAGATGTCAACCTTATTGGCATAAAATCATTAATAATTCATGTAACATAAAGAAGATCTGTAGTGATGTCTTCTCTGTCATTTATTATATTGCTAATTCATATAATTTCATTTTTAATTTTCTGTCTAGAAATGTATTTATTAATATTTTACAGAATTTTCTTTTTCTTTCTCTTTCGTTTATTTTCTCTGTTCGTGTTTTGTTTCATTGATTTTTCTGTTCTTACTTTTGCTTTTCCTTTCCTTGTATATACTTTGGGTTTAGTTTGTTCTTTTATTCTATATTCCTAAAGTATGAGGTTAAATCACGAGACTGCTCTTTTTTTCTAACATAGTATTTAAAAGTTACAAATTTCCTTCTACATTCTGCTTTACCTGCATCCTACAAATTTTGATGCATTAAGTTTTCTATTATTTTTCAATTTAAAATTTATTTTCCGATTTTCCCTTGTTATTTCTTGTTTGACTCATGAACTATTCAAATGTGTGTTGTTTAATTTCAAAATTTGGGAGATCTGAAAGATATGTTTCTGCTTCCAATTTCTAGTTAATTGCATTGTGATCAAAGAATATTTTCTATAAGACTTCAATCCTTTTATATATGCTAAGATTTATTTTACAGCTCAACAGTTTATCCTGGTCAATATTCTACATTAACTTTGAGAAATATACATTCTACTTTTGTTAGGCTAAGTTGACTGACAATTTTGCTCTAGACTTTTAAGTATTTATTGATTTTCTTTGTCAACCTGCTCAATGAATAACATAAAGAGATTTGTTGAAATTTACAATTATCTATGTATATTTATTTCTCCTTTTAGTTCTGTTTAATTCTTTCCATGTATTTTGAAGCTTTATTTTTAGGCAAGGTGCACACACATTTAGAAATATGATATTTTATTCAAGCATGAACTCCTTTATCAGTATAAAATATCTCCTTTATGTCTGGCAGTATTTCTTGACCCAAAGTCTACTTTGACTAATATTAATATAGCCACCCCCACTTTCTTATCACTCATATGTGCATGGTAAATATTTTCCATCCTTTTACTTTTAGCCTGTCTGTGTCTTTTTAAGTTAAAGTATGTTTCTTGTAGATAGTTTATAGTTGGGTCTTGCCTTTTTATCCAGACTGACAATCTGTGCTTTTAACAGGAATATTTAGACCATGTATATTTAGTGAAGGTCTCAATATGGTGAATGTATCGTCTTACCATTTGTTTTCTATTTGTAGCATCTGTATTTCCTTCCTTCTTTTCTCATGTGCTGCCTTCTTTTGGATTAATTATATTTCTTTAGTATTCCATTTTATCCATGTATTAGTTTATTAGGTTTACTCTTTTGATATTTTTTAAATGGCTGCCTTAGGGTTTCTCATATGCATCTTTAACTTATTAGAGTCTACTTTCAATGATAATTCAATTCTCCCTGGCCATTGTGTTGTTATACATATTATTTCTACATATGTTATAAACCTAATAATAACTACAGTGTTAATATTTTTGCCTTAAATATTTGATATTTTTAAAAATATAAAAAGAAATAAAAATGTACTACATATTTATTATTTCTTACACTCTTCACTTTTCAATATTTTCATCTGGTATCATTTTCCTCTGCCTGAAGAAACTCTTAGAGGGCAGATATTCTGCTAATAAATTATCTGAGCATCTTATTTATCTGAAAAAAATCCTTTATTTTGTCTTCATTTTTGAAAGATATTTTTGCACATACAAAATTCTTGGTTGATGGTTTTTATTTGTTTTAACATTTAAAGAAATGTTCCACTGTCTTCTAGCCTGATTGTAAATAGCCACAGCCTTATTTTTTATCTTTGTTCCCCTGTACACTACGCCTATACCCCAGCAATTGGCTGCTCTTCAGGTTTCTCTTACTCAGTATTTTTAAACGATTTGTGGCGTGCCGTGGTTTAGTTTTCTATGGGTGTTTATTCTGCTGGGAATTTGTTGAGCTTCTTAGATCTGTGGCTTTGTGGTTGTAATCAAATTTATACTTTTTTGGCTGTAACTTAAAAAGATGTTTTCTGTACAGCTCGATTTTATGGGGCTGAAGTTGCACATGTTTCACTGCTTGATACTATCCCATGAGTAACTGAGATAGTTGTTTTACTTCTTTTTATCCTCTCTTATTTCCATTTGAATAGTTTCTAAAGCTATGTATTCAACTTCACTGCTTTTTTATTATTTTGTTGTTGTTATTATTATTATTGTTATTATTTTGAGATGGAGTCTCACTCTGTTGCCAGGCTGGAATGCAATGGTGCGATCTCAGCTCACTACAACTTCCGCCTCCTGGGTTCAAGTGATTCCCCTGCCTCAGTCTCCCGAGTAGCTGGGACTACAGGTGCACGCCACCACACCCGGTTAATTTTTTTTTTTTTTTTTTTAGTAGATATGGGGTTTCACCATATTGGCCGGGATGGTCTCCATCACCTGACCTTGTGATCCACCTGCCTTGGCCTCTTAAAGTGCTGGGATTACAGGCGTTGGCCACAGCGCCTCGCCTGCTTTTTTTTAGTGTTCAATCTGCTGTTTATTGCATCCAGTAAAAATTTCATTTGAAATACTGTGTTTTTCAGCTCTATAAATTTTATTAGTTTCTTTAAAACTATATTTCCCATATATTACCTCATGATATTTATATTTTCCTTTAAGTCTTTTAATGTATTTACAATAAATATTTTAAGGTCCTCGTCTGTTAATATCATCATTGTCTTTTCTGGATCAGTGACATATTTTCTGCAAATTATGAATACATTTTATTGCTCCTTCATGTGCCTAGTAAACTTTTATTGGAAGCTAAGCTTAGTGACTGGTATGATGTTGAGTGCTAGATTTTGTTGTCTTTAAAGAGTGTTGGACTTTTTCTCAAATGCACTAAAATTACTTGAGGATATGCTGAATTATTTTGAGGCTTGTTTCAAAACTATATTGGGGCAGATATAATGTTGCCTTTACCTTAGGTATCATTTCACTCTACTTCTAAACCATTTCTTCTCAAGGGACTCTACTGAATGTTCCGGTTGTTCACTTCACTCTGACTGGTTGAAAGATGAACATCTCCTCCCACCCTGTGTGAGCTGTGGGAATTATTTAGCATACACATCCCATCCCATTCTTTTCTCAGTCTCATGGAATGTTACCCTTTGCATGTGCCATTGAGTACTCCACAATACTAAGGTGACCTCCCTACCTGTATATGGAACCCTTTCTCTGCATACCCTTTTCCTGTCTGGTTCTTCACACTGCGTATTCCAGTCACCTCAACCCCTGCAGACTCTGATCGCTATTTTCTCAACTCGAAAAGACCATGTTCTCCTTAAGTTTCTCCTGCCTGGATGACTGCCCAGAAAGAGCCTCCAGGCAGAAAGCCAGGGTAATGGTCAGGTTCATTTTCTCGTTTCTCTTCTTTCAAGGATATCCATCTTATACTGCTTTTGGTCCAATGTCTGAAAACAGCTTTTAGTTGTTTATGGTAGGATATTAAATCTGGTACCAGTTACTCCATCATGGCTCTAGCAAAACATTTGTTTTCAAAAAGATAAAATGTAAAGCGTAACATAATTAAGGATGTGGAAAATACAGTCAAATAGTAATTGCTTGTGCTTTTTTCCAACTGTACAATAGAACTAAAGTAGGTTTTATCCTACAATTGTATATAATCCCAAATAGAACTCCATTACTTCCACTAAAAATTCCCCATAATGTACAGGGAACCAGGTCTAGACACTTTAATAAGAGTTAAAAATACATACTTCTATTGTATATTTGCATTTAGAGTATCTTTTTTTACTTTGTTAAGCAATTTTATTTTGTCATAAAGTAAGTCTCCCGCCAAGGACAGATTTTATTGTTCTACTTTATAATGGACAGGGGAATGTCTAATTCCTACTCCACATATAAAGAAGAGTTTTTCTTCTCTGTCTTTGCCTTTTTGCTTTCCATTGGATTAATCTTCAATAAATATTTCAAGGTCCAACTCAAGTCTCTTTCTCCAGGGAGTCTTACCCAACTGTTTTATCCCTGTATTAGTTATGATAAAGCTAAACAGTTGCCAAAAAAAAAAAAAAGAAAGAAAGAAAGAAGGAAAGAAAAAGAGAGAGAGACCATAAAACACAGCACCTTGAAGTATATGGAAATTTCTCTGTCAGCTATCAGTTTGAAGGTTAGCAGTGCATGGTAAGCAGAGCAGCTCTTTCTAAACCTCCTCTCAAGCCATCAGGTCATAACCCCTTAGATACAACCCCTACATGATCAAAGTTGGATTGCTGCCACTTTTCTTAGTAGTAGTTATGTAGTTTCTTTTTCTCTTTTCTTATTATTTTAAGTTCCGGGGTACAAATGCAGTTTGTGCAGGTTTGTTACATAGGTAAACGTGTACCATGGTAGTTTGCTGCTCCTATCAACCTATCACCTAGGTATTAAGCCCAGCATGCATTTGCTATTTTTCCGAATACTCTCCTTCTCCCCTCATCCCTGACAGGCCCCACTGTGTGTTGTTCCCCTCCCTGTGTCCATGTGTTCTCATTGTTCACTTCCCACATAGAAGTGAGAACATGCAGTGTTTGGTTTTCTGTTCTTGTGTTAGTTTGCTGAGGAAAATGGCTTCCAGCTCCATCTATGTCCCTGCAAAGCACATGATTTCATTCTTTTTTTATGACTGCATAGAATTCCATGGTATACATGTACCACATTTGCTTTATCCAGACTATCATTGATGGGCATTTGGGTTGATTCCATGTCTTCGCTATTGTGAATAGTGCTGCAATGAACATACCCGTGCATGTATCTTTATAATAGAATGATTTCTTTTGTGTACATACCCAGTAATGGGATTGCCGGGTCAAATGGTATTTCTGGTCCTAAATCTTTGGGGAATGGCCACACTGTCTTCCACAATGATTGAACTAATTTATGCTCCCACCAGCAGTATAAAAACATTCCTATTTCTCTGCAACCTTGTCAGCAGCTGTTGTTTCTTGACTTTTTAATAATTGCCATTCTGACTAGTATGAGATGGTATCTCATTGTGATTTTAATTTGCATTTCTCTAATCACTGAAGTTGAGCCTTTTTTCATATATTTGTTGTTCTGCCACTTTTTCTTTCTCTTCCAGAACAGCCAGTTGTAAGGGGTAAAATAAACTGGAGAAGAGAACATCCACATGGATTAAGTCCCAAGCTCACCCTTTGTTAGTGAAAATGTAGTCACGTGGTCATCCCTACTACAAGGTAGACTAGAACATATAATCGAACTGGATAGCCATGATATTGCTGCATTAACATATAAGAAGGGGAGATGAATTTTGGAGGATAGCTAGCGTTCTCCTCATTTAACTCTCCCTTCTCAGAACTCAACTTTGTGTTCAGATGTAGCACAGCAGTCAGCTATGCTAATCAGACAAGTAAGAGGGGATGCTTAAAGGGGAAGGATCCATTTAATAAACTTTGTGTCCAAATAGACACGTTATTTAAATAAAAATAAACAAATTATTGGCTGGGCATGGTGGCTCACGCCTGTAATCCCAACACTTTGGGAGGCCGAGGTGGGTGGATCATGAGGTCAGGAGATCGAGACCATCCTGGCTAACATGTGAAACCCGGTCTCTACTAACAATACAAAAAAAATTATCTGGGCATGGTGGCAGGTGCCTGTAGTCCCAGCTACTTGGGAGGCTGAGGCAGAAGAATGGCATGAACCCAGGAGGTGGAGCTTGCAGTGAGCTGAGATCGTGTCACTGCACTGCAGCCTGGGCAATTGAGCAAGACTCTGTCTCAAAAAAAAAAAAAAGGTTATTGTTATTTGTCTTTGTTTAAATAAGTTATTATGTGTACAAATAAAGAGGCAGTAAATCTGATTCTTGCTTGGTGGTTTTCATTATTCCTTTATGTAAAGTTGCATGTTCAATAGGTCTATTAATGAGACTTTCTCAAGTACAATTTCCATTTAGTACTCATTTCAGGTAGGCAATAGAGGCATGCAATGTAATTCATTCATTATTACTGTAAGTTTGGGGCATAGACAGACCAGATTTAAATCTTGGTTTTGTCATTTTCAAGCTTTGTGGCTTTGGTGAATTACTTAACTTCTCTGAGCCTCAGGTTTTTGTAACCATACAGTATCTATCTTTCAGAGTATGGCAAAGATTAAATGAGATAACATTTGTAAATACCTAGTACAGTGCCTGAGCACAGAGTTGGAGCCCAAAAAATTGGGGAAATACACACACACACACACACACACACACACACTCATCTTGCTCTCCCGTTCTCTCACTGTTCTCCTTTCTTTGGAATATTGAGTAGTTCACTGTACACCTACAAGGTACAAGTACACCTTTTATTCTGTTCTGCCACAAAAGTGTAGCTTTTCTTCTGAAGTAGATTTTCTCGAAGTACACGTCCAAGAATAATAATCATTAACTGAGCTTAGAAAAAAAATTCAGATAGCATGAAAGTCAGAAGAGAGATTCCTTTTTCCTTTTTTCTTTTTTGAGAAATGAAAGAATCTTTTTGGGGATCCAAAGACTAATACTATGTAGTGGTAATAGCTCCTGTCTGAGAATCTTGATATGACTCTGAATTCCACAACTAGCTATGTGGGCTTGAAAAAATCACTTAGTCTGCCTGGGTCCTAAAGAGAATAGAGTCCTAAAGAGAATAGTAATCATGTCCATTTATGAGAATGACTGCGCTAGTAATGTTTTTATTTAGTTTATTTTTTATTTAGTTGTGCAGTCAAGGCTAAGAGAACTTAATTACCTTGTCTAAGGTTTCTGAGCAGTGAACCAGTGGTTTTCATTCAAATCTACTTTATCCAAAAGTTTTGCTGTTAACCAAATGGGGATATCAGACAAGCTTACCTTCAGGTTGAATTCAGTGACTCTAAAATTCAATGACTATAAATTCGGGTCAAGGAAAGATCAAAACAGAACACAGTTGCCCAGAAGACACCACAGTGAAAGCAATATTTTTTGACTAAGACAAATACATTTGGAGCTCAGCTGTGCCAGTTAGCATGTTAAGATATACAAGGTCTAAATCAACATACTCAGAAGGCTATTCTCTTTTTCTTATACTCATGGGTCAAAACAGTTGAAAGCAAGAAAGAATTCCATGAAAGGTCCATGATTTTGAAATTCCCCTAACCAAACTTACCCATTAATTACCTCCCCACCTTCTAGTGTGGAACCGCTTACATTTATTCTTTATTGCATCCAAGTTTTTGTTTGTCCATCATCTTTCTTCTCTTATTAGACTTCTTCCTCCTTGGAGAAAGGTCTATGCTTTAAAAAATTTTCTCCAAGCCCAGAGCTGCTGATTTCCCTTGCAGGCTTGTGTTTTTAACCATTCTTCTACATTATGGTCCACTTCAGACATCCTTGCTGTCCCTTGACTATCTGGCATTGTCACTGATTTCCAAGTTGTAGCCTTTAGCTTTACTTTAATATGCAATTAATTTAGTAGATATTTCACCATAGAAATTTCCAGTAGAACTCAAAAATGGTACCCACACTCGAAATCCGCTGGTTTCACAAATAACAAACTGAATATCAGTTTGTGCTCAGCTAAGACAGCGTACTATGCTATAATTTATTTCACCTTCACATTATGTACCAGAAAGTATTCTATGTGCTTTGTACTATTTATCTTATTTAATCCTCATAAAAACTATACGTAGTGAACATTATCTGATCTTTGGGATATTTTGCCTCCTTCATCCCCGTTATGGATCTACTTGCTGTTTTTAAATACCTATTTCTAAGCTACCAAGTTTTAAAACTTCATTTGGCTTGTAAACATTTGATTTATTAGAGTGTTGTAAACTGTGTTGGTATAAACCTCAATTAGTTTAAATCTCATAGTAGCGGCAAAAAGGAAAACAGCATAAAAAAGGCAACAAACTGAAGCTGTCATCCAGTTAAAATCCAAAAAAGAATAAAATAAAATAAAACGAAGAGGGTTTAACATGGAACTCTGACTCTAAAGCGATTCATTTGTTTATTTAATCATGCAATATATCTAATCCGGCCCTAGAGACATGACAACAGATGGGGTGTGTGTTGGGATGAATACCCAAGCGAATATGTTCTGTTTGAGAGCTGTCATGCAGGAGTTAGTGGAGAGGATTTTAAAAATCTTAAAATTAATATGTCTCTCTCTTGACACCCCCCAAACTTAGTATGTATCCTTTGTGACATTACCAACAGATAAACTCTAAGGAAAGGGGGCAGTTAGTGCACTATGAAAGCCACCATTTGGAGGACATCCTCCCCAGAGAAACTTCAGTTCAAAGTTGAGTCTCAGGAAGATGTACGCCAAGGTCATGAAACATTACACACAGACAGGGAACAGCTCTGCTATTGCTCGTATCACCAGGCTTGAAATTTGAGTTCTGGCCGGGCGCGGTGGCTCAAGCCTGTAATCCCAGCACTTTGGGGGGCCGAGACGGGCGGATCACGAGGTCAGGAGATCGAGACCATCCTGGCTAACACAGTGAAATCCCATCTCTACTAAAAAATACAAAAAACTAGCCGGGCGAGGTGGTGGGCGCCTGTAGTCCCAGCTACTCGGGAGGCTGAGGCAGGAGAATGGCGTGAACCCAGGAGGCGGAGCTTGCAGTGAGCTGAGATCCGGCCACTGCACTCCAGCCTGGGCAAGAGAGCCAGACTCCGCCTCAAAAAAAAAAAAAAAAAAAAGAAAGAAAGAAATTTGAGTTCAATGATGGTGAGCACTGCTGCAAATGCCCCTGGTGAAAAACAAACAAAAAAAATGTGCACAGTGCCTTCTCATTTGTGAAATATTTTCACATTTTTTACCTAAGAATGGGAGCTCTTGCTCATGGTCATCACTAAACCCAAGATTAAAACAATGCAGCAGTCGTTTATTTCACTCGACAGTGAAATAAATGCATGTAAATAAAGTCAACAGGCAGAGAAATACTGCAATGAAGAACAGTGTAGCATTATACGTGTCTAAATATGTACAGCTTGAAGGAAAAAATAAAAGGAACAAACGCTAAGGGGAAGTAATTCATTTTCCTTAATTAAAAAAAAAGTAGTGTCTCCATCTTTCTACCTATCTACCTACCTAATTTCACAAAAGATTTGAGGCAATATTACACAATATTCATAGTTATATATATATCATAAAAACAAGTCAGAGTTAGAGAAACTGTCAACAAAGAGAAAGATAGGGTCAGGTTGATGATTGAGACAAGGACAAGCCTATGCCAATAATTTCAACACCTTGGGAGGCTGAAGTGGGAGGATAGCTTTAGTCCAGAGGCTCAAAACATCCTGGGTAACAAAGCAAGACTCTATCTCTACAAAAAAAAAAAAATTAAAAATTAGCCGAGTATGGTGGCTTATGCCTGTAGTCCCAGCTACTAGGGAGGTTGAGGTAGGAGGGTAGCTTGAGCCCAGGAGTTCAAGGCTGCAGCGAGCTATGCTCACAACACTGTACTGCTGTCTGGGTGACAGAGCAAGACCCTGTCTCCAAAAAAAATAAACAAATAAATAATCAATAATCAATATATAAATAAAAACAAAGATTGGAACAGATCTCCAGATGTCTTAGCGCATCTGTAGAAAAGTTATGCCAGTTTATCAACAAAAGGAACATCTTTTCCTTACACTTAAGCTTGAAATAAATTTCTTACATGAAACTTAAAATAGAGAGAGCACTGAGTGACACGGTAGATGGCATTCTTAACCACTTATTTCCATAAGCGCAGCAACAAAGTGTGTAGAGCTTTTTATTCTAGTGTCCCTGAAAGTCAGCTGAGACCTGTTGCCAAACTACAAATGTGTAGGATGTTAAAACAATGTCGTTTCACTCTGCAAGTCTCTTAGCTCCAGTTTTATCCAGGGGTAAATTCTAGTATTTCTGGCTGAAACATATTTTTCAATTTTACATAAATGTCAGATCTTTCTTTGGAGACTTTTGATGAAAATCTGAGCTGCTGACAGGCCAAGATTACTTTCCTTGGGAACGTAGGTGTGGGTGAGAAATATGTGAAAGTATAGCCTTTAAAGGTGATGACATCTGATAACAGGACTTTTCGTAAAAATGGAGGCACCTAACCAGGACTTTCAACAGGAAGGACCAGCATCCTATCTCTCTCCCAAGCCTTGCTCTTAGAACATAAACAAATAGGCATCTGGTCTCTGGTGAAAGGCCTGAAACAAATTTGATGTGTTCCCCTGACATCTGAAAGTGAGAAGGCCTCTAATGGCCTAACTGTAAGTTCCTCTTCCTACTCTGAACCCATAAATAAGATCCTCCATCCAAACAACACTCCTTATAGAGAGGACCAGGATCAGGGATACATTCTTTCTTATCCCTGAGTAGCAGGTTCCCCTTTTCTGCCAGTTAATGGAATTATTCACAAGCAGATCACATCCTCATGCAAGAATCAAGGGCACCCCACCCTCTTAGTACTACAAAGTCAGCCTCCCAAGATCCCTGGTTGTTCCCACTGTTTCCAAGTGCAACCTCCATGTGACCCTGCATGGTGATCAAGACATGGCCCTAAAGTGGCACCCTCAAGGACACTGAAACAGCCTGGCCACTTGCTTTAGCCATCAAAAAGCATCACACTACCAGGGGTAGTATCGAATGTCTGTCCTCATTCACTCCTGTGATTCCAACTGAAGAAAAGAGGCAGAAAATAAGAACCTTATTCCTCTCCCTGAAGTTACTGTTTTCCTCAGTCTTTGTTTTATTCTCTTTCCTTCAATTTTTTTTTTCTTTTTTCCAGAGACAGAGTCTTGCTCTGTTGCCCAGGCTGGAGTGCAGTGGTACAGTCAGAGCTCACTGTAGCCTCAAATTCCTGATCTCAAGGGATCCTCCCACCTCAGCCTCCCAAGTACCTAGGACTATACTGCCACCACACCCGGTTATTTATTTCCTCCAATTTTTGTACTCCATCTCTGTGCTGTTCTAGGTAACTAATATTTTCCATGATTAAAAACTGTATCTGGCCAGGCACAGTGGCTCACGTCTGTAACCGCGGCACTTTGGGAGGCTGAGGCGGGCGGATCACTTGAGGTCAGGAGTTCGAGACCAGCCTGGCCAACATGGTGAAACCACGTCTCTACTAAAAATACAAACATTAGCCAGGCATAGTGGTGTGCACCTGTAATCCCAGCACTTTGGAAGGCCAAAGCAGGAGGATCTCTTGAGGTCAGGAGTTCGAGACCAGCCTGGTCAACATGGTGAAACCCCAACGCTACTAAAAATATAAAAATTAGCTGGGCGTGGTGGTATGCACCTGTAATCCCAGCTACTTGGAAGACTGAGGCAGGAGAATTGCTTGAACCCAGAAGGCGGAAGCTGCAGTGATCTGAGATCATGCCCCTGCACTCCAGCCTGGGTGACAGAGCGAGACTCTGTCTCAAAAATAAAAGTAAAAAAAGTAAAATAAAAATTATATCTTCTGTTCAAATTGTATCCATTCTAGTGATAAACGACTCTTTTCTCTACCAGTGTTTCACAATGTTTAGTGATCAGTCCACCTGCGTTGGGATCCCCTGGAATCCTTGTAACATACTGATTCCATTGATCAGAATTTCTGAAAGTGAGTCCTAAGGGTTTGTATTCTTAACATGCTTTTGTGGTAATGCTGTGGCAATTTAGAGCCACTGACCGAGATATTTGGTTACATGGCAGCAGCTACATCAGTGAATGTATCTCACCCCTGCACCCAGCCCTGACATACCTTCAGGTGAGACCCAAACAGAGAGCCTGGCTGAGTTGGGAGCCCTGGGACAACAATTTTGTGCTTTAATTGCTGCCCCGGTTTTAATGGGGCACTTTGCCTTTACGCACTGCTAAGCGATTCTGCTGCCGTGTACACTCCCACCTGACACATATAGCGGGAGAGACTAAAAATAGACCCCACCTGCACAGAACATCCCAGAACAGGGCTGCTTCCTTCCTTCTGTTTCTGTGATCCAGGGACATTGCTCGAGAAGCATTTGTTCTCAATTACTCTTGCTAAGAAATGACACGTGCGTTCAGACAGCAGTGTGACCTCTTTTATGTTAAAAGAACTTGAATGGGAAAAAAAACCAAAACTGCAATTATGGTCATACCTATTGACTATATATATATATATATATATATATATATATATATATAAACTAAATGAATATATCAAACACTGCATATACTTTTGGCATATTTGGTTTTCTCTTTCATGGAACATAGGGACTAATCTGTATTCAGTTTAATAATTATACATTATTGTGGTCTTACATAAAATTTGACCCAGAAACAAGAAATCAAGAATGTTCTTTATATATGTTCTATTTTATTTTATTTTATTTTCAATTTTTGTTTATTTTTATTTTATTTTATTTTATTTATTTTTGAAAGAGAATCTCGCTCTGTCACCCCGGCTGCAGCAGTGTCACGACCTCGTCTCACTACAACCTCCACTTCCTGGGTTCAAGCTATTCTCCCACTTTAGCCTCCTGAGTAGCTGGGATTACAGGTGCACACTACCTTGCCGGGCGAATTTTTATATTTTTGTAGTGATGGGGTCTCTCCATGTTGCCTAGGCTGGTCTCAAACTCTTGAACTCAAGCGATCCACCTGCCTTGGCCTCCCAAAGTTCTAGGATTACAGGTGTGAGCCACCGCACCTGGCCTATGTATCAGTTTTAAGGTGTTCAGAATACAGTGTAAATCAGTGGTTTTAAACCTAATGTGCACATAAGAATAATCTAAAGAACTCATTTATCTAAGGGTGTTTTGAACCCGTTCTGCTAGTGTATTAGTCGGGGTTTTCCAAAATAACAGAACCAATAGGCCTTACCCACACATCTATTTATCTCTGTGTGCATGCATGTGTGTATATTAGGTTGGTGCAAAAGTAATTGCGATTTTTGCCTTTACTTTCAATGGCAAAAACTGCAATTAGGTTTAATAAAGAAAGAGATTTATGAGGAGGAATCAGCTTGCATGATTATGGAGTCCGAGAAGCCCATGATCCGCTGTCTGCAAGCTGTAGATCCAGGAGAGTCAGTGGTCTAATTAAGTCCCAGTTCAAAGTGCCAGGGGGGCCACTGGTGCTAAGCCCAGACTAAGGGCAGGGAAGGTGGAATGAGATGTCTCAGCTCAAATACTGGGGCAGACAAAAAGGGGGGCAAGTTCTTCCTTCCTCTGCCTTTTGTGCTCTTCGGGCCTTCAGTGGACTGGATGGTGCCACCTGCATTGGGCAGGGCCATCTGCTTTACTGAGTCTACTGATGCTGATGTTAATCTCATCTGGAGCACCTCCACAGACACACCCAGAAATAAGGCTTAATCTGGGCACTGCATGACCTGGTTAAGTTGATACTATAATTAACTTCACAGCCAGTTCTCAGCATGTAGCCTTGGACAAGTTACTTAACCTCTCTCCCTCGATTTCTCCATTTGTGAAACTGGCATAATAACAGTATATATCTCATAGTGTTGATCTAAACATTAAATTAGTTAATACAAGGCTGGGCATGGTGGCTTATGCCTGTAATCCCAGCACTTTGGGAGGCCAAAGCAGGCAAATCACTTGAGCCCAGGACTTCAAGATCAGCCTGGGCAACATGGTGAAACCCCATCTCTACAATAACAACAACAAAAATACAAAAATTAGCCAGGTATGGTGGTATGCGCCTGTAGTTCCAGCTACTCAGAAGGGTGGGGCCGGAGAATTACTTGAGCCCTGGAGGTTGAGGCTACAGTAAGCACTGATAGTGCCACTGCACTCCAGCCTGGGCAACCCTGTCTCCACAAAAGAAAAAAAATAGTTAATATACATAATGCTTTAGAAAAGTGTTTGTCAAACAACATATATTGATATGTATTATCATTAAATGACAATTACTCATTGGATTGCTCATTAAAAGACTTGAAAACATGCATCCAGAGTAGATCCTGGAAATCTACATTTAAAATAATTATTGCTAATAATTCTGATGCCAGTGGCTCATGGACCATCGTTTGAGAGCTGGTAATCTAATAGGACCATTCATTTGAGTTTAGGAAAAAATGTTGGCATTCTACTTCTATTAGCTCTCTTTATCAGAAAATAGAAAATTTATTTTAATAGTACTTAAAATAGTAGCTGATGCTGGGGCCTTCATTATTCTATGATTTAGATATCTTATAGGGGTCTCCAGGAATTTCCTATAAAGTAGGAAAGGGAATCTCACAAGATAGGAGCTGATGGTGGTCCCTGCACCAGTGATCTTTCAGTGCACGATGATGCATTGCAATTTGCATTCATGCTGAATGAAATGAATTTATAGATTATATTTATCTAATTATAGATCATTACAAAAGAAACAATTGACTTGAAAAGATTTTTGCTAAAAGTGTATACATCCATGACAATGCTAACAATTTCAACAAAAGTTAAGAAGAAAATGACATTACCATTTGTCTTGGTTTTTGCACGATCCCTCTGCCAACCATATCTTCAATAAAAGCAATCTTCATATAATCAATCTGATAAAAAAGAGGCCCCCAAAAGTGCATTTATCAAGAATACTGTTTGAAATGTTAATGGTTTCATTAATAATTATTTCATCCCAAGTATACATTATGCTGTGATCTGTTAAAGAATTTCTCTAGTGCATTAAGACAGTTTGGAGAGTGGCTGGCACAGTGGTTCACGCCTATAATCCAGCACTTTGGGAGGCCGAGACAGGAGAATTGCTTGAGCCCAGGAGTTCAAGACCAGCCTGGGCAACATAGAGAGACCCCACCTCTATTAAAAATAAAAATGAAAACCTGGCCAGAAATGGTGGTGCGTGCCTTTGGTCTTAGCTACTTGGGAGACTTAGGTGGGAGAATAGCTTGAGCCCAGGAGTTCAAGGCTGCAGACAGCTATGATCATGTCACTGCACAAGACCCTGTCTCAAACAAATAAATAAAAGTTTGGAAAGCATTAGAGTAAATTTTGAGATTCAAAATTATCTTTGTTAACTAGTCAGTTCGTCTGTACAGAGATCAATAACAAAAGTAAAACGTTGTCTTTTTAATTTGAGAAAAAATGATCATCTCACTAGAAGTAAATTAAAGTGTACTACACAATCTAAAAGATCTCATGTTTTTTAAATGAAGTTTTTTCCTTGGAGCATAAAATAAAATTAAAACCAATTACTCAATCTGAGCCCAGTTGCAACTGACTTCTCCTTTCTGTTTGTCCTTAAGATGCTTGTATAACAAAGCAAATTCATGAGATATCTGAGTATAATTTCCCTGGGCGGTAGTTGATTTCCACTCAGCCTTGGGAGGTGACTCAACAAAAGAAAATTTGTGGGATAAAGAAGACTTAAATAGACAACAGATAAAAATTGATGGGATTGATGTCTCACTGTAAGCCAAATAGAATTTCTGCAGACCAAATGGTTTTGAAAGGCATTTACCGTATTGTGTGTAACTCTCTGTGATTATATCTGGGAGTCATCATTTCACTTTCACACTCATTGTCAAATGAACATCAGCCTCCAGTTTAACACTGTGTGGGGGAGGGGTCAGAGCGAATAACTCTTCGGTTTTTTATGGTAGGGAAATTATCATGTATCCACATTACTCAGACCTTTACAGAACATGTAGGTTACTTTGGACCTGAGCTTTGATATTTGTACTTTATGACATTTACTAATGACTCAAAAACATGCAGAGTACTCCTGAACTTTTAAATCACGGATATGTCTTCTGTTCTGTAGTACTACACTAACTACAGTAACCACCTGCCTACGAAAATTAAATATTGGTTCATGGTTATAATTACAGGCACAAGCTTAAGGCAGTGAAACTTAAAATTAAGTTGAATCATATGAAATGCCATTTTTTTGGAAGCTGGAAATGGTAAAAATCGTCAACTCTGGAGCCAAGCAATCCTAAACTCCGGTTGGTCCTGCCAGTGCTGGTGAATGGCTCCACTCCAATCTAGGGGTGCCCGGCTCCAAAGACAGCTCCTAAACTCTGAATGTTGTACCTGCATTTAACAGTCTCATAAAAAACAGTCTCATAACTGTAGTTAGTGTAGAGGGCTAAAATCCTCATGTACCGCATTTAATTACGTGAGAGACTTTCTTCAAAGAGAAGTTGGACTCTAACTTATAAAGTCTTTCAAATCCTGCATGTAGTGTTCATTTCCCCAAAGATATCTATGCTCATCAAGGTCCAGAAATTTGTAAATTTAGAGAAATAAAATTGACATATGAGTATACAGACCACAACTTAACCAAACAAATGAATTTTTCCTTCAAGATAGACTCTGTGGGAGCCTGTACATTTATTCTCAAGATGAGGTTATTATTTGAAATATAGTTGGTGCCCCTGTTGGCATTACTCTAAGAGAGAGTTTATAAAAAGCCTCCTCATTATCTTATAGTCACAGCTCATAAATCTGTTCACCTTGGGGTGATCAAATGAGAGGCTGGCAGGATATCAGTCTGTGTTTTCAATACTGGATATTTGAATAGCAATGAGAACACCAAGAGGAATGACCACTTTGTCAGAATTGAAATGAAGCCTTCCTAGAGCTAAAAACCCTGGGCTGAATGTCAAGAAGGCTTATGGATTGGTTTAGTAGGATAATTACGTGACTATTCACTGGTAAGTGAAAAGAGGAGAGAAATAAGCATGAAAAAGTCATACTAAATGGGATCGTATTTTGGTGTTTGGTGTCTGTCCCATCGATTTTCTAAGAAATTCCTAAATTCTGCTATATGATTTTATAAAAATTCTCTAATGTTTGAATGAAACAGCATAAGTGCCTTTGACTCTGTCGGATCAGTCCCCTCCAAACCTTCCGTGCTTGAAGGACTTTTCCTGCCCGCGATCCCCAGGAGGTACCCTTCCACAGGGACTCACACAGCAGCATATCTGTATACTCTATCCAGCTGTTCCTGTTAATAAGAGATAAAATTGAGACATAGAAGGTGAACACCTTTTATTTCCTTTCCCTTCTGGAAATTGCAGCACCCAGTGTGCCCTGAGTGTCAGTGTTCTATGCTTAGCGAGTCACTAAAAGCACAATTCACAGCCTCCCGTCAACAGCAGCTCTTGTCCCGGCTTCTCGGATGATTCCCATGAACTTGACATTCAACCTAAGGGTACAGAGTCATAAACCGGAGTTGGCTCTTTTTTTTTTTTTTTTTTTTTTTTTTTTTTTGGAGTGTTTCTTTTGTTTGATTTTTGTTTGAGAGAGTCTCACCCTGTCACCCAGGCTGGAGTGCAGTGAGCAGGGCTCACTGCAGCCTCAACCTCTTGGGCTCAACTTCCCACGTGGCTGGGATTCCCAAGTAGCTGGGACCACAGGCACACACTACCATGCCCAGCTAATTTTTTTTCTTTTTTTTTAATTTTTAGTAGAGTTGAGATCTCCTTATGTTGTCCAAGCTGGTCTTGAACTCCTGGGCCCAAACCATCTGCCTGCCTCGGCCTTCCAAAGTGCTGGGATTACAGGCACAAACCACCGTGCCTGGCCTGGGGTGTTTCTTTTGTACCATCATCTATTTGAGTGAATCTCCATGCAAACGACAAGACCCATGATTCTGTCTCACAGAGACTTTCAAATTAAGCCCAACCCAATTAGATTTTAATGTCAGTTTTTATTGACCTGTAGTAGAGAGGCTGATAAATTTTCCCAGTAAAACCTTGCTCCCAAACACTGTTTCATATTCCTGATCTTCTACACCAGCTGTTCTTAAATGGTTTCTCTCTCCACACCACAGAGTAATCTGACAAGAAAGATGGAATTAGAGCAACTCAGGACAAGAAAGATGGAATTAGAGCAACTCAGGACATCTCACCTCTTTTAGTTGTGTAACTGCCAACACTGTGGCCACATTACTGATGAAGGTGCCTTGCATGGAAGTGTCATCTGTTAGGTGTGTTAAAGAGAAAAGAGGCTAAGAATAATTGACATCAAAACCCACTGAGTTTAAAGGATGTGAGATGACACCCAGATGCCTGGGAGGGGTGGTAAACACAGGCACTATATTCTAAGAGCAGTCCTGGATTGCAGGACGGCCACTCATCACTTCTGCCAGGTCCAACTTATCTTCAGGATTGCTTGACTCCAGAGCTGGTTTTTGACCAGTTCTGGCCAACCAAACTGAGAGTTTCACAAGGTTCAGCTTCATGAAGCTCTGTTGCCTGAAGTTTGTCTTTTGTGTCCACTTGGTGCTCCAGGTATTTTCTGGTCTTACACCAACCTTCTCCAAATACTGCCAGTTGTTGAGTGGCCTCTTGCTGGGTCCTATAGTTTGCATTGTCCTTTAACTCTCTTCCTTTTACTGCATTCAAATCCACAGCTCTCCAGTTAGGGATCATGCTTCGGTGTTGCTGCAGCTTCTTGCATTACTTAGCTTCCCCTCTTAGAGCAAAATGGAACCCAAAGGAATCCACAGTAAGAGAATTTTTTAGAGTAAGGAAAGCAGAGAGGATAGCTTTGCATAGATCTGGAGTGATAGGACACCATTCTTGGCCCTCAATTCTAATCTAGCCAAGTGGCTGCCTACCTCATCTAGACATATGACTGTCTTTTCCTAAGGCCTTCTTGTGGTGACTTGGAAATTGGAAAACATATTACATTGTTCTCCAGGCCACACTCAAGATGTGTCTATTTTTGTTACTCATTTTGCAATGGCTTTAAATAGCATACCTTGGGAGGCATTTTGAGATCAAGGAGTTTACCTTTGAGATAATGTCTCTTCTTTGTCAGCACTGGGGCCACAAGATATGTGCTGTTACCATATTGCAATCCACTGGGATAAAAATAACTCATGATGTCAGACCTTCATCCCAGGAGTCCTGTCCTCTTGAGATCATCTTCCAGGAGGGGAGGTAGGGTGGGCCAGGCCCGGAGCCTCCACAGAGACAGAAATAAAGTGCTAATGGCCTTCCGCGACACGGACAAGAGTGGGAAGTGGACAGATATATTTATCAAGAGAAACGGCTCCAAGCATCTGCTACGTCCCCATTCTCCTCTTTTTCCCAGGTCTATTTCTGGCATCTCTTTCCACAGCACAGGCAGCTCCGCAGAATAAAAAGCATTTCTCCCACCTGCCCTGGCCTCTGACCTGGCTCTGAAAGAGGCAGGTTGTAGATGATGGTTGTCAGTGTCTGGAGTTTTCACTGAAAAACAGTCACCTGAAATGGAAAGACACACAGAGGGGAGTGATTTCATCACCATTGATTTCTCCCAGCTTTCGGTTTTGTATCTCCAGGGTGGAACTCAGTACAGCAGCATCCCTCAGTGGTTCCAGCCCAGAAGTGCAGGGGGAAGCCGGCTGTCTGTTCATGAATTGTGTAGCTCAAAAAGCAGAGGCCGAGAAAGCAAAACTTCAAACCTTTGTCAAAAGGGTGAGACCCTGCTCAGCACGATAGCTGAGGACAGCTCCCTCCTTCAGTGCTGATCTCTCTAGACTGACAGTTGACAGCTGATGAGCCCACATTCTCAGTCATGGGAACGACCTCACCTGGGCACCAGTTTGTAACGGATGGTTAAGAGGAAAGTAAGGGAATTAAATGCTGCACAGGAATTTGGCACCTCTGTACAGAAATAGAAAAACCGAATGAAACTTATAGTACCTTCCACTCAACGAAGATTCTTGTGAAGCAAAGTATATTTGGGAAAATATAGTAATATGATTTATAAACATATATGTATGTTTATATATATAAACATATGATATAATATGACTTATAAACACTTTTTAATCATTATAATCAATCTCTTTAAAGATCTTAGAGGGAACTTATTAATCAAAATGTAAGCCTTCTTAAAAGAAAACATTTCCTATATACTAATTTTGCACAGAAGCAAAAGATTAGATTGGGATTCTGCCTGTTGAGGAGAGACAAAGACAAGCGTGCCCCAGATGTCTGTGTTTGTGTGTTTACTTCGTACTTTCAATGCATCCGCAAGAATAGACTTGTGTTTCTCTTCTTAATCCACAACTGTTAGAGCTCACAGAATGTAAGTAAGGAATTTCATGAATGACGCGATAAGCCAAGGAACCTCCCAGCTACTGGGAGGCTGAGGTGGGAGGACCCAGCTACTGGGGTCAATTGCTTGACCCCAGTGGGTGGAGATTGCAGTGAGCAGAGAACATACCACTGTCACTCCAGCCTGGGTGACTGAGTGGGACCTTGTCTCAAAAAGCAAACAAAAAGCCGGGTGCAGCAGCTCATGCCTGTAATCCCAGCACTTTGGGAGGCTGATGCGGGAGGATCACTTGAGGCCAGAAGTTCGAGACCAGCCTGGCCAACATGGTGAAACCCTGTCTCTACTGAAAATAGAAAAAATTAGCCAGGTGTTGTGGCACATGCCTGTAATCCCAGCTACTCGGGAGGCTGAGGCACCAGGATCACTTGAACTGAGAAGGCAAAGGTTGCAAACAAACAAATAAACAAAAACACACAAGCCAAGAAACTTGACCCCAGTGTTTGGGTCTACCTCTAAAAATTCTGACTGAATAAGTTGCCCACTTCTCCGAATAGGTGCCCAAGCTCATTTTATGCTGCTCTAACAGAATACTGAGACTGGGTAATTTATTACAAAGAGAAATTTATTGGCTCACAGTTCTGGGGGCTGGGAAGTTCAAGACCAAGGTGCCAGTATCTGGTGCAAGCGTCTGCTGCTTCCTCACATGGTGGAAGGCAAGAAGGCAAGATGGGGTGGAACTTGCCCTTTTATAAGACACCAGTTCAACCCATGAGAGTAGAGCCCTATGGCCTAACCACCTCTTAAGGATCCTACCTCTTTATACCTCTTTATACTCCTACAATAAGAATTAAATTTCAACATGAGCTGTGGAAGCGACAAACATTAAAATGATAGCAATAAGGGAGAGGACCCCTCTCATGGAGAAGAGGGAAACATTTACTACTCATGTTTTCAACTCTGCCTGGCCAGGAGATTCAAGCACTGCAGCTTCTGGTGACTACAGAGTAATCCAATAGAGAAACTACCAAGGAAAGCCAAGTGGTTTCCAAACAAGTTCTCTCAAGGTGACACCTAATGTGGTTCTAAAACCTCTCAGCTTTTGCAGGTTTTAAAACATGACTTGTCAGTTTCCCAGGCGTGGTCTGATGCTTGGGGCCAGAGTTGCATTGATGGCACTTGAGAGACTAATCTATAATCCAGAGCTCCAAATGTACACTGTGAAATAAAACTGCCAAAGTGAGCTAGAAATGTTCTTTCTGCCTTCTCTCTTTGTAGAAAAACTATTGAGAAGAGGATTTATAGTTGGAAGCTGTTTGGTGATCATGGAATCAAAGTGTGGGTGTGGAGGAGATAAAATGACCTGAAAAGCTGGTATCACTGAGCTATAGTAACCTGGCTCACCTGTCTTGACTGGGATATGCCTACCAGCACATGGACTCTGAGACAAGGATTCACGTGAAAGTGATTTTTCAGAATGTGCTACCAGGAAAAACTGGTAGGTGAGCAGGGATGTGGAACAGGAATGGGAAGTGAGGTAAGCAAGGCTGAGTTACCAGGCAAAGTCCCCAGGAAGGTGAGTTTGCTTCAACCTCACAGGAGAGCTCTGAAGGTAGAGAAGTTACCACATCAAACTGTCCCAATTAGGGGGAAGAGAACTGGAGTACTTATACTCCAGCACCCAGAGTCATTGGATAAGGTCACCCATGTGTGCAGAAAGCAGACTCTGCAAGCTTCACAGAAGTCAGCACTGGCCCAGGGGCAGGACTCAAAGAGGTGCAGGTGCTGGCTGTTGGAAGTGAAAGCATACTAGAAAACCAAGTGCACACAATGGCATGAATCCACAGGATGTGCACTGCCCTGTGGGGATGCACCTTGATGTGGTTGGCTGCCTCCCTGCTGGAAGGCCCATGTATCCTCCCCAGACTGTCGTAGAATGCCCTGTCACAAGCCTTGTCTCAACCAACCTCCCATCTTGAGCACCCCCTAAAGGTCATTCCCTTCCTTAGCTTTATTCTGGTCTCTGAACTTGGGCATTCATAGTCTATATCCACCCTTTTGTCAAATATAACTTAGGATGACTTTGTTTACACATGGTTGAGCTTGACTTTTGCATGCCGCATACCCTTATTTTGTACTCCCAGTAAAACCTTAATATTACCCCAGGTACATATAGCTTACATTGCATAAAGAAAGAAGAAAGGAAGAAAGGAAGTCAGGAATTACATAGTTAACAAACGCTGGGAAAAAACCCACAATTTCCATAGAAGAAAATCATTTCAAGTTATTTTGGGACCAAGGACAAAAAGGGTTCAGACAGGGGAATTATGGAGAGATGAGCAAGAGACAAGGCTTGTGACAGGGCATCCTACAACAAGGCCCATGTGGGGCCTGAATTAGGTAATTGAGGGTGATCAGTCATTTAAATTAAGAAGCTACAATGTTTCATGTAGCTTTCTTGTGGAACAGCTACAGACTCTAAATATTTCATTTTTGACGTTGATAGACTAGGAGAGGAAATTATCCCCAGGAAAAATGCCGTACATGACCGAGGTTAATGATATGGAACACACCCCACAAAGATGCTTTGCCTTTGGGTACCAGGACTTAAAATCCTGCACAATGAAGGTAGACAAATTTCTTCTTCCATCAGTCCCAGATGGAGAGCCCAACTTTATGGATAATATTTTATCCCCCTCCTTTCTCTCTCCTAACATAACATTTCCACCCTGTAGCCCACCCCACCCTACTCTATCTCACTCTTTAATCCCTTTTCTATGTAGGATTTTGTTATTTGCATTCCAGAGAATTTTTTTTCCTAACAAGTAAAAAGTGAAGAAAAAGTTCTTTATGATGAAAGGATACAAATCCTTCTCAACCTAGATGTTTCTAATACTCTTCAGTGAGGGTCTAAAGTGGAAAATTATTTAAATTAGTCATTAGTGAATTTCTCCCCAGCTTTCTCAACCCAAGGACAAAGCAGCAACTTAGCTGGTTCTCACAAGATCCAACGTTTGTTTTTTCAGATCGAAAATGAAACCAAGAGAGAAAAGAAACAGTGCAGTTAGTAAAAAAGAGCAGGGGGAATTCTTAATCTTGAGGGTGCATGAAAATACTGTCAGAAGAGGAGGCATTTCGATCTGCAGCCCTGCCAAGCTGGGTTTCTGAGCTCTGCTGCTGTCTTTCTCCAGGTAACAGGAGACTTGAAGGCATCACCCAGAAGGTACAGCTTCAAATCCTGTTCAAAGGCCCAGGAGCGGAGGTATGGACCCCACTCCTGAGTTAATTTGCTGTATAACATATGGCATTTAAAAACTTTCACTAAAATCTTGTTCCTATGCTTTGTGGTCAATGTCCGGGCTAATTTGGGAATTGGGACCAGCCCAATGGATCCCATTGGTGAACAGAGAAACTCAAGAGTTCAAGGCAAGGCCTCAAGTCCAGCGAAGTGTTAACACCCTTGAAACCCCAAATCCTGGTGAGCACTAATGCTTCCCACTCAAGGGTCTAGATGCCAACTTTTGCATGGATATACACTGTTGAGGATCGTTCTGCCTGGAATGCCTTCCCCCTGCTCCTCACAGCCCATTTTGTTCCCCACACATCATTTCTGAGTCTACAATTCCTATAAAATTTTAATATCCAGCTTAAATGTTCATCTCTCCATAATTCCCCTGTCTGAACCCTTTTTGTCCTTGGTCCCAAAAATAACTTGAAATGATTTTCTTCTGTGGAAATTGTGGAGTTTTTTCCCATTATGTAAGTGCCTTGACTCAATGTGATTTATTACTTCAGGATCTATGTGGTAGCTTTCTATGCTGTGTGTTCTTCTTCTGTAAAAGGGGGATGATAACAACAGTACCTGCCTCAGTGAGTTGCTGTGATGTTTAAATGAGTTAACACCATAAATGGCAACAGAACTAGATACATAGTAAATGTCCAAAAAATCCCACCTCGGGCTAAACAGAAGACCCAAACAAAGGGAACTCTTCTCAGAAGGAAAGAAAATTGTCGTTAGTTTTATCGCTGTGGTTTCTGCTGCTGTGAATGTTTTTAAAATTATCTAATTTTCAGAGCCTGGGAAATGACAAAGAGCACTGCTGCCCAATTATAACACTGGTTGTGTAAACCCAAGAGACTTGGAGCCTCTTAAAATTTGTGTAAAGAAGGGCTGATCATAATCACAATACATCACCACCAATGTGTTTTGTTTGTGTGATATCGTTTGGTTCTGGTGATTTTTTCCTGCGTTATTCTAGGTGGCATGCTATCTCTCCATCAAAACAAGGAAGTAAAGTCTTGGAGGGAATACAGTAATCTGCATTTCCCTTGTATCCATTCTTTCATAGGACTTCACGGGCCACTGGATCTCATGCTTTGGTGAGAGCATCACATGAGGACTTTGCTATCAAAGCAGATTTTAGAACACATCTGCAGGCGTTCAGACTCAGTGTCTCTGCCCCGAAATAGGCATTTTAAACAAGATCCTTAGGTTTTTCTAAGGCAGGCATCTTCTGGTCCTCGTATTTCAAAACATTGCTTTTTATGGACACATAGGAATACACAGATGCATACATGCTGTTTAACTGGAAAAATACTAAGTTTTACTGTTATTTATACATTCATTACAACATATTTCATTCACCAAATATTTACTGAACACTTAGGATGTGCAATAAAGATTCAGAGTGAAAAAAAAGTCCCTGCCATCATGGAGCTTAAATTCTTACTGGGTAGAAACAATTCATCAACAAATAAATGCAAATCCACTTATACATGTGCGTCTATATTTCTTTATTATATATGTAATATGACATCATATACACTATAGGTTATATATGTGTAGTATGGCATTCTATGTAGTATATACTATATAGACAATATACACATATACTATAAAGTATATATTATATAGATAATATATACATATATTATATAGTATATGCTATATACTGTATATTACATATAGTATATATACTATATTAATACTATAACATAACAAATATAATACTATGTTATATAGTATTATATTTATATATTATGTATAGTATATTATAGGTACCAGTATAGTACATTAGTATGATGTATAGTATATTATGTTAATATCATATGTTATATATAATATATATAGAATACTATACTATATAGAATACTATATATGCTATATAGAATATTATAATATAATACTATATATTATAATGTAGTATACTATATATTATACTATATGTAATATTATATATACTACTATATATACTATATACAGTATATATGTTGTATGCATACTATATATAGCATATATAACATAGTATATATTATAGCGTGTATATATACAGCATATATAATATGTATATATAGTATATATGTTGTTTATACTATATATAGTTATTTTTCTTATATATAATACATTATATTATGCTTTACATAATGTCTATATGTGTGTCTATATACATGTATAAGTCCATATATAGGCATTATATAAATATAGTATGACATTATATATTCCATATGTGAAGTATGACAGGTGATGATATTTCTTTAAAGAAAAAAAAGTAAATCATAGAAGATAGAGTGACCATTTATGTTGAGTGACAAGGAGACCTTTCTGAAAAGAGGCATTTGAGGAGAGATCTAAAAGAATCAGTGAACAAACACCAGAGCTGTTGAGAACAGAGCCCTGCAGGCAGTGGTAAAGCAAGTATTATGCCCTGAGGGGGCACTTTCTTCAAGTGATGATGGAAATCAAGGAGGCCAGCCTGGTTGTGGTGGCAGAAGCAGGTGGGAAAGGAATGGAGGTGAGTCAGAGAGGGTACAGGGACCAGCTCATGACGGGCCTTGCAGATGACAGAAAGGACTTGGCATTACTCAGAGCAAGATGGGAAGCCACAGGCAGCTCTGAGCAAGGAAAACTGTGACAAGACGTGTTGGAAAGGATCACTCAGGCTGCTGTGAGGACAGCACAGACGAATGCCAAGAAGCTGATGGCAAGGCCCCAGTGCTCAGGAAAAGCCAAGCAAAAGCTACAAGGTATCCTGGTCTCATCAGAAACAAGTCAAGGAGAGAAAAAGGAAACCCCGGGAAATGAGCTTCAGAAACACACATCAGAGGCTACTGAGTGAGAATTCATGACATCAAGAGCAATTTTTAAAATTCGGTGTAGTTTTTTTTAATCCAAAAAATATATCTCAACACTCCCCCATGCCAACCCTCCCTTTGAGTGAGGCAGATTCCTCAGGATTCAAGTGACAGTCACACATGAGCACATGAATGGACAGAGAGAAGCCACCAGCTGGCTCTGCCTGACATTCAGCTTCTTCTGCATGAGGCTGGCTTTGTTTTGGCCAACAAGTGTCCAATGGGACATAAAATCTGAGCAGAAATGTGTCCCAGTATCTTCTGTATTTCCTTCTCCTCTGCCTTTGTCTTGCTTTCTTCTTTTCCCCTCTCCTTATGCCTCTCTTTCTTCTCCTTCTCCTCAGAAACTCATTGTTTTTGGGCGGGGGGAAAGGGGGCACACTTTTTTGAAGAATCTAAGTAATGCAAAAGTACAAAAAAAGAAAGTTTTTTTTTAAGAAAGCTGCCTCATAGAATTAATCATCAATAGCATTGAGCAAACTGATAGAAGATTGCAAAAAGTTTGTGGCTGAAAACAAAACAAATGCATTACCTCGTGGTTCTGTAGGCCACAAGTCTGATGTGGGTCTCTTTGGGTTAAAATCTAGGTGTCTTCAGGGCTATCTTCCTTTCTGGAGATTCTAGAGGCAAATGGATTTCTTTGCATTTTCTAGCTTCTGGAAGCCTCCTTTATTCCTTGGGTTGTAGCCTCTTCTCAAAGCCAGGAATTGGAGCATCTCTCTGACCTACTTCCAAAGGTCTGTTTCTCTGAGCATACCCAAGGAAAGGTTCCCCACTTAAGATGACTCCTTTGATTACATTGAGCACACATAGGTAATCCAGGATCATCTTCCCATCCCAAGGTTCTTAACTTTAATCACCTCCACAAGCCCCATTTGCCACATAAAATAACATATGCACAGGTTCTGGGGATTAGGGTATGGACATCTTTGGGGAGGTCATTATTCTGCCTACCAGATATGTAGAACAAATGCTTTTACAAAAATGCAATATACTATTCTTGTTATTTTAAAAAAAGTATTCAGTTTTACCTAAATCAACAGATTTCAGAAATAATTATTGCAGACACATCCTTCAGGCCTGCTGTGTGTGTTAAATGGCAGATGTAATTACAGAAAGTTAAGAAGCTTAGACCAAGGGTGAAAAATCTGCATAACAACCTAACAAGATATTATGCAAAACCTATGTAGTGTTAAAATAAGCATAATGGGATGTCCTTTTGTGAAATGTCACTAACTAATTTCTTTAAATAGATACTTCCTTTTTCTCTGGGCCCCCTCATCTCCCCAACCACCACCACCAAAAAGAAAAAGGTGTAAGCTAACCTAGTTTTAGCTTTAACCTTCTGAGTTTCCAAAGTTTAGGCCCAATGGGAATGGAAAGGAGTCAAGACATATACAACATTGAGCAACAGTCAACTCCTCCTGCCCTTTAAGCTTCTCACTCCTTGCTGCCATGATGAGAGGAAGCCCTAGCAGTCACGCGGCAAGATCCACTAGAAGAGAATCAAAGGCCTTATCAGTCAAGCCCCAGTTGAGTTCCCAACCAGCATTTATCCAGGCTAGTGAGGACACTTGGAAACTTCCAGACATCCCAATGCTCCAGCTAACATCACATGAAACAGAAGAGCTATGTGGTGGACCTACAAAATCAGAAGAAGAGATGTATCACTAATGATTCATGCCATTGGGTTTGGGTGTAGTTTTTTAAGGCAGCAAATAAATAAATAAAACCGTGTGAAGATGCTCGTGAAAACCAAGCCTTTAATGAATGCAGAGGAACAACTTAGGAGCTCAGGTCCAGCTTGATAAATGATGGAGACTGCCTCACGTCTGCTCACACCATGATAACTGTGCAGGTCATCCAGGGGGGTAACTACAAAACCAACATGGATTTTGTGGGGACACAAAAGACAGTAACTGTCAAATTCAGCCTACAGACCTTCAAAAGGAAGCAGTAGATTGGGGGCACCATTGCCTCCAAGGTTGTGTGCATTGGCACCAAAGACAGTTCCCTCTCTGACTGGCTCACCTTTTAAAACGACCTCTGATTGTTATGCGTAAGCTTTTTGGTAATGCCATCATAGGTAGTACCTGGAACCCGCTGGATGTGACATTTTGGCCTTCTCTCCTGATGGCTCTGTAGCCTTTCTTAGACTTCTCCAGGGATGAGCTTGAAGATCCCCCAGAGGGATGAGAAAGTCACATTTTTAAGTTCACTTATATTAACAGTTCAGTCACAGTTAGCTACTGAAGTTCAAATTTCTGTGACCACTTTGGAGAAAAACAAGATCCTAAGAGGATGGCAGAGAGAAGAACCGATGCCTCTATCAAAGTAGCAAGGATGGCCAACCGGGCAAGTACAGAGGACATCACAAAGAATCTTGGAACAACAGGTTGTCTCGCAAATGGCAGAAGGTCAAGGAAGAATTAAGCCCATCTGCACCGCCCAGATGGTCTCTGAGTTCTCCACACACCTGTACCAGCCCCTCCCACCGCGTGGAGTCCACGCAGGCTGTGAGTTCTCCTCTCAAACAATTGGCTCTAACATCCTGTAAGTGAAGTGGCACCAACTCCCTCAGGCCCCCAGCCTCTCGCAGGACCTCCAGCACTGCCTGTCCCTGTGAGTCCCTTAATCTCTTGGTGCAGAATGTGGCCTTTCAGCCCATGATACAAATTCTTGACAAGAGCAATACTTGAGGTGGCTTTTAATTTTCCTCACTCAGGAATTTAACTCTTTTTTGAATGTAATCTTAGACAAAGTCATTTACTGCTGAGAGCCACAGGACACAATGGGACCAGGTGTAGGAATCGTGACTTTCCACAGGGCTCCTTGAGGAAGCACCTGCCAGCTCAGATGATCAGAGGCAGCTTCTGCTTTATCTCTGAAGGATGATGGGGTTAAGGCTCTCAGCATTAACCTTCCAACAGAGCCACACTGTGCCTGACAGGTGTGGATCTATCTTCTAAGGAGAGAGCTCCAAGGGCCACTGTGGTTTTCAGGGAGGAAAGCTACAAGATTTGTGGCTTGTGTGCTAACATGCAGAACCTGACTTCCCAGAGCATCCTTGTCTGATCTTAGCCTTAACATCCTTGGACTCTTTCCACTGCAATCCTGGACTAGATCCTGGGAATACTCCCGGGACGATGTAGCTCCGTACTGGATCTCAGCCTGCTTCCAGAGAGTTCTGGGGGTTGAGGGGGTTGTGGAGTGAGTAAAGTCAGGTCCCCTCAGCATTTTGCTCACCAGCACAGCTCAGCTTTTGGGAAGAGACATGGTCCTGTCCCTGAACAAGGCATAGCTGTAACCATTGGGTGAATGACCACATGTAGATGGAAACTATTAAGGTTTTATGCAGTTAAAAATCTGACCCAGGACCTGTGTAAAAAGGAAAAACTGTTTCAACACTGGCTTTTTTTTTTTCTGCTAGAGTTTACTGCCTTGTAAAATGGCATTTCCCATGGCTAACAGTTGAATTGGAGTCACTTGTAGGAAATTTAAATTCTAATTATGATAATTAGGTTGTAAAATAAGCATAGTGACATTAACTTATCCATTATATTTTGTTTTCAATTTTTAAATGGTTACAAAATTAGCCTTAAAAACTGTTATTTTCGATTCTGGGAGTACATGTGCCGGTTTGTTATCTGGGTATATTGCATGTTGCTGAGGTTTAGGGTGTGGGTGATCCTGTCACATAGGAAGTGAGCATAATACTCAATACCTTTTTTTTTTTTTTTTTTTAACAGAGTCTTGCTCTTGTCGCCCAGGCTGGAGTGCGGTGGCACAATCTCGGCTCACTGCAACCTCCACCTCCTGGGTTCAAGCTAGTCTCCTGCCAAAGCCTCCCAAGTAGCTTGGATTACAGGCGCCTGCCACCAAGCCCAGCTAATTTTCGTATTTTTAGTAGAGACAGCGTTTTACCATGTTGGCCAGGGTGGTCTCGAAGTCCTGACTTCAGGTGATCCACTCGCCTTGGCCTCCCAAAGTTCTGGGATTACAGGCGTGAGCCACCACGCCTGGCCAGTAGTTTTACAATGCTTGCCTCCCTCCTTCCTTAGCCTATTTTGGAGTCCCCAGTGTCTATTGTTGTCGTCTTTATGTTCATGTGTATCCAATGTTTAGCTCCCACTTAAAAGTGAGAACATGCAGTATTTGGGTTCTGTTCCTGCATTAATTGGCTTAGGATAATGGCCGCCTCTGCATCCACATTGTGGCAAAGGACATGATTTTGTTCTTTTTATGGCTGTGTAGTAGTCCATAGTGTATTTGAACCACACTTTCTTTATCCAGTCTGCTGCTGATGGGCACCTGGGTTCATTCCATGTCTTTGTAAAAATAGACTTTTTTTTTTTTTCTAAAAAGAGGCAAAGTTCTCACCACCATGTGAAATTGTGAAATGAATGGACACTGTACTGACACTGACCAAAAGTAAAATCTAGTGATGGGATGTGCTAAATGAGGGAGTCCTGGGGGAAGACACAAGGGCCCGAGGACAAGAGGAGAGTGGAGTGGTGTGCAGTGAATTCTCTTGTGCTGGAGGACAGGGAGCAACCCTCTTGCCGACCTGACCTGGAAGCCTTGGGAATTTTCCATCCCCAGGTCCCCAGGCAATACCAGGAGGCCTGTGAAAGCTTCCAGGTTGGAGCAGAGGGCAGGGCCAGTCACACCTGGGGTGGGTTACGAGAAGAGAGAGAAAGGGGGAAAGGTGAGCACAGCCATCGTAATGATGCAGGTGCCTCCAGCCAGATCCCGGTTCTCACGGGCCACCAGTCTCAGCCTAGCTGACGTCGACCCAGGGAGTCCAGACTCCCACACTCTCGGCTTCCTCCCAGCCACTGTTAGGCACGAACAGGACACCTCAAAGTTCTGCACGTCTCTGAAAAGAACCCCGTTCCCTGACCCCAGCCCTGAAGCTTCGCAAGCACTGACTGTCTTGAAGCCATCGGAGGCATCTGCTTGTGCCCTTTCTCCCGTGTGACTCCATATCCACAGGAAGACCTAGACTCCATGTCACCCCAACATGTGAGGCCCCTCTGCCACCCTGACCCCACCTTCCATCACCCTCGACTTTTGAAACGCTGCCAACACACCCTGCCAACACACCCTTTGGGATCACAGTCAGTTTTAGGTAAAATCCCTGTATCCTCAGCCACCCCTCTGATGGGTCCCTTTAGTGTTTTGCTGCTCTGAGGCCACTGCTTCTTATGGCCCCTCGAAGGGGCAGCTGTTTCCTCTCCACATCCCACATTGGTTTTGGGTGTGCTCCTCCTAGTGACTAAAGACCATGTTTCCTCTCCCCTCTACAGTCCTCACATTCTCAGACTACCACCCACCACCCCTCCTTGCCACGTCCCTTTATGCATCACTGAGTTGAGCTCCTCTCATGTCTCAATAAGGTTAGCACCTCTTCCTTGACACACTCTGTTCAGTGCTATCCTCATGAGGCTCCTTGGTGAGTCAGTGACCACAAATGCCCTCTCCAATCCCCTGGCCTCCCTTCCCCACCTTCCTCTCCTCCAGTAATCAGTTCTTCACCTGCTGCAGCCTCTCCTTCTATCACGCCCTGCCCTGTGTCTACGGCACCACCCCCTCCATGATCCCGACTGCAAACTCTCTACCCTTTCACCGTCTCTTCCTTTGTTCCAACACTCTTCGTTGACTATCCCAGATTCAAGACGACTTTGACGCTCTTTTGAGTTTTTGTTTTCCACTTGGCTTCAAGGGCCCTGCACCCTTGGGTAGAATTTGGACAGATCTAGAAACCTGGGGAAAATTTTAAAATTGTGTGTGTGGAAAGGTCTGTGGGGAAGTGGGAGTGGTTGGAGAGAGTGAAGATGGAGCAAAGAGCTCACAGAAAGGGCCAGAGAAACATGTGCTCAGTTTGCCATGAGATTGAGGTCAGCCTGCCTGAAATTAAGGGAAAACAATCTGATAAGCTTGAAAAAGTTCAGTGTAATCAGATTAAATGTAGGGACCTGTGCAAGATCCAATTCAACAATAAAGCGTTCCCTGACTATTCTAGTATCTGGGGCATTTTTTATCCACTCGACCTCTTTCATTTATTAATCATCTAATGTGTTTCAGATGCTGTGCTGGGGCCTGAGCAAAGCCAGGCAAGATGTGGTTCCTGCTATCAAGCTGACTGACATCTATCAGAAAGAACAGATCACGGTAATTTACATGATCTTAGAGTTGTATGTGGGGTTGTGAAATAAAAGTGATCATCTAAATCAGACGGGGAGGTCAGGAATGTGTCCTGAAGAGATGCTGTGGCTAAGTTCTGGGGGAAAATAGGAGTGTAGTGGACAGACCAGACTCAGAATTCTGGCCATTGTCACCCCTCCCTCTAAGGCAAGCTTCCTCTCACCCATGGCCCTGCTGGCATGAAGATTGCATGGCAGCACCCAAGCCCCCAGCCCATCTCCAATTCGTAGCAGCCACAGGAGGACAACACCCATCACCAAAGCCTTGTTCTGAAAATAGACAAGCTGACTGCATGGTGGTTCCAAAGAGTTTAAATAAATCAACAGAGAGAGATTGAGCAACCATCACTAAAGCCTGGTTCAGAAAATGAACAAGACTACTGTATGGTGGTACCAAAGAGTTTAAATAAATCAACAGAGAGAGATTGAGTCAATGGAGGGGTCAGAAGCTCGGAAGTGCTATGAGATAGAGGCTGGGCAGTAGTGAGCCATGACTCTGAAGAGCTACCCTGGTGATGAAACAGAAGTGCAACAGCGAACGGAGCCAGGAGGAAGACAGAAGGGAATGGAGAGGCCATACAGAGAGAATCAGGGATGCCACCAGGGAGGTCCTGGGCCCAGGGCAGACATGGAAGGGAGGAGGACCTGGTGTGGTCCCTACACCTTTTAATGCCAGCTTCATTCCCCAAGTGTCATCTCTCTCTCTCGCTCTCTGTCACACACAGACACACACACACACACTCACACACATTTTTCTAAGTCATAAAATGACCCAGAAAATATACTTCCAAGTATATAACCAAAGAAAAATTTCGCATATGTGTACAAGGAAACAAGTACAATGATGTTCATTGGAAAAAATGTAAATATTCAGAGGAGAAATCAATAATTAATTGTGATATATGTATGTGTCAGGCTACAATTTAGAAGTAGAGTGAACCAGTATTCTAGATACATGGATAGACAGACATATAAATATGTGACATATATACACACAAACACATCATATATATATTTTGTATACACATATACATGGACAAGGATAAATCTTAAATTAAAATGATAAAATTTAAAACAACATTGAATATATACATAATACCATTTATATACATTGAAAACAATAGTATGTGTTGCTTGTTCCAGATACAAAAAATACAGACATGTAACTGTTACAAAAATTAATTTAAAGTTTACAATATAGCAGTTGCTTCAAAAGATAATGGAATAACTTTGGCGAGACAAATTAGTTGTTTACTTCAAAAAGTTTAATTTATGTTTTAATAGGAATTAAATAAAATGTGACCAACAAAATTGTGAATTCTTGTATATTTAATGCTTTTCTCTTTTGTTTTTATTTTTTTATAGACATGGTATCCTGCTATGTTGACGAGGCTGGTCTCAAACTCCTGGACTCATGAGACTCTCCTGCCTTGGCCTCCCAAAGTGCTGGGATTACAGAGATGAGCCACTGTGCCTGGCCACTGTTTTTTAAATATTAAGAAAAAAATGAATAGAGAGAAGGTGAGCAAACAGAAAGGAGGCAAGAAGAAAGCGCAGTTGTCTGGATAACAAAATCAGAAACAAAAGCACAGATGTGGAGAGGGAGGGATGAAACATAAATGATAACAAAAAGAGAATCAATATGTGTTGGTGAATGTCTAAGGGTGGGACTCAGTGAGAAGGAGACGCACACTTTGGCTCTGGGCTTTCTGGCTGGTACTGATCTTGATAACAGAATAGAGAACAGGGAGCGGGTTAGGGGAGGCAGGTGATGAATCTGACTTTGGAAGTGCTGAGTGTGAAGGTCCCATGTTTCATCCAAGTGGGTGATATGTCATGGGTACATCAATGCTAAGGACAGAACTAGGAACCATTTGCATCAAAGTTGCAGTTGAAGCCATATAACATTGGGAGACCCAGGGAAAGTACCTAGAATGACAAGGACAGATAGTAAAGGATGGAGCCTTGTGCTGTGAATGGACTGAAGATTGCCAGAAAACGAGCTTGTGAGGTGGGTGGTAAGAACGAGTGCTGGTGCCATAAGACAATGGTATTACAGAGACCCAGGAAAGCAAGTGCCTTAAGGCATAAAACTTATAACAAAAGTCAGAAAGAAATATGAATACATATTTACTGGATTTGGAGGTGCTGAGGATGAGCCACAGGATCCCCCCTTCTGGTCACTCTTAGCCATTGGCCTCTGTGCCCCCCTTCTTTCTGTGTCTCCATGAAAGTATGCAGTTCAAAGCCCCAGGAATGAAAGGGTTAAGTATATGACTTCTTTTTATGTGTCCAGTCTTTCCTTTCTTCATTCCGGGGCATTTTTCATGAGCATTCCTTCCCTTACTTGTTGATGTTATTTTAAACATCTTCTTTAAGTAGTGATCTAGACAGGATCTGTGTCCCCACCAAATCTCAGGTCGAATTATAATCCCTAATGTTGGAGGTGGGACCTGGTGGGAGGTGATTGGAACACGGGGGTGGTTTCTCCTGAATAGTTTAACACCATCCCCCTTGGTACTGTCGTGGCAATAGTGAAGGTGTTCTCGTGAGATCTGGTTGTTTAACAGTGTGTAGCATCTCCCCTGGCCCCTTTGTGTTTCTCCTGCTCCCGCCGTTTTTGACACTTCTCTCTTTCTTTACCTTCCACCATGATTGTGAGTTCCCTGAGACCTCTCCAGAAGCTGATGCTGCTTCCTGTACAGCCTGCAGAACCACGAGACCATTAAAACTCTTTTCTTTATAGATTACCCAGCCTCAGGTATGTCTTTATAGCAATATGAGAATGGCCTAACACACGCAGGAAAGTATTATGGGATGGATTCTTCTCCCTTTAAAATGTTTATCTGGAAGTCCTAATCTCCAGAACGTCAGAATGTGACTGTATTTGGAGAGAGGGTGTTTAAAGAGGTCATTGTGCTCAAATGAGGCCTTTAGAGTGGGCCCTAATCCAGTACGACCGGTGTCCTTTTAAAAGGGAGAGACACCAGGCTTGTGCGTGTGCAGAGGAAAGGCCATGTGAGGACACAGCGAGAAGGCAGTCATCTGCAAGCCAAGGAGAGAGGCCTCAGGAGAAATCAAACCTGCCAACAGCTTGATCTTGAACTTCTAGCCTCCAGAACTGCGAGAAAAGACATTTCTGTTGTTTAAACCACCCAGGCTGTGGTGTCTTGTAATGGGAGCCCCAGCAAACCAATGTAGGAAGGATGTGGAAGTTCTGCTAGTGACCAGGTCTGCCTGGCTGTGTCTGTTATGAATGTGCTTGGGCGTCCTGGAGGGAGCGATGTGTGCACAAGTTAAGGTTGCAGATCCGGTCACACTCTCAAAACCAAAGGGGACGGAAGTGGGAGATGAAGTCAGGAAGATTAAACTCAGGGGTCAGATCATGTAGATCATTTTAAGGATATCTCTGTTGAAACATTTTCAAAAGTTACAGTGTCTTGGCTTGATAAGGCCACTGGAAAAACAGGAAACTGAACAAGAAAAACTAATTGAGTTCATTTAAACAGCATCCATCCCCTTGCCCCTTCAGAAAGGTGAACAAAAGGCAAATGACACAAACCTGAAACGCTAGGCAGAGGAGTTTTGATGATGTGATACAGGAGACAGTCCAGGTGTCTGAGCATGAATAATTGAAGAGTGGGTGTTATTTGAGGAGGATCAAGAAAGGTTGGGAAGGAGGTGGGGGAAGAGAACATTCCCAATCTCAGCTTACTGTCATGCCTTCCTGCCTCCTACCTCCTGTCACATCAATCCTTCCTGTAAATGTTGGCAGAGGAGACCCTGGCCCCAGTGCCATTTTCTAGAAGATGCTCTCTGCCCTTCCCCAGCCAGACTGGTCACCACTAGGTGATGATTCCCAGGGGCCAAGGGGCCATGTCCCCCAGAACCCATGTACCTCCTTCTAGACCACACCCTCCAGTACCTGGGACCCTGGAATGATATACTCCCTACAGTCCCAAGCCCACTTCCAGCACCCCTGCCCCTCTCTTTCCAGGGTCCACCTTCTGAAGGGTCAAGTGGGCTTCTGAGGGGCTGGAGGGCTGCAGTGGAACTTAAATGTGAAGCCAGGATGTCCACCCATCATTAGTCACCTCTCCAAGCAGGAGGGAGCCAAGAGTGAGAAGAGAAGGGGCAGGGTCACAGGCTGGGGGAGTGGAGGCTGGTTCTCCTTGCGAGCTGACATTCTGGTACGTCACACAGAGGATCCTGAGTTCTGAAGTCAAACCTTGTATTCCATGTCCTTATGAAGCACTGTTTGCCAAGGTAGGAGGACAAAACATGTTCTATGTAACAGTATGGAGCTCAACGTATAACTTTACGTGTTGGACATATGGTTGTCTCGCTCTCATTGCCCAGGCTGGAGCGCAGTGGCATGATCTTGGCTCACCACAATCTCCGCCTCGCAGGTTCAAGCGATTCTTCTGCCTCAGCCTTCTGAGTAGCTGGGATTACAGGTGTGTGCCACCATGCCAAGCTAATTTTTGCATTTTTAGTTGAGACAGGATTTCACCATGTTGGCCAGGCTGGTCTCGAACTCCTGATTTCAGGTGATCGGCCAGCCTCAGCCTCTCAAAGTGCTGGGGTTACAGGCCTAAGCCACTGTGCCCGGCCCATTTGTGCAACGTTGAAGGCAACATGCTCTCCTCAGCCACTGACTCCAAAACCAAGACCTAATGATTCATTTTCCCTTGATTTTATTTCATGGTGTCATTTCCTCCTTAAAGCATTAAATGGCAATATTTTCATTTAAATGTTTCAGAATGAACATTGATATTTGCGACATTTGCCTTTTGTTCACATGTCTGAGAAGGAAAAATGATGGATGTCTTTTTGGTATTAACTCAATGATTTGTCATTTGTGTTCTGCTTTTCTATTTTTCCAATATTCTATCAAGCTATACTGTAACATCATTTTTTTCTTCTGATGTTAATAACACAATGATCGTATTTAAATAGAGACATCTATCTAAGTTTCAATTCATTCAGAGGAATGAGGACAGGCAATACACAGTATTCTCTTCTCCCTCTCAGGCTTGCAGTTGTATGTGCAGTAACTGAGTCTGGTCAGCAGATGGCAGTGAACATCTTGTCAGAAAGAAAAATAATTATTTAGGTTGCGTTAAAAATAAAGAGCCAGAGACAGAAAACGCAGGACCTGTGGAGAAGCAGACGTGCTACAAAACACTGCCTTTGTTGCAGGAAAGGGCAATGCACACTTTTTTTTTTTTTTTGCCACGTCTCACTCTATCACCCAGGCTGGAGTGTAGTAGAGGATCCTGGCTCACTGCAGCCTCTGACTCCAGGGGTTCAAGCGATTCTCATGCCTCAGCCACCCAAGTGGCTCCACGCCACCACACCAGGCTAATTTTTTGTATTTTTAGTAGAGACGGGGTTTCACCAATGTTGGCCAGGCTGGTCTCGAACTCCTAACCTCAGGTGATCCACCCGCCCTCGCCTCCCAAAGTGCTTGGACTACAGGCGTGAACCACCGCACCCGGCCCAATGCACATTTTCTATGGAATCTATACAGCGCAACACCTTGCTTCATGCACTGCTTTCTACCCAACCCTGCTTACTTATTCAGGAGAAATTGTGCACATGAGATGTTAAATTAATGGCACACTCAGATTGGGGAATTCTGAGACAGGGAGGGTAAAACTGGGGTGACCTGGAGTGCAGAAGGCTGGCCCTGCCTCACAGTCCCCAGGGAGGGCCAGGCTGCTGAGTGGCACGATCTGCCTCTCCACATGCCCGGCTCTGACCTGCTTCCTGCCGCAGCTCCTTGGCTGGGCCTCCCTGCTTCTCTGTATGCTTGCAGCATCCCAGGCTGGCTCTAGGCTCCAGAACCTAACCTGGGCCCCCCGCCCTAGCAGCCCCGCGCGGCCTGCGAGGAAGACAGCTTGTTTAACCCGTGCAGCCTCATCTCCCGGCTGATCCGGCGGTTACCATGGCAACCCCCAAGGCTCCTCCGGCATTCTCACTGACTGACCAGGCTTGGAAAAACCATTCTGGAATTGGCGGAGGTATATCTGGGGGGAAATTTTAATGAAAGAACAGCTTGACCTAGTTTTAATTCAGCACCATGAAATGGCAGGGACTTGAGGTGTGACTGTGACTGAATAGAAAGGGATAGCTGCTGCCAGGAAATGGGAAGGTCTCCCAGGCTGAAGAGAGAGAGAGCAAGACAGGGCCTCGACCTTTGCTATTTCCTCATCTTCCAGCAAGAAGAAATCAACCCCTAGCCTGGCCAACATGATGAAACCCCGTCTCTACTAAAAATACAAAAGTTAGCCAGGTTTGGTGGTGGGTGCCTGTAATCCCAGCTACTCGGGGAGGCTGAGGCATGAGAATTGCTTGAACCCAGGAGGTGGAGGCTGCAGAGAGCCAAGACTGCGCCAGACAGAGTGAGACTCTGTCTAAAAAAAAAAAAGAAAAAAGAAGAAGAGCTCAACCCTAAAATTAGTGGGCAGTTCTCCAACATGGGAAACCATGGGATCCATAGCGTGCAAGACCTTGCTTTATGCACCCCTTTCTACTCAACACAACTTACTTGGGGAAATACCAAAAACAATGCAGAAATAGAGAATAATTCTGAGTTTGTTTGTTTGTTTGTTTTTAAGAGACAAGGTCTCACTATGTTGTCCAGGCTGGTCTCGAATTCCTGGTCTCAACTATCCTCCTGTCTCAGACTCTTGAGTTTATGTTTTAATAAAGATATAAATGTAAGATTATTTTAATTCTGTAAAAAAGGAAAACAAAACCAAAAAAACGCATTTCTTTTTGGAAAATGTGGGGGAAACATTCCTGACAATTTACAGCTAACATTATCTGTACTGTTCATATTAGTTTTTCCAATTTCCAAAGGCTACTGCAACAGGCAGTCTCTAAAAGGCCACCATGATTGTAAGCTTCCTGAGGCCTCTTCAGAAACAGTGTTGGTGCTATGCTTCCTGTACACACAGCCGAACTGTGAACCAATTGAAAATTAAACCCCCTTTCTTATAAATTACTCAGTCTCAGGCATTTTTCTTTTCTTTTCTTTCTCTTTTCTTTCTTTTTTGAGATGGAGTTGTGCTCTGTTGCCAGGCTGGAGTACAGTGGTGCAATCTCAGCTAACTGCAACATCTGCCTCCTGGGTTCAAGCGATTCTCCTGCCTCAGCCTCCTGAACAGCTGGGACTACAGGCGCCCGCCACCGCACCCAGCTAATTTTTGTATTTTTAGTAAAGACAGGGTTTCACCATATTGGCCAGGATGGTCTCAATCTCTTGACCTTGTGATACACCCACCTGGGCCTCCCAAAATGCTGGGATTACAGGCGTGAACCACTGCGCCCAGCCTCAGGTATTTCTTTATAGCAATACAAGAATGGCCTAACACACCTCCCAAGCTAATAAATTCTAACATATTACTTGTCAATTGCAGGTCTCAAATTCAGGTGTTTGCTGCTGTTGGCAATGGTTTGTTGCAAATATTTATTGCAGGCTTGAAAGTGTATTAACTGAAAACCCTTATAAGGTAGGTACTATTAGACTCACTTTCTGGATTAAAACAATGAAGGCACAAGGATGTCAAGTCACTTGCTCAACCACACACAGGTAAAGAGGCAGAGCTGGGATACTAAATTTGGCAGTCTGTGAATGGAATCTGCATTCTTATTCACTAGAGGAGACAGGGTACCTGGGATGTTTTTCTAAAATGCAATGTCATTTGAATTGCAAGCCCATACTCCACTAGATTGCAGAAACTTAATCTCAGTCAAAGGTCACGGTGTCCAGCGTGACCCATGTTTGCTAGGGTCATGTCTGAGTTAGTTGGGAATGTAAACAGAGATTTGAGATCCGGATGAGGAATCTGGTTCTCAGCCATCAAACCACAGAAGTTGTCACCACGTTGTTCCTACAGATAGCAATCCTGCCTGACTTCCCCCAAGATCTTTTGGGTGCTTGAGAAACACTAGTCTACTCCAAGCGCTGGTGTTTGGGAGACTCTGCAAGACCATCTCCTCCTAACGGCACTTACACGCATATCTACTCAAGTTTAGTCTAGCTCTGCATCCTTGGCACTCCACGGGAAGAGGGCCGTGGGGAGCAGGACTTCCAAGACCTTATCTCACCATCCTCACTTGACCTGATGGAAGAGGTTGGATGGGATCAAGGGGGCACTCATGTAGCAGCCAGGATCACAGCCCTGCATGTTTTTATTGCTGCTGACCACACCCCTCCAACCCAGATATGCTGAGGGAGGCTCTGTCTTTTCCTGGGCTCTCATTTACACACCTATAACAAATAGAGCTGCACCAAGAAGCCCCTCCCTAAGGTTTTATGTGAGACAAATACCAACTTGTGAGTGGTTCAAAGATGTTTTTGCTGTAAGATTAGTCAGTTTGGATTTTACCCTGAAGTTAGTGGGTACTCTGGAGATAGTTAAAGCTGAAAGACTTGGGAAGGCAATGGTTTGCTTGAAAAGAGGCAAGAAAATGAAGAAACAATGAGCAAAAGAAGAGGGAGCAGAGGTTAGGTGTGGTGGCTCATGCCTGAATTCCAGCACTTTGGGAGGCCAAAGAAGGACTGTCTCTTGAGCCTAGGAATTTGAGACCAGCCTGGACAACACAGCAAGACCCCATCTCTAACCAAAATTTTAAAATTAGACCCCATCTCTAACAAAAAAATTAAAATATTAACCAGGCATGGTGACACTCTCCTGTAGTCCTAGCTACTTGGGAGACTGAGGCTGGAAAATCCTTTGAGTCTAAGAGTTTGAAGTTACAGTGAGCTAGGGTGGTGCCACTGCACTCTAGCCTGGGTGACAGTGCAAGACCCTGTCTCTAAATTAAAAAAAAAAAAAGAGGGGGCAGAAAAGAATTTAAAAATGGGGGGTAACCACTTAACATATGTTCAGGGATGTGGTTCACTAGCACCAATGAGATTAATATCATCACCATCACCTTCATCACTACCATTTTGCATGCATCATCTCTAATCACATGCCCAGAGGTCAAACACTGGTAGCCCAAGGGTGGAGTAAGCATCCCAGGGCAGGCAGTGACTACCTCACAGTAGTTCCCACCGACCTCACATCCCTCATGTAGGTACCAGCCAGGCCCCATTGACATTGAAATGTGTAGACCCAGATGTGTTGGGTGGGCCTAGGTAGAAATCTCGCTTGATGGCCACAGTATATTTATCATATACATGGAGTTATAATGCATCTCTGCCCAGGAATAGAATCCCAACAAGAGTCTTAGAAGTGCACTGAAGTGAATGAAATCCAGGACCGTAGGGCTGGTCACCCAGAGTCTTCTTCCATTATGTCTTCTTCCACCACCTGTTTCTTCTATTGTACTCTTACAAGTGAGTGTGAGTCAGAGCCAGTGGTCGCTTAATCCTCCCCTCTCCTCTTGATGCTGCCTCCACATCCTCACCCCTCCTCAACAGTAAAAACGAAATAACCACAAAGCTCGTCCGCTGGTTGTGTGCCTAACATTTTATCCTAAAGTTTTGAGAAGAACAAAAAATAACCTGATAATTTCTAAATGAGGTAATTCATTTAGGCACTGACAGCCATTCATGCATCACTATGAATTCATTTACCAAATTAATCAATCAATTTAGGCCAATAATCAGATCAAGCAGGCAGCAGACCAGTTTGCTCTGGTTTGATTTATTAGATGACTAGAAAGATCAGACGATTAGATCAGATTAATCAAATGCTTTTTACAAGCATCCACAGAACAGAAAAGGTCTTCCCAGGGCATCATGAGCTAAACCAAGTGCACTGGGTGACTGGGCTCTGAAGAGGAGCTGCTTATGGGTTTGCTCTGCATCCCCACCCAAATCTCACCTTGAATTGTAGTAATTCCCATGTGTTGTGGGAGAGACCCGGTGGGAGGTAACTGAATCACAAGGACAGGTTTTTCCCATGCAGTTCTTGTGATAGTGAATAAGTCTCACAAGATCTAGGCTCCCACCTTGCTCAGGTTTTAGAAGTCCCGCATTGCAGAGGCACGGCTGAACAACCCAGTGACTGGACAGCTGTGTTAGTTTCCTGTGGCTTCCGTAACAAACTACCATAACCTTAGCGGTTTAAAACAACACAAATTTATTATCTCATGGTTCCAGAGGTCAGAAGTCAAAAATGGGTTTTACAGGCTTAAAGCAAGGTGTGGACAGAACTGCATTCCTCCTAGAGATTCCAGGGGAAAACCCATTCCTTCCCTTTTCCAACTTCCAGAGGCCAACTTCATTCTTCGGCTTATCACTCTGATCTTTGCTCTGCCATGAGTCACATCTCCTGCCTCCCTCCTTCACTTATAGGGATGCTTGGGTTCACATTGGGTCCATCCAGATAATTCAAAATCATCTCCCATCTCAAGAACCTTAGCTTACCCCCCCTGCGAAGTTCCTTTTGCCATGTAAAGTAACATATCCACAGGTTCCAGATCGGGATGTGGACATCTTTGGAGGACCGTCTTTCCACTTCTTCCAACAATCCAAGGCCATCACCAGGTTTTCAGAAGCCAAGATGGCCTGCCTGGTCCCTTCAAGACACCCCTGTGCTTGGAGACACTGAAAGGCCTCACAGGATAAAACCACACTTCCAGAAGAGTTCTGCTATCATGGAAATACATAACCTGGGAGGATAAATAGCATGCTTCCAACAATGCTTATCACCTATCATTAGGAAATGATAGGCGGGTTTATCACATTTCCTGTGATTAAGAGGTGCCATAATTAATTACCTGTTGGGAAGGGACCGGTGATGATGCTTAGAACTTGGGACTCCAGGCCCAGCTCCAGACTCCAGAAAAGATGAAAAGCATTGAACTTACAGTGGTTACTTCTGCCATGAAACATGTTAGCTGGAGACAGAATCCAATAAGAAACTCAGCTACATTGAAGTGTGTGTGTGTGTGTGTGTGTGTGTGTGTGTGTGTGTGTGTGTAAAATCTTGTGTTTTCTTTTTCTGATTTATTTCTACCAACAACAGTTCACTTCGAAGGTTCAAGGTTTGGAACTGGGGATAAAGTCTTTAAAGTAAAAATAAAAATCGTCTAATATATGCTATGTCCTGAGTGAGTGTGAAATAATGTGGCTGTTAAAAGCTGACTGGGTCTTCAAGGAAGTTGTATTAGGGCATTTTGGGGATCATAACAAAGTGCCAGAAATTGAGTGGCATAAAACGACAGAAATTAATTTACTCGCAATCCTGCAGAGTAGAAGCCTAAGATCAAGGTGTGGCAGGGGAAATTCCCGCTGAGGTGTCTCGCGGGGGCTTGCAGACAGCCGTCTTCTCCCTGTGTCATCACATGGGCCTCCCTCTGAGTGTGTCTGTGTCCCAACCTCTTATTATAAAGACACCAGTCATATGGGATCAGGGCCCACCCTAGTGGTCTCCTTTGACCTTAAATAACTTATCCAAATACAGTCACAGTCTGAGGGACTGGGGTTAGGACTTCAACATATGAATTTCGGAGGGCACAATTCAATTGGTAACAGAAATGTATGACTGAGCAAAGCAAAGAGAAGGAGGCAGCAGAGGTGGAGGGGAGTGGAATGCACATATATATGGCTTGAGAGGGGCTGGAACTTGGGCAAAGAGAGTTTGGTTTTTTTTGTTTTGTTTTGTTTTGTTTTGAGACGGAGTCTTGCTCTGTCACCCAGGCTGGAGTCCTATGGCACGATCTTGGCTCACTGCAACCTCTGCCTCCCGGGTTCAAGTGATTCTCCTGCCTCAGCCCCTCGGGGTAGCTGGGACTACAGGCACTCACCACCACACCTAGCTAATTTTTCTATTTTTAGTAGAGACGGGGTTTCACCATGTTGGCCAGGATGGTCTCCATATCTTGACCTTGTGATCCGCCCACCTTAGCCTCCCGAAGTACTGAGATTACAGACATAAGCCACAGCGCCCAGCCCAAAGATAGCTTAATCTACTCTTAGGCAAGAGAAAGATACCAAGCACAGACAGACTGATGACAGTAAGGAGGCTCTGTGCTGCCTCTAGATAAGTCACTGATAAAAGCTTGGTTTCAGGGTTTCTAGGTCTTCTTTCACCTACGGTCTGCTTGTCATAGCACTCATAGTGCACTCACTGTATTAGTCTGTTCTCACACTGCTAATAAAGACATACCCAAGACTGGGTAATTTACAAAGAAAAGAAGTTTAATTGACTCACAGTTTCACATGACTGGGGAGGCGTCACAATCATGGCGGAAGAGCAAGGGACGTCTTAACGTGGCAGCAGGAAAGAAAGAGCTTGTGCAGGGGAACTCTCCTTTAAAAAATCATCAGATCTCGTAAGACTTATTCACTATCACAAGAACAGCATGGGAAAAACCTGTCTCCATGATTCAATTACCTCTCACCAGGTCTCTCCCGCAACACATGGGGATTACTACAATTCAAGGTGAGATTTGGGTGGGGATGCAAAGCAAAACCGTATCACTCACATTTCTATAGTACCCAGACTATGTCTGCTTCCCTCCATGACTAAAAACTCTAACCTTCTGTTGTGAGGCAAACAGTCAAAATGAAGGAGCTATGCAAGGTTTCCCCACTTTACTTCCTTGGGGACAGAAAACTGTGACTTAGATAAGCATTGTCCTAAAACCTCTCCACCTTAATTTCCTCATTTATAAAAAGAGTGGATATCCGGGATGATTCTAAAATTATATTAGTAGGATTGGATACTCAAATCTACTTATGACTCTAGAGAAAATTGTTTAACATATGCTTCCCAGGGAAATATTAAATTAAAATCATGGCTACATAAAGACTAAATACCAAATGAGGATATCTATCAATAAAAAGAAAGGCAATTAGCAACATAATCAATCCATATACTGTTTATGTTTTATTATGAACATGAACCAGTTCCTTAAGTCAATTACTGCCTGTATTACCTTGCTAGGGCTGCCATAACAAGGCATTGCAAACTGTGTGCTTAACAGCAGAAATGCATTGTCTCATAGTCCTGGAGATCAAGGTATTGGCAGGGTTGGTTCCTTCTGAAGATGTTAGGAAATAATCTGTTTTCGACCTCTCTCCTAGCTCCTAGCCCTGGCTTGCGGCTGAATAACATGTCTTCTCATGGCATTCTCCCTGGGTGCATTTCTGTGTCCAAATTTCCCCTTTTTAAAAGAATACCAGTCGTATTGGATTGAGAGCCCACCCTAGTCCAGTATGACCTCATCTAACTAATTACATCTGCAATGACCCTATTTCCAAATAAGGTCATCATTTGAGGTACTGGAAGTTAGGACCTCAACATATGAATTTAACAGGGAACACATATAAACCCATAACACTGCCTGTCAGTGGATTAAAAAAAAGAATAATGAGAACATTTAACTCTCTCACCATATCAGTCTATTCTCACATTGTTCTAAAGAAATACCTGAAACTGGGTAATTTATAAAGAAAAGAGGTTTCATTGACTCCCAGTTCCATAGGCTGTCCAGGAAGCATGGTGCTGGCATCTGATAGGCTTCTGAGGAGGCCTCAGGAAACTTACGATCGTGGCAGAAGATGAAAGGGAAGCAAGCACGTCTTACATGGCAGGAGCAGGGGCAAGAGAGAGTGCAGGGGGAGGCGCTGCACACGTTTAAACAACAAGGTATCATGAGAACTCACCATCATGAGAATAGCACCAAGGGGACGGTACTAAAGCATTCATGAGAAATTCACCCCCATGATCCAATTACCTCCGACCAGGCCTCACCTCCAACACTGGTGATTACAATTTGACATGAGATTTGGTGGGGATGCAGATCCAAACTATGTCACTCATTCTGTCCATTTAAAAAGAGAGACTCAATCAACATGTACCTACACTGTAACCTCCTCCCCTGTCCATAGTTTCACTGTTCATGGTTTCTGATACCCACAGTCAACTGTGGTTCAAAAATAGACAAGCACAGTACAATAAGATATTTTGACAGAGAGAGACAACACATCCATATACATGTTATTACAGTATATTGTTATAATTGTTCTATTTTATTATTACCTATGGTTGTCAATTTCTTATTGTGCCTAATTCATAAATTAAACGTTATCATAAGTATGCATGTATAAGAGAAAAACATATAGTATACTATAGTCGTGTGTATGATGTTCAGCACTATCCGTGGTTTCAGACACCCACTAGTGGGCTTGGCACATATCCCTGTCAGATAAGAGGGGATTACTATATTTTCTGTAAGGTTACTTTTAATCAGTAATTAAATCAAAAGCATTTTTTTTAAAAAAGAAAACTTTCTAAGTCAACTAAAGAAAAACTCTTGTTCTCCTGTATGTCTTCTGCTATATGTCATCATAAAATGTTTGCCTCTAGAACCTTTCCTGTCCTTCTAGCCTATCTGGTTTTGCTCCCCCAACTCAAGTATGCATGATGTTTAGAGGTTATTTCCAGAATGTTTTCCACTTAAGGGAACCTTGAAGCAGCAAGTTAGACTGCCTGTAATGATTTGGATGTCTGCAAGGTACCTGCAGGGAAGAGATCCAGTCCTTGCTGGTAGCTCAGAGTAACCCCAATTTCAATGTGTTTGGAAAATGTGATGGAAGTCTCCATAATTACAGTCTAGACTCACTCAGCAGTCTCCAGAGCACATGTTTATAACAAAACAAATACCATATTTTTATTCCTCTTATCTTGCAGTAAACATTGCCAGGACATACATTTCTTTCACCCTTCTTCACTTTTAATTAGGTTTTACAGACCGTAATAGAGCTGTAAACACCATGTGACAGCAGTAGCATTTTCTGCTCACTTAAGAATCCAAGGTCAGGCGCGGTGGCTCACACCTGTAATCCTAGCACTTTGGAAGACCGAGGCGGATAGATCACCTGAGGTCAGGAGTTCGAGATCAGCCTGAACAACATGGTGAAACCCCATCTCTACTAAAAATACAAAAATTAGCTGGGCATGGTGGCGTGTGCCTGAAATCCCAGCTACTGGGGAGGCTGAGGCAGGAGAAACACTTGAACCCAGGAGGCAGAGGTTGCAGTGATCCAAGATTGCACCATTGCACTCCAACTGGTGTGACAAGAGCGAGATTCTGTCAAAAAAAAAAAAAAAAAAATTCAAAGTGGCCTCAAAGAATCCCCACAATTTACGAAAACCATAGTTTAATATGAACCTTTAAAAGATAAATGTACATTTAGCATTTGGGACTATTACTTGAACTCTGGTTTGAAGATGTCTACTACTCTGAACGTTTAATAACTGATTTCCTACAGGCATACAATCAAGTGAAATATGAAAAGGCCTGTCTAGATGCAAAAAGTATCTTTTAAAGCAGTGGGGACATCTTGTGGCCAATTTTATTAAAGTTTTTTTTATTATTTTATTTTATTTTATTTTTTTTATTTATTTATTTTGAGACAGTCTCACTCTTGTTGCCCAGGCTGGAGTGCAGTGGCGTGATCTTGGCTCACTGCAAACTCTACTTCCCAGATTCAAGTGATTCTCCTGCCTCAGCCTCCTGAGTAGCTGGGATTACAGGTGCATGCCATCATGTCCAGCTAATTTTGTATTTTTGGTAGAGATGGGGTTTCGCTATGTTGGCCAGGCTGGTCTTGAACCCCTGACCTCCAGTAATCCACCTGCCTCGGCCTCCCAAAGTGCTGTGATTACAGGCGTGAGTCACCGTGTCCAGCCAAGATTTTTTTAAATGAGATAACAGTTGATCCTCCTCCATGTGGGTGCATCCTGCCTCTGTAGATTTAACCAACCATGGGTCAAAAACATTTGAAAAAAAAAAATTGTCTGTACTATTTACATATAGACTTTTTCTTCTGATCATTATTCCCTAAACAATACAGCATAACCATTATTTCATAGCATTTACATTGTATTAGGTATTATAAGTAATCTAGAGATGACTTAGAGGGTATGGGAGGATATGCGTAGGTTATGTGCAACACTACATATTTGCAAACACTACTATTTTCCCTTTTGTCTACACGCCCACAAATAAACACATAAAAAGACATCATTTTACAATGGTGTAGAATTTGCATTTAAGGGACTTGAGCATCTGTGGATTTGGGTATTCGTGGGAGGTCCTAGAACACCCCACAGACACCAAAGGATGACTGTATTTTGACTGAATAAATATAGGGAATGCTGACAGTAGGTTAGTAATTGTGCTATATGCAAGGAGAATAAAGATAAAACACAAGCTGTTTTTTGAGGAAGCTATCAGAATAGAAAGAAACTGAGCTATTTAATATGGCCAAACCTCATTTTATTTACTTATACAGAAGAAATCCAGGTGTCTTGTTTCAAAAAACAAAAACAAACAAACAAACAAGTTAAAAGTACAGATGTCACGAACACCTGTTTTCCACACATCCTGCGTTCCTTAGTACCTGCCCCTCAGTTTTACTTTAGAGACCAACCAGCACACGCTGTCCACGTCTTAAGGTGAGACTGCTGGTCAACTCCTTTGACTCCAGGTCCATCTAATCTGTGTATTCTTTTTCTGGTTGTTTTTCTTTTTTTTTTTTTTTTTTTTGGACGGAGTCTCGCTCTGTTGCCCAGGCTGGAGTTCAATGCTGCCATCTTGGCTCACTGCAACCTTCACTTCCCGGGTTCAAGTGATTCTCCTGCCTCAGCCTCCCGAGTAGCTGGGATTACAGGCATGCGCCACTACACTTGGCTAAATTTTGTATTTTAGTAGAGATAGGGTGTCACCATGTTGTCCAGGCTGGTCTCAAACCCCCGACTTCAGGTGATCCACCCGCTTTGGCCTCTGAAAGTGCTGGGATCACAGGCGTGAGCCACTGCACCCGGCCAATTTCTTTTATTTAAGCCACCTAGTCTATTGTATTTTGATGGCAGCCTGAGCTAATACACAAGTACAGAATATAAATATTTTTAGTGTATGTGGAACCACTATTGACCATATATCAGACTTTAAAAGTCTCAATAAATTTTAAAAGATTACAATTTTACAGACTATATTCTTCAATAATGGCCTTAAATCAGAAACCAATAAGAAAAGAACATCTAGAAAATGTCCATGTTTCATTTTTTAAAAAGCTAATTGGTGTTAATAAAATTACAGGTGAAATTAGAAAATATTTTAAACTGAATGAGAATAGAAAACACAACATAGCAAAATCTATGAGGTGCAATGCCTAGAGAGAAGTTTATCACTTTAAATATTTAGAAAAGAAAAAAATTATATCAATTATGTTTTGTCTTAGGACGCTGAAAAAATAAAATTGAACCAAATTAAGTAGTAGGAAGAAAATAATAAAGATAAAAACAGAAAGCAATGAAATAAGAAACAAGGAAAAGAAAATAAAGGCAAAAATTTTTCCTTTGAAAAGAGTAACTGAATTAATAAACTCCTAAAAAACCAATCACACACAGACAAAATATCTAGAATTAGAAATGAAAGAGGAAATATAACTGCTTATCCTATAAACATTACAAGGATAATAAAAATATTATGGATAATTATATGCTAATAAATATGTCAATTTAAATTAAATGACAAGTTTCAAAATTGATCCAGGAAGTAATGTTGAATCAGAATACCCTGTATCTACTAAAGAAATTTAATTTACAATAACTAACATTTCCATAAAGAATACAGTCCTAGACAGTTTCAGATGGTGAATTCTATCAAACACTGAATGAGAAAAGACAACAGTCTTACCAAAACGCTCACAAAATGGAAAAGGGAACACTTCCCAACTCATTTTATGAGGCCAGCATCACTCTGATACCAAAATCTAACAAACCAGAAAAGAAAATTTCAGAAAACGTCTCTCAGGAACATAGATGCAAAAGTTCTTAACAATATTGGAAAATCAAATCCAGCAGTACATAAAAATAATATTACATCATGACCAAAGACAGTTTATCTATGAATGCAAAGCTGATTTAACAACAGAAAACCACTCAGATAATTCACTACATTGACAGATGAGGGAGGAAAAACAACACGATTACCTTAATATAGGAACAAAAACATTTGACTAAATTAGTCATTCATGACAAAAACTCACAGCAAACTAGGAATAGAAGTGAACTTCCTCAACCTCATAATGGTCACTACAAAAACCACTACTGTTAACACACGTGATGAAATATTGAACTATTTCTTCCTTAATTTGGGGGAAAAAAATCATGAATATCTGCTCTCACCACTTCAACATTATACAAGATGTTACAGCTACTAAAATAAGGTAAACTTAAACAAATAAACAATTTTAAAAGAGAGAGAAGCAAGAAGGGAGGGAGGAAGAAAGTTTGGAAAGAAAGAAGTAAAACTGTGTGTGTTTGCAGATGATGTGATATTTATGTAGAGAATCCTAAGGAATCTACAAATAACTTATCAGAATTCAGTGAATTTAGCAAGATCACAAAGTACGTGGTCAAAATACAATAATTAATTGTTTTTCTATACGCTAGCATCAGAGAACTCAAAAATAAAATCTAAAATTGTGCTATTTACCATAGAGAGACGTGTATAAAATAATTAGAAAAATGTTTAAAGTCTTGAAAGATCTTTATGCTAGACAATTACAAAGATTTGTCAGAGAAATCAAAGAAGACATCAATAAATGGAGAGCCATGTGCATGAATTAGAAAACTGAATATTCCTAAAATGTGAAATTCTTCCCTAATTGATGTATGTCTTCAATGCAGTCTCAACACGTTCCTAGAAGACTTTTCCTTACATAGAAATTAACAAGCTGTTTCTAAAATCTATATAGCAATGCAGAGGACCTAAAATCATTAAAGCAACCTTTAAAAATAAGAACAAATTGAAAAGACTCAGTACCAAATTTCAAGACTTAAAATAAAGCCAAAGTAATCAAGATAAGGTGGTATTTTCACAGAAAAAGAGAGACAGATCAGTGACTCAGAGTCCAGAAACAGACCCACACGTATGCATTCTATTAATTTTTGATGAATAAAAGCACTGACTATTCTTGGTTTGGTGACATGTATATGAAAAATACAACTACAAACAGATTTGTATTTTTCTAACATATTAAAATAAAGTACCTGACAACATTCTTCAGGCAAAGGAAGAGATAAAGGGCAAAAGAAGATTGTGGTCTAACTCAGAGGTCTAGCACAAGCAAATGGAAAAGTAGAGATGATATATATTATACTACATCTTAGAAGCAACACTACTATAGGCAAAGTGTACAAAAACTCATTTTAAATATAATTCAAGAGGGAGACAAGAATAGCTGGGACTCTTGTAATGCATCCCACAGTCTAGCTCCATAAGGATGATCTTAAGATGTTTGGTTATTCATTCATTTTCAAGAGTGAGGTCTTTAAGCCTATTTGAGAAAGAGAGGAGAAGGCATGGGGAATGGGGATAAAAGGAAACAAAGGAGCAAGGAATTTTATGTGGGTGTGATCATGCAGGAGCTCAGGAAAGGATACTCCAGAATCAAGGCCTCAGAAGCAAAAGTTTCTCTCTGACTTTCTGCGGTCTCCTGACTCTCTCATTCTCCCTGAGGCTAGTTACAGGGACTAGACTATCTCTGGCCAGGTGCGGTGGCTCACGCCTGTAATCCCAACACTTTGGGAGGACAGGGTGGGCAGATCACCTGAGGTCAGGTGTTTGAGACCAGCATGGCTAACATAGCGAAACCCCCCCTCTACTAAGAATACAAAAGTTAGCCCAGCGTGGTGGCACACTCCTGTAATCTCAGCTACTCAGGAGGCTGAGGCAGGAGAATTGCTTGAACCCGGCAGGCGGAGGTTGCAGTGAGCCAAGATTGCATCACTGCATGAGTAACAGAGCAAGACTTAGTCTCAAAACAAACAAGAAAGAAGAAAGAAAAGAAAAGAAAAAGGAAGAAAGAAAAAGAAAGAAAGAAAGAAAGAAAGAAAGAAAGAAAGAAAGAAAGAAAGAAAGAAAGAGAGAGAGAGAGAGAGAGAGAGAGAAAGAAAGAAAGAAAGAAAGAAAGAAAGAAAGAAAGAAAGAAAGAAAGAAAGAAAGAAAGAAAGAAAGAAAGAAAGAGAAAAGAAAGAAAGAAAGAAAGAAAGAAAGAGAGAAAGAAAGAAAGAAAGAGAAAGAAGGAAGGAAGGAAGGAAGGAAGGAAGGAAGGAAGGAAGGAAGGAAGGAAGGAAGGAAGGAAGGAAGGAAGGAAGGAAGGGAAAAGATTATCTCTTTCCCAGGGTGGGTCATAGAAACCAGAACCTCTTTTCCCTGACACCAACAATAAAACCTAAAATTATTACTCTGCCTCCCGCTACGCCTTTCTTTCTTTAAAAAAAAAAAAAAATTCTTAAAAAAAACAAAGAGAGAGAGACAGGGTCTCACTATGTTGCCCAGGCTGGCCTTGAACTCCTGAGATAAAGGGATTCTCCTGCCTCAGCTCCCAAAGTGGTAGGGTTACAGTCGTGAGTCACCACTCCCCAGGCTCAATGACTTTCTGTGTAAAAACTGGCCATAAGTGGCACATATACACCATGGAATACTATGCAGCCATAAAAAAGGATGAGTTTGTCCTTTGTAGGGACATGGATGCAGCTGGAAACCATCATTCTCAGCAAACTATCACAAGAACAGAAAACCGAACACCGCATGTTCTCACTCATAGGTGGGAACTGAACAATGAGATCACTTGGACTCGGGAAGGGGACATCACACACCGGGGCCTATCATGGGGAGGGGGGAGAGGGGAGGGATTACATTGGGAGTTATACCTGATGTAAATGACGAGTTGATGGGTGCTGACGAGTTGATGGGTGCAGCACAGCAACATGGCACAAGTATACATATGTAACAAACCTGCACGTTATACACATGTACCCTAGAACCTAAAGTATAATAATAATAATAAATTAATTTAAAAAAAAAACTGGCCATAAGTAAATTGTCTGACCTACCTCGTTTGATTCTAGGTCATAATAGCCCCATTCCAGAGAGGGTCCTGCCCCACACCCAGAAAGAAGGAACATGGCACAGAGAGGCCAAGAAGAATGTAGGCAGACAGGCCTTGCTGGATTTCCCCACTCAGTCTGTCAGCAGTAGACCACACCCTATGGTCCACTCCGATTTCTGCAGAGCTGTCCATATTGTGTTGGACCTAAGCATGAAAGTGAACAATTTCCTCTATCTCTTTGGATCTTCTTTCTGAAGGCTCCATGTCACATAAAACTACGATCTAATAAATTTGTACGCCTTTTCTCCCATTAATCTGCCTTTTGTCAGTTGACTTTCAGTGAACCATCAGAGAGTGAAGGGGAAGTTTTCCATGGCCCTGCAATGATAATAATATGCCATAGAATGAGGAGCATGATGGCATCAATGCTCTGTATCATTCTGAATGTCCATCTGTCCATTTGTGCTCCACCTTACAGAAATTTGTTGGAATCTCTGCCCCACTGAAGTTAGGGACAAAGAAGTCCCTAACTTCATTGATGATACTGTGTGTGTGTGTGTGTGTGTGTGTGTGTGTGTGTGTGTGTATCTTTTAAACTTATTTATTTATTTATTTTGAGATGGAGTCTCGCTCTGTCGCCCAGGCTGGAGTGCCGTGGCACGATCTCAGCTCACTACAACCTCCACCTCCCGGTTCAAGCGATTCTCGTGCCTCAGCCTCCCAAGTACCTGGGACTACAGGCACGCACCACCATGACCAGTTAATTTTTGTATTTTTAGTAGAGGCAGGTTTCACCATGTTGGCCAGGCTGGTCTTGAACTCCTGACCTCAAGTGATCTGCCTGCCCTGGGCTCCCAAAGTGCTGGGATTACAGGAGTGAGCCACCATGCCCAACCTCTATATACATATTTAAATTATTACTTTCCTTCTAACATACATGTGATCTGTGATAGAAAGTAATATATCATTAAATTAATCATAATTTCTAAACGTGGCATTTATGAAAACAACATTTTTGCATTTTGAATGATAAATTTACAACTACAGTTACAAAAACATATTCGAGAAAATGAACCAAGAGTGACTGAGATGGAAATTGCCACAGCCTCTCTGTTGGATACTTCTTGTCCCTCTGTTTTTCATCTTTCACTCCTGCCTGGTAGCTTTTGAAATGTAAATATATCCATTCGCGGCCACTAGATGGCAGTCTACTCAAAAACACGACTTGGCTCCTTTTTCTTTCCACAAGGCTAAGGAATTATGTTAGCGTTTGACCTGTTCTCTCCCTCCAAAACCTAGCAAACCCAAGTTTTCATGGGTTTGCTAAGAACCAACGTAGTTATCCTGAGTACTTAATACCTGAACAAAAAATGTTCGCTGTTTTCAACAAAGGGAACATTTGTCACAACAGGAATTCACTGGAGTTAGACAGAGAAAGGGTCCCAGCCATGAGTTCAGTAAAAGGTACAACATCCCTCCCTCTGTTTCTCTCCCTGTAACTCTCCTCCTTTCTCTCTTTCTTCCCCTCTTCCTTCCTCCCTCTTTCTTTTTTCTTTCTTCCCTCCCTCCCTTTGTTTTCTCACTTCTTTCTTTCTTTCTTTGTTTCCTTCTTTCCTTTCTTTCTTCTTTCTCTTTTCCTTCCTTCCTTCCCCCTTTCCTCTCTCCCCACTTCCTTAATATGGTTTGGCTGTGTTCCCACCCAAATCTCATCCTGAATCATAGCTCCCATAATTCTCACATGTTGTGGGAAGAACCCAGTGGGAGGTAATTGAATGATGGAGGTGGGTTCTTCCCATGCTGTTCCTATGATAGTGAATAAGTCTCATGAAATCTGATAGTTTTATAAAGGGCAGTTTCTCTGTACATGTCCTCTTGCCTGCTGCCATGTAAGATGTGCCTTTGCTCCTCCTTCACCTTCTGCCATGATTGTGAGGCCTCCTCAGCCATGTGGATCTGTGAGTCCATTAAATCTCTTTCTGTTATAAGTTACACAGTCTCAGGTATGTCTTTATTAGCGCCATGAAAATGGACTAATATACACCTCCTCCCGTTCTCTTTCTTTCTTCTCTCCCTCCCTCCCTTTCTGTCTTCCTCCTTCTCCCTGTCTCTCTTTCTTCCCTCTCACTCCTCCTCCCTTCCTTCCTTCACTTTGTTTATTCTCTGGCATCTTCGATGCTGGTTTCAGCCTCTGGAGTATTGTAGAGGTGAAGAGGGAAAGCTTTCCCCTTCTGCCTCTGAAGGTCCACCGAAAATGAACTGACAAGAGGCCGATTAATAATCCTAGGAGAATGAATTCCCAATAACCCAATGAGGTCCAGATTCTTATATACTCTTCTTCAGAGGGGAGGTGGGAGTCTGTAGGAGAAAATGACTTTTAGGGAGGTCTGAAGGGACCCAGGAAGTGGATATTTATCTTGTAAATGATGCTGTTTGGAATTGAGAGGTAACGGAGAACAGATAATAGTTTGAGACAAAGTTCATTTGCATTCCAGGTATGGTGTTTAACTTCCAGTCTCTTCCTCTGTGATGAGTTTTAATCTTTTCTGGTTAATGAAATTTCAGGGGACAGATGCAAGGGATCCAATTACGTTCCTCTTTTGAAGCCTGGTTTCTAGGTTAACAAGGGGACTTCCGAGAACAGCCTCATCTTGTGTTTGGGAGAAAGAGAAGATTGAACAGATTGGAGGGGAGGTTAGAGAGACCTTGACACTGCTTCTTTGGTTCCACTTCTGGTATATTATTGTTTTCTGAGCCCCAAGAGTGTACACAAATACATGAAACCAGAGGCTGGCACTGTGGGAGAAATGATGCTGCCATGCAGTTTCTGGCCTGGCACCTCGAGTGATCTTCTTCTGCTGACTAAGATCTTTTTTTTTTTTTTTGAGATGGAGTCTCCTTCTGTCACCCAGGCTGGAGCGCAGTGGTGTGATCTCGACTCACTGCAACCTCCACCTCCCGAATTCAAGCAATTCTCACGCCTTAGCCTCCCAAGTGGCTGGGATTACAGGCGCGTGCCACTGTGTCTGGCTAATTTTTGTATTTTTAGTGGAGATGGGGTTTCACCATGTTGGCCAGGCTGGTCTTGAACTCCTGTCTTCAGGTGATCAGCCCACCTTGGCCTCCCAAAGTGCTGGGATTACAGGCGTGAGCCACTGCACCCAGCCTTCACCTGGCGTAGTTTTGCATAGCCTACAGAACAGGAGGCTGCTTCTTCCTTGGTCCCTGACCTCTTGCTCCTTGATGTTGTCCAGCAGTGAAAGGATCATTCCCCAGTCACTTGCACATGGGAAGAGAGCAAAATCAGGGGCTGGCTATAGTTAAGACAAAGGTAATCTAGGACTGAGCGCCCCCACTCTCTGGGTGGTACTGTATCACCCAACAAGTACATTACCTAACAAACTCTATGTCTCAGTTTCTTTGTCTATAAAAGAGGTTAATAATTTCACCTACCTCATTTTTTTAATATAAAATGGATAAAGTGCTTAAAACAATACCTGAGACATGGTATGTGGTCAATGAATGTTAGTGCTAATAACACTGATGATTATTACTATTATAAACAAGGTAAACATAAAGTTAAAAGAGAGTTCAGATTAGAAAGGAGCAGATGAAATGGCTAATACTGGCTTATTGTTTTGGTGGTTGTTTTGTTTTGTTTTGCAGACAAGATTTTGCTCTGTCACCCAGGCTGGAGTGCAGTGGCGCAATCATAGCTCACTGCAGCCTCAACCTCCTGGGCTAAAGTGATCCTCCCACCTCAGCCTCCTGAGTAGCTGGGACTAGAGGCACATGTCGCTATGCCTGTTAACTTTTGTATTTTTTGTAGAGATGTGGTTTCACTCTGTTTCCCAGGCTGGTCTCTAACTACTGAGCTCAAGGGATCCGCCTATCTTGGCCCCGCAAAGTGCTGCAATCACAGGCATGAGCCACCGCAACTGGCTAGTTGCTTTGTTATTTTGAAGCTTTACCTTAAAAATCTCTTTGGACTGAGAAGTAGGGCTTTTCCATGGTTGAAAGTTCAAATGTTTGGTAGCAGAATAGGATGGTTATAGTTAGCAATGGTGTATTGTATATTTCAAAGTAGCCAGAAGAGAGAACTTGAAATGTTCCCCACACATACGAATGATAAATACTCAAGGTGATGGGTACCCCAAATACCCTGACCTCATCATTACACATTCTATGCATGAAACAAATACCACATGTGCCCCATACATATGTAAAATATTATGTATCAATTGTTGCTCTGCATTTACCTGGTCAAAACACAGACAGAAAGCGGCATCCAAGCATTCTCAATGACTCATTGCAATCTTCCTTGGACTGTGGGTGAGGAAAGGGGACCCAGAAAGACACATACAATAAATATTTGCAGGATTCTTAGAAACTAGTAAATGAATTCAGGATTGTTACCTAGAGAGAGATGCATTTAGAGTTTCAGGCTTTAATCCCATAAAAATAACAGAGGCATCCAAAAATTAAACCCGTGCCACGGAGGAACAGGGCTGTGCCATAGAGGGTGTTTAGAGACCAGCAGAGTAGTCTACCCTTTGTTTTGTTTCAGAATGTCACAATCTAAAACAGTAAAGATCCTGCTGTCTTGCTCCCAGATGATATATAATTGTTTGAAAATAAGAATAATTTTTCATCATGGAAAGATGTTCTACTCAGGTGGGAGGAAATGGCTCTTCTTTCTGGAAGGAGGAGTTACAGCAAATAAAGAAATCGTGTGGTACATATACACCATGGAATACTATGCAGCCGTAAAAAGGAATGAGATCATGTCCTTTGCAGGGATGTGGATGAAATGAGAAGCGATTATCCTCAGCAAACTAACACAGGAACAGAAAACCAACACCACATATTCTCACTCATAAGAGGGAGCTGAGCAATGAGAACACGTGGATACATGGAGAGGAACAACACACCAGGGCCTGGTGGAGAGGTGGGAAGACGGAGAGCATCAGGATAAACAGCCAACACATGTTAGGCTTAATACTTAGGTGATGGGTTGCTAGGTGCAAACCACCATGGCACATATTTTCCTACGAAACAAACCTGCACATCCTGCACATGTGTCCTGGAACTTAAAATGAAATGTTTTTTAAAAAGCAAATCATGGCCTTGTTACCTTCCAGACTAAGAAGAAAGGTAAACTTAAAATATTTTAGCCATGTGACACCTTACTTTGTCATCAGCTGTGGTTATACATAGGGCTTCTTAAGTAGCATTCCCGATTATTATGAGAGATTTTTTGTAAGATGTAGGAGTACAGGCACAGAAAGGGAGACAGCTTGGGTTGTTTTTATCATGTAAGAAACCTGTTCAGAAATCAGAACTAATATTCCAGACAGCCACACTATATTATTTCTGAAAATTACTTTCCTTGCTTAAGGCTTTCTTGCCAGACTTCCAGAAATCACAGACTTAAGTTTCTCTAAGATGTCCTGCTGTGCTCCTAAAGCCTGACGACTTCATTAATGGCTCTCCCAGGTTAGCAACAACTTCCTTCTTGTCAAATCTCCTGGAGAGTGCTCGCTCCTGAATGTACACAACGTGTCCGAAGATTTTGACACTATGAGTCACCTCTTTAAAAAAAAAAAAAAGAAAAGAAAAACAAAACAAAACAGCAACAACAACAGCAACAAGAAAGAACCCAAGATTCCTTGTCTCAAGGCCCTGGAAAACTGGCACGTGAACACACAAAGAGTGAGCTTCAGAGTAGAAATGTAATAGGCGAAAAAAAAGAGCTCTCTGTTGCAAAGAGGGGTCCCGAGAAAGTGGGTTGCCAGTTCCAAGGTGAAAGGGGTTTTATAGATGAGCTTGTAGAGGCGATGTCTGATTTACATAGGGCATAAAAGATTGGTTGGACCAGGTATGCTATTTGCATAGCGTGAGAAAAACTGGTTAGGGCTAGATGTCTCATTAGTAGAGGGCATGAAAAGCTCTCTGCCCCCACCCTAATCTTTTACTATTCAGATGGGTTCTCTGCCTGACCGGCGCCATGTTGTCCGTCTCTATATTGCACATGTGGTAACAAAAAACGGAAGATGGAGCCTCCATGTTGGATATGCCTGGCCCCCAGGTAACCCTTTGCTATTGGCACAGTTGCCGGCATTCCCCCGTGCAAGCTTCCAGCTTGCTTATCTATGTTTGCAGTTGGATTTTTCAGGCTGCTCTTTGTTAGAAAAAAATAATTTCTCGGGGCTGCTTTTTGTTAGCAGGGAAGCCTTGCCGAGGACTCTTTTATCCTCACTATCTGCCTGAATAATTTTTTTCCATCTCCTGCATCACTGTTTCTCAGTTTGCTATATGGACCATTGTTTCCAGTCAGGTTGCAGAATTTGGGGTACGGGAGATTCTGTTATCAGCTCTTTATTTGCACCATGCAATCGCCAGTCCAGCCCTGCCCCTACTGTCCGGGCAATCACTGTTCTGATATTTTCATACCATAGATTGGTTTGGGCTATCATAGAATGTCATGGAAATAGAAACATGTAGTATGTACTTTTTCAGGAATAACCTGCAGGTAACAAATGCTCTATTTCTATCATTGTATCTGAGCAAAATGACATGAATGACTAAAAAAGCATATGGAGCGCAAGACTGAAGAAAAACGAAGTGAAAGTACTCACACTTCCTGATTTCAGGTTAAAGCTACAATAATCAAGACGTGGTATTGATGTAAGAATAGATACACCAATGAATGAAACAGAATACATCTTCCAGAAACAGATTCACACAAATATAGTCAAGAGGTTTTTTTATGTGCTGAAATGTATATAACATTTACCATTTTAACCATTTTAAAGTCCTCAGTTCAGAAGCATTAAGAATCAACAACGTTGTGTAACCATCACCACCATCCAGTTCCAGAATTTGTCATCATCCCAAACAGAAACTCTGTACCTATTATCAACAAAAAATTTTCATTACCCCCTTGCCCCCAGTCTCTGGCAATCACTATCGAACTTTCTGCTTCTATGAATTTGCCCTTTCTCAGTGCCTAATATGAGTGGAATAATACAATATGGGTCCCTTGTGCTTAGCTTATTTCACTTACTATAATGTTTTCAAGGTTCGTCCATGTTATGACATGTATCAGAATTTTATTTCTTTTCAAGCATGAATAATAGTCCATAATATGTCTGTACCACATTGTTTATCCATTCATCCGTCGATGGATATTTGGGGTTGTTTCTCTCTTTTGGCTATTGTAAATGACAGTGTTATGAACATTGGTGTATAATGTCTCTTTGAGTACTGCTTTGAATTGGTTGGGGTATATACTTAGGATCAGAGTTACTGGATCATATGTCAATTCTATGTTTCACTTTTCGAGGAACTGTCGAGCTGTCTTTCACAGTAGCTGCATCATTTTACATTCCCACCACAATGCATAAGAGTTCCAATTTCTCAAAATCTTTATCAACTATTAGTTTTATTTTTAAAAAATATGTAATAGCCATAGTAATGGTATAAAGTGATATTTCATTGTGGATTTGATTTGCATTTACCTAATGATAACTGATGTTGAGCATCTTTTCATGTGCTTATTGGCCATTTGCATGTCTTCTTTTGAGATATGTCTAATCAAGTCCTTTATCCATTTTTTAATTGAGCTGGATTTTTTTTTCTGTTATTGTTGAGTTGTAGGAGTTCTTTATATATTCCACATAAAAGTCCCTTATCAGATATTGATTTTCAAAATCTCTCTCCTATTCCATGAGTTTTTTGCTCTCTTAATAGTATCCTTTAATGTATAAAATATTTTAATTTTGATGAAGTCCAGTGTATCTATTTTTTTTCTTTTGTTGCCTGTGATTTTGTTGTCATTTTCAAGAAATCATTGCCAAATCTAATGTTATGAAATTTTTGCTCTGTGTTTTTTTCTAGATGTTTTATAATTTCAATGTTTCCATTTAGGTTTCTGATCCATTTCGAGTTAATTCTTATATGCGATATAAGATAAAGATCCAAGTTCATTGTTTTGCATGTGGATATGTGCTTTTTCCAAGCACCAATTATGAAGATAGTCAACCGATTTTTAACAAATACACTGAAGAAATTCAATGCAGAAAGGGTAGTATTTTCAAGATACAGTCCTGGAGCAGTTAGACATCCATATGCAATTCTGTGGGAAAATGTTAGTGTTACCCCATGCTGCTGTTCTCATGATAGTGAGTAAGTTCTCATGAGATCTGATGGTTTTATAAGGGGCTTTTCCCCTTCTTCTTGGCACCTCTCCTTCATGCCATCATGTGAAGAAGGATGCATTTGCTTTTCCTTCTGCCATGATTGTAAGTTTCCTGAGGCCTCCCCAGCCCTGAGGAACTGCGAGTCGATTAAAACTCTCTCCTGGCTGGGCGCGGTGGTTCATGCTTGTAATCCCAGCACTTTGGGAGGCTGAGGCCAGGTGGATCACTTGAGGCCAGGAGTTCAAGGCCAGCCTGGCCAATATGGTAAAATCCTGTTTCTACAAAAATAAATAGATAAATAAATAAAAAATAAGGTGAAAAAATGCTCTTTCTTGTATAAATTACTCAGTCTCGGGTATGTCTTTATTAGCAACATGAGAATGGACTAATACAGAGGTTTTGGAGATACTATCAAAAGGAAAATCTATGAAAGAAAAATTGGCAAGTTGAACTTTTCAAAATTAAGAACATAATTCTATTTACAGTAGCATCCAAAAGAATAAAATACCCAGGAGTCAATGTAACCAAGGAAGGGAAAGACTCATACACCTAAAACTATAAAACATTGAAAAAATGAAGAATACCTAAATAAAATGAAAGACATTATTCGTCCATAGATTAAACGACTTAATATTAAGATAGCAATTTTAGCAGTATTAGTGATCTACAGATGAAATGTAATTCCTATAAAAATTCCAACAATCTTTTATTCAGAAATGGGACAGACAGTCCTCAAGCTTCTATGGAACTGAAGAAGATTTCAAATAGCCACAACGATATTTTAAAAAGCAAAACAAAGTTGAAGGACTAAAACTTCTCAATTTTAACACTTCAACTTTATGGCGATATATAAATTCTACACACACAACAATGGAATAGAATTGAGTCTAGAAATAAACCCAAATATCTATGGACAATTGACTTTCAACAAGTGTGCCAAGATCATTTAATGAGGAAATAAAAGTATTTTCAACAAATGATGTTGGGACAACTGGACATCCACATGCTAAAGAATTAAGTTGGACTCCTACCTTATTCCATATACAAAAATTAACACAGAATATATTAATTACATAAAAATAAGAGCTAAAACAATAAAACCCTTAGAAGAAAACAATAGATTTCTGTATTTGACACCAAAAACATGGTAATAAAAGAAAAAATTGATAAATTAGACTTTATCAAAATGAAAAACTATTGTGCATTAATGACACTAACAAAAGGATAAAAATACAACCTACTGAATGAGAGAACATATCTGCAAATCTTGTGTCTGATAATGGTGTCATATGTAGACTATATAAAGAACTCTCACAACTTAGCAACAGAAAGACAAATAATCCAATTTAAAAGTGGGTAAAGGACTTAAATAAACATTTCTCAGATGAAGATATGAAAATAGCCAATGACCACATAAAAATATGTTTGACATCATTGGTCATTAAGGCAATGTAAATCAAAATCACAAGATCCCACTTTACATGCATGCGGACAACTATGTTAAAAAAAAAATTGAACATAACAAGTGTTGGTAAGGATATGGAGACATAGAAACCCTCATACATTGGGAATCTAAAATGGTGCAGCTACTTTGTAAAATAGTTTGATCGTTCCTCAAAAAGTGAAACATAAAATTACCATATGACTCCACAATTATACTCAGATTTATACCCAACAGAAATGAAAATATAAATAATCACAGAAACTTGTACATGAATGTTTATAGCAGCATTAAGCATAGTAACCAAAAGGTAGTGACAGCCCAAATATCCATCAATGGATGAAGGGATAAACGAATTGTGGTATATACATGCAATGGCATATTACTCAGACATGAAAAGGAATTAAATATCAATACATGCTACAACTAGGATGACTCTCAAAAACAGTATACTAAGTAAGAAGCAGTACACAAAAGGTCACAAATTGTGTAATTTTTTATATGAAATATCCACAATAGGCAAATACATAGAGACAGAAAGTAGATTAATGGTTGCCAGGTGATGGTGAGAGAATAGAATAAGTAATTACTTAAGAGGTTTGGGGTTTCTTCTTACATGAGGAGAAAGTTTCAAAACTAGAGAGAGACGGTGGCTGCACAACATTCTGAATGCACTAAATATCAATGAATTGTACACTTTAAAACAGTTAATTGCATGGTATATAAATTTCACCTCAACAAAATAAAGTCTCTTGCTTTGTTAAAAAGAACTGTTAAGAGAATGAAAATACGAAACGTAGGTGCAGACCAAAAATGGCAAAACAGATCTATGATAAACGACTTGTTTTAAAATGCACAAGAATGCTTAAAACCCAATAGAAGAAAACAAATGACCCAATTAAAAATGGGACAACATCCAGAATGGCTGAGAACCTCTAGAAATCTGTTCTTCCACAAAAGTAATTAGTACCCTGACCCCAAAAGTTGTCCAAATCAACATTTTCAGAGCTCTAGAAATTGAATAAGACTTGCAAAAACTCTAGAAGCTTTTATTCAAGAAAACCAACTGAATCTTGGCAAGAAAAGTGAACTTTGGGGCATTTTGACTTGCCCTAATCCCATCCTCCTCTGTCCAGCTTCACAGTAGCCATGGAAAACAACGGCTTCACAACTACAGTGTTTGTGAAAAACGCTGACAGCCTAGCAGCCACTGGAAGGGACAGAAGAGATTTGGAGCTCCCAAAAATCCATTCTTCAGGGATTATTATTACAGGCATACCACATTTTATTGCACTTAACTCTATTGCATTTCCTAGGTACTGCATTTTTTACAAATGTAAGGTTTGTGGTAACCCTGCAATGAACAAGTCTATGGACATTACTTTCCAACAGTATGAGCTCAAGTCGTGTCTCTATGTAAAATTTTGGTAATTACAATGACATTTCAAACTTTTTCATTATTGTATTTGTTATGGTGATCTGTGATTGGTGATCTGTGATGTTAGTATTTTAATTGTTTTCGGCGTGATGAGCTGCACCCATATTAGATGGCAAGCTTAATCAATAATGTTGTGTGTGTTCTGACTGCTGCGCCAATAAGCCATTATTCCATCTCTCTCCCTCTCCATGGGCCTCCCTATTCCCTGGTATACCACAATATTGTAATGAGGCCAATTAATAATCCTACAATGGCCTCCAGATATTCAAGTGAAAGGAAGAGTCGCATGTCTTTCACTTAAAAGCAAAAGCTAGAAATGATTAACCTTAGCAAGGAGGAAGACATATCAAAAGTTGAGACAGGTCAAAAGCTAGGCCCCTGTGCCAAACAGTCAAGTTGTGAATGCAAAGGAAAATTTATTGATGGAAATTAAAAGTGCCACTCCAGTGAACATACAAATGATAAGAAAACAAAACAGCCTTATTACTGACATGGAGAAAGCTTGAGTGGTCTGGATAGAAGGTCAACCAGCCACAACACTCACTTAAGCCAAAGCCTAACCCAGAGCAAGACCCTGACTGTCTTCAATTCTACAAAGCCTGAGAGAGGTGAGGAAACTGCAGAAGAAGAGTTGGAAGCTAGCGGAAGTTGGTTCATGAAGTTAATAAAAAAGAAGCCATGTCTATAACATAAAAGTGCAAGGTGAAGCAGCAAGTGCTGATGTAGAAGCTGCAGCAGATTATCCATAAGATCTAGCTAAGGGTAATTAATGAAAGTGGCCACACTAAATAAAAGATTTTCAGTGTTGATGAAACAGCCTTCCATTGGAAGAAGATGCCATCCAGGATTTTCATAGCTAGAGAAGAAAAGCCAATGCCTGACTTCAAAGATTCGAAGAACAGGCTGACTCACATGTTAGGGGCTAATGCAGTTGGTAACTTTAAGTTGAAGCCAACACTCATTTACCATTCTGAAAATCCCAGGGCCCTTAAGAATTATGCTAAATCCACTGCCTGTGCTTTATAAATGAAAGAACAAAGCCCGGATAACAGCACATCTCTTTACAGCATGGTTTACTGAATATATTAAGCTCACTATTGAGTCCTACTTCTCAGATGGAAAGATTTCCTTCAAAATATTACTGCTTATTGATCATGCACCCGGTCATGCAACAGCTCTGATGGAGATGTACAAGGAGATTAATGTTGTTTTCATGCCTGCTAACGCAGCACCCATTCTGCAGCCCATGGACCAAGGTAATTTCAACTTTCAGTCTTATTTAAGAAATACATTTCCTAATGCTATAGCTGCCATGGAAAATGATTCCTCTGATGGATCTGGGCAAAATAAATTGAAAACCTTCTGAAAAGGATTCACCATTCTAGACGCCATTAAGAACATTCGTGATTCATTGTGGAAAGTAAAAATATCAACATTCACAAGAGTTTGGAAGAAGCTGGTTTCAACTTTATGGATGACTTCGAAGGGCTTAGGACCGCAGTGTAGAAACTGTAGATGTGGTAGAAATTTGAAGAGAACTAGAATTAGAAATGGAGCCTGAAGATGTTACTGAATTGCTGTAATCTCAGGATAAAGCCTGAATGAGTAAGGAGTTGCTTCTTATGGATGAGAAAAGACTATGTTTTTTTCATATGGAATCTACTTCTGATAAGGATGCTGTGAACATTGTTAAAATGACAACAAAAGATTTAGAATATTACACAAACTAGTTGGCAAAGCAGCAGCAGGGTTTGAGACGATTGACTCCAATTTGGAAAGATGTTCTACTGTGAGTAAACAGCCTCATATGCTACAGAGAAATTTTTAGTGAAAGGAAAAGTCAATTGATGTGGCAAACTTCACTGTTGTCTTATTTTAAGAAAGTGCCACAGCCACCCCAAGTTTCAGCAACCACCACCTCCATCAGCCATTAACATCAAGGCAACACCTTTCTCCAGCAAAAAGATTACAACTCACTGTAGGCTCAGATAATTGTTAACATTTTTCAGCAATAAAGTATTTTTATCATGGTATGCAGATTGCCTTTTTAGACTTAATGATACTGCACATTTGATAGACTACAATGTATTAGAAACCTAACTTTTATTTTTATTTTTTGAGATAGGGTCTCACTCTGTCACCTGGGCTGGAGTGAAGTGGTGTGATTACAGCTCACTGCAGCCTCCAGTTCCTGGGTTGAAGTGATCCTCCCACCTCAACACCCTGATTAGGTGGGACCACAGGCATGTGCCACCACACCTGGCTAACTATTTTATTTTTTTGTAGAGATGAGGCCTCACGATATTGCTCAGGCTGGTCTTGAACCCCTGGGCTCAAGTAATCCTTCTACCTCAGCCTCCCAGAATGGTGGAATTACAGGCATGAACCATCTGTGGCCTCCCAAATGCTGGAATTATAGGCATGATTGTTATGTTACACTCAGCCTATAAACATAACTTTATATGCCCTGGGAAACAAAAATGTTTATGTGATTCACTTTACTGTAATATTCACTTCATTACAATGATCTGAAACCAAACCCACAATATCTCTGAGGCATGCTTATAGTTAGACTATCTGGAAGCTCAATGAAAAAGTCAATTGTCAGAGTTTTTCTCTATTTGATATGACTTAGGACTTGCTCTGTCTGAGCAGCCTTATCTCCAGGACATTCATCAAAAACAACCAGTGGTGGCTGGGCGCGGTGGCTCATGCCTGTAATCCCAGCACTTTGGGAGGCCAAGGCAGGTGAATCACGAGGTCAGGATATCAAGACCATCCGGGTCAACATGGTAAAACCCTGTCTCTACTACAAATACAAAAAATTAGCTGGGCGTGGTGGCACACTCCTGTAATCCCAGCTACTCCGGAGACTGAGGCAGGAGAATAGCTTGACCCCAGGAGGCGGAGATTGCAGTGAGCTGAGATCAGACCACTGCACTTCACCCTGGGAGACAGAGTGAGACTCTATCTCAAAAAAAAAAAAAAAACAGTGGTAACTGTTTAACGTTGTAGCTCCCTGAATCAGTGTTACCACTTGAGACTAACAAAAAGCTGACAAAAAAAAATAAAATAATACAGCCCGGGCGCGGTGGCTCAAGCCTGTAATCCCAGCACTTTGGGAGGCCGAGACGGGCGGATCACGAGGTCAGGAGATCGAGACCATCCTGGCCTACACGGTGAACCCCGTCTCTACTGAAAAATACAAAAAACTAGCCGGGCGAGGTAGCGGGCGCCTGTAGTCCCAGCTACTCGGGAGGCTGAGGCAGGAGAATGGCGTGAACCCGGGAGGCGGAGCTTGCAGTGAGCTGCCATCCGGTCACTGCCCTGCAGCCTGGGCGACAGAGCGAGACTCCGTCTCAAAAAAAAAAAAAAAAAAAAAAAATACAAATAAAAGGAATTGAGATGTCCTTTCTGCATTTGCAGGGCTATACAGATGCCCAAGAAAGGTTCAGTTTTCAACTCCGATTGACCTTGAGGCCCTGAGCAAGTAGAAGTGAGGTTTTCTGCAAGAAGAAAGTGAAAGCATAACAGGGAATTGAAGATATCCCCCAGCCCACACCCAGAGTACCCTGGCAAAAGCTGGAGGACATATTGATTCAAGGCATTTTAAGAAATGTGTGCCTGATTATTAGCTGACCCTTTATCGAACCTAGCAGTTACTTCAGTGGCCACACAGGATAAAGGATACAAACTTTCCAGAACTGTTTCAAGAAACAGCAGCAACAACTACTACAACAAAAGCGATAAACCCTGAGTTAGGGGAGGGGGATCTAACTTCCAGATTTTTCACATTATATTATTTTAAATACCCAATTTTTACAAGAGATTAACACACATTTTAAAAAAACATGAAAAAATGGTTCATGCACAAGAAAATATACAATGAAAAAGATAAAAAAGAAAAAGGAAAAAGTTGAAGAAATTATAGTGCAAAATGTCCCAAATTTGGTAAAAAAAAAAAAAAAAAAATTAATCTACACATGCAAGTAGGATAAACTCAAAGAGATCCACACCTAGACACATTGTAGTCAAAATGTCAAAAGCCAAACAAAATGACAGTATCTTGAAAGTTGCAAGAGAAAAGCAGTTTATTACATACAAGGAGTCCTAAATAATATGAACAGCTTATTTGTCATCAGAAACCATGGAGGCCAGAAGACTGTGGGATAACATATTCAATTAGAAGAAATATTAAAAGAAGTACTTAGGGTTGAAATGAAAGGACATTAGGCAGTAACTTGAATCCACAAAACTCAATAAAAAGCACTGGTAAAAGTAACTACATAGGTTAATATAAAAGACAATACAAATATATTTTTGCTTGTAACTCTTTTATTCTTCTACCTGATATAAAAGACAACTGCATAAAACGATGTTGATCAGCTAATAAAGCACAAAGATATAATTTGTACAGCAATAGTACAAAGGAGAGTAGAGGAAACTTGGTTGTACCGAAGCAAAGTTTTTACTATTGAAATTAAGTTGGTATTAATCTGAATTAGGTTGTTGTATTTTAAATTAAGATGTAAATTGTAATCACCAAAGGAATCATTAAGGAAATCTCAAAAATTAGCAAAAGGAGGTAAAAAGTAATTAAAATGGTATGCTACAAAATATGTATTTAACCCAGAAAAGGCAGCTAAGACAGAGTAGAGAAAAAAAGTAGGGGCGTATTAGGGTTCTCTAGAGGGACAGAACTGAGAGATATATATATAGTGTGTGAATATATATATAATTACTAAATATTAACTTACATGATTACAAGGTCCCACAACAGGCTGTCTGCAAGTTGAGAAGCAAGGAGAGCCAGTCCAAGTCCCAAAACTAAAGAACTTGGAGTTCGATGTTTGAGAACACGGGAGAAAGATGTAAGCTGGGATGCTATGTCAGTCTCTCTTTTTCACGTTTTTCTGCCTTCTTTATATTTGCTGGCAGCTGATTAGATTGTGCCCACTAGATTAAGGGTGGATCTGCCTTCCCCAGCCCACTGACTCAAATGTTCATCTCCTTTGCAACACCCTCATAGACACACCCAGCATCAATACTTTGTAACTTTCAATCCAATCAAGTTGACACTCCGTATTAACCGTCACAATGAGATATACAGTAAACAAATAGAAAAATAGGTGGAAATAGTATCTTATCAGTAAATTCATCAAATGCAAATGAACTAAGCACTTGAATCAAAAGGGAGAGACTGGCAGAATAGATTTTTTAAAAAATGATCCAATTCTATGTTCTCTCTAAAAAAAAAAAAAAAAAAAAAAATTCAAAGAAAGACACAATTGAGTTGAAAATAAAAGAATGAAAAAAAGGTATACCATGCAAATAGCAACCAAATGACACCTTAAGTGGCTATACTAATCTCAGAAAATGTAGACATTAAGACAAAAATTATTCCTAAAGACACTGAGGACATTTTATAATAAGAAGGGAAGCCCGTCAGGAAGACATACAATTATAAACAGATATATGTACCATGCAACAGAACCCAAGAACACATGAAGCTGAAACTAACAGAATTAAGGAGAAACATAATTTAACAACAACAGAGACTTCAATACCCTAATTTCAAAAATGTACAAAACTACACCAAAGATGAACAAAGAAAGAGAAAACTTGAACAACACTACTTACAGAGACCTGTAGACCATTTGAGAAAACAGCAAAATATACCTTCTTCCTAATATACATAGGAACATTCTCTAGGAAAGACTACGTGTCAGGCCACTAAAACAAACTTCAATACATTTAAATGAAATAAAATTATACAGAGTATGCTCTCAGAACAAAATGGAATATAAACAGAAATCAATGACAAGAGGAATTTTGGAAAATTCACAAATATGTGGAAATTAGACACAACACTAATAAATGACCAATGGGCCAAATATGAAATCCCAAGGGAAATTAGCGAATAATTTGAGATGAAGGGAAACAAAAATACTGCATACCAAAACATATGGGAAGCAGCTAACTCAGTGCTTAAATGGATACTTATAGCTATGAACACCTACCTAAAACGAAAGATTTCAAATTAAAAACTTGATCTTCTACCTTAAGAAACTAGAAAAGAAGAGCAAATTTAAGGCAAAACAGCAGGAAAAAAAAAAGAAATTATTAAGATCAGAGTGTAAATAAATGAGATTGAGAATAGAAAAACAATAGAGAAAATCAACAAAGCCCAAAATTTTTTTATTCGAAAGCATTGATAACATTGTCAAAAGTTTCACTAGACTGAATAAGAAAAAAAGAGAGAAAACTCAAATTACTAAATCAGGAATGAAAAGAGGACATTAGTTCTGACATTACTGAAATAAAAAGAATTGTAAGAGATTGCTATGAACAATTGTACTTCAACATATTAATATAGGTGAAACAGATTTCTACAAAGATAAAAACTACCAAAACTGACTCAGGAAGAATTACAATCTCTGAATAGATGTATAAAAAGCAAAGTGATTAGACTGTTAATAACAAAACTTCTTACCAAGAAAGCCCAGTCCCAGATAGCATCATTGATGAATTCCACCAAATATTTAAAGATGAATTAACATGAATCCTTTACAAACTCGTCGAAAAAATGTATACATATAGGAGCACAGGGAACACTTTCCCAACTCATTCTATAAGACCCATATTATCCAAAGATATCACCTGTTTAATCATGAGAGTAACATCAGATATACTCAAATAGAAGAACACTAAGCAAAATATCGGGCCATTAAGTGCTCCTCAAAATTGTCTAGGTCATTGAAAACAAGGAAAGTCCAGGAAATGGTCACAGCCCAGAGGAGTTGAAGGAAACATGATGACTAAATGTAACATGGTATTCTGGATGGGACCTTGGGACAGAAAAAGGACATTAGGTAAAAACTGGAAATCTGAGGCCAGCTGTGGTGGCTCATGCATGTAATCCCAGCACTTTAGGAGGCCGAGGCCAGTGGATCACGAGGTCAGGAGATGGAGACCATCCTGGCTAACACAGTGAAACCCCGTCTCCACTAAAAATACAAAAAATTAGCCGGGCTTGGTGGTGGGTGCCTGTAGTCCCAGCTACCCGGGAGACTGAGGCAGGAGGATGGCATGAACCCGGGAGGCGGAGCTTGCAGTGAGCCGAGATGGCACCACTGCACTCCAGCCTGGGCAACAGAGCGAGACTCCGTCTCAAAATAAATAAATAAATAAACAAATAAATAAATAATATGAGTAAGGTACAGACTTGAGATAGTAATAATGTAGCAACATTGGTTCTTTAATTGTGGCAAATGTTCCATAGTAATATAAGATGTTAATTATAAGGTATGGGGTACTTGGAAACTGTGTACTGTCCTCATAATTTTTTCTGTAAATCGCAAACCTTTCTAAAATGAAAAGTTTATTTTTTCTTTTTAAAAGCATATGGAACATGGCAACCATATCCTTTAGTAATGTTGCCAGATTGCCTGATTTTCTACATAACTGACTTGATTGTAATGTGAAATTGTGGGGAAGCTCTACTCAAGAATCCACGGCTCAGCTGGAGATCATAAAGGATGAATTTGTAACATGGAGCTAACTCTTCACAATTGAGACACACTTGTTACCAAGAGATGAAAATGACTGTAACATCATGTATGGAGTTGGTAAGCTGGAGAGTTTTTAGAGAGCATCATCTCAGACCTTTCACTCTAGAAAAATACTTGGATGAGACTGGACATGGCAGCTCATGCCTGTAATTCCAGCACTATAGGAAGCAGAGGTGGGAGGAACACTTTAAGCCCAGGAGTTCAAGACAAGCCTGGGAGCCTGGGCAACGTAGGAAGACCCTGTCTCTACGAAGTAATAATAATAATTATTATTATAGCCAGTCTTCGTGGTGTGCACCTGTAGTCCTGGCTACTCAAAGAGGCTGAGGTGGGAGGATTGTTTGAGCCCAGGAGGTAGAGATTGCAGTGAACCATGATTGTGCCATTGCACTCTAGCCTGGATGAGAGAGCAAAACCTTGAGAGGAAGAAAGAAAAAGAGAGAGAGAGAGAGAGGGAGAGAGAAGGAGGAAGGGAGGGAGGGAGGAAGGAAGGGAGGGAGGGAGGGAGGGAGGGAGGGAGGAAGGAAGGAAGGGAGGGAGGGACGGAGGGAGGGAGGCAGGGAGGGAGGGAGGGAGGGAGGGAGGGAGAGAGAAAGAAAAATACAAAAATATATGGACGATTTTCACAAATCATGAACCTCATTTTGAGGGATAAGAAATCTGTAAAAATGCAGTCATATGTGATGCTGCCTTTACCTCCCTGACAGTAATGTACATCCATTTCTAGAGTTGAAACTTCGCTATTCAGTACAGTTGTAAGCACATGCAACATTGCTCTGCCAGGAGAAAAGATCAAAGGCAGGGGAAAATTTTTCAAAGATGAGAGATTTTCAATATGTATGTATAAAAAGCGTAAAAAGCCACTGGTTTGCGTGGTTTGTGTCTCTGTGAATTTCACTATTTTCACAGGTTATTTTCCAGCGTTTAATCCTCAAGCTAAATCCAGATGACAATATCTTTCAATATATTTCTCCTTAGGAATAACTTAAATTCTTCCTCTTTTCTATTTAAATGCTAATCACTTTGGCACTGTTAAAACATGGAGTGATAACTGATTTAATTATTTTTTCACCATCATGATTAATGGTTATTCAAAGTTTGTCCATTGTGCAAGGCACCATATTAAGCCTGCATGTCTAATTTCTTCACTCCCCTCCACCCACGCATACACAATGGGTTAATATTTTCTTATTTTATAGATAGCCTTCAGCATAGAGTTTTTCTGAGTCTCAATTAATTCTGCTACAGAACTGAGACAATGGTGTTAAAGTCAGGTTGACAAAGAAGCAATGAAAATTCAAACATGTTGTTATTGATATGGATGAGCATGTTACCGAATTATAAGAAGTGATATAATTTCAAATCACTCCTGGCACTTCAGATCTTATTGGATCTATATTCCATGAACATTCGCATTAGGATTTTTCAAAAAGATATGGTGGTACTATAACCCTATTTCAGAACTATGAGTACATTCTTTCCGTCTAAATTTCATCAGTCTGAATACCTAAATGCTACTTAGGTGTCTGTAAGAAATCTATCAATATCAGAAATTTGGTGACTTGCCTTCCTATTAATGTTTAAGCAAATACAACTTCTTTTTAACTAAGGGACCTTTACTCAGAGCCTAGAAATTTAAGACAGATCTTCAAAATAAAACATACAAATTATAACTGAATTTTAATATAAAATTGCCGTTCCAACTCTGCTGAAGATCATGGATAAATACATGTTCTGTAACGAACAGGTGGTAGCAGAGTCACCAAAGATATGTGATTTGGGGGAGGCTACCTGAATTATTATTTTTTTAGTTACATATTTATTTCCACAGAGTATAAAATGTCTATCATATCCTTCTATCGTAATACGCAAAGTGATTTGAGTACTTTTAGGCCCTAGAGATATTTATGGAAATTAGTTTGTCACAGGTACTAGGGAATTATCCCAAAGAAATTAGAATTTTCTGAGCTATTGTTATCAGTGACTGAGGTCCAGGGAAACCAATTTGCTTCCTGACACATTGTCTGATTCAGGGATTGAATGACTCACACCAAATTGGAGAGCTGAAAGTAATGTGCATGCTTAATTCCAAAGATAAGCTAGGCTCTTAGTTCAAAGACAGCCGGCAGAAGTGGCTGGCAAATGAAGAAGACTATTAGTGAAGTTTAAATTGTGAAGTCTGAGTTGAGGACTATGATTACGTATGGACCAGTCAGTCCCAATTACTCACTAAGTAAGCTAGTTTTCCCCTGTGTTTCCTTCATGCATTCTGACAGTAGCTATCTAATGAAGCTGTGGGAAGGATGTGAAGAGAAACCTAAACAATCAGCATTTCAGGTTGGAATCCTAGGTCAGTACATGAAGGCTGCTCTCACCTCCTGTCCCACCTTCACCCCCTGCTGCTGAGTTGGAAAGATGACCGAAAATTTTATAGACTTCAGAAGTGAAGGGAATAATGAAACTACAACAGGCAGAAATAGCATAGGCAAAACAGACCCTCTAAAATTTCCCTTTTCATTTTACTTTAAGAAACTCTGATATTCCACTAATTTAGAAATGCATTCAGAAAAAAAAAAAAAATCATCCTTTTAAAAAAATTGAGCTATTTCTGGGATGTTGAAGAGCTATTACTGTGAAAGTAATTAGTTGAGAATTAATGTGCATGGCTTCTAATGCCTAATGGAGATCAAAATGTGCCAAAGGAATGAGCATTTTGATAAGGGGCAGTGTGGGAAATGATTTTGGAGTCTGGGTGCCTTTGGAAAAAGGATCAAGGACAGCATGGAGAAGGGTTCAGAAAACAAGGTGAGAAAGACCAATACCAAATACCAAATATTTTAATTTAGGCTTGTCCTGTATTCAAGAAAAAATGATGAAATAGTCTTCGCAATATTCTTTGATATCAACTCAACCCATACTCTTATAGAGGAACTAAATGGTTCTTCCCGAACCTGAGACCGTAAACAACAAAGCTGGTGGAAAAACTATGTTTGAGTTCCAAGCAACCAATTTGTATGTGAACTTAAGCCCTCATGAGTAATGTGAGGGCTGGGTTGCTCACCCATCTTTCACAGGAAACTCCTTAACCAAATATTGTTTCTCCTGTGTTTATGTTTATTTTGTTCTTAGTGACTAATGGTGCCAAAGAAGGTTAGTTATTCTGCATGATTGCTGCTGTCCGAGCTGGCATTTCGTGATTAGAGATGACCAGCTGACTCAAATAACAAGAGCCCATTTCTATCATTCATTGAACTTGTTTCTGGGAAAGGAGAAAGAGGAGGCCAAGGGAACAAGATGCCCTGATCAGGTTCAGAGGCAAAAGCTGAGGGAAATATTAATAAACCCAGGGGGAGATTGCTTCTTTCCCAGGCCCAGAACTGGATGTTTCTGTAACTGAGAACGGCTCACAAATGGTCTATTCTTACGGAATTTTTGCTTCAGTTGTTTCAGAATCACATTAGAGATCTTGATATTTGATTGTTTTCTCTCAAATGTACTGAGACTTCATTTAAATTTTATTATTTAAAATTATTTTTAGTTAATTCAATAAAGTCAAAGTTAATGGTAATAAGGAGAATAATCCATAAAACAGCTGATAATTTCTTAAGGTTAAAAATAAAGACAAATATTTTAGAATAGTAGATTCTCTAGAATGAGTCCCACATTTGTCTCCTAAAATAAGAAAACGTGAGTTTATCTCCTCAAACGAGATGATCACTTGCATAATATAAGACCATTAATTCTGTTAGAAAATAGTGTTTATTGACTAGAATACTCTTTTTTTTTTTTTTTTTTTTTTTTTGAGACAGAGCCTTGCCCTGTCAGCCAGGCTGGAGTGCAGTGGAGTGATCTCAGTTCACTGCAACCTCCACCCTCCAGGTTCAAGCAACTCTCCTGCCTCAGTCTCCTGAGTAGCTGGGATTACAAGCATGTATCACCATGCCCAGATACTTTTTGTATTTTTAGTGGAGACAGGGTTTCACCATGTTTACCAGGCTGGTCTCAAACTCTTGACCTCAAGTGATCCACTCACCTCAGCCTCCCAAAACACTGGGATTACAGGAGTGAACCACCACACCCGGCCTAGAATACTCTTAAACCCAATTCCTCAACCTGTAAGTTTAAGGTGAACTTGAAATAGACAGACAAGCAGCTGAATATGTGAGTCAATAGATGAAAACTATCTTCGAAACCATCAAAGGATGTCATAGATAAAATAATTACTACTAATTAAGTGTGTATTGAATACATATGAGTAGAAGAAGCTTTGCATTGATAGGGTGAGAGAATATGCCCTCAACAGTAGCCAGTTCATTTATCAGTAGAGATTTGTTGCGTCCCTACGTTTGCACATTGTGCTCACATTAATAGTCATCAGAATATTTATTTATTAATTTTAAGGAATTGGCTCATGAAATTACGGAGGCCGAGAAGTCCCAAGATCTGAAGTCAGTAATGCAGCAATGTGAAGATCCTAGAGAGATGATGGTCTAGTTCCAGTGCAAGCTCAAAGTCCTGAGAACCAGGAGAGCTGGTGATGTAAGTTCCAGCCTGAGTTCAAGTCCGAAGGCAGAAGAGGAGTGATTTCCCAGCTCAGTGACAGTAAGAGAGAGCAAATTCTTCCTTATTCAGCTTACTTCATTCAAATTGCCCTCCCTAGTGTAGATAGGACTGGATGGTCAGTCCCATCCAGAAACACACTTACGACATACCTAGAATAATGTTTCACCAAATAGCTGGCCCAGTCTGTTTGACACACAAAAAATTAACCACCACAGTCACTATACACTGGCTATGTTCTACTTGGCAGAATAGAATCTCTTCAATATCTGTGGTAAGTCTACCTCTGAGTTCTGATTCTCAATACTTCAAAGCCTGCTTGATCCTACTGCTGGTCACCAAAGCTCACCAGACCACTTCCTGTGATTTAACATTTTTGGTTAGCTACACTGAAAGGAATCTTTCTGTTACTGTTTAAATAAAAAACATTTGTACATGCAGAATTAAGAAAAGTTTGAAATAGTTGAAAATGGACCAATAAGAGAAACTTTTTGATTTTAACAAGAATGGTGTCTAGAAGTCATGAGCCCATGATTTGTTAATTTAGGTCCTTAAGGAAGGCACATTAACTCCAGGTGTCAAGAGGACACCACTGAGCACACTGCACCTGCAGTATTCCAGGTGGCTGACCTCTGGGCTATGATCATGCATGTGAAAAACTGCTTGTAGGTACAAATACACTAATTGTAGCGTGTCTTCCATATCATCTACTGTCCTGTCCAGCAACAGAGACCCTTTGAGCTGAATTCAAAGACGATCAGGTAAAACATCATTCCCACCATAGTAACTCTCATTCAACATCATCCAACAAAGAGCTCTTGGAACCTTTTTTTTTTTTTTTGAGATGGAGTTTTGCTCTTGTTGACCAGGCTGGAGTGCAATGGCATGATCTCAGCTCATGCAACCTCTGCTTCCTGGGTTCAAGAGATTCTCCTGCCTCAGCCTCCCAAGTAGCTGGGACTACAGGCATGTGCCACCGCACCTGGCTAATTTTTTGTATTTTTAGTAGAGATGGGGTTTCACCATGTTGTCCAGGCTTGTCTCAAAGTCCTGACCTCAGGTGATCCACCTGCCTTGGCCTCCCAAAGTGCTGGGATTACAGGCATAAGCCACCAATGCCCAGCCAAGGAACTTTTTTGAGATACATCAGTGAACAAACTGAGCAACGATGGGATTCATATTTGAGAGGAGTAGAAAGAGGGGAACACACTGACAATAAACAACAATCTATTTTAAAAATAAGGACATGATATAATATGTTACAAGGGGGACAGGCTATATAAAAAAGCAACAGTGAAGTAGGTAAAGAGAGATCAGGAGTGTTAGCAGAAAGGATGAAGTTTTGAATAAGGGTAAGGCAGGCTTACTTGAGAAGGTAATGGGGTTAAGAAAGATATGAAGGAGGTGTGGGAAGATCCCTTGAAAATATCTTGGGAAGAACTTTCCAAGGATAGAGAAAGCCAGTGCAAAGACTATAACCTGGAGCTTGCTTTTTATTTATACCCATCAAGATTTCCATTTATTTATTCACTTGACAACCATTAAATACCCATCAAGATTTCCATTCATTTATTCACCTGACAACCATTAAATACTTACTGAACAGTTACCATGTGCTTAGCACATTTTAGGCACCTAGGACAAAGTTCCTGCCCTCACAAAGCCTATAATATGGAAAATAATTGATATGGTTTGGCTATGTCCCCACCCAAATCTCATCTTGAATTGTAGCTCCCATAATTCCCACAGGTTGTGGGAGGGACTTACTGGGAGAGAATTGAATCATGGGGGCAGTTTCCCCTATACTGTTTTCGTGGGGGAATAAGTGAATAAGTCTTACAAGATCTGATGGTTTTATAAGAGGCTTCCCCCTTCACTTGGTTCTCATTCTGTCTTGTTGGCCGCCATGTAAGCCATGCCTTTCACCTTGTGCCATGACTGTGAGGCCTCCCTAGCCACGTGGAACTGTGAGTCCATTAAACCTCTTTTTCTTTGTAAATTACCCAATCTCAGGTGTGTCTTTATCAGCAGTGTAAAAATGGACTAATGCAACAATAAATCAGTTAATAACTATATAACTCATTTATATACTTATAAAGGAGGTTGCAGTGAGCAGTGATGTCAGATGGTAAGAAGTATAATAAAGAAAATTAAGTGAGGTAAGGAGACAGAGAGTGACAGAGGTGCTACCCCAGGTAGGGTGGTCAGGGCAGACTTCCTAAAGGAGGAGTCATTTGGACTGACATCTGAATAAAGTAATGGTGCAAGCCATGTGCATGTTTAAGAGGGAGTGTGTGCCTGGAAGAAGGAATAGCAGGTGCACATGTCCCAAGAACAATGACTGGGGTACAATTAAAGAAGACAACCAAGAGAGCTAATGTGGCACAGCCAGAGTGAGAAAAAACAGCCAGTGATATGAAGATGTAGCACCTCTAGACAATGGTAAGGACTTGAGCTTTCACTCTGAAGGAGACAGACAACATGGAAGCCTTGGGAATTTGAGAGCCAGGGTGTGACATGATCTGACTGGTGTTTGAAGAATCACTGTATAGGCAATATTGAGACTTGCCACTATAGGGTGGCAAGTTCGGAAGAAGAGAGGACAATTTGGAGGCTGTTGGGAATAGTCCACATGAGAGATGTTAATGACACAGACTAGAATAGTAGCAGGAGAGAGGTTGAGAAGTGCTACTTTTTCCATCTATCTTGAAGGTGGTGTCAACAGCATTTATTGATAGGGCGAATGTGGGAGTCGGAGGAAATCAAGAGAATTCAAAAGCTGACTGCAAAATGAATCTGATCCACTGGGTGGTTGGTGGTGAAATAGAAAGTGGCACTCAAGAGAATGGAGCAGACCGGGGTGGGGAAGGATCATGATTCTGGTTTTGAACAGGTTTGGTTGGAGATGCCTATTAGATGCCTCAGAGAAGAGAGTGATCAGATGGGAGATCCGTGACACTGAGGTTAGGAGAGGGTCGGAGCCGGGATTTAAATTTGGGAATCACCAACATATAGATGTGATTTACAGTAACGGGAAGAGAATGTCTATGGAATGAATGTAGATAGAGATGAGAAGAAACGTGAGACCTGAGCCCTGGAGCACTCTAATGTTTCATAAATTGGGAAAAGAAGGAGAATCTAGCAAAAAAAAAAAAAAAAAAGACGGAGAAGAAACAACCGTGGAGGTAGTAGTAAACAAGACAGTGCTCTGCTTCAGAAGGAAAGGCAGATCCTTCTGCAAAATGGACCTGAGACACCAAAGTAGAGGGCAGAGAATTAAGTATTGGCTTTGTACTGCGGAAGTCCCCGTATCCTGGATAAGAGTGATTACTTGGCGAGATGTGGATGAAGACCATCGACATGTATTCAAGAGAGCATTGGAAGTGAGAAAGTGTTACGGGCAGGCAAAGACAGATCTTTTAGAAAATTTCACTATATCAGGAAAGAAAGAAATGAAACATTCGCTTTAAAAGGAGATGAGAAGAAGGAAGCCTTTGTTTAACTTCTTGGCAGGAATGTCATCGTTGAGGAGGTGAGAAGACCTGGGATTCAGTGCCTGGTGGAGAGACTGACTTTAGGTAAAGCTATGGACAATTTGTCCTTGTCATAGGAAGGAAGGCAGGGTTATGGGCCAAGATGCAGATGTAGTTGCCAATTTAAAGGTAGCAAGAATTGAAAGTTCTTTTCTAAGCACTTCCATCATCTTAGAAAAATGATAAACAGGAACTAGCTGGGAATAAGGAGGGGTGATATGGTTTGGCTGGGTCCCCAGTCAAATCTCATCTTGAATAATAGCTCCCATAATTCTCATGTGTTGTGGGAGGGACCTGGTGGGAGATAATTGAATCATGGGGGCGGTTTCCCCCATACTGTTCTCATGGTAGTGAATAAGTCTCAAGAGATATATGTTTTTATAAGGGGTTTCCTCTTTTGTTTGGTTATTCTCTCTTGTCTGCCGTCATGTAAGACATCCCGTTGCTCTTCCTCCATCTTCTGCCATGATTGTGAGGCCTCCCTAGCCATGTGGAACTCTGAGTCAATTAAACTTCCTTCTTTTATAAATTATCCAGCCCTGGATATGTTCTATAATTTGAGAAAAGAAGTGAAAATGGACTAATACAAGGGGGAAGGAAGAGTCTTGGGAGAGAGGAGAGAATAGTCTTCTGGGAGTGACACGATCAAGGTCAGCAGACAATGCTGGGGTCCCCTTGCAGTTTGAGTTCATACATTCACAACCATACAGCAAGAAGGATTATGTTTTTCTCCAACTGTTTTCAGTTCTTTGGATACAAAAGTGGACTAGGCAGAGAAGTGGGTTGAATCCACAGAGGTTTTGTCACATGTGCTAGGGCAGAGGGAGAGAAGGACAAGAGATTTTGTCATAATGCAAGGGAATTATAATGATGGGCCATGGACTCTAATCTGAGGAAGAAGAGAAATGAACCCTGAAGGGAGATTAAAAACATTGGAAGGGTAGCATGAGTGAGTTGGAAATCTATTGGGGTTGGGTGCGGTGGCTCAAGCCTGTAATCCCAGCACTCTGGGAGGCCAAGGTGGCAGATCACTTGAGGTCAGGACTTTGAGACCAACCTGGCTGACATGGTGAAAGCACGTCTCTACTAAAAATTCAAGAATTGCCTGGTCAAGGTGTCGTGTGCCTGTAGTCCTAGCTACTCAGCAGGCTGACGCGCAAGAATCGTTTGAATCTGGGAGGTAGGGGTTTCGGTGAGCCGAGATCATGCCACTGCACTCCAGCCGGGGCAACAGAGTGAGGCTGCAGCTCAAAAAAAAAAAAAAAGAAAAAGAAAAAAAAGAAAAAGAAAGGAAGGAAGGAAGGAAGGAAGGAAGGAAGGAAGGAAGGAAGGAAAAAAGAAAAAGAGAAAGAAAAAAGAAAAAGAAATCTTCTATTGGAATTTCACAAATTACTCAAGGAATTCTTAATGCAATTGAAAGCATCAAAATTGCTTATTTTTGGGAGATGAGAGCATAACATCAGAAAAATTTCTTTTTCTCCTACTCTTCTTCCTCTTTTTCCACCTCCTTCTTTTCTTTTAGCAATTTCACACATGTCAAAAAGTGAAATAGACTATTCACTGATGAAAAGGTGTAAATCCTGTGAATTGACTGTCTCTAGTAAAGGCACCTAAACACCCACTATTTCATCCAGAATGTGAAAACCTGTTAATTGGGTTATCTTTCCAAAAAATTATACTAAAAAAGGAAGTTACAAATCATGTAAATTCAATAAAATTGCACTGGAACGATGCAATGATGCAATCCTATTGGTTGCTGCAATTCTCAGCACAGGGAAAGTTTCGCTCAGGCAGAAAGAGCCCCATGAAGTCAGGAGCAGATGACCACATTGCTCAAGTTCATTTCCATCTCCCCGTGCGGGCACAGCCTGAGTCACAGCTCAGTCCTGAGTTAGGTACTTACAAAGGCAAATTAACCATTTCAGGTCAGCAGGGTATCATTGCACACATAGCAACAATGATTTTAAAAGTGCTAAAATTGGCTTGCATTGACAATAGGCTTTCCAAGCCAGAAGGAATCTGCTATGATGCAGAAGAGGGCTCAGTGGCTCACGGCACCCCATGAAGTCAACAGCATCTTAGAAAATATTTGAACCAAGCACAACAAAGTGATCATTTGAGTTCCCCCAAGATGACCTAATTTTATACATGGTAAGGAGGGGCTTAGAGATCATAACTATAAGCTACAAATCTGATCTAGAGAGACTTTGGTAATTTTTTAAAATCTCTTTTATTTATGCTTTGCTGAGCTATATTCCCTGGAATATAAGGATTAGATCAGAGACATTTATGGAAGGAAACTTATATATTCTAGGTTGGTATTTGAAAGTTTAAATTGCAATTCTCCTGCCTCAGCCTCCCAAGTAGCTGGGATTACAAGCATGCGCCACCACACCTGGCTATTTTTTTTTTCTTTTCTTTTTTTTGTTTTTTTGAGATGGAGTCTCACTCTGTCACCCAGGCTGGAATGCAGTGGTGCAATCTCAGCTCACTGCAACCTCTGCCTCCCAGGTTCAAGCGATTCTCCTGCCTCAGCCTCCTGAGTAACTGGGACTACAGGCGTATACCACCATGTCAAACTGATTTTTGTATTTCTTTTAGTAGAGACGGGGTTTCACCATATCGGCCAGGCTGGTCTCGAACTCCTGACCTCATGATCCGCCCGCCTCGGCCTCCCAAAGTGCTGGAATTACAGGTGGGAGCCACCGCACCCAGCCTAATTTTGTATTTTTAGTAGAGACTGGGTTTCACTGTGTTGGTCAGGCTGGTCTTGAACTCCTGACTTCAGGTGATCCACTCGCCTCGGCCTCCCAAAATGCTGGGATTACGGGCATGAGCCATCACTTGAACCCGGGAGGCAGAGGTTGCAGTGAGCTAAGATTGCACTATTGCACTCCAGCTTGGACAACAACAGCAAAACTCCGTCTCAAAAAAAAAAAAAGTATAAATTGCATAAGCTATAAAATTGTGCCATCCCCAGTAGCCTGTATAAGTCTTAAAAACTCTCTCCTTAGAAACGTTCTGTGTTCTGAAATCACACTTTCATCTGTCCCTCAAGGCCATGAACATTGGGTCCAAAACTCCCAACCTTTCTACTCCTCCCTTCCATGAAGAAGGGAGCTGTGACATGAGTCACCCCACCACGGACAAGATACTTCTCATATATGTCTGATACATAGCAGAGGTAGGTGTTGTTCTACCTTCATTTGGCAGGACAGGAAACTGGGTGTAAAATGTTTGCCCAAGTCACTGATCAACCAAGTACCTGAGGTGGGATTCAAACTCAGGCTTATAAATCTGACTGACTGAAAAAGTCTCTTGCGACCAGGCGCCGTGGCTCATGCCTGTAATCCCAGCACTTTGGGAGGCTGAGGTGGGCTAATCACTTCAGGTCCGAAGTTCGAGACTAGCCTGGCCAACATGGTAAAACCCCGTCTCCACTAAAAATACAAAATTAGCTAGGCGTGGTGGCACCAGTTACTCGGGAGGCTGATGCAGGAGAATCTCTTGAACCCAGCAGGCAGAGGTTGCAATGAGCCAAGATCGAGCCATAGGACTCCAGCCTGGGTGACACAGCAAGACTCTTTCTCAAAAACAAAACAAAACAAAAAAAACTTTCTAACTGTTTTGTAAGTGTGAACATCCTCAAACCCCACATCCTTGGAAAACCCCATGGGACCACCTGTACTCGCATGATGGCTGCCTTCTCTAGCATCTTGTGGTTACAACGCATTTCAGGTAAGAGCACAGGCTTTCTGGTCAGGAAGACTTGAGGTGAGTCCCAGCTCTGTCATGTCTTAGCTAGGTGACTAGCTCTTAGCTATTAGGTTGGTGCCATTATTTTTAATGGCAAGAACTGTAGTTACTTTTGCACTGAACTGAAAGCCTCTGTTTCATTCAAGAAAAAAGGAGAAGTTACACTGTTTCTTTCTTTATAGGATTATTGTACAGATTGAATGAGATAATGAATACAAAGGATTTAGCACATGCCTTAAAAATGTATTTTAGATTATATTTTTTAAATGACAGCTATACAAATTAGATTACCATTATTTTAACAGTTCATCTTATTCATTCTTGTGACATCTATTAGTTGTTTTTTATTTAGCCTTTCAACCACTGTTGTCTCTCTGACTTGTTTAAAAGCCTTTTAAGCTTGGATCGTGTCTTTGTTCCTTTGTATCCTCTTACACATAGCGCAGGTTTTCCGAAAATATTTGTTGAGTTGATTTCATTTCATAATGTGTTCTCTTTAAATAGCAACCAGAAGCACAATTCAAAATAAACTGTGGATTTTGATAATGAGTTTATTTTCTTGTGATTCGTGGCTCTTTGTCTTGCTTTTGTCCTCCTGAGACTATGTTTTGAGATAACACTTGGGGGCAGCATTGAGTCAGTCTGCGCTTCCCCTGTTGTGAACTAGAAGGAAATATGAAATCCAAAGGTAGGGGCTGACAGATAGGAAATGAATAAGTCTCCAAATACGTCAGTGGCTTTAAAATGACTGTGCACTTTGCTACAGAAATCTATTTAAAAGCAGCACACCCTTCTGCAGGTCTCAGGGGAGCTCTTGAGGATAAATGACTTGTTTTCTCTCTAACCCTGGGGGGCAATGCAAACTGTAAGACGTTTAACCATTTACTCACACAGCAAAATGGAGCAAACCTACAAGCTACATTATAAAGGAAGATAAATTTAGCATGCATTTATGATGTGAAAAAGCACAGCTACTGCTCTGGTTGTTTAAATACTACCTCAGTAATTGCAATCAATTAAGTCAGTTCAATGAAACAGTGAATTAAAATTTTCCATTAGCCCGATTTTTGCCCTACAATACTAAAGAGAAGAAAGGTAAATGTAGTAGCACAGCAAGTTGATAGCAGAGGTTTATTTGGTTAAGCAACTTTTTAAAACGTCCTCTGCCCTGCACAGATGTTATCCAGTCTCCTATAGCTACAATTACCTCACTACAAATATATGCTTAGCTAATCTGTCAATGTTCAGAATCTTTGCCTCTAGGTACTGCAGGATTCTTACCAGTTATAGTAAAACTAGTGTGCCAATTATCTGATAAAATAAAGTAGACTTAGGTATTTCAAAAAAAATTTTTTTCTAATGGTACAAAAAAACTCATAGAAGACACCTTTTTTTTTTTTTTTTTTTTTTAGCAACTTGGCCCTGTCTCTACCTCTCACCAGAATCTGAAGAAATTGCATATATTTTTGTACCAATAGGGTTCCTATGGAAATCAAATGGAAAAGTACAATAGGATATACCAGTTTCTTCACAAGTCCACAACCTAATTTGTTATACCTATTCTTTGATTAATTATAGAGGTATTTATTCTTTATTTGTTCATTCAACATTCACTGAACATCCAATATGTGTCCAGTACTGGGAATATAAGGATGGACAACACATTATCTATGTTTTTAAAATATTCAGTCTAGGGAGAAATGAACATACAGACATACACACACCTGCAAATAATTGCAATCACACTGATTTCTTTTGGGCCTGGAATCTCTTATTCTTTTCATAGCTAAACAAAATAACATCTCAGAGTGTAATCTCAAAGAACATAAATCTCTACTTTACACGTGAGGAAAGTGAAGTCCACAGACAGTAAAAGACATGACCAACCAGCCAGTTAGTGCAAAGCCAATAAAGGAACCCGTTAACTCCCAACTGATGTGTTTCCACCACATAATGTTATTACCCTTTTATATGGTTTGGCTGTGTCTCTACCCAAATCTCATCTTTAATTGTAGATCCCATAATTCCCATGTTGAGGGAGGGACCCAGTAGGAGGTCATTGAATAATGGGGCCGAGTCTCATGATAGTGAATAAGTCTCACAAGCTCTGATGTTTGTATAAAGGGGAGTTCCTCTACACACGTTCTCTTGCCTGCTGCCATGTGAAGATGTGCCTTTGCTCCTCCTTTGCTTTCTGCCATGATTGTGAGGCCTCCCCAGCCATGCAGAACTCTGAGTCAATTAAAACTCATTCCTTCGTAAATTATCCTGTCTCAGGTATGTCTTTGTTAGCAGCATGAGAACAGACTAATATACCCCTGCATGTGAGATTGTTGAGATAAGGCATTATAGCTTGTATGTCCTTGTATTTTCAAAGTCTCTAGTAGAAATCTTTAATAAACATTTATTTATTGACTTTAATATCTCTTCTGCTGTCATCTGTCCAGATATAAATCTCACCATTATGAAAGCTTTCATAAGGCTGCTAACTTTTAAATTGTTTAGTCTTTGAGATTATTCTCAGTTGACCAAAGCAGGCATTTTCCTTTCACTAATGCTCAATTTCCCAAGGCTTGGCCTTGGGAATTGATTGAGGACAGGCTAATAACGGGCATTCACATATGAGTGCATCTTAATTTGACCTTGCATTACCTTTCATACTTTTCCAACTACTTCCAACCAACATGATCTCCCTATTTATATTCTGGGTATTTAACACTTAAGGCCAAATCACAAAAAGCCTACTGGGTAGTTTGTGCTTCTGCACATCTAGTAGTATGCTGGAAAACATTTAATAATAGATCTAGGAGAGGAAAAAACTACCTGATAAATAGCATTTACCAATTTCCATGGTGTAAATACTTTCACCATGGTAAATTTCATCCTACCAAGGTATCAGTGCATACTGAACTCAGCATAAGGAAGAAATGTACACCATCTGCTCTCACTAATCAGGGCAAGCCAGCTTCAGCTAACAACTGCCCCATAGCTCTCAACAGAAGACTCAGCAGTGATCTGTCGTCACTTCCGCTGCCTGACACTCTTGTCATTGCTTAGCTATATGAGAGACTGCTGGGTTCGGCTTGTAGGGTTGGCAAGTGCAATCAGCAATAGGCGTGATTGTAAGACAGATCTTGAACTTGGTAGGAATATAGGGGGAAAATCAGTTGTTAAACTAAATTAACCCTTTTCCTGTTTGCTCTGGAAATACTTGCCGGCAGGGCTTTCAGCTGCAGTGTTTACCCTGAGATAACTTTGTCACAAAATATCTCACTTTTATTATTATTTTTGCGTCACTCTGGTATATCAACTTGAGAAACAAAAGACATCATTCTATTTATAGCATTCTGGTTTTAGTAGTGGTATTTCCATTTACAAAACATAGTAATTCTCAATCACTGAAAACGTCAAATCCTAGAAAATGTAACATTCCTACACGTGATGTTAACATCATTCTCTAATAGTTGGTTGAAGATTCATTTGATGAATCCGATTTTTCCAAAATAGATGGTTCTAATGATTCAGATGATTCCAATGTTAGTTCTGTTTAGAAATAACTCCAAGAACAGTTTTTATATTTTATTTTCACATTGAAAATCAGTCAGATTTGCTTCAGCCTCAAAGAGTGCATTTATGTAAAATTAAATGAATACTAACAGCAAGCTGCATTTTTTTAAGTGGGAAAAGATTTAACTTATGAAATTAATGAAGATATAAGAGAAAGGAGGCAACTAACTAAACTCACCTGATAATTATTATTGTTTTGACATACGTGTATCGCTGATACCCTTTGTGTGAAAGCAATTGAGAAACTGCTGGCTGAAATTACAGATGGAGGCTTGACTGTAAAAACCAACAGATGCCTCAAGGGTTTGAATCTGCAGCTTTAGCTAATCAGACTGGGCTACAGCGTTGAGATTCAAGAGGCAAAGGGAAGAACAGCAGAAGGGATAGTGAGAAAGACTTGAGGGTAAAGATGCAAAGTTTGAGCAGCAAATATATTTACCTGTTTGTTCAGCCCTTCAGACAATGGGTATTTATGCCCCCTCCAAATTCCTATGCTGAAGTCCCAACTCCCAATGTGATTGTTACAGGAAAGTGGTCCTGATAGAGACCCCAAGAGAGGGCTCTTGGATCTTGTGCAAGAAAGAATTCTGTGCAAGTCTATAGAGTAAGGTGAAAGCAAGTTTATTAGGAAATTCAAGGAGAAAAGAATGACTACTCCATAGACAGAGCAGCCCCGAGGGCTGCTGGTTGCCCATTTTTATGATTATTAGTTGAGTATATGCTAAACAAGGGGTGGATTATTCATGCCTCCCCTTTTTAGACCATATAGGTTAACATCCTGATGTTGCCATGGCATTTGTAAACTGTCATGGCGCTGGTGAGAGTGTAGCAGTGAGGACAACTAGAGGTCACTCTCATCACCATCTTGGTTTTGGTGGATTTTGACTGGCCTCTTTACTGCAACCTGTTTTATCAGCAAGGTCTTTATGACCTGTATCTTATGGAGACTTAGGCGGACTTCCTGTCTCATCTTGTGACTTAGAATGCCTTAACTGTCTGGAATGCAGCCCAGTAGGTGTCAGCCTCATTGTACCCAGTCCCTATTCAAGATGGAGTTGCTGTGGTTCATACACCTCTGACATGATGAAAATAGGTGGGACCTTTGGGAAACGACTAAGCCAGGGGACTGAAGACCTCATGATGGGATTAGTGCCCTTATAAAAAGAACCCAGAAAGCTTGTTTCTGTCTCTTCCATGTAAAGACAACAGCAATCCAGGAAGCAGAGCCTCCCCAGAGCTGAATCTGCCTGCACCTTGATCTTGACTTCCAGCCTCCAGCACTGTACGAAATAAATGTCTGTTGTTTAAGCCTCCTACTCCTTGATAATGTGTTATATCAGCCAGAGTTGACTAGGACAATGGGTATTTATTGAGAATCCTTTTTTGTATTCCTACAAATTTAGAATTTTAGAAAAGGATCTCAAGGAACTTCTAAAGGGAAATAATTGACACTAAGATTATTTGTTCTATAGAACATCATGCAACTATCAATCCCCTGTTCTCCTTCCCCGTTCCAACTCTGGGGCTGTGAAAACGATACTCTTGGACTGAGGGAGGTCCCTAAATGCTGGTGGGACCTCGACCCCAGCTGGTGACCAGAAGGAATTCAAGGATGAACTCCTTTGGGGAAAATAGTGCACACTGAAGAAGAGTGAGTGTGGGTGGACTCAAGAAAGAGTCACACAGTGGTGTTTGGGGCTGCTGCCTTTATGGGTTTTTTAAATCAAGGGGTGCAATATTCATGAAAATTCCCAGACAAAAAGGTGGCAATTTCTCAGAATTGTGGTGCCACCCATTTGTACTCTGAATATGGGTGGTCTCAAAACTGTCCTAGTGCTGGTGGATGTGTGATTAGTATGTTAATGAGCACATAATGAGGTCCTAGGTGAAACCAAGGTCAAATCCAGCACCATGTTGGGTCCAGTCAGTCTTAGCCGGCTTAGTCCACACTCTGGTTTTTCAGAGTCTTATCAGCCCATAGCCTCTAGTCATGTAAACCTGCTGCCTGGAATTTTTTATTCTCCTGTGACCACCCTGTATTATTCCTGTGTCAGAAAGAGCAAGAATGATCTACACCTCAGTCTGATCTAATGAATCCAATCCCCGCTAGGTTATCAACACCCAGGAGAAGGAGCCTCTGCCTTTTTCCAGGGGAGATTCTTTAGCAACAGGCTTTATTGCTATCACCAGCCCAACCCGAGTTAGCCCGGAAGTGACAATCCCTGAAGTTCTCAAACATCAAGCTTGGACTTAGATGTTTATTCAGGACCAGAGAAACCTTCATTTATATCCTTACTTGGTCCTTTCCAGGGTCCCCTCTGCTGCAGTGTATTTATCTAACAGTGCGCTCTACCCAAGACTGCATCAGGCACTTTCTGTACCTCTCCTTTCCTGTGGCTCTCACGTGGTGGGTTTTTGCATGTACCGTGTCTGATGGTAATCCTCAACAGGTTGCCTGTTTTCCAAAAACCATACATGCACTCCGTTCAAAGAGATGCCCTGACTCCTGTGATTCCTTCACCGTATAACTCTACACAAATTTAAATATTTATATTACCTTTAAACTGCATCTCTAAACAGAGCTGCCTGATTTTTTCATTGTCCTTATATTTTTAATTCTCTGTTTTGAATTTAGATTATGAAGTATATCTATTACCAGGAATACATATTAATGGATTTTATGGTAATGTGTGTCCTCATGCTTTTGAAATAGAAGTTAAGAAGAAATTATTTAGGCAGATAGGGTAAAGAAGTCCTCAGTAAGGTTTTCCTTTTAAAGAAAAGCAGTCCCAAATCATGTTCTTTTCTAACAAAGAGCAGCCAGTAAAATTGAGCTGAAGACAGAAAGGCAGACTAGAAGCCTGCATAGGTGAGTGCAGGCAGCTATGCCAATAGGAAAAGGCTACCTGGGACTAGGCATGTTCAAAATGGTGGCTCCATCTTCTCTTCTCTTTGCCAGTCACGTGTACAGTAAGGGGTAGGCAACAGGGAACCCGCCAGGCAAAGAGCCCATTTGCATAATAAGATTAGGGTGGGGTAGCCGGCTTATGTAAACATTGCACCTGGTGCAACCAATCTTTGGGCTTTGTGTAAATCAGACACCACCTCCTCAAGCTTGTCTATAAAATACGGTACACTCCACCGCAAGCCAGAAGTCCCATTCGGGCACCCCCTCTCTTGCAAGACAGAGAGCTACTCTCCTTTCTCTTTCTTTTGCCTATTACACCTCTGCTCCTAAACCCACTTCTTGTGTTTGCTTACTCAATTTCCTTGTGAGATGACAAACCTCCAGTATTACTCCGGACAATGACGCCACTTCACTTTTAATCCCTAACAGCATATATTAACAACCACACATATTCTCATGTCCATGTGCTCTTTCCTGCCTGCCTGGTATATGACATCTTCCCACTGGCAGCTAAACCAAGGAACACCTGTGATCGTAACGACTGGTCCATAGTCTTTGGTTGTAAGGAGATATCTTGGGCTTGAGTCAATAAAACCTGAAACAAGGGAGGGAGATATTTTGGAAGGAAAAAATGTATTTCCTCAACCCATCTTTCTCAAATTGTGGTGGAAACAGGAGACGGGGGGGAAATTGCTCAACAAGCTAAGGAAACTAGTGAGGATTAGTGCTTGTTTGATATGTTTTCTGACAGTTGGCATTTCATAGAAATGTTGGTGAGGGGTCATAAGGCAGTGTGTGTGTGTGTGTGTGTGTGTGTGTGTGTGTGTGTGTCTGCTATGAGACTGAGAGCCTTGGATTTCCCAAAGTCTCAGAGCTAAAGTTAGAGGAGAGTCCTAGCCAAAGAAATTACCATCTATTATGAAGGACATGTGACTGTGGATAGTTCCTGTGCACTAACAGATAAATTCCCCCTGAACCCTAGGGGATGCTTTCCAAAAAGTGGAGAAGGGACAGTCTTCACGTGACTGAATTTGAGAATTATGGAATTAGACCTTGATTGGAATGTAAAATAGAAAACAAAATATGATGTAGAGACAGATTGACTAAGAAATTGTTGGACTAAATAGAAGAAAAATCTCAGAAGTGACTAAGTTACATTTTATGCCAAGAGTAGAGTTAGACACTGAGAATCAAAAGTCAACTTGAGTTACAGAGACAAAGAAAGCAGTATCTCCAGAAACCTGAGTCTTGTCAGTTATCATGACCATGAGAATGTGTATCTGTCACTCACATATATAATCCATTGTAAACTAAATTATTTAGTGTCATGTTCCCCAAAATATTACATAATGCTTTGTAAATTATTTAGTGTCATATTCTCCAAAATATTATATAATCCATTATAAACTATTTAGTTTACTAAATATTTAGTCATATTAGCCAAAATAATGCCTCCATTAATAAACTAAATATTTAGTCATATTTAGTTAACTAATATTTAGTCATATTAGCCAAAATAATGCCTCCACCTTCCTGCCCCCCTAGTATGAATGAGGTTGATGGAATATTGACTCTATTTTCAACCACTTAAAGAGCATTGGGGTTAGTGCTGTTTAGAAACAGACTTCATTGTCTACTGCATTTATATCACCTCTGATTCTTCCTGGTAGATGATAATTCTGGGTGTAAGTGTGGAAGAAAGAAGTGCTTATTGACATAGATTCATCTTCTAAACATCAGCTGTGAACGGAGAGAACAAGTCATTTTATATGCTTATTAGCAAATATGCATTTAATTTCCTTGCCCATTAGGGATTCTCAAATCACCATATAGATTGTCTTTCGGAGTAAAGACACCCAGAGACAAGGAGGCTAGATGTGTTTTAGTGGGTCTGAGTGATGCTAGGGCACCTGAAGTGTCCATAAAGACCAACTACTATGGCAAGCATGGTTTTAAAATGGACCTGGATATGCTGGTCTTGTGTAAAAGGACTTTTATTTACTGACTTCCAAAAGAGAAAGAAGTGTGGGGTGAGAGTGAGAGAGAACATGAGAGAGAGAAAATAGAAGGGAGGGGAAAAAATCCAACTTGATACATCAAAGACTGCTTTAAAAAAAATCCAAATTGATACATCAAAGCAGAACTGACCTTAGGAATCACTGTGTCCTTTGGCAAGGGACGATGAGGCTAAATTGTCTCCAAGTGGTGCCTGATGAGGGAACAAGATAATCAGACAAGAAAAGCAAAAACTTCTTCCTTTTTAAGGCTTTAGATTAAAAGCCTTAAATATTCTCTTCAAATATTGCCACGTCAAGTGTTTACCTAAATCTGAAATATTTGCTAATTATAAATAATTTTGGATAATGTTTAAAAATCTTTCTGATTTTGAAAATCTTTGTCCTGCTTGTCCATAGCTTTTGAAATATCTGCTTCACAGGTAAAGCAATTTTAATTTTACCCCCACCCTACATGAATACCTAATCATCTTTCTGTTAAAGTGTAGTCCCCTGCACATGGGTGCTCTTAAAGCTGTTATTTACATTCCAAGAAGAGCCCAGGAATTTGACCAAGCCTTCGTGGAGGCTCTGAAGCCAGCCCTACCATTTCCGTATTCGTTTATTTGTTTACATCACAACTGAATTCTAATTATTATATTTATTTATTTCCCTTTTCCTCATCTTTCTTTGATAATGTGTGAAGCCAAGGATAGGCAGGAACCCCAAGTTCTCTCCTTCCTGGGATTGTCACAAAATTCCCCCTCTCCCCGTTGCATCTGCATTTGTTTGTTTGTTTGTTTGTTTGTTTGTTTTCCTTGCAGGGAAAAATACTATGGGCTTTAGAGGAATCGTCAGTCACTGTGGGAACCTTGCCCCCTCCCCAAGCCACCCCACTGTGCCCATAAACGTGCTGCCTGTAACCAATTGTTCCTGTTGAATAACAATGCGAGCTGAGGGGCTTTTTCTGCCTGCGCTGCAAATAGATCAGGCAGCTCCCTTTTATGTGTGCACAGACATTACCCAGAAGCCCCCAGGATGCCATTATCAGCCGCCAACAGATGGAGCCTATCTGCGCGCTGTCAATCATCCCCCACCTGTGGATCGCGCAGCCCAGCCAAAAAATTAATTGCTTAGAAATATAAAATCGGTGGACTCAGATCGGAAAGGATTAGGAGAAAAAAGGTTAAGCGAGGGGAAGAAGAAGCTGTGCTGTGCCAGACAACCTTATCAATGTCGGCCTATCTAAGAGTGTGACTTACTCAGCGTTTGATTTGGTTTTCAAATACAGGAAGGACAGCAGGATTAGAACTAGAAATGTTTGGAAAGAAAAAGAAAAGGCAATTTACAGAAAGAATAATGCCCATTGCTTCAGATTGGGTCGTTTATATTTGTTATGAAGAAAACATAGAAAATTTGTTTTTTCTCTTTTTTGTTTTTTGCTAGTGCAGTTTCACATTTAATTTATATGGCTTTATTCATTCTTTATTTCATTTGCCATATTTTTTGGTGCCAGCAGGGAGAGTTTGTTCTGTTTTCCACAATTGTCGTATGGGACTATTTTTATAGATCATAATTTCTTGTTTCCCTTACAGGGTTTTTTTAAAACACACACACACACACACACACACACACACACACACACACACACACACACAGAAAATAATAGTTCTGATTCCAATCTTGTCTAAGCCAAACAGTTTAACGAGGGATGATTTTTCCTCGTAGTGTGATCTTTAGTCCTTTAGTTTTTAAAATTCCAGTTACCTGCAAAATGAAGCTAAGAATGATTGCTAAGATCTTTTCCAGATCTTAAAATGCATGACTCTAAAAATCAGTTTCCTACAGTATTTAGAAATGACTTAGACAAGATATCTGGAATTTGGAAATAAGGGAGATGTGGAAAGCAGAATTCCTAAAATGATTGTATGTTACATTACCCAACACAGCACTCTGGAAATTTCTCCGATGGAATAACAAAAATATTTATTACCAAGGTCATAGTGAGAGGCATTGATAGCTTTAGTAATTTTGATGTACTTGGTGCTATCATTACTTACTTGTTAAAATTAAATACGGTTTTTGTTAATGTTTTCCTTTATTTTAGTTTTAAAACAAATGTATCCTCAACTCCAGGACAGCAAAGCAGTGTATATTCTAGATCTGAATTGAAATAACCAGTTTTTCTTTGCAAACAGACACTTACAGGCAATTTAACTCAATTAACAATGAATTAATTCAACAAACTTTTATCATATGTCAACTTCTAGCATATGCTGGAAATAAAACATTCTGTCTTTCCTTAAGATACTTAAAATCTAGTAGGAGTTAGAATAAAAACAATCGCATGACTAAAAATGATTTTAAAATGCATTTAGTTAAGTGTTATACATCTGGTATACCTAATGTTCAAAATAACCCTGCAAAGGATCACGATTATCCTGTTTTACACAAGAAAACATTGAGTTCAGTGAAGTTAGGTGACTTGTCCAAAGCCAAACAGTCTGGCAATGTCAGGGCTGCACTTTGACTTCAGATCTCTGTACACTGCACCCTGCCTATAACACTAGGTAATATATTATTATTTTTACAGGAGAGATATAAAATGGAGTTCAGAGATGTGGTAAAGATCAGGGCTGGCCTGGCATGGTGGCTCACGCCTGTAATGCCAGCACTTGGGAGCCGAGGCAGGTAGATCACTTGAGGTCAGGAGTTCAAGACCAGCCTGACTAACATGATGAAGCCCCGTCTCCACAAAAAATTAATGGGGTGTGGCGGCTTATGCCTGTAGTCCCAGCTACTCGGGAGGCTAACGCACAAGAATCACTTGAACCTGGAAGGCCAGAGGTTGCAGTGAGCCAAGATCACCTGGGCAATCGAGTGAGACTCCATCTCAAAAATAAAAATAAGTAAAAATAAATCGGTGCTGAAAACATTTTAAGAGGAATATAGTGGACTTTAAGAAGGGATGTAAGTCGGCCAGGTGCAGTGGCTCACGCCTGTAATCCCAGCACTTTGGGAGGCCGAGGCAGGTGGATCACGAGGTCAGGAGATTGATACCATTCTGGCTAACATGGTGAAACCCCATCTCTACTAAAAAAATACAAAAAAAAAAAAAAAAAAAAATTAGCCGGGCATGGTGGCAGGTACCTGTAGTCCCAGCTGCTGTAGTCCCAGCTACTCAGGAGGCTGAGACAGGAGAATGGCGTGTACCCAGGAGGCATAGCTTGCAGTGAGCCCAGATTGCACCACTGCACTCCAGCCTGGGAGACAGAGTGAGACTCTGTCTCAAAAAAAAAAAAAAAAAGAAGGGATGTAAGTCAAATTTTACTTCTAAGTACCCTCAGACAAAGCCCTCCATGACACCCTGGACATCCACTTGATACTACTCATCACACTTATAATTATGTTTTAAATTCCTTCCCCACTAGATTGTAAGTCCTAGGAGGGCAGGAAGCAGTAATGTGCTAGCAAATGTTTAACAAACCGTTGTCCAGGTTTGCTGTTTCTTCAGTTTGCTATCTCCCAAAAGTACAAACATGCCAGCTACTGGCTGGTAAAATTCCTGCAAATATAACAATAGACTCTTGCAAGCCGAGTAGGCATCCTGAGGCAGCAACGGGCTGGCAAGGACCATGTTAGTTATCACTGCAAAATCCCCAGCACTGGCACTTGGTGTGTGCCCAACATTTCTGTTGAATGAATGGCTATTCTTTTCAAGTTCAAGTTTCTAGAAAGGCATGTTTCTTTTTTTTGAGATGAAGCAGGGACCCCTCTTAGGGGACTGTGGGCTTTCCATCCCAATCATGGAAATAAAGGGAAATCTTGAATTCTTTCAAGGGAAATTCCAGACACCTAGCTAGCCCTGAGAAGTAGATGAGCAACTTCCTAAGCGAGAACGTAATGAAGCTGTCTCATTGTCTGGGGTGACACCCAAGGTTTGTTGTGTCATGGCTACAGAGATCAAGGATGCAGACACACAAAGAGTGAGGTTAACAACAGAAGTTTAATGGGTGAAAGAAAGCAAATAGCTCTCTGCTGGAGAGGGGGATCCCAGAAAAGTGGATTGCCAATCTGCAGTGAAATGCAGAGGGTTTTATAGATGAGCTGGCAGGAGGTGGTGTCTGATCTACATAGGGCATGAAAAACTGTTTAGGACCAGGTGTGCCATTTGCATAGGGCATGAATCTCTGGCAGCCCCAACCCCAGTCTTCTATTATGCAGGCAGGTTTTCAGCCTGAGCTGCGCCATGTTGCCCATTTCTTTCTTACTGTACACATGCTAACAAAAAAGGGAAGATGGAGCTCCCTGGGTGGACATGCCTGGCCCCCAGGTACCCCTTTTCTATTGACACAGCTGCTGGCATTTCCCCATGAAGCTTCCAGCTTTTTTATCTATGTTTGCGGCTCAATCTTTGAGGCTGCTGTTTGTTAGAAAAGAAATGTTTTTGGGAGCTGCCCTTTGTTAGAAGGGTAGTTCTGCCAAGGACTCTTTTGCCCTATCTGACTAAATAATTTCTATCTCCTGGTATCAGTAATAGTATACTAAAACAACAGTTAAGGAAATTAGAGTCACTGGATGTCTGGTTCCCTATAGGAACTAAAAATAACATATTAATATATGTCCCTGAGTTGTTCTTCAGAAACCCGGACCCCCAGCAAATAGACCTCAGACAAGGGGGAAATGAGGACTGAACTCCAACTGTCATTCTTTGTTCTAAATTTCTCCCTGAGGGGCCTGGAGGAAGTCATATCCACAAGCCACAGCAACATTCTTTTCTGATGCTTCCAATTTTTTAGACAAAGCTTCTTTTCCTTAACCAGTAGCAAATTGGAAAATCTTTTCCTTAACCAATTGCAAATTGAAAACCACCTATGACCTGTAAGCCCCCTGCTTCAAGATATCTCACCCTTTCAGGCCAAATCAATGTGTAACCTTAATGTATTGACTTTTGCCTGTCACTGATTTCCTGCTTTCCTGAAAATTTTCGCTTCCTTTAAACATCCTTGTTTGCAAGCCATTGAGGAGATTGGGTCTGAAGTGTAAGCTGCCCTATTCTTGATTCTCCTTGCTTAGTGCTTTGCAAAGAAATGTCCTCCTTTTCCAACTGCAAGATCTCAATGTGGATGTTTGGCCTTATTGCGCCAAGTAAGCGGACCTCAGTTCAGTTCCACAACATTGTGATCTTGTACTTGGTCAGGAAATTGTACTCCATATCTTCTTGATGCTAACAGTCTGGGGCTGGGGAAAGCTGCAAAGGAACACAGGGAGTTCCACGTCCTCTCCGGGAGCTCATTGTCATGAGCTCATCTACGCAGTTGTTGCCCAAACACTCACCATTGTGTATGATCTTCTCAGGAAATATGGCTGAGAGGGGATGAATAAAATACAGCTATGCTTTATGTCCTTCAGGAAAAAGCAAGCTAACATGCTGTATTTATTAGGACTTAGTCCTTGCAAATGATGTTTGATTTACTACTCTTAAATTTCATAGACTCAATCAGCATAGTTCCCAAGAACTTAGCTAGGATCTTGGTTGGAGACTCTACCACCCTCTCTTCATATTTAGTATGTAGAGGATTAGAAAAAATGACATAAGCCACCCAAGACAGCACCCAGGGCACTGCCTACTATTGATTACTTACGATCATTATTATTGTCCTCATTATTGTCATAAACATATGCGCTCATCTCCTCCATTGGATTATGAGGCCCTAGGGGAAAAAAACTGATGATTTTTCTGTGTGTTCTCCTATGCCTTTTCCATGTGGTTCCCTCAATAAGCCCCCACATTAAACATATCTTCTCATGAAATGTGTCTCCCTGTAGTGAATTGACTGTACTGTCTCATCAAGGCAGATGGCCTCACACTGTTTAGGAAATAGTCAACAAAATCAACATTTAGGAATCTGATTGTTACAAGTACATTTAACTGTGCCTTATATGTCCTCCAGATTTATAGGTAAAATGGGAGATCCTACAAACAACCATACTCTGGGCTTTAGTCAAAAATTCTCAGCTACTCTTTCTCACTTCACAAGTCATATTTCTCCTCCTTATTAAGAGTAGGGACTACAAAGCCAGACTACCTCAGTGAAAATCCTGGTTCTGCCTTGGTCAACTTATTTAACCTCTCTGTGTCTCTGTTTTCTTATTGGTAAAATGAGAGAAATAATTATATCTACCTCCTTGGGCTATTGTGAAGATTAAATGTTGTGATGCATAGAAAGTGCTAAGACAGGCCAGGCTCAATGGCTCATGCCTGTAATCTCAGAACTTTAGGAGGCTGAGGCAGGAAGATTGCTTGACCCCAGGGGTTTGAGACCAGCCTGGGCAACATAGTAAAATCCCACCTGTATTTTAAAAAAATACAAGAATTAGTTGGGCATGGTAGCATATGCCTGTAGTCCCAGCTACTTGGGGGACTGAGGTGGGAGAATTGCTTGAGCCCAGGAGGTCGAGGCTGCAGAGATCCTAGACTGCATCACTGCACTCCAGCCTGGGTTACAAAGTGAGACCTTGTCTCAAAAAAACAAACAAACAAAAACCACTTTTCTCCCATCTTAAAATTATTTTGAGATATGATTGATTTATTACCTGGGTGTGTCTTAGCTTTTGTATATATTTATGATCTGTCATGTTAGGCTCTACAAATCCTATTTAACCAACATTTGATGTCTGTTAAAGGCTTGTGGGTTTTAGCTGGAAAAAGTCACTGCCCTTCTGTAAAATGTTATTTGAAATGTATCTGGACTTTGGTAGCACAGGCCATGCTTGAAAATGAAGATCTCTACATCCTTTAGAATTAACTCTGAAAGGTGTTTTATAATGCTTGAAGTGCAAATGATCTATCAGAATGGATAAAAATGCATTGCACAGATAGATGACATCTTTTGAAAATGTGTTACTTACTATAATTGTCACCCAGCCTCATTTGCTATGGTCAATGGGGACATTCTCTGAGTAGATACATAAATGAAACAGATCAAAGGAGACATTTCACACTGAAAAAGTGTGTTGTGGTGAAATGAGAGTGGCCTGGAAGTCAGACTGGAATCCTCATCTTGACTGCTATTAAACGTTGTGTGATCTTGTGCAAGGCTTTTCACCTCTGTGGGGGGTTGTTTTCTTCATCCACAAAAGATGGTGATTTGATGAGACAGTTTGTAAAGTCTTTCTAGTTCTATGATGTGATCCTATTCGGCACCATCATCAGCCTCAGAAATACCTGAATTTAATGAAACCAGGAAGGCAGGACGAACTGATGTGTGTGTATGTGTGTGTGTGTGAGTGTGAGTGTGTGACAGGTTTTTGTTCTGTTGTCCAGACTGAAGCACAGTGGTTCAATCATAGTGCACTGCAACCTTGGACTTCTGGTCTCATGAGAGCCTCCCACCTCAGCCTCCTGAGTAGCTGGGACTACAGGAACATCCCACTATGCCCATCTAATTTAATTTTTTTTTTTTTTTTTTGTATAGATGAATTCTCACTATTTTGCTCAGGCTGGTCTCAAACTCCTGGCCTCAAGTGATCCTCCCACGACCTCAGCCTCCCAAAGCATTGGAATTACAGGCATGCGCCACTGTGCCCAGCCTGAATTTTTATTAGTTGATGATGTGCTTGGGGTTTATTTTTCTCTTTCTGTCTCTAACTGACGTATCTAATGTAATGAAAAAAACCTTCTGTGGTGCCTTCTATTGGTCTCATGAATTCAAGATCAGATATATTAGAAGATATATTTATAAGTCAAATGAACATTTTTTTCATTACTTAATCATAATAGATTATTTTAAAGCCCATCTTCTGGCTCTGCACGTTAATAGATCATACCAACTAAGCGGACCTTGTTTAGTTTCCTGGTGCTGTATGTTTCTGTTTTTGAGATAAGATGGAGCATTCTCATTCTGAGATGAACATTCATTCATGCTTTACTTATTTACATCTGTAAATGGTACTGACATTCGATAAAGTTTCAAGAACTAAAATGCACAGTTCTCAACAAATTCAATGCAAGTAGCAAAGTATTGATTTTTATTGCTTAATGCTCTGCCCCCATCTAAAGTAGTTAACAGTACTTTCTGCAAGAGCCCTGGAGAAGGACACTGTATTAGTCTGTTCCCACATTGCCAGAAAGAAATACCCGAGACTCCATGATTTATAAAGAAAAGCGGTTTAATTGGCTCATGGTTCTGCAGGTTATACAGGAAGCATGGCTAGGGAGGCCTCAGGAAACTTACAATCATGGCTGAAGGCAAATTGGGAGCAGGCATGTCTTGCATGGCAGAAGCAGGAGCGAGGGGTTGGGGGAAGGTGGTACACACTTTTAAACAACCAGATCTCCCAAGAACTCACTCACTATCACAAGAACAGCACCAAGGGGATGGTGCTAAATCATTCATGGGAAATCCACCCCCATGATCCAATCACCTCCCACCAGGCCCCACCTCCAACATTGGAGATTAAAATTTGCATGGGATTTGGGCAGGGCCACAGATGCAAACCAGATTCGGCAACTTCAGTATTTCTCTGTGATCCTCTATGTATCCTCCACATATGTAGACACCGTGAAGGGATAGCTTCTTATTTCAGCTCTTTTAAAATGGTACGTACTTTCTTTCTGGTAAGAAAAATACTTTAAATAATATTTGTTTCTGATTATAAAATAATACCTGATTACTATAGAAACTTGAAAAAGTATTTAAGTAATAAGAAATATCAAAATTACTTGGAATCCCACCAATTAGAGATGACTACCTTTAATATTGTGGTACATTTTGTCCCAGTTTGCTGTGTTTTTCTATATTCATTTGTTCATGCATGTGTGCACATGTGTGGTTTTTCTTTTGTTTTGTTTGAGACAGGATCTCACCCTATCACCCAGGCTGGGCTGTAGTGGCCCAATCATGGCTCACTGCAGCCCCAACCTTAACCTCCTGGGCTTAAGTGATCCTCCCACCTCAGCCTCCCAAGTAGCTGGGACTAGAAGTGTGCATCACCACACCAGGCTACTTTTCAAATTATTTGTAGAGACAGGGTCTCACTATGTTTCCCAGGCTGTTCTCAAACCCCTGGGCTCAAGCAATCTTCCTATCTAGGCCTCCCAAAGTATAGGGATTACAGGCATGAGGCACTGCACCCAAATTCATGGGGTTTTTTTGGTTTGTTTTGTTTTGTTTTTGAGACGGAGTCTTGCTCTGTCACCCAGGCTGGAGTGCAATGGCACGACCTTGGCTCACTGCAACCTCTGCCTCCTGGGTTCAAGTGATTCTCCTGCCTCAGCCTCCCAAGTAGCTGGGATTACAGTTTCATGCCACCATGTCCAGCTAATTTTTGTAGTTTTAGTAGAGACGGGGTTTCACCATGTTGGCCAGGCTGGTCTCGAACTCCTGACCTCAGGTGATCCACCTGCCTTGGCCTCCCAAAGTGCTGGGATTACAGGTGTGAACCACCATGTCTGGTCTCATGTGTTTTTAAAACAAAATGAGGATCATGACAGACAGCTGGATATACCATTTTGTGACTTGACTTTTTATCTAAAAATATACAGATTATATTTTCCAACAGCTATAAGTATTATTAAAGTTTTTTTTTTTTTTTTTTTTTTTTTTGAGACAGAGTCTTGCTCTGTCTCCCAGGCTGGAGTGCAGTGGCCCGATCTCGGCTCACTGCAAGCTCCGCCTCCCAGGTTCACTCCCTTCTCCTGCCTCAGCCTCCCGAGTAGCTAGGACTACAGGCACCCGCCACCACACCCGGCTCCCTTCCCTTCCCTTCCCTGCCCTGCCCTGCCCTGCCCTGCCCTGCCCTTCTTTCTTTTTGTATTTTTAGTAGAGACGGAGTTTCACTATGTTGGTTAGGATGTTCTCAATCTCCTGACCTCGTGATCCGCCCACCTCGGCCTCCGAAAGTGTTGGGATTATAGGCATAAGCCACCGCGCCCGGCGGATAAAGGCACTTTTTGATGTCTTTATTAATGGCGTAGGGTCAAAACGGATATGATACCTTTTCTCACCACATTATACAAATCACGGCTGACACTTCTGTAACAAAAGACACGTTAACAAGAGAAAAGCATAACAAGCTTATTTAATCAAAGTTTTACATGGCATGGGAGACTTCAGAAATGAAGACCCAAAGACCCGACAGAAACTGCCCATGTGTATGCTTAGATTCAATGAAGAGTGAACAGCCGTGTAGAAATTATAATTGGATACAAAGAGAATGATCTAATAGTAATAGACTCAGTAGGAAAACCCAACAAGGCCTGTATGTTTACATTCTTCCTGGGCTCTCTGTGCAGCATTCCTTCTTCCGGGATATAGAGCAGGACTCCTCTGTCATGAGCGTCTTATGATCTACTTTCAGACAAGGTAAGTCAGAGACCTTCTTTATGGCCAGTTCATACATAGTAAGGTGGGGAAAAGTTAGAGAAATATTTTTAGGTTTTATGGCTCACCCTGGGGAAAAGAGGTTATGGTTTCCATGACTTGCCTTGAGGAAGAGGGATTCCAGTTTCTATGGCCTACCCTGGAGAAGGAAAAGAAGCAGGAGAAAGAAGGGAAAAGAGCAGAAAGAGACTTTGCTTCTGAGTCTGTTCCAATGTCCTTCAGGTCAAAGTATGCAGCATGCCAAAGTGTCATATTTTGGGGTACTGTCTTCTGAACACTAACAGTGGCATAGTGTTCCATTATAAGAATTTATTATAGTTCATTTAATTAGCCTTCCATTGTTAAATATTTAGGTTATTTCTATTTTTGTGTTTATAAAGAAATCCATGCTGTATCATTGTGCATAAATTATTGTACACATCTGTGATGATATCCTTAGAGTAATTTCATATCAGTGGAGCTGCCAGATCAAAGGATGTTTTTCCTGCCCTCCAGAAGCTACTTGGGACGGACCTATTTTATTGCATACTTACCAATACTTTAAGTTATCATTTAAAAAATATCTGTCAATTTGATGAGAGAAAAATGATCATTTGCTTTTCTGTGATTACCAGCATAGTAATTTTTATCATGTGTGCATGGGCCTTTTTGTTCCTTTGATATATGAATCATCTATGTGGGTTCATTTTGTGTTCACAGCAAAACTAATAAAAGAACCTCAAAGTACCCATGGGTTGCCACATGTAGTAGTCACTGTGTAAGTGCCAGGTTCCGGCTCCATGAAAAAGTTCCAGTCTTGAGAAATTCCCACAGCAAACTCACATCACCAGCCTCACAAAGGACAATATATGTAACCAGGCAGTGGATATTTTTCCTTGCTGCTGAGACATGTTGGTTGTTGTTCTTGGTATCAAAAAATTTCAGTGTTGTAATTAAATGCAAAAACTAGAAAGTCAACTTTAAAAAAATGTTAAGAGCTCTTTGAGCCTGGTCATCGCTTTGGTAACACAATTTCTTAAAAAACTTTTTGAGTGTCAAAGCCTGCATAGTATTTAGGACCTTTCCCAATGTGGTATGAAATTGTGGGAGACATTCTGACATTTCAATGATAGGCATTACACGACAGGCACTAACTAAGAGACAGGTGTTCAAGAAAATCCAAGAAAATACCACAGGGATCAGGTGGCTCCAGACTTTGGTATTTCAGACAATATCAAACACAGGACTTTCAACTTCCCAATTTCAAAATAATAGGGTTGTTTGATTTCAAAAAGCAATTCAGTTTGCCTTTTCAGCTCAAGCAGCTGACTCAACCATTTGCCTTAGTGAGCAAACTTTTGATTCGTTCACAAAGTTATCCTACAGGGTCATCTCTCTTTCCTTTCAACTAGATAACACCTCTACTTTTTTTTTTAATCAAATTCTTTAGAAATGCACCTGTGTTGCTTTTTGGATTCAGGTTCTTTTTTTTTTTTTTTTTTAAATATGTATAGCACAGGCCTCAATTTAAGGTTCTGAATCATTTAGGAACATTGCATTTTGAGGTAAGAAGATTTCTTATTTTACTTAATTATTAAACCAAAACACTCAAAGAGAAGATTACATTGCTGGATAAAGTTCATTTTGCAGCTACATTATGTGGTCAATGAAGACATATTCCATAGCACCCCAAGGCTTTGCTTGGGTCTTGATCTGCTCTTGATTTGCTTGATTTGGTTCTTGATGGGTTCCCTCCCAGGGGAAGAGGCAGTCCTTGAATGTGAGTAAATATAATATAGAGAAATGGTAGAAGGAGAAAGAGATTCAGGATAAAAGCAACTGCAAGGAATAGCAGAAAGACAGGCATGGTGTTGTTCACTGGGAATGCCTGGGTCCACATTCTGCCTTCCATGAAACATCAGTGGCATCCAGAGATGTGTGAGTTCCAGGGAATGGAACATGCTTTCCATATGGCAGTGGATCCACTAACTGGAAAGGTATCAGACTTTCAGTGCTTGTCAACTGCTTGCATATTTCACCCCACATCTACAAACTAAAGAAATGCTTCTTGGTACAGTAGCCCTAACTGACTTTCCTGAGGAAAAATATACATGGGTATCAATAAAAAATCTTTCAAAACACCTGTTTGGTTGTTTCCTATACTTTATTGCCAAAGCCAACATTTTGACTTATTAAGTTTCATTTTAAGTATATGACTAAATTCTGCAATTTTGTGATCTTAATGAACTAATTTCTTAAAAGAGCATAACTGTTCAACAAAGTAAGGAAGCAGGCAAGAATGATTTTCTTGATTTATTTTTCATTTTAAACTGTCAAGACATGGTCAGTATCATTTTTGTTCTTGGTTTATTTCTTTAATTTAAACCATGTCTAGATGTTTTCTTTCAGTTTTATCCTAGTTTATCTATCACAGGTTTGCCATTGGCATTTTTTCCTTTGCTTGAATAACTTTCGATGTTAATCTGTCTAGACGTAATCCACATTTATATGAAGTCAATTGACACTTCCCTTAAATCACAGTCTAGTTTCTTTCTACTCTTTTTATTACGCTTTTGAAGATATTTTATTTCTTTTTTTTAAGATCGAGTCTCACTTTGTCGCCCAGGCTGGAGTGCTGTGGCATGATCTGGGCTCACTTGCAACCTCTGTCTCCTGGGTTCAAGTGATTCTCCTGCCTCAGCCTCCCCAGTAGCTGGGATTACAGACATGCACCACCACACTAGCTAATTTTTGTATTTTTAGTAGAGACAAGGTTTCACCATGTTGGCCAGGCTGGTCTTGAACTCTTGACAGGTGATCCACCCACCTTGGCCTCTCAAAGTGCTGGGATTACAGGCATGAGCCACCACACCTGGCCTTTCTACTTGTATGTATTACTTATTTTGCCTATGCTATAATCAGATGCTAGAACTGATCATAAAACATCATTATTCACTAGTCTTTGTCCTTCAGAGAGTGTACTACTTTATAAGTCTGAGTCTCATTGAATCTTTCCTAACCTTCCTTTAAACAGTAACTCGTATTTGCATGTTTGGAAAATTAATTTTATAAGAAAATATCTTCTTACTCTGGTCTATATATTTTGCCATGCTATGTGTCATTATTTCCAAGTTCCATGATTCCTCTTGTTACTATGATTAGAAGTCTCTGCCTTTTTTGTTTTGGACACCTCCATTCTCTGCTTAGATCACAGATTCACCTTGCTCCCCCAGGGTGCCTCTTTCTTTCTCCTGTTACCAAAGTCAGCTCTCTGCTCCTTTCACTTGGTAACATAGGAAAGAATGGACCAGAGACCAGGTAATTGGCCAGATGAAAGAGAAGCCAGAGTGGATCAGAGCTTATTTTGCTTTTAGTTAGCTGTTCATATAAATGCTTTGACTCATGCTGAAATTGCTGTTCTTCAATTTGCAATTTGAGTTTATGTGTGTGTATTCCTAATATTGTATTCTGAATAAAGCTATTGCTGATGATGTGGGTCTTGATACTTGATATCTGCATAATAAAGCATAATTACATTCACCTGTATGAAAATATGGGTTTACAATAAACATCAATGCCATAACGGGCCAGCAGCAGTGTGTGAATTGGACGTTTTCAGAATCAGCTCTGAATCAGTTATCACTGTCATGTATTCTATAAGGCATAAAAACAACAGGATGAATTAAACAAGCAGGCATTCTGCTCATGTGGCTAACAGTAAGCAGTGGTATGCCAGTTTATTGACGTGACAGCCATCTGTTTACCCTTTAGTGCATTTCACCTTAAAGGAAGAGTTATACAAATTAAACAATTTCAATAAACTACCAATAAAAGTTACACTAGTCTATCCCCACATGACTTTCTGTGTGTAATTTTTTTTTTTTTTTTTTGCGGGGGACAGAGTCTTGCTCTATCACCCAGGCTGGAGTGCAGTGGTGCAATCTCGGCTCACTGCAAGCTCCGCCTCCCGGGTTCACACCATTCTCCTGCCTCAGCCTCCTGAGTAGCTGGGACTACAGGTGCCCATCTAATTTTTTGTATTTTTTAGTAGAGACAGGGTTTCACCGTGTTAGCCAGGATGGTCTCGATCTCCTGACGTCATGATCCGCCCACCTTGGCCTCCCAAAATGCTGGGATTACAGGCATGAGCCATGGTGCCCAGCCTCTGTGTGTAATTTTTAAAAGTCTATTTAAACTCCTCAAATTGGATTAATTTTTGCAGAAAGCTCCCGCTTTCTGGTCCAGCATCTGACCTTTATATCAACAACTTACTGTTTGATCTCACGTTTCCTTCGTCCTGATGATACCAAGCGTGATATCAATGCAACTCCAGAAACACCTGCATGTTTACCACCTGTTTGGTTCTTTTCCATTTGTTTTCAAATCAAGTCTTGGCTCCAGATATTGTGAGGCTGTGTCTATCACAGAACAGATCCTGACAAACAGTCTGTGAAAAATAGACAGCAGCTGGCTGACTGAGAAGGGAGAGCTGTCTCACTGCCAATTGCTACACCAGTCAGATATGCAAGTATTCAGTAAGTGCTTACTCAAGACTTGCAATCTGAAACATTTAAAATGTGACACCTGTGCTTCCAATTTTCCTGGGATTCTGTGTGATTTTCATGGCTGGTGGAGTTACTTGTCCTGCCAGCCTCTGGAGGTAGCCTAAGGTGACCCGTGACAGCTCTAGGGTTGTGTTCCAACGTCCCAGTCCTCTCCACTCAAAGTAAACCATTGTTATCTAATAACCCCTACTCACCAATCTGAAGTCTTACAAACCCAGACTAAGTGAATTCACGTGTGGTTTCTATGACACGAAATGCCTCTTATTCATGTTCTTAAAGAAATGTCTGGTTCCTGGCTCACACCTGTAATCCCAGCACTTTGGGAGGCCAAGGTGGGTGGATCACCTGAGATCAGGAGTTCGAGACCAGCCTGGCCTACATGGTGAAACGCTGTCTCTACTAAAAATATGAAAATTAGCAAGCATGGTGGTGGGCACCTGTAATCCCAGCTATAAGGAACGCTGAGACGAGAATTGCTTGAACCTGGAAGGCAGAGGTTGCAGTGAGCCAGTGAGCCGAGATCACGCCATTGCTCTCCAGCCTGAGTGAACAGAGTGAAGCTTGGAGAAGGAAGGAAGGAAGGAAGGAAGGAAGGAGGGAAGGAGGGAAGGAGGGAAGGAGGGAAGGAGGGAAGGAGGGAAGGAGGGAGGGAGGGAGGGAGGGAGGGAGGAAAAATGTCCTTGCTGCTTGGTGAAAAGAGTGGTCAGCGGTGACCCCTAAACCCTCTCACCACTTCTGCTGCTTCTCCTGGCTTCTTCAGAGCAGGGCGAGTTCATGGGACCATCAGACATTTTCTAGGTAAAAGGAAGATCCTGACAGTGTAATTTCTGACTTACTCCTGGCTAATAGAAAATGGCACTGCAGCCTCGAATCACTTTGCCAGGCTGTTGTCTACCTATCTCTCTATCAAGTTGGCCTTTTAAACGTGACTTTATATACTTCTCTTTTTGGCTGTATTGATTTCTGAAGCCTTCCCCAAGAACACCTGCAGGTCTCCCTGAGTCACACGCAAATTACTCCATATTAAAGTGAGACTAAGCCATGCAGCACACATTCTCTGTTCTTTCTGAAACAGTAGCACTCTGGAACAAAAGGCTGGTGGCTATTAAATAGCAAATTCTAGGAGCAAGAGGAGCCTCCTTTCCTACGTGGATCGTGTTGAGTCTATGTCTGCACTGCTGCCTGCACCAGGCCACCACATTGCTTGCGCACCAGGAGTTCTACAGCAAATAGCATGCATTTTCGTTGGTACTTTAAGGAAGACAGACCATCTCCTGATGCCTCCCACCTATACCATTAAAAATAAAGACACCATCCTGGCTAACACGATGAAACCCCGTCTCCACTAAAAATACAAAAAAATAGCCAGGCGTGGTGGCGGGCGCCTGTAGTCCTGGTTACTCGGGAGGCTGAGGCAGAAAAATGGCGGCGTGAACCCGGGAGGTGGAGCCTGCAGTGAGCCGAGATCGCACCACTGCACTCCAGCCTGGGCGACAGAGCGAGACTCTTGTCTCAAAAAAGAAAAAAAAAAAAAAAATTGAGACAACTTACTGAGGGGAGGGCAGCTTTTTGAAAAACACGCTCAGGCTGCATGAATCAGTTATAGCTAATAAAATTGCATATTCTCAGACTCCACCCCAGAGACTGATTCATTCATGTAGAGTGGGAGGCAGGGTGAGGTACCAGGTGGTGCTTATGACGGTAGAATTCAAGCCTTGCTTTGGGAAACACAAATAAAGCTTAAAGTTCTATGTGCGGCATGCTAAAGACATACTTTACATTTTAAGGAGAAATAGCTGCTTAAATAATGCCCAGGTAGAGACCTCATGGGTTCAAGGTAACAGAAGTAGGGAGAAATATATTCAACTGCCTCAATTTCATTGCTTCACAAAAATATTTTTCTTTCTAATCAAATACCACCTTACCTCTAGGAGCTTTGAAGCAATGGGCTTGGCCCTCTCGCCAATGAATGAATATTGGGGAAACCATAAATAGTTTGGTGTGAGTAAGGCAGGGAGTTGGAGGAGGGTCCAAATATGCTGGGGTGAACCCAGGGAATAGCTCTGGAAGGGCCATTTTTGCCTTCTAGAGGAACTTACATTTTTATTGAAAAAGAAAAGAAACGATCAAATCTGTGTTTTAGCAAGATCTCTTTGATCAAAGTGTGGAAGATGGGTTCAGTAATTTCCCCATTTTATAGATGAAGACCTGAGACTCGGAGGTTAAGGAATTTATTTGCCCAGGTTCACAAAGTACATGAATTAGTAAGATTCAAACTTGGGAAGTTTGCCTCTAGAGTCAGCCTTCATCAGCAGGCTCTAGTCCTACAGAATTAAAACATTTTTCTGGCCAATTTTCTTTGATTCATTGTATATTTTAAACTGAAACACAACATCTAAGTTTAAATACAGTAGGTATGCATTTAATTCCCTTTTCTTTTTTTCTTTTTTTTTTTTTTTTGAGAAGGAGTCCCATTCTTGTCCCCCAGGCTGGAATGCAATGGTGTGATCTTGGCTCACTGCAACCTCCGCCTCCCGGATTCAAGCAATTCTCCTGTCTCAGCCTCCCAAGTAGCTGGGATTACAGGAGCCCACCACCATGCCCAGCTAATTTTTATTTTTAGTAGAGACAGGGTTTCACCATGTTGTCCGAGCTGGTCTTGAATTCCTGACCTCAAGTGATCTGCCCGCATCAGCCTCCCAAAGTGCTAGGATTACAGGCATGAGCCACCACGCCTGGCCTAATTCTTTTTTTTCCAAAGGAAAAAGATTCACAAAAAATCTTTCGTACAAAATTCCCCATACTCAGGCTGGCATTTCCTTCTCCTCCTAAGAAGTTGAAATTAGCTCCTGAGTGTTTCCATACAAGTGCTGCACCAGGTATGTGTGGGGCATTACAACAGACTCTGGGGGTGCGGCCGGGCAGCTGAGATCTTCATGAGGGGCCGGTTTCATGAAAAGATTGTCTGTTAGCAAACAATGATGGCAGTACTGATAAATGATGCTATAAAAAAGCACAAGAAGAGACTGACTCTGACTGAGTGGGGTACCTGTCCTGAGGCAATGAATAGTAAGGGGGAAAGAGGCACAGAGGTTGGGGGAGAACATTCTAGACAGAACAGGAACAAAAAGATAGAAAGATAGAACATACTGATTTGTCTGATTAAAACCACGAGTTAGAGTAATTCTTGGAACCCATTCTCCATTTCTCAGTATCTGATTTCCAAGTAATGCTACCATTGGAGAAAAATAAGTACCTGAGGTCTTATTTGAATGTCTTTGGCCTCAATTGAAATTCATTTTCTTTTGTCTGGCCTTGAAAATGATGAAGTTTCCACGTGCAATGAGCTACATGCTTCTGTGGTTTTGAAAGTATCCCAGGGTAGCTATGCAGAAGTGCTGGACAGATCCTGGAAATTTCTATAACGTTTTATCCAAGGCAATTCAGCTTATATGAATCTACACACTTTAAGAAAAAAGGGAAAATTGAGCTAATTTTACATCTATTTAAGAGATCCTTTTATTTTTTCTTCTTCAAGGATTTTAAAATATCAAGTAATATACATATTTATGAATTCAATGTTAGGCATCAGAAACCTTAAAGTTAGATGCCTGAAAAAAATTAAACCAAAAAAACCATGATTTCTAACTATGTTTCACAAACAATATCATGAAGTTGGATCGTCTAAGTTTTCCTCAAATCCAAAACTGCTTTCCTTGGATCCTTTTTGAGAAGTAATTCTGCCCTAGAAATAAATTTCGTATCATTGCTTATACAGAACATCTAAGTTTTTACCCTTTTACAAGAACTCTCTGTGATGCATGTACAATAGGTACTATTTCTCCCAATTTAGAGACGGTAAAACTGAGGAAGTGTATTTAACTGACTTGCCTAAATTTTTATGTTTAGTTCACTGAAGGGCCAGTCTGGGGTGGGGGTGGCAGCCTGATTTCCTGAGATGTCAAGACTCTCTCTTCCACAATATAGTCACATATAATGGCAAATATACATAGATTGAAAGAAGACATTCTTAATGTAATTATCTCCTTTGGTTTCTTTTATTTGACCTTTACAGATGACTTAATATGTCAGAATCAAAACACGATCTCCTACTGAGCAATAAAGAAAATAAAAATATCTTTTTCCCCACAGTTGTGTCTGGCTAGTAGTTGATCCTCAAAAGTATTTACTAAAAATGAACAAACAAATGATGGGACAAAAGATAAGAGCAAGCCTGAATTCCATACATAGTTTCCATTTTCTGAAACACATGGACTGTGTATTAGAAGGGACTTTAATTCTAAGAGTTCTGTTTGTTTGTTTGTTTGTTTGTTTGTTTTGAGACAGGGTCTTGCTCTGTTGCCCAGGCCGGAGTACAGTGGTGTGATCATAACTCTCTGCAGCCTAAACTCCTGAGCTCATGCAATCCACCTGCCACAGCCTTCCAAGTAACTGGGATTACAGGTGCACACCTGTAATTTATTTATTATTATTATTATTATTATTATTATTTGTAGAGGCAGAGTCTACTATGTTGCCCAGACTGGTCTTGAATTCCTGGGCTCAAGTGATCCTTCTGGCTTGGTCTTCCAAAGTGCTGAGATTACAGGTACGAGCAACCATGCCTGGCACTGTTCATTGCTGTATATGGTAGAAAGAGCTGAATGTGTAGCCACCTAATGTTGCCTTCTCTGTTAACCACACCTCACCCCACTCCACCCCACGCAAAAGGACCCATATTTTATACTATTTATAGTTTTAACCAGTTGGATCAGGGATGGGTGCCTGACCCCCCAAAAGCCAATTTATTTGAATGGCCAGAGACCATCAGATTATCCCTGTCAACAGTTTGAACTAAGAGGCCAGAAGTAATCGAAAATTAAAAGTTACCAAAGCAAGCCACAATGACTTACAGTGCAAGGGAGTCAAAGTAAGAGAAAACAGCAGAAGTCAAGTTACAGAGATGAAATTGTAGTAGCGGTACAGGGAAAAAGAAAGTTGAGAGACGGTGTGGCCAGAGAAACCTACACACAGAGAAGCAGAGGGAGAGAAGCAGAGGGAAGGAAGAGAGAAGGGAGGAAAAGAGAGAGGAAGAGAGAGTAGAAAGAAAAGAGAGCAGAAAGGGAAAGAAAGAGAAAGAGAAAAAAACCACTGAACTTGTTTTTAAAATTTTTTTCATTCATTGTTTCCTTCATTTATTATTGATATTAACATATAATAGATATGCATATTTTCTGGGTACACATGATATTTTGATACATTGATGTAATGTGTAAAGGTCAAATCAGGGCTCACTCCTGTAATCCCAGTGCTTTGGGAGGCTGAGGTGGAAGGATTGCTTGAGGTCAGGAGTTTGACACCAGCCTGAGCAACATGGCGAAATCTGCCTCTACAAAAAATTTACAAATTAGCTGGGCGTGGTGGCACACACCGGTAGTCCCAGCTACTTGGGAAGCTCAGGTGGGAGGGGATCACTTGAGCCCAGGAGTTCCAGATTACAGTCAGCTATGACCACACCACTGTACTCCAGCCTGGGTGCCAGAGATAGACCCTGCCTCTTTAAACAAACGAAAAATGATCAAATTCGAGTAATGGTCTATCCATCATCTTAAACATTTATCATTTCTTTATGCCAATAACATTTGAATTATTCTCTTCAGGTTATTTTGAAATGTACAATAGATTATTATTACCTATAGTCAGCGTAATGATCTGTTGAACACTAGGTCTTATTTCTTCTTCTATATAACTGTATATTTGTATTCATTAATCAATCTCTCTTCATCCCCCTCTGCCCCCACCCTTCCTGGCCTCTGGCAGCCACCAATCTACTGTCCATCTTCATGAGATCCACTTTTTAAGTTCCCATATATGAGTGTCTTTCTGTGCTTGGTTTATTTGACTTAACATAATGATCTTCAGTTCTATCCATGTTGCTGCAAGTAACTAGCATTTTTATGAAGCCTAACTTTATTTCATTTCCTTGAGACTTCCTTATATTGATCCAATAGCCCTTCCTGTTGTTATTGTATTTTATTGCATCCTTTTCTGTTTTTTTACAACCAAGAACTTTCACTAGAACATCATATTTCAGTGTTTAAAAGGGAAAAAAATTGAATAAAGCTGAATAAGAAAAGCATTATAATCATCAATTTTCTCTTAGGTGGACTCTCAATCAGGAATTTTGTGCCACTCGCTTTAGCAGTACCATTGCTAGCTGACATTGTTATCTAGGGCATTTGAGCAAGTAAATGTGTTTTATCACCTTGCCGACAGGCTATTTGAATTGGTTTCCAGAGAATTTGGCACTTTGAACTAATGAGTATTTTAACAGATTCAAAGAAAGTTTATTGCACAATCTCTGGGAGAATGAGAAAATATTTGGTTTCTTTGAACATGATAAATTACTAATTTGCTAACAAATGGATACTATTACTCTGAAACCTATATGGATGAATGATTACCTTGCTTAGCCTTTCAGATATACAATTTTCTTTATTGCCAATACAACTATGATTTTTCATAGCAATGTTCCCTACATGGTAATTTCTTATTCAAATAACTATAGTTAATATGCAGCAGGATAAACCATTGTTTAGCTATGACATACATATACACAGGCATATAGACATATATACACATGTACATTTTTTTCTTTTAACAAATATTTGCTAAGTGTCCACTATGAACATAATGGTATTAGATGTTTCTTGGGGAAAAGTATACACAGGACATCATCCCTGTTCTTAATGTTACTTTTAATGACAGACTGATGATTAATTGTATAAAATGTTCTTCTAAAACATAGGCATATTGTGCTTTTTCCAAAGGACACTGGTTTGGAGAATTAAGATTCCTTTCAAGTCTGGAGATCCATAATCTGTTAGAGGAAATTGACTTGGATGAAAATTCTCCTCTGGTCTGTTGATCTTTGTAGCTACCACACGTTGCACAAAAACAAATGAATAAATTGATGAATGAGTGAATAGATGAAATAATGAACTGGTAAGATTATAAACTGAAAAGTTTCACACATGAAATCTGGTACACTCAGGGCAACACCTAGCTTTGGTGTGACTAAATAATATATATATATTTTGATATGTTTGTTTTTATCTGATGCTTACTTGGAGCATCAAAATCTTGAGTATAGGCCAGGCATGGTGGCTCACGCCTGTAATCCCAGCACTTTGGGAGGCCGAGGTAGGTGGATCACCTGAGGTCAGGAGTTTGAGAACAGCATGGCCAACTTGGCAAAACCCTGTCTCTACTAAAAATACAAAAATTAGCTGGGCATGATGGTGCATGCTTGTAAGCCCAGCTACTCGGGAGGCTGAGGCATGAGACTTGCTTGAACCTGGGAGGTGGAGGTTGCAGTGAGCTGAGATCGTGCCACTGTACTCCAGCCTGGATGACAGAGCAAGATCCAGTCTCAAAAAAAATCTTGACTATAATTTTTCTTCTCACTTTTGATTGTTGTCTAAGTGCTCAAAATTCCCTTTATAGTAACATATACTAAATTGGAACTACTGCTTTCATCCCCTTGTTGACCTAAAAGGAAGAAGATGAAACATAAAATACAAGTTAGAGCTTACTTGAGCCAAAGTGAGGCCTGCTGCCTGGACACACGTCCAAGTTGCCTCGGGGAGTACTCCCTCAGCATTTGTTACAAGCAGGGTTTTAAAGGCAAAAGGAACAAGGAGGGGGTGCATACAAAGTTGTCTGACAGCAATTCTCCTTGGTTTACCGAGATAACATGGATTAGTGATTGGCTATTCATTTTTGGATTTTAGGGTATGAGTTATGATGTTCAGTCTATGGCATTTTATGACTCCTTGATTAGTTTAGACCCCTCATAGCAAGTGGCTTCAGGAGGTAATTATTTAGCTCAAGGGGAGAGTGATGTGACTGTGTGACTGCTGTCACATTCCCGTGACTCTCATTTAAAGGAGCCAGCATTCTTCAGGTAAAAAACTTCTTTTCTTCTTTATTTTCCCCCATACCCTTGAACAATCCTAGAGAATTAATTAAAAGGAAACCTCACTTCCTTCCAGTACATTTCAAAAACTTCTGTCCCTGCCCCAACCCCCAGAATTAAACTCACTATTGATACAGAGACAATATCAACTCTAAATACTCAATAACCTTAGATTTAGGAAAATTAAATTATTGGCCAGTCACAGCTCCAGTAGTTCCTGCCCCAACCCCCACCTCAGTTGTTAACACCAGGGAGAGATGCATGGACTTGTTGGCTGCTTTTTCTCTAGTTTCTTCCATTTTTCTGTCATGTATCATCTTAAATCCTCTACAGTGGGAAAAGTAACATCTTGCAAGTAGCCCACGCTGGGAAAGATTCCCCCACTGCAAACTTTATTGGTATCTTCTATTGAAAAAATTGAAAACATTGTAGGTACTACGTGTGGTACCACCTGATCTGCCTAGGGTCGCTGAGGCCCATAACTTAGTCTTATTGAATGCTTAAAAGATTAGCCAGTACTGGCCAACATTTTAATTTCCCTATATCCAAGGTTATTGAGTATTTAGAGTTGATATTGACTCTGTGTCATTAGTGAGTTTCATCTTAAAAATAAATCCTAAATTTCATTTTTAAAATGGCAGACTAAAAATGTTACCACCTTCTCTCCTCTTCTAAATCATGTTTAAAATCACAGGGGATTGACTATAAGCATAAATTTCATCTATGACAAAATTAGGAGATAGCCATAACTTCAAACCGTGATGTGTAAGGATGATCTTCTTTATGAGGTGAAGTCAAATTCAGATATGGGGAAACCAAGGAAAACATGCCCACAGGGGTATCTCTCAGGCAAAGGGGATAGAGCTCCAGGGAACTGGCATATCTGGTGAGATAAGACCACAGCCCACTGTCTGAAACCAGGATACAAGACACAGGAACAGAGTACAAGGGATGGTGGCTTCTCTGGGTTGGGTTTGGCACCAAGGAGAAGCAAAGGAATTGACATCGAATGCAGAACCACTGACCACTGTCCAAGATACACAAAGCTGGACACTAGTTGAAGTGGTGAGGGCAGATTTAATTAGTAATAACTATTTCAATAGGGAAAAGAGTCCAAAGTGAACTGTACAGAGGTGACACATATCTCGGCATTTTAAAGGGATAACGAGGAAGTAGGAAAGGGGGCGAGCAGGAGCTCGGTAGAGTCAGGGAAATGAAAAATTACAAAAAGAAGAAAGGGGATTGGTCAGTGTGAAACTCATCTGGGTTTGCTATTGAGCATTTAGGGAGGTTAAGCTCCTACCCTCCCACAGAGGCTGGGAGACAGGGGCCCTATCTTCAAGCGTGGCCAGAATAAACAGTAAATTCATTTGGCAACCTTGAGTTTTTTTCAAGCAGGCACCTTGGGGAGTGGGGGATGCTAGAGTCAGCCTAGTGATGTGGCTTTGAGCAGTTAGAAAGTATGTCAGTGCTATCGTTAATAGTGCTGCAATGGAATCAACCCAAATGCCCATCAATGATAGACTGAATTAAAAAAATGTGGTACATATATACCACTGGATACTATGCAGCCATAAAAAGGAATGAGATCACATCCTTTGCAGGGACATGGTTGAAGCTGGAAGCCATTATCCTCAGCAAACTAACGCAGGAACAGAAAACCAAACACTCCATTTATAACCAAACATTGCACCATTCTCACTTATAAGTGGGAGCTGAACAATAAGAACACGTGGACACAGGGAGGGAAACAACACATACTGGGGCCTGTTGAGGGATGGTGGGGAGTTGGGGAGAGCATCAGGAAAAGTAACTAATGCATGCCAGGCTTAATACCTAAGTAATGGGTTGATAGGTTCAGCAAACAACCACAACACACATTTACCTACGTAACAAACCTGCACATCCTGCACATGTACCCTGTAACTTAAAATAAATAAATAAATAAATTTAAATTTAAATAATTTTTTAAAAAAGAAAGTGTCAGTATTCGTTCAAGTCTTTATAGGTCAAGGTTGAGGCCTATTCAAGAGGAGGGCTCAGAGGACGGCGGCTAGAGCTTGGTCCAGGAGAGACTCTTTGTCACCATGAAATCGGAGAGGTGGAATGTGCTATGGTAAAAACAATGCGGACCCCAAGGGCTGCTTGTATGGGTTTGAGGCCTGACTCAGCTATTTACCAGATGTATGAACGTTGGTGAATCAATAAACTTCAGTAACTCCATTTCATTAGCGATAAAATGGAAATTGATGTAACACTTATGCTACATAGAATTTGCAATGATTACATGAATTAATGTTTGTGAAGCACTGAGAACATTGCCTACCACAATGTACAGACTGTGTAAGTGTTTTCTATAATTACATTTTACGAAGCTGTCTTCACATAATATTGGGGGAAAAAGAGACTGAGTAGGATGAATAGCCCCGCAGTTGCTGATCTTGGTTCACCTGGGAGAAGAAAAGACTGAAAGGTTCAATTACTCACAGAACCCTATATTACAAAAGACTACAGTGTGAATCAGAAATAATCTTTGTACAGCTAGAAAATGGTTCTGACCCCTCTCCAAGAAAGACCTTCTCTAGAAAAAGCTCACCTTGTTGAGAGTTGAATGCTAGTCCAGAAAAAACAGCTCAGAATCCATATCAAGATCCTACTTACAAAAACTGAGAATTGAAGAAAAGAATTAAAGAGAAATAGAAGACAAAAGACAGTGATCAGAAAAATGTTGTCAGAAAATAAAGCAAACCTAAGTCAAAGAAACAACAGAGCAAAACAAAGCGAAGCAAAACAAAACTGGTGATCAGAATGGACTGAGTTATTCTGCAGCAACACAAAACCTCTAAATCTCAGTGGCTAAAAACAGCAAATTTTTCACTCAGCCTATGTGTCTTTCTTGGGTTGACTGAGCCATGCTTCACGACATTCCTACTTAGGGATCTAGGCTAAAACAGTCACCATTATCTGCAATGTCCTAAAGTCTCTGTGACCCAGAGAAATGAAGATGTCATATCATACGGTGGCTCTTAAAGTTTCCAGTGGAAGTAACATGTGACTTCCACAAACATTTCGCTGGCCACTCATGGAGCCACAATTAATTTCAAACAGGGAGGGAAGTTCAATGCCTCCATATGCCCAGAAAAAGTACTACAATATGTGGTTTCTTATTTTGTATTTTTGTTTTCCTTCCACTTTTATTTTAGGTTCTGGGGGTACGTGTGCAGTTTGGTTACATGGGTAAATTGTGCGCCTTAGGAGTTTTGTGTACAAATTATTTCATCACTCTGGTAACGAGCATAGTACCCAATAGGTAGTTTTTTGATACTCTCCTCCCACCCTCCACCCTTAAGTAGGCCCCTGTGTCTATCTATTGTTCCCTTCTTGATGTCCATGTGTACTCAATGTTTAGCTTCTACTTATAAGTAAGAACTTGCGGTATTTGGATTTTTTTTTTTTTTTTTTTTTTGAGATGGAGTCTTGCCCTGTCGCCCAGGCTGGAGTGCAGTGGCGTGATCTCGGCTCACTGCAACCTCTGCCTCCCAGGTTCAAGCAATTCTCCTGCCCCAGCCTCCCGAGTAGCTGGGATTACAGGCGCGTGCCTCCATGCCCATGCCCAGCTAATTTTTGCATTTTCAGTAGAGACGGAGTTTCACCATGTTAGTCAGGCTGGTCTCGAACTTCTGACCTTGTGATCCGCCCGCCTCTGCCTCCCAAAATGCTGGGATTACAGACGTGAGCCACCATGCATGGCCTTTCTTTTACTTTTCTTTCTTTTTTTTTTTTGAGGGGTTTCTGTTCCTGCATTAATTCAGCTAGGATAATGGTCTCCAATTGCATCTATGTTGCTGTAAAGGACGTGATCTCATTTCTTTTTTATTTAACAGTGTGTACATACCATATTTCTTTTATCTAGTCCAGCACTGATGAGCATCTAGATTGATTCCATGTCTTTGCTATTGTGAATAGTGCTGCAATGAACATATACATGCGTGTTTTTTATGGTAGAAAAATTCATATTCCTTTGAGTATATACCCAGTAATGGGATTGCTGGGCCAAGTGGTAATTCTGTTCTAAGTTCTTTGAGAAATCTCCAAACCGCTTTCCACATGGCTGATCTAATTTACATTCCGACCAGCATTGCGCAAGCAGTATAAGCATTTCCTTTTCTCGGCAACCTCTCCAGCATCTGTTTTTGTTTTTTATTTTCTTCTTCTTCTTAATAATAAACATTCTGACTGGTGTGAGATGGTATCTCGTTGTGGTTTTGACTTGCATTTCTTTAATGATTAGTAATATTGAGCATTCTTTTAATATGCTTGCTGGCCACATGTATGTCTTCTTTTGAGAAGTGTCTGTTCATGTCTTTTGCCCATTTTTTTAATGGAGTTGTGCAGGTTTTGTTTGATAAGAATGGCAATATTTGTGAACATCTCTGAAGACTACTACAAAAAACTTCAAAATCTAATTTAAGAAAACTTCTCATAAGTAAAATTATATTTGAATCTAATATTAAAGGGCCTACTATATCTGGGGGAAAACTGATCCACAAAAATCAACAATGAGATTAATCCAGTAAAATTGTTGGGATGAATCCTTAGAATCCAGGTAGGACACACACACACAAACACTCACACACACACACACACACACACACACACGGCTTATGTTTTTCCTTAGCAATGTCCAGTGCTATAAAAATAATTACAGAATAGATCATTTCTTTTCTAGAGGAAACATAATATGATAGTATTTATACCCACCCAACTTATTATTTAAGCATAAAGGCAACAAAAAATGGTTTTAAACATTTGAGAACTCACAAAACATATTGTCTTCAGCCTTTCTTAGTTACCTGAGGACAAATGTCAACCAATCAAAGGATGAATGTTGAAACTATGACAGAAAGAGTGGCAGTGAGCATGAAAATATTTAACTCAAAGGCAAGAGAGAAGTGCTTAATCCAGGTATTACAATCACTGAACATATTGGAAATTTTTAAATCCTAACAGTTTAAAGTGATATAACTTAAAAAGCTGAATAGAAAATAATATTAGCAATAACGATAATGGGGGAAATATTGAGCTTTTAGTATGAGCTCTGCATTGTTTTAAGCACTTTAAACATATCAGTCAATTATTACCAACAGTCATACCTCTTTATGATTGGTAGCTAAATAGACCCCAAACACATAAAATTGCTAGTAGTTGTATTTTTATAATATTTCTTAATGAAAGTAGTGAAATTTAAAATTCCACTTTATTTTTAAAACTTTATTGAGAATTTTATGTGCTTTCTAATCTTTATTTTATTTTTAGGTTTTTATTTTGTTGCTGTTGTGTTAAGACAGGGTCTCACTCTGTCATCCAGGCTGAAGTGCAAGTGACATGATCACAGCTCACTACAGCCTTGACCTCTGAGGCTCAAGAGATTCTCCCACCTCAGCCTTCCAAGTAGCAGGATCCACAGGCACACATCAACACACTTGGCTAATTTTTAAAAACTTTTTTGTAGAGACAGGGTCGCCTTATGTTTATCAACCCAGGGCGATCCCAAACTCCTAGGCTCGAGCAATCCTTTTGCTGCACCCTCCTAAAGTGCTGGGATTACAGGGGTGAGACACCGTGCCCAGCCTTTATGCTATTCTAATATGCAAAATTTGTATTTTTGGTTTTTAATATTAAAAAGTAATTTGAGTATTTTTGAAAAAAAGAACTTTTTTGGGAAACATGTACACAAATAATTTTTACTTTTTCAATTTCTTTTACTTTCATTTATGAGTTTATGATAAAAAAATTTCAAGCTGCATGCATTTTGAAGATAACTGCATTTTATTTTTTTAATTTTAGAACATGTATGAGGAGCAATCTTGATAACACATGTAACTGTTCAGATCATAATAGAGAAGAGCTGAAAGAAGAAAATCAAAATTTTGAGAAAAAAATATGTTTACATTTTTGAAAACTCTCAACAGTAAAAGTGAATAGATGTCTTTAAAGTATAATTCACAAATAACTCTAAAATAGGACCTTACAAATTCTTTATTTAGGAAGATTTAATTACTGATTAAAATAATGAAATTAGGTATGAGCTAAGAGGAGAAATAAAAAACAATGAAAAAGAGCAAGACAATCTTATTGAATCCAGAATTCAAACAAGTCAAATCCTTGAAACTTCATCTTCTTTATTAAATGAATATTTAATTTCTGACAAAAACAATGAGAACAAGAAAGAATTATTCCTATAAAAATCATGATTCAAAAACAACAAAGAGTGACTCTGGCCTCCCCGTTAGAAGATGAAAAAAAGTACATTCATGACCTATTGTATGTAGACCTGCATTTGTCCTCTTGCCCAAGAACTCTCAAATGTCAGGATGGGTCTCTAGAGGTATCTATTATATTAAGAAATACAAACAAATTTTCAATAAGAAAACAAAGAATTCTAAGTTTGGATCCCAAAGCAACATTTAACAAAATGATGGAAACAACAAACATATCTTTTAAAAATCAGAATTCAGAATGTTTGAAAATAAAGTTCACCATAGGCGTATTAGGAAAATTCAAACAAAAGGAAAGCAAGAGTTACAATCTTAAGAAACATGGCTGAATCACAGGTCAAATAGGCATTACATGAATCAAAGAAGTGCTCTTTAAAATGACAAATGTTACTATCAATAGCAAATATTCAATATTTATGACTAAGCACCACTTACAATGGCATCGGTATTGAGTAAGCCAAAATATAAGAAATCTATGGGAAAAAATAAAAAATAATAGACGTAAGAGACTTCACTCTTCTTGGCTGTAAAAAATAACATGGAGAAAAGTAAGAACAAATTAAATTTAAGATAGTCATCTGAAAATTGACATAAATAATATGTTTAACATACTAACATGAAAAATATGTCCAGTAAAGTAGATTTAATTGGTGTAAATCAAACACTATACTCTCAAAAGACAAAATATACTTTTATTTTTCCATTGAATGATGACAAAAAATGACTACATGTTGTCCACAAACCATAACTAATTTACAAAACATAGAAATTACATAGACAACATTCTTTGACTGTAATGCCATGAAAATAGCATAGAAATTGACCAAAAAAACTCTGAAACAAAACAAAACAAAATCAAAACAAACAAACAACAAGAAAAAAAAAAAAACCAGCAACAGCCATACTGAATTCACTTCTACTTGGAGTAATAATTTTCTTTACTTTTGTATAACCAAGGAAATAAGTATTGAAGATTGAGCATTCCCGGAAAAATAAAAATAAATATATCACTATATATCAGAGGAAAACACATCACTCTTCAATACTTGGAAAATATGTGGTATTAAATAGTTATGTTTTTAAAAAGAAAGAATAAACATGAACAATTGTTTCCAATCCAAAATGCGGATGTGAAAAAAATGTTTAATACATGTTTAAGAAAGGCAGAAAATAAAAATTAACGGTGATGGCAACAAAAATTAATAACAAGAAAAAGTGGACAAGGTTTAATTATGCAAAAATAGAAAGACATCTACAGACACAGGAGAAATTAAGAATATTATGAGACTGTCAATACTGTGTAAATAAATTTGAAAAACTGGATGTAATGCATGATTTTTTGTGGAAGCCATAAATTATTAATACTGAGAACTAAAGAGATACAAAATCTTAAAGGAATAAATGTAAAATGTAAAACTTGTAAAAGATCTACCCAATCATGACATCCTCAAAACAAGCATATCATTCTCTGGGAGGGTCTCAGGAAATTCTATAGCATTAAGAAACAGATAAATTTGATGCTATTTATAATTTTCTGGAACACAGAAAAAAAGTTTCCAAATTGTTTTCTTGTGGAGGCATAAACATATATATGTATATTTTATATATTTATCATAGTAAATATATATAATACATACATATATAATTATAAACAGATAACTAATGATAAAAATATTTACTAATCATCCTCACATATGAATATGTAAATCTCCTAAAAAATTTGTCAACAAAATTCAGCAGTCTATTAAAAAAACACACAATATGGGCAAGTAAAGTTTATTTCAGAAATCCAAGAATGAGTCAACATTAGAAAATCTTCAGTATTAAATCTAACACATTAATGGATCAATACAATCATTCCTATATACTTCAAAAAGCAAAAAGGCATTCAGTATGATTCAACATCCAGTCATAATAGTAACTCTCTTTTTTTTTTTTTTTTTTTTTGAGACGGAGTCTCGCTCTGTCGCCCAAGCTGGAGTGCAGTGGCCGGATCTCAGCTCACTGTAAGCTCCGCCTCCCGGGTTCACGCCATTCTCCTGCCTCAGCCTCCGAAGTAGCTGGGACTACAGGTGCCCGCCACGTCGCCTGGCTAGTTTTTTTGTATTCTTTAGTAGAGACGGGGTTTCACCGTTTTAGCCAGGATGGTCTCGATCTCCTGACCTTGTGATCCGCCCGTCTCGGCCTCCCAAAGTCCTGGGATTACAGGCTTGAGCCACCGCGCCCGGCCCAATAGTAACTCTTAATACAATGATGGATATTGATGTCCTTAATATGAGTTTGTGTACACACATACATGCACAAACACACACATACAAAGGCCAGGATCATATTCAATGATGAAAATGTCTCCTTCAGAATCAGCAACAGTACAGAGTATCTAGTATCCCTGTTATTTATCATTATTCTGGTGGTACAGGCTAATGTGAACATAAAGATAAAATAAAGAGTAAAATTTAGAAAGAGGGTTAAAAGTATCTGTAGGTTACAATTATATTATTATATATCTAAAAATTCCAGAATCAATCAACTTTGAAATGTTATAAACATTAAGAGAAGTAAGCAAGTGACTAGGTATTAATATATGGCAATCGAGAGCCTTCAATGTGTGAAAACACCACCAATCAGAATAAATAATTGATAAAAATTCACAATTACCAAAGTGACTGTAAACGCACCTTCTCCCAAGTAAACAACGATAAAAAATGTCTCTAGACATGGACAAGTATTCCCTGGGGAGGCCAAATTTCTGATTGAGAGCTACTGACCTAAACCTTCTTTAGTAAGAATGTTGAAGAAATTGTGGTATAACTGTAGAATGAAATAATACAATGTAGAATAGAGCAGCTCTATAAGCACTAATGTGGAAAGCACTCTAAAGTGTATTATTAAGCAAGCAAAGCAAGGCTGAGAACAGTGTGATTTTTGTTGTTAATTTCATTTTTCTGTTTTGTATGAAAAAAGATTAGGTATATCCGTACACACGAGCTACTTGGGTATGCATATAATATTTCTGGAAAGATAGAGAAAAAACTCCTGGGGAGAGGAGCTTGGTTGCTGGAGGCCATGAACTGGAGAATGTTAAACTTCTCTCATGGTTATAACAAAACCTCTGACATACCTGGAGAGAGTCAATAATGAAACGGGAAAGCCAGAGTCCTGGTGGATACATGGAAATCTGCTTAGCTTGTTGCCTCAGTGGAGTAAAACACACATTGTCTCATGGATTTGCTATCGGTCACAAAATTGATGAGTCTCATCATGGCGGCTAACAAACCCACCGTAATCAATCCCGCCGAGTAACTGTTTTGACTTGGAAATAAATATAATTTCCTAAGCAACAGTGTATGGTTATGGGAAGTTTCATGTGAATTCTTTTGGAGATTCTGAAAGTCTGTTGTGTATTTTTCTTTTCATTTCATTTTGTTTTGTTTTTGTACAAAGCCTGAGAAACAGGAGAACCGAAGGCTTTCCTTCCTCCAGAGAAAATAACTGAAGAAACTCAAATGTAGTAGCAAAGTGGGGGAAATAAACAGATTTCCCGGGAAAGCACTAAGGGGTTAGAAAACTGAAGCTTCTATTTTTGAAAAGACTGTTGGATTTCTAGACACTGACTATGGAAAATAATTTTTATTCTATTGGTTATTATTACAATTGAATTCTACTGAGTGGTCTGAAAATATTTAAGTGCGTCAATTTTGTTGTCTAATATTTATAATTCATAGCTTGAAACTATAGGCATATACCAATACTTAATATCTATTACCTACTATGAATGAGTTCACTTTTGGACTCTTAAATGCAAAATTCTTATTTAATACATAACTGTATTTAATTAATATTGGTTTTCTCAAGCTGTAATTATATGCTATAGTTAGTAACCTTTTAGAGTTAGTCTTAATAATTGCTTAATAAAATATTCAAATTCAGCTTTTTGAAAGCCAGATTATTCTTTATGATAGTTACCACCAAAGATGAAGTTCATCATGGTATATTTGTCATAGCAAATATTAATAAAAATGTTATTTTAAAACAAAATAGGGATCATATTTATTCAAGAGAACATGCATTGTATGCTTTATTATAATATGTCATTTATTTAGATTGAGCCAAAGATAAGAGTGGTCATGTAATGCTATGCACTTGAACGATAATCTTGAAGGATGGAACAAATCCTGGTCTTAAAAAAGAAATCCCTAATTGCATTTGATTTGTTTCTCCTGCAGGGAACTCAACATGTCAGGTAGCCACTAACTGCTATTGCCAATTTTCTTCAGATTATCAGCAGAAAAATAATTTTCCCAAACATCTGCCAAATGGGAAAAGGGTTTCAGTTCACTGAGATTTTGCTTAGAGCTGTAAATATTTGCAGGGGAAAGGGCAAGCCATGCAGACACATCGGCACTGCTGACCCCAATCTGCCAGCAGGGGCTGCACCCTCTCCTCTTTGCCAATTCTGGAAAATTGAGGTTGTTGCCAATGCACCTGGGCCACCTCACAGCTGGCAGAGACACAACAGGGCCACGCCCCAGAAGCACAAACAATGAGTTAGGATGATACTGCTGTGCGCAGCTGAGAAGGGGGTCTGACCCATGAAAGGCCAAATACAGAGGGATTTACAGAGGCCCACGTCTGATCTGCATTTTATCTTTCTGTTAGAGAGATTATCGAGCACATTCTCATAAGTGATAAAGGTCATTTGCCATTTGAAAGCTCTTTTTAAAAGCCGATTGCCTGTTCACCACTACAGTTGACCCTTGAGCAACATGTGTTTGAACCACACAGTTCCTTTTATATATAGATTTTCTTCTGTCTCTGCCACCCCTGAGACAGCAAGGCCATCCCGCCATCCCTCCTCTTCCTCCTCCTCCTCCTCCTCAGCCTACTCCAGGTGAAGACGATGAGAATGAGGATGAAGACCTTTATGATGATCCATTTCCACTTAACGAATACTAAACATATGTTCTCTTCCTTATGATTTTCTTAATAACATTTTCTTTTCTCTAGCTTATTGTAAGAATGTAGTATATAATACATATAACATACAAAATATGTGTTAATGGACTGTTTATCTTATTGGCAATGTTACGGGAAAGGGGTCCAGATCCAGATCCCAAGAGAGGGTTCTTGGATCTTGTAAGAAAAAATTCAGGGCAAGTCCGCAGTACAAAGCAAAAGCAAGTTTATTAAGAAGATAAAGTGGTGGAAGTAGAGTGACATGGTTTGGCTCTGTCCCCACCCAAATCTCATCTTGAATTCCCACATGTTGTAGGAGGGACCCAGTGGGAGGTGATTGAATCATGGAGGCAAGTCTTTCCCGTGCTGTTCTCCTGATGGTGAATACGACTCTCAAGATCTGATGGTTTTAAAAAGAGGAGTTTCCTTGCACAATGTCATCCTCTCTTTGCCTGCCGCCAACCACATAAGATGTGATTTGCTCCTTCTTGCCTTCTACCATGATTGTGAGGCTTCTCCAGCCACGTGGAACTGTAAGTCCAATTAACGTTACGAATTAACGAATTAAACGTCTTTCTTTTGTAAACTGCCCAGTCTCGGGTATGTCTTTATCAGCAGCGTGAAATCAGACTAATACATACAGCTACTTCATAGACAGAGTAGAGGGTTCCCAAAAGTTAGAGGCGGAAGGCATCCACCTTAAGTACAATGCTCCTATATATAGGATAAAAAAAGATTATGGGGAGATGTGCCCTGCTAAGAGTTTGTGATAAAGGATTAATTTTCTTAATTTATTTTGCAAGAATCGGTATTATTGTCTTTAAAGCAAAATTAGGACTGCCTTTACTCTCAAGATACCAGGATATTAGGACATCCCCAAGTCTAGGTCTGTTTAGTAAACATTACCAATCTGTTCCCTTAACTGTAAACATCTCGAGGTTAGGAATACCTAACTTTCTGGGAATGCAGCCGAGCAAGTCTCAGTGTCATTTTCTGAGCCCTCACTCAAGATGGAGTTGCTCTGGTTTGAATGCCTCTGACAGCAAGGCTTCCAGTCACCGTTAGACCATTAGTAGTTAAATTTTGAGATGGAGTCCAGGCTGGAGTGCAATGGCGGATCTCAGCTCATTGCAACCTCCACCTCCCAGGTTCAAGTAGTTCTCCTGCCTCAGCCTCCCAAGTAGCTGGGATTATAGGCACCCGCCACCACGCCATGCTAATTTTTGTATTTTTAGTAGAGATGGGGTTTCACCATGTTGGCCAGGCTGGTCTCACACTCCTGACCTCAAGTGATCTGCCCACCTCAGGCTCCCAAAGCGCTGGGATTACAGGCATGAGCCACCAAGCCATGCCAACATAGTTGTTTCTCTACCTCTATCCACCTCACTTCCACTGACTACATTTAAGTACACTAGCCAAGTAAATTGGAGAAATCAAGTCTCTTCACAAGGAAGCTCAGGTTTAACTTAGAACAAATGGTGGCAGGATAAAGTTAATTTTGTTGTTTCTGTTTTTTTTTTTTTAATTGATAGATTTCTGCTTCTTTCTTTATTGCTCTTTTCCTTCAAACCTATTCAGATTTACTATGATCTGATCCTAGTTTATAAGTTTACTGTTTAGTTAATTTATTTAGCCTTTTTTAAACAAATGTATTTAAGATTATACATCTACCTTTACATACTACTTTAGGTGTATCTCACATTTTTAAAAAATGTAATGCTTTGTGGTAGTTCTCCTAAATGTTTTGTTTTTTGAATTAAACATGAACTACTTAGGAGTGGGTTTTTGGGTTTCTAAACCTGTATTTTTTTAAAGTATCTAATATTGTAGTCAGAGAATATGTTTATGTAATAGCTATTCTCTGAAATTTACTGCAAGTGTGACATATACATGATCTGTTTTGTAAACATTCTTTGTGTACTCAAAACCTGTAAATATTCTTTATTTAAAGGATGTAGACTGATAGATCTATCTTCTTTTGAGAGAGAATTAGTCTGGCTAATTTTGTTTCTTAAAACTTCAAAAAGGCTTTTTAAAGTTATTGTGCTTTGTCTGTTGGCTTCTAATAGAAATATATTAACATTTCACACTGTAATTATAGTTTTGTTAATTTTTTTCCTGATAATATTGTCAGGATTTATTTTATATATTTTAAAGCTAAGTGGTTAGGGTAATCATGTTCATGATTATTACATCTTCTTGGTAGATTTTCCTTTTATTTTTATGTAGTATCCTTATTTATCCTTATTAACACATTTTGGGTTAAATTGTACTTTGCTTGATATAACTATTTCTAGGCAAGTTTCTTTAGGCTAGCATTTTCATACTTACCTTTTCTCATCCATTTACTTTAAGCTTTATCACTCGTCAGGAGAATTTGGCTAGCATCTGTTTTTTTGTGTGGTTTTTTTTCCCCCTAAGCTAATAATATTTTTCCAAAGACTATTATTTTCAATTTACTTGTATTATAATTATGATATTTAAAAATTTATAACTACTATTTTGTTTTGTGGTTTTTTTGGCATATCATACTATCAATATTTTTAACACAGTCTATAATTATTGAGTATTCCTGTACTCCTTTTAAACATACTACAGACCTTAGAATTTTTTAACTACTGTTTACTTAAATTCTTGTAACACAATTGCTTCTAATGTTATTAATAATAGCCAACACTTAACGTGGCCTTTATTACGTTCCAGGGACTTTTGAAGTACTTCACATACATTGACTCAGTTACTTATAATGACCCTGTGAGGTCGCTACTGTTACTATCACCTTTTACAAATAAGAAAACTGAGGTAAGGAGGTCAAAGTGACTTACCCAAGGCCATAGAATTAGTAGCAAGTGGTGGACCAAAATATGGAATAAAAAAACTTTAAAGCTTTATGGGGGAAATGTAGAATAACAATTTTAACATTGGAGTGAAAAACGAGAAACCACAAAGTAAAAGCTTGGTAAATCAGGCTTTATTACAACTTAAAATGTCTATTAGACAAATGGCACTAAAGAAAGTTTCAAGGTCAAGCAGTGAACTGGGAAAGTTATAAGCCGCACCCTCGAAAGATAAAGGAGAGTTTTCTGGTCTACATAAAGAATTTCCCGGCCGGGCGCGGTGGCTCACGCCTGTAATCCCAGCACTTGGGAGGCCGAGCCGGGTGGATCATGAGGTCAGGAGTTCGAGACCATCCTGGCTAACACGGTGAAAGCCCGTCTCTACTAAAAATACAAAAATTAGCTGGGCGTGGTGGCGGACACCTGTAGTCCCAGCTACTCGGGAGGCTGAGGCAGGAGAATGGCGAGAACCCGGGAGGCGGAGCTTGCAGTAAGCCGAGATCCCACCACTGCACTCCAGCCTGGGCGACAGAGTGAGACTCCGTCTCAAAAATAAATAAATAAATAAATAGATAGATATTAAAAGAAAAAAACAAAAAAAAGAATTACCCATCAATAAGAAAAGGACAAGCAACCCCACCCTACCCAACTCTGCCCACCTCAACTGAAGAGCAAAAAGTTTGAAAATGCAATTGACTGGGAAGGAAATCAGAATGACCAACACACTCAATCCCCCAGGCAATTACAGAAAGGCTAGGAGATGTAAGATTGCAGAAAGAGGTGGTATGTTTCCCTGCAGCTGACAGCGCCACCCACGGGCACACTCCAGTAGCTCTTATGCACGGTGGAGTCTGGCAAGCCTGTGGATAAGCCAGCTTGTTCATGCCTACAGGATTGGAGCATTTAACTGGGACATTGAATAGCAAGGAATATGAATGACATGGAGCCACAGGTACCTAAAATAATTTAACAGTAAATCTGAAAATGAATGAAGTGGCAAGTGGGAGAAACATATTAGAATGAAATACCGTTTATTCACAGGTTAAAAGCAGAAAGTTTATATTTTTTCCTTTTATTTTTACAAGATATATGCATATGCAAAAAGGCATACAATGATATTCATATAAAAATGATTTTTGCTTCTAGAGAATAAGGATATCCTCTGGAAAAGAAGAGACCTATGAGGCCATTGGGATTTGAGTATAAACATTGCTGGTTTAAATGAAGGATGTGGAAAAAAAATATGGCAAAATATTTACATTCATTTAATCTTGACGGAGGGGGTCTATAAGTGTCTGTTCTATGTATTAGCTGTATGTGTTTAATATTTTGCAATTTAAAATAGAAAATAAAATATACATTGATTTGAAATTTCAGCGTCTTTAATAATTTAATTGAATCGAAATAGGCAATTCTTTAAATAATTCTGCAAGGTTCTCCATAAGCAGAAATACAGCAAGGAATTGATTAAACCCAATTCAATTAATAGTTTTTCACCATTTGGGATTCTGGAGAATTTGCTCCTGCAGGAGATACTTTAAAAACTTTGAAAGGCATACCCTCTGTCTTATTGAAGTGTGAATTTTTTCAATGGCTGTCCCCTAACTCCAATTAATAAAAGAAAACCTCTTGTACAAGTAGTAGAGAGGTATTAGAATGCAATTTCATTTACTCACAGGTTAAAAGCAGAAGGTTTACATATTGTATGAGATATTTATAGATCTGAGACAATTCTACAATCACGTCCTCTATAATTTGTTTGTTTGTTTGTTTTGAGACAGAGTTTTGCTCTTGTTGCCCAAGTTGGAGTGCAGTGGCACAATCTCAGCTCATTGCAACCTCCGCCTCCCAGGTTCAAGCCATTCTCCTGCACCTCCCAAGTAGCTGGGATTATAGGCATGCACCACCATGCCTGGCCAATTTTTTGTATTTTTAGTAGAAACGGAGTTTCACCATGTTAGCCAGGCTGGTCTTGAACTCCTGACCTCAGGTGATCCGCCCGCCTCCTCCTTCCAAAGTGCTGGGATTACAGGTGTGAGCCACCACACTCGGCCTTCCCCTATGATTGAGCTCCTTAAAATTTCTAATATCTAGGAGTTATAATGGTCTATCATTTTCTGTGACATACAAGCATCTAACTTTTTACATAGTTTTTTTCAACATTTTCATTCCCTAGTCCACAAGCTCTGTATTAACCAAAAGGGTCACTGCAACATAATTCCTCTACTTTTTTTCTATTCTATGAAGAAGGAGAAAATATTGCTATTTGACATCATCAACACAGTCATGCCATGCCATAAAACCATCCAGTACTTGTTACCTATTCTATTCCTATATGATATGTGTATTTTACCCATTCAGGGCAATCTACTGAGCCTTCCTTTGAGGAGGGAGTCTTGCCTTTCCCATTAGAACATAAACCACTAGAGAAAAATGACCTTAGGAAGACTATCTAATGTGGCTGATGAATTAGTAAAGTATTGACGTGGGACACAGGCCTGTTTTAGAAAGACTGAGACTTGGTTATTTGGATAATGACAGGCAGGTCTTCTGGCTCTGATAGATACGGGAGTGTAGTGTTGATGTTATTGACTCTATATCCCCTCTCAGCCATAGACAATTCTATTATAGTGGAATTGCAGTCTTCTTAAAAACTGCCTGTTCTGCTCAGAATAACAGTAAATAGGTAAATAAGATCTGGATGTTTACATATATGGGGTCTATTTTACCATAGAATGGTTTCTGACCTCCTAATCTTTAAAACAAAGAGAAAGATAATGTCAGTGTTACATAGAAATGATGGTACTAGGAGCAAGAAGTTTGTAGGCAGATTCTAGGCATGCCACACTGCCCTGTGTTCTACCCAGTGCCTCCTGATGGAGATGCGGTACTGTTGCCTGTAGGGATTGGATATCACTGGAATGGTAGGATTATCTCCCAAGGGAGACTCGTAGCTCATACTAAACTGAATAGATTCCTAATCTCCAAGCCATGATTTATATTCCAGGAGTAACCCATCATTCGTACTGTCATTCTCCTAGCTGGTGAAATCACTGTCAGCTCAAATCCTAGGGAATGTTTCTCTGTACAACAGGCAGACATTTAAACCAAGCTGTTTGTTCAATAACAGATGCAGGCAACAGTGCAATGGAATCCGAAAGCACAGACACGCAGCACAGAAGGTAATGTGAATCTGTCCTGTCTGCAAGATCCAGATTGTGTCACTGGTGTTTGAATGAATTTGTGCGTATGTAGCAGGCGGCCAACATACTCTCCGAAGTGACGTCTGCAGGGAAACACAAGACTTGTGTCTGTGGGGTCGCGTAGGCTACCGCTGCTGTTTGATTGAAGGACATTCAAAGAAACTTACTGTCTGTGTGTTTCCACTGAATTATTTTTTTTAAGGAGCTGGAGATTGAAAAGCTATGACAACAACAACAAAAAACTTGCTAATAAGATTCCATTTGAAGCTGAGTCATTATTTCTGCCAATCATTCACTCCCTTCTAAGTAAAATAAACTTCCAGACATGGAATCATGGAATCTGGAGTTGGAAAGGACCTTCGATGTCGTCAAGAATTATCTCTCACTAATTGGAAGAATCACAGAAAGTCTGAAAATATGACTATTTTTCTCAGTCTCTCCTCTCTCTTTTTATTTTCCTGCTTAGTTTCTCTGTCTCTCTCTCTCTCTCTGTCTGTCTCTGTCTCGTACACACACACACATACACACACACACGCATTTCTCTACCCCTCTGTAATGTGGTTCACTTACTGATTTTACTTTAACCAGCTTAAATAACAAAAAGAAACATTTTGCTCTTTCTTTTGCATTTGATATTTCTTTAAATATCATGGCATTTGGATTTATTTTCTTCTGGCTAAAATACTTCCCTTTATACCTTGGTTTCATGACTTTGCCCTCTCAATGAGTTTTCTCTAGATACACCCTAGTGAGAGAGGGACATCTTTATTTAATGGATATTATTTTAAGATATTTAGAGATTTAACACAAAAATTGTATTGATACTAAAAGTGACTATGCATTACAACTACCGTATTAAATGCAAACTGAGATTCTGTAGGTCTTCAGTCATGTCTGAACTCAGACTCGGTTCCTCCTCTTGTATCTCATGAAGCATGAAGGACTCATCTATTTGTGACACCTGGTAATCCAGATAGAGAGATACCTTCTTGGTCTTCAACTTAGAATCTGTCTGTGATGACCAGGCCAGAGTTTCATGCTGGTGGTCCCTTATCAATGCGAATGTTGACAATGTTAATAGCGTTAGTCATTTCCTTTAGGTACTGCATAAGATGGAAGATGAGCTAGATGCAATCGTGCTTCAAATAACTTACCATTTATTTTAGACAGAAGGCAAAGAAATAAACAGAGTACATAGTTGTAATAAGGCAAAATCAAAAGCTGCAAACCGTGGAGTTGTCTTAAATGTTGTACTGTTTTTTCAGAGTTTGTTTTTGAGTATATATTATGGTCCATATCTACTGTTTATCTCTCACAAGGGTAAAAAACGCTCTTTAAAACCGTTTACACCTAAAAATATATTTCAGATGTGTCACTGTCGTGGAGTTAGTCTATTGGTATGATAAATACTTCAGTTGACTTTGCATGGGTAGGAAAAGAGCTAATTGTCAAAAAGCAAATCACCAGGCAATGGAATTTTACTCCCTGAAACACAAGATTCTTAAAATTATGCTGTTTGAGAGGAATTCCTCCTAAAACATATTCTATATTCATTTGACTTCATAAATAGATGAACTGAGCATAATTTAACCTTTCGTTGATGACTCATTGTCAACATTCTCAATTTTTTTTTTCTTTTTTTAGAGATGGAGTCTCATTTTGTCACCCAGGCTGGAGTGCAGCGGCATAATCATGGCTCCCTGCAGCCTCGAACTCTGGGCTCAAGCAATCCTCCCGCCTCAGCTTCCTGAGTTGCTGGGACTATAGGGGTAGGCCACCATGTCTGGCTAATTTTTGTATTTTTTTTTTTTTTGTAGAGACAGAGTTTTGCCACATTGCCCAGGCTGATCTCTACTCTTGGGCTCAAGTGATCCACCAGGCTTAGCCTCCAGCTATGTGCTGGGATTATAGGCATGAGCCACCATGCCCGGCCCATTGTCAACATTCTGAACATCAGCCTTTGTAGTGAGTAATAATACAGCAATGCTGTCAAGGCCCACTGGGGTAAGTACAACTGTTTGTGTTACACTGGGGCTTATGCTTTTCAGGGGTTCAGCTTTTGGCTTTATATTGTGACCTCAAGTTTACTGATTCAGTACAGTTTAATGTTCAATATTCTCAGCCCCCTCTTCTGAAATGAGATACCTCTGCCTCTTCTCAAAACAAAGTTTATGGATGCTGACATGGCCAAGAACTCTCCTTCGTCAGGAGAGGAGTTATATGATAGTTCTTAGCAAATGATCTCCAAATTTTACATCACATTCAAACTAACATCAAGGGACTCTAGATTCTGGGAAAAATATCTGGTAGGGAAAGAATATTTTAAAAGGACAGCATGAAGTCTGAGAAGTGCCTATGGACTGGAATATTGTTCCTACGTTTCTACATCCCCCAACCCCCACCTCACACTAGTTTCAGTCCCCAGACTTGCTGTGAACAGCCCAGCAAACCACAGTGTTATTTTTCTTTCCTTACCCATGATTCTGCTATTCAAAGGCTTTTACCCTCAACGTGGGATTTCTGCTGTTTGAGTGATTAAACTAGACAATGTTTGGCTGCTAGACACAAGGTGGGGTTTTGTTTTCATTTAAAGACGACAGCACCTTGTTCTCTTTTAAAGACGACAGCACCTAATAGTTGGTCTCCCATCCAAGTACTAAGCAGGCCGGACTCTGCTTAGCTTCCAAGATCAGACAAGGTTAGGCATGTTCATATGGCCATAGACAAAAAAGATAGGTTATTATCATTAACACAGAAGATGTCTTAGGATTTGAAGTACTGTTGCATGAGAAAAGTAGTATTTTTTAAAATTTATGCCTTGTGTTTTAATAATATAGACGTTAGGATGTCAAATATGATGATCTATAGTCACTCAATTCAGCATGTATGCATTAAGAGTTTGTTATATGCCAGGGACTTGGACACAGGTCAATAGATAACAGCGTCTGCCCTCAAGGGGCTGATAGATTGGAAAGGAGAGTGAACACATAAAGCAACAACTACCATTCAGTGTGTTCAGTCCTATATTAGACGTCGAAATTGAGCTAGGAAAGCATAGAGAAAAGAAAAATCAAATAGTGAAAGTGTGAAGCAGGGTTAATTTACTTAAGGGATGGAATGAAATTTAAAGAATGAAGATGGGATTTACGGTTGGTTTCAAAAGATGTGTAAACATGGAGGGAAGGACGATGTTGATGAAAGTTATCACATAAACGAAGCCCAGTTTTGATGGGAGTGTAACATTTTTGGAGTGGGGTTTAGAGACTGAGTGACAGAGACTGAGTTAGAGTTCAATCGAATGCCATGATTTGAAGAATTTGGGGACCATTTTGTATTTTAAATTAGGAGAATAGACAAGATTTTTTTTAATTAAGAAAGAAAAGTGAAAGCAGTATGGAAAATGGCCTGGAAATGAAGAAAACTAGAAATAGAGAAACCAATTAAGAGTTAGTTGGGGCCAGGCTCAGTGGCTCACGCCACAAAAAAAACGTTTTAACAAAATTAACTGGGTATGGTGGTGCATACCTGTATTCCCAGCTACTCAGGAGGCTGAGGCAGGAGGATCTCCTGAGTCTAAGAGTTCAAGGCTACAGTTAGTTGTAATTATACCACTACACTCCAGCCTAGGCAACAAACCAAGACTCTGTATCAGAAAAAAAAAAAAAAAAAGAAAAGAAGAAGTTTGCTGCACTAGTTCAAGCAATGGATGGGGAGGGCCCGATATGCAGTAGTGTCAGGCCTACAGAGGTGCATATGTATTCCAGGGACCAAACAAAAGCAGAACTGGATTTGGCTTGGAAGTGAAGGAGAAGATAAATTTTAGGATAACCACAGTGTTCTGGTTTGTGAAATTTACTAGATTAAACCACAAGTTGGAAAGGGAAAATGTCAAGCTGAGTATTCTGATAAGACACCTTTGAAATGCCTGTAGGGCATGTAGGCTGCCAGTTCTAATTGGCACTTGGACATATGGGTACTCTGGGGAGTAAGGTGTGACTGATCACATGCACCAGGTCAAATAGAGAAAGATTACAGTGGATGACATGGAGTACATCTGTATTGGAACTCAGCTTAGGTCTGATGTATGTTTGTTTAGTGGTCATATTTTCCCAACCCCATAATCAGTATACTTATTCCAATAAGCATGTATGTACTTCCAAGTAGAAATGGAACACAAATCCCTTCAAGTCAGGACTGTCCCAGAAAATATGAGTCATGTGGCTGGTTTTTAAGTGAATAAACAAAAAGGTCAAAATTGCTAGAGGAACAATGCAGTTGAGATTGCACTGGGATGCAAAGGAGACTACTGAATTGTTCACGACTCCTTTAGCACATGAATGAATGGACAGTGATATTCTCATACATTTATTTCCATAGTGTCTGCATTTACTTCATTTCATCTTTTGTAAGGTGGAAGTTCTGCACAGGATAGGAGCACAGCTGACTCAGCTTTTCCTACCTGTAATGGCCACTGTAGCTGCCATTCTGAATCCCCAGCTGATTGTTTTGGCTCCTGTATTTGGACTGCCCAGCCAAGGGACCACTCTGACCTACTTCCCGGTACAGCTCTTTCTTCAACATTTTTTAAACTTCACTTTTTTTTTTACAACTTCCCCAGCTCATTTATTGGAAGAAGAAGTTCTGCTTTCTTACCATTTCCTTTTGGCCTTGGGCTTTTTAGTTTTAATAAAGTCCAATCTAGCTTTTATTGGGCAGAAAATCATGTACAACAAACAGTTGGCCGCCTCTTCCTTCCTTCTCAGAAAAGACCAAGGGTTTGGAGACTCATGCTGTTGCACCAAAATATTCACAGAATCTGCTGTCAAGGGCACTTGGTTCGACTGTATCGTCGGTATCTTCAAAGGAGGATGGTTTGAGAAATGAAAACGTGAGGCATAGTTCGATAAAGCCACAAAAACAGAGCCCACACCTGCAAATAACCGCCTCTGGCTTTTTCTGAGCTTGCAGTCACTCACTACAAGCTTTGTCAGATGGAAGAATTCACATGGGAGGAAATGCTAACAGTATTTATTTATTTTTGCATGTAAAGTATCTCTGTGTTTATCAGATTTGCTAAGGCACAGTGTTCTTTTTCACAAAATGAAAATGTCAGAAATATGATAGCCATGTTCATATGTTTAAGAGAAATAGCCACAAATGTAAGAAGGAAATTAGCATTCTAGTCACGGACTGCAAGCAGTTTATTCTGGAGTTCATTCTGAGGAGGTAATGACTAGGAAAATGACAAAGAAAACTGTTACTGACCATTAGTGAGCAATCACTCTGTCATATTACTGAGATAATTTAGATAAATGCGGGGTTTCGCTGTCTCCTAGGGAGACAGGCTGCTGACGTCTTTGATAATGGCAGCCTACTTGAAGGTTGATTTTGACAAATTTATTTTTTCATCCCGCAGATGTAAAAGAGGCATGTCTGTGCCTGGCTGTTAGATGTAGTAATAACTCTTTTTAGAAGTTTTAAAAAAATCTGTCAATTCCCTGTGTTTGGTGCCCAGGGACACATGCTGAAATGCCCCCAAGAAGACTTTTCAGCCACTGTGAAAAGCAGTGTTTGGAAACATAAGGTATTTAATAAATGAATGTGGATCATACCATATTTTTGTTCAATTGACTTCTATTCTTTTAGCAGCTGCTAATTATACACTGTTGTTATTTGGAGGCCGGTAACAGATTTCTCTGTTCCATCTGGGTAATCCGGCTTTTTGAGAATGGACTTTTCCCCACCCTAACATTAGTAGAATTTTGGCTGCCACATTTTGAAGGCAGTGATGAAATCAAGTCAAAATGAGTAGGCAGACAGCAGTTTTCAAGGAAGATGAGATTTACTTAGTGATGTTCACAAAATATTTTATTTTGTCTTTGATGTCATAGCACAATAAATGCCATCTAAGTCATTTAATGCCAAGAGAAATATAGGAGTGCCTATACTCATTTGCAGAATGAATAATAGATATGTACATGCTAAGAATATTTTATTTGGAGAAAATATTGAGCAAATCGGCCACAACCTCCACCCTATTTATTCAGCAGTTGTAGGAGCTGCATTGGGGCATAGGATCCAGCATTTCTATTCCAATGGAGTAGGGGGAGCAGGGTAGCTGTGTGTCACAGCCTTGAAGCCAGACTGCCGGGGCTCAAAGCCAGCTATTGCAATGCACCAGTTGTTAGTATCGGAAAGTTTCCTCAGATTTCTAAAACTGGATTTCTCTCTATGTAAAAGGAGGTTAATGTAACATCTAAATGTCAGGATTGTGAGAATGGCATAAGATCATGAATGTAAAGCTGTGATGACAATAATGTTTTAAAAGATGCATACCCCACTTTCAAGCGATCAAAGCTGGTTTTATTTACTACAGTGCAACATCTTTGAGGGTAACAGGCAGGCTTCCTCTTACTTGTCATCTAAAAAGACAGGAAAGCAGAGAGCTACATAGACGTTCCAGTTATTAGCCCTCCTTCTCTTTATCAACTATTTTGCTTTTTCCTTTACCCTTGCGCATGCAGCATTGTTCCCTGGGCGTCAGGAGTGTTTTCTTCTCATTTTAATGTGGCTAATTTAAACGCTTGTTCAGGTGAGTGGCTGTCTCACTTCTACAGACTGGGCAAGGAGGCCCGTGCCCCAGAGTGGAGTTTGTTGCTGAGCAGAGAGGACACTGCAGAGCCAGTCATGCATTTCGGGACATCCAGTTCACTGTGCATGTGGACTCAGTCACCATGAAAGAGAAGTACATTTTCATAGACTCCCACATCCCCACTCTTAAAAACTACTCTTCAAAACTCTAAGCAAAATAAAGTACAGGAAATTCCTACAGGCTGACATGTTGTAAGCAGAGGTTTCATTTACACTGAAAATATTCTAAAATCACTGACTACATCATTCCTTTTAGGCATGCTATCTCATGATAGCATTTGAGGATTTCATGCATATTTTTGAAATTTTATTGTTTTTCATCAAAATAGAGGATCTGTTAGTTTTAGTTCAATGAGCTGAAGATTTTTACCTTCAAAGCATCTAATGCAGAATTGACCAATCTCGGTGGCACATTAAAATCACCTAGAAAGTCTTTTTCTTTGCTCTGTTTGTTTTGGTTTTATTTTAAATGTAGATTCCCAGGCTCTTTCCTGGGCCATTTAAATCAGAATCACTGGGCATGGGTGCTGGCATTCATAGGCTGTAAAAGCTCCCCATAGGATTCTAATTTATGACCAGGGTTAAGAATCACAGTTATAATGATTTCCAGCTTTGTCTCAATTGCATTAGGGCCAGCACTTAATTTTTATGAAAAAAAAATGATATCACAATAAAAAACCCAATTCATTGCAAAGCATTCCTTCCAGATAGCAGCACTGCTGAAAGGGAGCTGTTAACCTAAACAGTAATCACCTAAAGTTCTCCTCTTTCAACTGATGTATGAAAGTCTTAATTCAATATACAAAGCCCTCAAAACCCCAATGGCTCCCATCTTGCTCAGAGTAAAAACTAAGGCTCCTACAATGGTCCACAGTAACTACAGCCTCCTCCCTTTACAGCTCTGACATCAGCTCCTCTCTTCTCTACCTTGCTTGCCTCTGCTACAACCAACCCACTTCCCTCCTCTCGCCAGCCTGCCAGATGCGCTCCTGCCTCTGACCTTTGTATTACAACCATCCCCTCCTCCTGGAATGCGCTGCCTTAGACACCTAACTGACTAAGGCCCTCATGCCCTTCCAGTCTTTTCTTCAAGTGGCACCATTGAAATAAAACCTGCTTGCCTATTGAAAACTTGAGACCCACATTCCACTTGCCTCCGTGGCATTCTTGATCCCTATCTTTCTATTTCAATTTTTTTTTTCCCTATAGCATTTCTTAGCTTTGAACACACTGTAGAATTTACCCCATTATCATGTTTATGAATAATTGCTTCAGAATGAATATTCCACAAAGACAAGGATCTTTGTCTGTTCCACCAATATAGCCCAACTGTCTGGAAAAGCACCTGGTACATGCACCCAATTAGTGCATCATTATTGGTTTATTTTTTACTTTTTAGGGGTCATGCTAATCTTCTCCGTATTGTTCCCATTTTAGTATATGTGCTGCCAAGGCGAGCACTGCATCATTGTTACATGAATGAATGAAATGCCTGTCTGGACTTCCAATACTCAAGTCCTGCTCGATTCCCTGGATAAAGCCCACGGCCTGCCCTGTAATTATTTTAGCATTCCAGACTTCTGCTTTCTAGCCTAGTACCGACCTATTGTCTAGGCCTGGTAGGGAAAAATTAAGGATGAATCCTAGCCCACAGCCACTGTAATTGCTTTTATTTTGAATGGGAAATTATTTATTTATTTATTAAATTTTTTACTTCCACAGGTTTTTAGGGAACAGGTGGTGTTTGGTTATATGAGTCAGTTCTTTAGTGATGATTTGTGAGATTTTGGTGCACCATCTCTCAAGCAGTATACATTGAACCCAATTTGTGGTCTTTTATTCCTTATCCCCTTCCCACGCTTTGTCCCCGCGTCCCCACGGTCCACTGTGTCATTCTTATGCCACTGCATTCTCATAGCTTAGCTCCTGCTTATGAAAGAAAACACACGATATTTGGTTTTCCATTCCTGAGTTACTTCACTGAGAATAATAGTCCCCAATCCCATCCACGTTGCTGCGAACACAGTCACTGTAATTCTGCTTTTGCTGTTTTACTGCTGATGTACAAATTGAAGAAAAACTAAATTGCACTACTCCCTACAGAAGCAAAGTTTTAGCTCTGTGACTTTGGAAGGTCCTCCATGATATCCCCGTTGCATAATGATAGTCTACTTTATCTTAGATTTTGTTCTTTGAGCGAGAGAGAAGCTTTCCTTAAACAGAAATCTTTTAACTCTTAGTAAGGAGAGTAGAACTAATGACTGATGAGTGGAACCATTAGTACGGAAGTAGACTCAATTCAACATTATTTACTGGGCAAAATTCCTATCAGAAGATTTATTTCTTAGCCTGATTTTAATCCAAATGAAAAATGTTATGGAGATAGAGAAATCTAAGTATTCATCCTAATTTCCTGTAATTGAATTAATGGCTTTTGCCTCACCTCCTGCACCTGACTCACATTCGCCTCAAGAAAGTTGCTCCCAAGAAACCCCTGGTTCAAAGCAGCAAAATCTGTCCTCTCAGGAAAACAAAGGCTTGAGCTTTTTGTTCTGTTTATTTTTTTCATTTCTCCATCATCAGCATGAGAGCTCATCTTCAGGAAATACAATGATGCCAGAAATTTGAATTGGTTCTTAGCAGGGTTTTCCAATTTCAATATGTGGTTTTAGGAGGAAAAAGCCGTCTTAGCAATCTGAGTAATAGAGGGGAAAATTGCAGGGAAAGGTATGTGGCTTTGAGTACACACTTTCTTTTTGCTCCCCAGCTTTGACACATTATGGAATAACCTTTTAGAGAAATTACAAAGCTTTCATGTTGCCCTCTCCTACTTACATGTGGATAGCTGCGGAGAGAAGAAAATTATGTGCAGCTACAAAGCATTGACTTTTTAGTTTGCAGCGTTTTTTCCCCCCTTTCATATAGCTGTATTTCCCCATTTCTTTCATCCTTCACATAATTTGATGGAAGTGGCCATTCAGGGCATGGCAGGGAAGGATGAAGAGAAAGAAAACACTCTTTTTATTAAGGCGATGAAAATTGAAACTGAAACAGGAAGATGAGCTAACATTATCCGAACAATGGCCCCTGGAAGGTTCTGGTTCCTGATTAACTCAGAACAGCCGAGTGGGCAGGAATAATAAGGAGGCAGAGGTCATACGGCGTTTCTCTCAAACTCTGGCACACAAGAGAGCAAGGAGGGCCTTCAGCTGTTGCCTCAGCGTGAGGGGAGGCGAGAATCGACTATTCAGATTGCCAAGTGAACCTGATATTTGTAAATTTTCATGCAGATGGGAGGAAGTAATTGGGACCAACTCTTCCTGTGCATCAAGGGGCATCTGGAAGTCTTTCTAATTCTGGGGCAGTTATGCAATGGGGGTGAAGCTGAGTTTGGGTGTTATCTTATTTCCCCTTTCGGAGCCCCCAGCCTCTTCATTAGGGCTGCTCATTTTATGCCAGGTTGTGACCTTTATTGCATTGAGACTGGACCCTACTTAAAAATGAGATTGTAAAGGTTTTGCCTGTCTACCTCTGTTCCTCTTCAGGGTATATATATGTGTGTGTGTGTGTGTGTGTGTGTGTGTGTGTGTGTGTGTGTATGTGTGTATACATACACACACACACACACATATATATATTAGATAGAGTCTCTGTTGCCCAGGCTGGAGTGCAGTGGCACAATCTTGGCTCACTGCAACCTCAGCCTCCCGGGTTCAAACGATTCTCCTACCTCAGCCTCCCAAGTAGCTGGGATGACAGGGGCCTACCATCACACCCGGCTAATTTTTGTATTTTTAGTAGAGACAGGGTTTCACCATGTTGGCCAGGCTGCTCTCGAACTCCTGACCTCAGGTGATCCACCCACCTTGGCCTCCCAAAGTGCTGGGATTACAGGCATGAGCCACTGTGCCTGACCTTCTTCAGGGTATTCTTAATGACCGAAATCAGTTTTCAAAGCCCAATCTCTCCTTGAACCACTGCAGGGCAGAGTGAGGATGTTGTGGGTGAAGAAGGCCTGTATGATGCCTCTCTGATCGCTACAGTAGGCTGTGGCCTGTTTGAGCTACCCCTGGAGCCATAAACAAAGCTCCAAGCCAGTCTGTCACTACACAAAGTTTCCCATCACATTTCAGTTTAAATTGTATTTCTATTTTTCAGAGATAGAGATTTTGCTCTGTCACCCAGGCTGGTGATCACTGCAGCCTCAAGTTCCTAGGCTCCAGTGATCCTCCCACCTCCGCCTCCTGAGTAACTGGCACTACAGGTGCACGCCACCAGACCAGGCTAATTTTTTAAACATTTTTTGTAGAGACCCGAAGTCTCGCTGTGTTGCCCAGGTTGTCCCATCATACTTCAAATCTGTATTGGTGCTTTCTATTTCCATTTACTACCCCAGTATCTAATCAAATCACCTTAACCCCAGGCACTGACACCCCACAATGATGGATTCTGGGACAACAACAGACAAAACTATTGCAAAAGTTATTAACTCAAAGTGATAGGAAAATTAGGTCCCTGGATGATCTCACAACTTCAGGTGTGGAAGGTTTCTAGAGCTGCTTTGTCTCTGGAGAATGAGATACAACAATAAAAAGATACTTACATCATATAGCACTTATTATAAGAAGGAAATAATAAAGGGCTAATCCAATGCTATAGATTATGAGTTGAGAAAATGAAGCTTGGAAAAAGGAAATAACTTTCCCAGCCACTCAGCCCTTGTGTATTAGAGTCAGGTGGGAGCCCAGATCCCTGAACCCTCTGTTCTGTTTTCTTTTCAATGAATCATGAGAACCCTTAACAGGTACTATCTTTTTAGAGAACCAACTTTTTTTTTTTTCTTTTTAGATGGAGTCTCGCTCTGTTGCCCGGGCTGGAGTGCAGTGGCGAGACTTCGGCTCGCTGCAACCTCTACCTTCTGAGTTCAAGTGATTCTCATGCCTCAGCCTCCTGAGAAGCTGGGACTACAGATGTGCACCACCATGCCTGGCTAATTTTTGTACTTTCAGTAGAGAAGGGGTTGCTCCATGTTGGCCAGGCTGGTCTCAAACTCCTGATCTCAAGTGATCTACCCACCTCGGTCTCCCAAAGTGCGAGATTACAGGTATGAGCCACTGTGCCCAGTCAAGAACCAACTTTTGTCATGCATTGAGGGCTCTCAGCTTGAGTCTGAGCTGTGCTCACTGCTGAGAGATGCACAAACCTGGTCATGTCCCTAGGGCTGGTAACGTGAGCCAGCCAAGTTACTTTTGCAAAATAACTCATCCTAAGTAGGAGTGAATTAAGGCTCTGCAATAGGGCTAATAAGAATGTCTTACGTTCAAAGGAGAAAGGCGATTTTTCTGTCGGTCAACGTTCATCTTTCAATTCAGTCTTTACTAATTCATTCTTGAGTTGAGGGAGGCAGCTGTGTTCTCATAAGAGTTTACTTAGGAGCAAAAATCAGGGAGTAGATGTCTCCCCACCTTAACCCAGGGTGTCACTGGAGTGATATAAGCCAAAGGTTTTGGGTAGGAGGCAGCACGACCCCATTCTCTGTTTCTTACTCAGTCTATATGAACACCACCACCTGGAGTTGTGCAGTGTACAACCTGTGCAGCCAGGTGCAGAGGTCTTTGTCTGGAGTATATTTTTAAAAATGATTTTTAGAGACGGGGTTTTGTTATGTTGCCCAGGTTGTTCTCGAATCCTGGCCTAAAGCTGTCCTCCTGCCTCAGCCTCCCAAATTGTTGGGATTACAGGTATGACCCACTGTGCCTGGCTAGGATATAAAATTATTCTCACTGGTGGACTAGAAGACAGTAAGGGATGGGGAAAGGATAAAACCTGACTCAGTCCTTAATAGCTGAGAAACCTTAAGTACGTTATATCAACTTTCTGGGGCTCAGTTTTCTCACCTACAAAATGGATGTCATAAATGGAGTCATACATTCTCCGTGGTTAAAATTATATGACTGGTTGCACCAATCTACACCTTTTGCTATTGTAGAGGGAGTATATTAGTCCATTCTTGCACTGCTATAAAGAAATACCTGAGCCTGGGTCATTTATAAAGAAAAGAGGTTTAATTGGGTCACGGTTTTGCAGGCTGTACAGGCATGGCACTGGCATCTGCTCAGCTTCCAGGGAGGCTCAGGAAACTTTTACTCATGGTGGAAGGCAAACCCAGAGCTTGCATATCACATGATGAAACCAAGAGAGACAGAGAATGGAGAGGAGGGGTCACCCACTTTTAAATGACCAGATCTTGCAAGAACTCCCTCTACTGTGAAGACAGAACCAAGTCATGAGGGATCTGCCCCCAGGACCCAAACACCTCCAGCACTGGGAATTACAATTCAGCATGAGATTTGGGCAGTGGACAAATATCTAATCTATATCAGGGAGAGATTGCTGTGTCTGTGAAAATTACCTTTTGGGGAAGCACATTGGCCCATTTGAGAACTTTTCTGCCCACCCTATGGATCATTTCTCAAGAAGAAACTTCCCGAAACAGGCATCATTTTGCAGACAAGTCAGAGTTGCTAGAGTGATGGCTCAGCCTCAGCACCTCACAATAGACTTTTGATTAGCACCCTGGGTGTCACGAGCAGGGGTTGAGTCAGCTGTGCCTCCTGCTAAATAAAAGTCTGGTCGTGCCTGCACCCTGACAGGACCCCTCCCCTTGACTTGAGAGATGTGACTTAGGCAGGAGACAGCACAGGGAGCTGCAGGGTTGATCATCGGCTGCATCCGTTGACAGGAAACAGCGCAGTGAACAGACTTCTCTGATTTTAAGTTCTCTATACTGTTGTCAGATGCTATGCTCAATCAGGTGTCCCAACAGTATGGCCACTGCAAAGAGAATTCTGTATAGCCACTCCACGCATTTGCCCATTTCCTTTGGAAAATGAACTATGTTCATAGAAATGTCTCTTAGGATATTAAGATGAAGAAAGAAGACTGGGTCCTTTGATACGTGCAACAAAAAGATTCTTTGGCTGCCATTTAACGTGTTCTAGAATATGAGGATGATGGAAAGCTCCCAGATTATTTGTGGTAAAGCCAGAATAACAGTAATATAAAAATCAGATGAAGATATGCAAAAAGAAAACCTAAAAGCCCTCTCACTTTTGAATAAATATCAAAGGGAAAAGTTTAAATAAAATAACACTCAACAGAATTGATCAGTAGTAAACTAACAGAATCATATCCTAGGACAAATAGGATTTAGTATGGAGATTGAGCCCTGTGTAAATGCTGTCTCTGCCATTTAATAGCTGGATGATCTTGGGCAAATTACTAAACCTTTCTTGCCTCTATTTTCTTATCTGTAAAATGAGGATAATTATAGTACCTGCCTGATCAAATGGTTGTGTGGATTAAATTAGTTAATGTGTATGAAAGGCCTGGTACATGGCAACTTAACTTTTATTTTGCTTATTGTTTATAATTTTGTTTATTTTATTTACAAACCAAAGCTAAGTTGCCATTTGCCAGGCCCTTCATACACATTAACTAATTTAATCCACAAACAATCTGATCAACTAGGTGCCATAAATAATGGGTACTATAATTATCCCCATTATTAACTAGTTCCAGAAATATAAGGTGTGAGTCAGGGGTCTAACTTTTTTCTTAAATAAAATGACCATTTGTTTCAACACACTTCTTTAAACAATGGTTTATTTTCTGACTTATTTGAAATAATGAGCTTTACCACATTCTAAATATCAGACTCCTTCCTTTCTATTCTGTCACCTGTATTATAAAGTCTATTCGTGAACCAGCAGCATACTGTTTAAATCATATTTTTAAAATGTTTTAATAGCTTGTACAATATCTCCCTTACGAGTAACTTACTTATTGTAAATTGTTTGGGTAATTTGCCCTTTTTATCCGATAATATGAAAAGGCAACTACAAACTAATTCTAATTACATACAGCAAAGTAAAAAGCTTAATAGTAAATACCTATCAACTATTATTATTTTTCTAACTTAAAATTATTTAAATGATATTTGATATCTTTACTATATTCCAGGAAAATGATATGTTGATGGTCCACGTGTTCTTCTAATTATCTCGGTAGGTTTTAAATGTTCTTATAATGACTTTTATCTTTATTATTAAATTGATGATTTGTTTTATCATTAGAGTAAATTGGTACTTTCTCCCTGGTATTTACATGTTCTAACTGGTCATTATTCATATATATCTATTGTCCATTAATGTTATACATTTAGTTTTTTAAATACGTGACTTTGTCTTTTTTTAGTTTTAGCATGTTTTTCTCCTTGAATTTACTTTCTTGAGCTTTTAAGATAATCATATCATCTGTAAATAATGAAAATTCACTGTCTGAATTCCAGCTTAAATACTACTCTTATTCTTGACTAGTGAATGCCAGAATTGATAGGACAATGTTAAAGAATAGTAATGACTCCCCAGCAGCCTTTTTTCCAGACTTGAACAATTACGTGCCTGCATTATTTTACTGTTAATGGTATTAGGTTTGCATTGAGATGCATTTAGTAAGCTATTTGATAAAAATATTTCTCAAAACTTAGCTTAATAAAACAATTTTTAAATCAAACACAGAGGTTACATTTTCAAATGCCTTTTCACTTTCTGATAATTTTCTCCTTTTACTGATTTATGAAATGTAATATTTTCTCTTACATTAAATGATCCTGGCATTCTGAGAATATCTGAGAGTAAACAACATTAATTAATGTTTAACTTGGAAATTTTTGCATTTATAATAACATGTATGATTGAACTTTATTTTTATTTATTTATTTTTTTGAGACGAAGTCTTGCTCTGTCACCCAGGCTAGGGTGCAATGGTACAATTTCAGCTCACTGCAACCTCCACCTCCCAGGTTCAAGCAATTCTCTGGCCTCAGCTTCCCAAGTAGCTGGGATTACAGGCACCCATCATCACTCCCAGCTAATTTTTGTATTTTTATGGAGACAGGGTTTTACCATGTTGGCCAGGCTGGTCTTGAACTCCCAAAGTCCTGGGATTACAGGTGTGAGCCACGCACCTGGCCTGATTGAACTTTAAGTATGTTTGCCCTGGCTGTACCAGATTTGTAATTCACTGTTCTGGCAGGATCATAACTGAGTTTTTTTTTTAATTCCCTTCTCTTTCTTTTCATGTTCTGGATCATTTTGTATAGTAAATAGTTATTGTTCTTGAAAACATCTTAAGAATGCACTGGTAAAATTATGTGGAGCCAGAGCCTTTTGGGAGATAATTATTTTTACAATATTTTTAATTTCCTCCCTTACTGTTGGTCTATTAAGATTACCTATTTTTTTGAGTTAATGATGGCAGTTTATATATTTTAAGGAAAATTTTAACCCTCATATTTTCAATGTATTATAAAGCATAATATTCTATAAAAAGTGTTATTGTCATAATTGCCATTCTATCTTATATGACATTATTTTGGTTTCACATTTGCTATATTTATGTTCTTTCTTTAATGAAACTGACATGTCCCACAACTGAAAACAAAACAAAACAAAACAAAAATCCTTATATATAGGGCTTTATTGACTGTTTTCCTATTGAATAATCTCTGCTTTTATCTCAATTTTTAAAGCTTCCTTCTTTATATAGTTTTGGTTGTTGATTTTGTTAGCTTTTTCATTTAAACGCTTCATTTTTTTAAAATTACCCTTTAATAGTGTATAATATTTGATACTAAGCACTTGTCCCTGAGTACAGCTTTAGTCTCATGCTATGGGCTTGATTTGTAGAGTTCTTGTCACTTTCTTAATACTCCACCATTATGCTCAGATGTGTTTTGACCTTGAGTGATGTAGGTGAGCATTTTGTTTTGATTTATCCCAAGTGATCAAAGTACATTGAAAACTATTACTGAAACACCATGTGGAGTTGACACTGGGCAGTCATTTTCTCCATTTGTAAGCTAGTGAGTAAGTGGAGAAAATAATTTTTCAGAGAGATTTAAGGAATGGAATTAGAAATCTACATTTTAAAAAAATCTCCAAGAGTCTTTAACATAATGGAACCACAGATAGATATTTAACGACCATTGTACTAAACTAATAGCTCTTAGCTGAAGCAAACCAACAAATTAAACTCTTTCCCTTTCTCCTCTCCACCGCCCTATCTGTCTATCCTCCAGAACATACTAAATATTAAACATTTGACCATGTTAATAAAACCATACACACAATGACTGCCATTTACAAAGTACATGTTCTTGACTTTATAGAGGTTAAATATACAATAACACAAAGCAAGCAGATGGCAGAGCCCAGATTAAAAACCAGATTAAGCTGACTCTCACCAGCGCTTTAAACTAGGATGATCGGAAGCCTCCCTTAGGCTTTGAGATAGGGTCTTGCTCTGTCGCCCAAGCTGGAGTGCAGTGACACGATCAGGGCTCACCAAAGCCTCGACTTCCAGGCTCAAGCAATCTTCCCACCTTAGCCCCCCAAGTAGCTGGGACTAGAGGGATGTGCCACAGCACCTGGCTATTTTTTTTTTTTTTATTTTAATAGAAACAAAGTTTCACTATGTTTTTTTTAATTTTAGTGGAAACAAGGTCTCACTCAGTGTTAGTAGAACTCCTGAGCTCAAGTGATCCTAGTTTTTGTAGAGATGAGATCTCATTATGTTTCCTAGGCTGGTCTCAAGCAATCCTCCCACCTCGATCTCCCAAAGTGCTGGGATTACAGGCATGAACTACTGTGCCCGGCCCTCCCTTAAACTTTGAATCAGACTCCAGCACCTGCCCTCTAGAGCACAACGTCTAGTGAATGACATATCTAGTCATGTAAACATATGTGCTATGTAAATTGAACTAAATATTTTGTACTTGCTATTCAAACTTCTGCAGCAACCACAAGGTCTAGGGAATACCAACTACTAAACCAGCTATTTGCACATTACTGACAGGAGAGGGGAAAACGATGTATTTTTACTACCATGAAAATGGATGCACACCAAAGCCTTCTTGAATATTTTCTGACTCATCATCTCCTTCAAAATCCTCGCTCTCTGACTAGCTGCATTTCAGTATAAATTGACAGTAACTTTTACATTTTTCATGACATTTTGCCAGTAATACACACTTTACTTACATAAGCAAAATTATCTCTATTATAATTTCAACTATGATCATTGGCCAGCCAAGTGAATATTAACTAAACACTTTCTCCCTCAGCCCCCACAAATAACTGCCTGCCCCAAAGGAAACAATTAGCCATAGGACTTGCCACATGAATTCTTGCCTCATGATATATTTGTTTTTTAGGAAAAAAAAAAAAAAAGCCTTCACATAACAACCTATAAATTCACTCCCTGGTGAACATCCTGAAAGTTTTACTAATTGTGTTAAAGGCAATAATTACTGATGATAAAGAATGAGACATTAACTATTCAACGTTAGAGGTCAAGTCCTTGAAACGTGGCATGGATTCTGCTGAGTCTGCCATTTGTTTGTATTTTCCCTGATCAGTACACAGCTTATATATGCACCAAGCCTCTCATAGGTTTTCATTCAGAAAAGTCAATATCCAAGGGCATATTTTAAATTAATCAAACCTGTTTTTGAGAGATAAGCTAAATGAGTTCTTTAAAAGGAGAATGTGAAATGCAAACTTATGTATCCATCATTATATTTAGCTTCAAGAAATAACCTTACGTAACCCCACAGTGGATTTAAATGATGACTAAAACTCAGTTTCAAACTTTTAAGAGATTTTCTATAGTCATAGGTAGCATTCAATATGTTTCAGTTTGCTTTCTGCACTTATGATTTAAATTATGAGAGAGAAATTCAGTCAAGTCAATAAATATTTATTAAGCACCCTATATACTATAGGCATAGGAAAGCAGCATGAGATACAGTCTGTCTACCCAGAAAGGAAAGTCTTGCTGAGCAAAAAAAGACTTAGATACATGGAAACAGTCATAGATAAATAAGAAAATGATGTAAGATTCGTGGTTTACAAAGGCTGTGCTATGCCGTACAGTTCTCAGTTACTTGCCGGCCGCTGCTCTCCAGTTTATTGTAGCCTAAAGCCTACTTCTTTCCACTGTAACTGCAGCCCATAGAAGCCTTAGATGGAGTACTTTCTCTTTACCAAATGGGAGATTGCCATTATCCTGTGATTCATAAAAGTTTACCACGTAAACCTGAAGCAGCCTGTGCTAAAGAAGAGCTTCAGTCACAACAAGGAAAGTGTCTTGGAGCCATTTCCATTGGTAGCAAGTTACCCTCTGGAAAAAATCTAAAATCTTTAAATATCCATTGATTTCTTAACAAGTAGGAACTTGAGGATTTCTAGACTGTAGCTCCCTTGAAGAAAGATAATTTTTATCTTGATTGGCCCAGTGCTTACTTAGGTAGTACACACTAGACTTTCAGTATTCACTGTTTGCTTGATTTTGTTTTAAAAAAAGAATGAATGAATGCGTCTTCTTAACAGTGTTAAAATACAAGATGAATTAGCACAGTACAAGTTTGGATAAAGTATTTTCTGATTCGTCTGAATAAGCAAAAGCCTGCATTTAAAACAATCTATTAGTTATTTCCAGTATTTGCCTTTGATAGCTGGCTACACCGTATGTCAGCAAATGGCTAAATACCAGAGCAACAATGACAGCAGACTGCTGTGTTCTTTTGGGTTTTTGTGTATAAATGTGGGTATTAAAAATGTTTGAAAATGTAGTAAGGAAAATTTTTCCAAATGGTGAAAACAAAATCTAGTGAACAAAGTTATTACTTCCAACTTTCCCACTGATTTCCAGGTGGTAACACTGCCCTTTCATGTCCGGAGTTCCACTCTCTCATCTATTGAACTTACAGTTGGCAATCAAGTAGATATCCTCAGAACATAAATTATCAAAATACCACTGATAAATTTCAATATTCTCACTGTCGAATAGTAATAGAAGTCCCTGATGTCAGAGCTGTGTCCCCCAAAATGGAAATGACCCTTTACAGTCTGAAATGAGACTAACTTCTTATCAGGTGAAATAAAAAGATTAATGGGAACAGATACATATAGATTCCCAATGCAGTGAGATGAGTATAGGTAATCCCTCCTTGATGGTACAATGTAGCAAAAGCTAATGCTTCTGTTGCTCCTTCTCAGCAGCAAGTATGAGCTCTCCTTGCATAATTAGAATGGCCCTTACAAGTAAACCCCAGTCAGCTCCACTGTGGATGATCCAGTACTACAGGTAAAAATGACAAGCAGTCGCCCACCTGGAAACCTGGACATTCTGAAAGAGTATCATTACAGGAATCATTTTTGCAGAGGTTGCTATGGTTTCTGGCTTGCACTTTCTCCTCTCTCTATAGTTGGATGATTTTAGTTAATCAATGGCAAGTCACAGTGTAATCATTTTCTCTTCAGAGAACACAAGGAAAAAGAACAAGCCTGGAGTCTCTTGCACAATGTCACTGCTGACAGTTATATTTTTGGCTACAAAAGAAAGACATATTCTTATTCTAAATGGGAGCAGAAAAGGAAAGTTGAGAGAAAACCGAAATTACTTTCCAATCCAGACCAGTCTTTTGAGAACATTAGAAAGACTGTTTACCCAAGTGATATCCCTAGAATTTTTTTTTATTAGGATGCTCATCCAAGAAGGATGTGAGGGAAAAATGGTTCCTGCCCACAAAGAGTCTTGGAATTTTCTTATTACCTCTGCAAGGTGTCTGGGCATTGAGAAATCATAATGAGGGATTAATATTGCTCTACCTAAAGTTAATCACTGCTTCAGGTTTCTGCAAAGTTTGTTTACTGGGCTTATTAAGAGAAAAAGCCACTACTCCATTTATTGTCCAGCACAAATGAAATATGGGAAACAATGCTATTAAGGAAAGCAAAGAGATAGAGAATTCTTACAAGTAGGACCACAAAAGAAGCTCAAGAGACCACTCAGAGAGCTCAATATGCAAGAATTGACACCAAGAGGAAAGGCAAGTCTTGTGTCTTGAGGAACTTTGCCTTTGTATGTAGAAATTATGAGCCTGCGAGTGATTTAGCAAATCTCAGGTAAGATAGAAACATAAAATTCAGTCAATTTCCTTTTGAAATTTTGTGAGCAGCAGTCAAGGCCAGAGTTCAAGGGCCCTTAGACAAGTCACATCATTTCCAACTGTTGTGATGTAAAAGCAGGTGTTTAATTCATTCTATGTGATTTTAGTTTATATTTGAAAACAGGATCAGTTTTGTACAGCTCTCTATTAAAGGGCTGTGTTTTCTACCCACAGAAGAGAAATTCAGAGCCTTAGCATACATCATCAGATATAGCAGAACAATCATGATTATATAATGAACATATGAGAGAATAAGTTTCAAAAGAATGTGGGTTTAAGGTAAATGTTACTTTTTCCTTAATTTCTTTTAATTTAATATAAATTATCAATAATTGAGAAACTGAGATTTTTTGCAAATGTCCAAAATGTTTTATTGATAATATTGTCTTGTTTATTTATGGTATTATCAGACCCCAGTTATACTATTTACTTCTTGATGCATTTTATGTACAATGAATGCACACAATAATTTTGATATTCAAATTTTCCAGATATTTCTCTACCAGAATATCATATTGGAGATGATGGAGAAAAGTTCAACATGAATTATATGGCTGTGCTGATTGAGTGGTAATTTTCATCATTGACTCTGAGAATTAAATTTCGTTGGATTTTACAATTCTGCATTTTAATTGTGCTACCTTTGGTTTGTAATGTTTCCTGTAACTACATGTTATGGAGAGTGATTATATACCTGATTAGTCAGCCATGCTAGTTTGGGAATGGTTCACAAACTGTCTCCCAAGTTACCTATATTAGCATTCAAATGGTTATTTTTTTTAATGATAAATTATAAAGTTCCTATTGACAAGCAAAAGTTCTTCTGAAATGAATTACATACATTAAATTTAAAAGAGTTGATTGATATCTACATGTTAGAATGAATACCCAGTCCGAACCTTGGCATATGGCATGTGTGTATACATGTTAGTCTCTTTCCTATGAATTTTATTACCAAAAAATGGGGCTCCATTACACTTTATCTAAATGGGATTTTTTTAAAAAAGATCTAGAGCCATGTCTCCATTACATCATCCTCAGATGACCTTGCATCGTAGAGTCTTACGAGAGATTAAGCGGGATAACATGTATAAAAGACCCTGCAGTCCTGGTATCTATTCCAGACCTGACACAAGACAGATATTGTTACTTCAGGAAAGTACATTAATCTGTCAGGAACAGAGGCTGCCCTTGGCTTTAGTTGTTACTATTACATTCATAAGGCTACCACGCTGTTATTTTTAGATTTGGCAATATGGTGTGTATCCCTGACTTATTCGAGAAAATAGGATTTCCTCTCCCTTGGCCCATCAAGCCAGCTGAGAACTCCTCAGGCTTTGCAGAATATGTGCTTCTCATCACAATGGCTGATGCCCTGTGAGTGCTAAGATCACACAACTCTTGCAATCAAGATTTCCCTTGAGAGCGTGTAGAGTCTTTTAACAGATCACACAACCTATTCATTTTGAGATCTGCAGTCTTTCTAGCACTTTTGATGAAATCACATAGAATGCACCATAAGTTCAGGTTGATTTGCGAAATATAAACTGAAGGACTTTCTGCTGTGATAAAGGCCAGTTGGTACATGTTCCTGTCAAGTGCGTACACCTGAAATTGACCTTTCCCAACAAAATATAGGATGGTGAAAATGGTTTGCTCTTCTGCTTGGGACAGTTTTTGTCATGTCTTTGAGACTATTTTCATTAATTTTTAAAAATTTTTATTGACATATAATTTTTGTGCATCTTTATGAGGCGCATGTGATATTTGGATACATGCATGGAATGTGTAATGATCAAATCAAGATATTTAGGCGGTATTATGATATCCATCACCCAGAGCACTTATTATTTATTTTTGTTGACGATATTTCAAATCTTCTTTTCTGGCTTTTTTGAAATTCACAATATGCCATTGTTAGCTATAGTCATCCTACTGTGCAATCAAATACTCCTTCTATCTAACTGTATGTTTGTACCCATCACACAGCCTAACCAACCTCTCTTCATGCTCATCACCACATTTCCGGCATCTGGTGACTATCCTTCTATTCTCTACCTCCGTGAGATCAACTTTCTTAGCTCCCACATACAAGTGAGGACACGTGACATTTTCACTACTTTTATTGTTTTTGTCTGTTTAAGCACCTTTGATAGAATATTTGCAAAATGGTTAAAAAGTCAAAAATAAACATTAAAAATTACCTACAAACTGAGCACAGTGATGCACACTGTAGTCCCAAGTGCTCAGGATGTTCCTGGACTTACTTGAGCTCAGGAGTTCAAGTCCAGCCTGGAGAGCAGAGCAAGACACCACCTCTAAAAATAATTGTCTACTATCACATCACTCAGAAATCACTACTGCTAATGCATGGCATATTTTCTTTAAAATTTTATCCACAGATACACAAACACAATGAACAATTACTATATACATGATTACTACCCACTTTTTTCCTTAATAGTGTAAACATTTACTCAAGTTATTAATCTTTGTCTAAGATATATTTTTAATGGCTGTATAATATTCCAATGTGGTGTTGTGCCATAATTTAATGATTATCCATTTTTTAAAATGTTTAATTCTCAGGTTTTTACTTACTGTTAACAAATGCTTTAGTGAACATCCTTGTTAATAAATATCTGATCACATCCCTAATTCATTTCTTAATAAAATTATAAGAAATGGTATTAAAGGATCAAAACAAAGAATATTGTGGAGACTCTTGTTACATTCATGTGTATGACTTCTGACTGGCACCTAAATGTTCATTTCATGTATTTTTGGCAGAGTTGAATAGTCCTTGTAACATTATTTATTATTTGCACATCTTTCCCCTTTGTGAATCGTCTGGTCGTAACTGATCATTTTTTGCCATCTGATTGTGTTGTTCTTACCCTAAGGCGCTTTATAGTAAGAATATTATTCTTTGGCTGGTGATAGTTATTGTAATTATTTTACTCTTATTTGACATTTGCCTTTTACTTTTTAAGAATGTCTATATACATGATTTTATACTTCACGTTATTGGTTTTAATATGTTTGTCCTTTGTGACTTCTCTAATTGTTTTATGCTTAGAAAGTTTCTCCATATTCCAGTATCTAAAAGAGTTTGAGCCTTATGTTATTTTATTCTATATTCATCTTTTAAATTCATCTGGATCTTTTTAGTATAAGATGAGAAAAGAGTATCTAATCTAAAGTATGACTAAACAGTTTACTCAACAGCATTTATTGACTATCCCTTTTGTTGTTCATTGATTTATGATATCACATTTATCACATACTTTTTTATATTCTGAGATTTATTTCTGGGCTGATGTTGATCTGTCCACTTATTTATTCATTCACTTTTTCATTTAACAAATGTTTCTGAAGATCTGTTATGTGCCAGGCATGATTTTAGAAAATGAGGATAAAGAAATTAAAACCACATAAAAATCCCACCACTTGTGAAGCTTACACTCTGGTGCAAGGTGGAAAAGAGATTAACAAATATGAGATGAATCAGTAAGAGATATATTATGTTAGATAGTAATAAGTGCTATGAAGAGAAAAATCAAATAAGAAAGAGAGATGGGGAGTTTGTGCACGTAGGGTAGCAATTACTAGCTTGATGTAAGACATTAGTTGAAACAGCTCCTCTGACTGAAAAACACAAAATAATCTTTAATCCTGAAATACTCATGTCTTGGATGATGTCAGATAATACTTTAATGATGAGATCAGAGTCCAGAACAGTTCTCTCATGATTTGTGCAGGGATATTACAGTGAGAAAGGACAGAGTTAGCCAGCACATTTATGGACAAGTAGAATCTTTTCCCCTAGGACCAACTATGGAACGACCTCAAGAGCTGCTACATTCTTTTTTTTTTTTTTTGAAACGGAGTCTCGCTCTGTCTCCCAGGCTGGAGTGCAGTGGCACGATCTCAGCTCACTGGAACCTCCATCTCCCAGGTTCACACCATTCTCCTGCCTCAGCCTCCCGAGTAGCTGGGACTACCCTCAGCCTCCCAAGTAGCTGGGACTACCCTCAGCCTCCCAAGTAGCTGGGACTATAGGCACCCGCCACCATGCCCGGCTTTTATATCTATATATATATATATATTTTTTTATTTTTGTATATTTAGTAGAGATGGGGTTTCACCATGTTAGCCAGGATGGTCTCGATCTCCTGACCTCATGATCTGCCTGCCTCGGCCTCCCAAAGTGCTGGGATTACAGGCATGAGCCACCGCACCCGGCCAAGAGCTGCTACATTCTTTTGTCACTTGGACAGTGCCCTATAAACAGCTTTTGATTGACCAAAAAAGAGTTGCTTGGTTTATGGATGGCAGTTCCAAGGTGATCAAAGAGCGTCCTGTTTAGAAGGCTGACATTCTGATCAATGAAGGTAAACTTAAATCAGCTCAGTAGGCTGAATTGCATGATGTTTGCCTCTATGTTGGGGTTTTGACCAATTCATGGGCAGCGGCCAATGGCCTAACCACATGGTTAGAGAGAAGGGCAATACAAAACTGGTCTATTAAGGGATGCCTGTATAGGAAACAGCTCTATGGAATCACCATGGGAGTTTGAAGGGTGCATTTAAGTAGGATATGCCAACGCCCATCAGAAGAACCCTCTTCCAAAATCAGAAGTAATTTGAGCTTGCAAGTAGATTTCCTGATACACTCACTTGAGGTAGCCACCTCATTCCATGAAATGAATGGGCATTGAGGGGCTGCAGCAATGCAGAGATGGGTTGAATCTAGACACATTCCTCTTGCACTACCTGAGGCACAAATTAAGAACTGTTCTGTCTGCCAGTAAGAGAGACAGAGCCTGCAAATGGCTTTGGGCAGATTTTCTGGGGGAAGGTCCTGCACAGAGCAGCCGAATTGGAGTGATGTCAGTAGCCCCAGGACACTACTAGTGGGTCCTGATGGGAACACACACTTACTCTAACCCAGGCTTTGCATACGTCGTAGTAGAAGGGAATGCCCAGAGTGCTATGAAAGAACTCGAGCAAAAAATACTGGGTCAGTCTTGACTACAGAGTAACACTTCCTCAGGCATCTTCAGAATAAGGGTTTGGTAGAGAATTGAAATGAGCAATTACAACACTAGTTGTCTAAAAGAAGAGAGAGAGATAGGCATGAAGCTTACACTCCTTCATGAGTGTGTGCTTAGACTCAACCCGGGGAGGTCCAAGGGAAAGTCCGTATTAGATTCCTGGTTTTCTGGTGGATCTGGGAAAAAGAGGGCAGGAGAGGTTGCTGGCACTAGGCAATTACTCATTCCCATGGGAAGAAGATGCTGGTGTGACTATACTTTTTTCTTTCTTTTCCATATCACCTCAACTTTATTTACTTATTTATTTATTTATTTATTTATTTATTTATTTATTGAGACGGAGTCTCGCTCTGTCACCCAGGCTGGAGTGCAGTGGTCCGATCTTGGCTTACTGCAAGCTCCGCCTCCCAGGTTCACACCATTCTCCTGCCTCAGCCTCCCGAGTAGCTGGGACTACAGGCGCCCGCCACCGTGTCTGGCTAATTTTTTTTATTTTTAGTAGAGATGGGATTTCACCGTGTTAGCCAGGATTGTCTCGATCTCCTGACCTTGTGATCTGCCTGCCTCAGCCTCCCAAAGTGCTGGGATTACAGGCATGAGCCACCGTGCCCGGCCCTCAGCTTTCTTTTTCTTTCCTAATGCAGTGGTCCCAGGACCAGTGCTGCAATTACAAGTGAAGAAAGCAAGGATGATTCCTAAGCAAGAAACCATAACTATGCTTTGAAACCTTTATGCCAGATTTCCTAAGAGCCTGACAGGGTAGATTATGCCTTCACCCCATCTGGAACAAATGAGATTAATAATGAATGCTACTATATTGCTTAGTAATAGAAATAGCTCACTAGTTATGTGCCTAAGTAACCCTATACTATATGAATAAGATGGAGTGAGTGGGAGACACTTGCTAGACCCTTATTCCTGCCTGCAATCTAAATCAGCACAGTGGTTGAACCTAACATCCCATTCAACGGTAGAAAAGTCTGGGTGTAAGTGGAGAAAAAGAAGAGACATTGGCAAAGTGTAAAGAAATAAATAAATGGATTATGCAATAAGATAATCCAATAGGCTTAGAGCAAGAGATGATGTTGTCTCTTAGCTCAGTTATACCAGATACCTGAATGGGTGAAGTCGTATATTTCTGAAACCACACCTGCTTCTGGAACTGGCAAAAACTGAATGGGAGCCTGCGCACTTTAGTGGACTCATCCCGTGAGACCTTTTGGTGTACAATATAACAATGGACCAGGTTAATTATAATGACTGAATGGGATTCCAGTAATGTTCAAGTATCTTGGAACTTTTATTTTTCAGGTTACATCTCCTACACTCTAATATGATCTGACACTGACATTGTTGGTAAGATTATAATACTGATATTAGTGGTTAAATGTGTTGGGAAATTGAATTACAATCTCCAGTCCTTACCCTACACTGGCTTCTCCAAATGTTAGGTGTATTTATGTGATACTATTGCTGTATCTGCTATATAAATGCTATACCAAATGGGAATGTTCAGATAACACTTTGCTATAAGAGAACTATCACCAAAGATCAGAAGATAGCCTGTTATATAATAAAGAATGTGGTCTTTGTCTGTGGGTACTGGGAAGTTAATTAGAATTTCCCGTGTTATAGGACTGTCTTTTCTATTCATGAGCCCTTTGAACCACACCTGAGTTTATGCTAATAAGATGATTCTGGTGGAGGTTGGCCATGCTAGAAAAGCCAACCATGTGATTAGAGGATTGAGGCTTTGAGTCACATAAAATCAGCCCAACTTCTCAACCTCCAGGGAGGAGAGGGGGCTGCAGGTGGAATCAATCATGTTTCAAGTGATTCAATCAATTGTGCCTACCTAATGCCAATAAAAACTCTGTGTTTGCCCATTACTGGGCATGGTGGCTCATGCCTGTAATCCCAGCACTTTGGGAGGCCAAGAAGAGAGGATCACTTGAGGCCAGGAGGTTGAGAACAGCCTAGACAACACAGTGAGACCCCATCTTAAAAAATAATAATTAGCTGGGCATGGTGGTGCACAGCTGTAGTCCTAGCTACTCAAGCGGCAGAAGCAGGAGGATCACTTGAGCCCAGGAGTTTGAGGCTACAGTGAGCTGTGATTGCACCACTGCACCTCAGCCTGGGCAACAGAGTGAGACCTCATCTCTAAAAAAAAAAAAAAAAAAAAAAAAAAAATTAAAAATAGGAGTAAACTCTGGACATCATTTGGAAACTCATCACAGTGCTACAATAATCAAAACAGTGTCATATTGGCATAAAAACAGACATATAGACCAATGGAACAGAATAGAAAGCCCAGAAATAAACCCGTGTGCACACAGTCAACTAATCTTCAATAATGGTGCCAAAAATATACAATCGGAAAAGGCTAGTCACTTCAATAAATGGTATTGGGGAAACTGAATATATACAAACGAATGAAATTGGAGCCTTATTTTATAACATATACAAAAATCAAATAAAAAATACATTAAAGACTAAAATGTAAGGGCTGAAACTATAAAACACCTGGAAGAAAACATAGGGAAAAACTTCTTGACATTGACCTTGGGAATGATTTCTTGGCCATGACACCAAAATACAGGCCACAAAAACAAAAGTGGACAAGTGGGATTACATCAAACTAAAAAGTTTCTGCACAACGAAAGAAACAGTCAACAAAACACAAAAGAAACCTATGGAACAAGAGGAAATATTTACAAGTCATATACCTGATAAAGGGTTAATATCTAAAATATATAAGGAACTCCTACAACTCAATAACAAGAAAACAAATAATCCAATTTACGAGTGGGTGAAGGACCTGAATAGACATTTCTCCAAATAACGCATACAAATGGCCAACAGGTGTATGAAAACGTGCTCAGAATCACTGATAATCAGGAAAATGCAAGTCAAGACTGCAACGAGATATCAACTCACAGCTTTTAAGATGGTTATTACCAAAAGGATGAAAGGTAAATGTTGGCAAAGATGTAAAGAAAAGGGAACACCGTATACCATTGGCAGGAATATAAATTGGTGCAGGCACTATGGGAAAAAGTACAGAAGTTCTTCAAAAAATAAAAAATAGAGCTAACCTCCGATCTAGTGATTCTGTTTCTAGGTGTACAGTCTCTCCTCTGTGAGGGATTACTTTTAGGGCTCCCCACCATACCAAGATCCTTGCATATTCAAATCTTGCAGTCACCCTATATGAAAAGTTAGCCCTACATATACATGGGTTTTGCATTCCACAAATACTGTATTTTCCCTTTGTGTTTGGTTTTTTTTTAAAACAAAACAAAACAAAACAAAACAAAAAAACCTGGATAAGTGAGGCTGTGCAGTTCAAAACCATGTTGTTCAAGAATCAACCGTATTTCCCAAAGAATTGAAATTTAGGACCTGGAAGAGGTGTTGGCACTCCCATGTTTAGTAGCATTATTCATGATAGTCAAGGCCAGGAAACAGCCTACATGTTCATCTTTGGATGAATGGATAAAGAAAATGTGATATGTAAAAATGATGGAAGCCAGGCACGGTGGCTCACACCTGTAATCCCAGCACTTGAGGAGGCCGAGGCGGGTGGATCACTTGAGGTCAGGAATTTGAGACCAGCCTGGACAACATACTGAAACCCTGTCTCTACTAAAAATACAAAAATTAGCCAGGCATGGTGGCATGTGCCTGTAATCCCAGCTACTCAGGAGGCTGAGGCATGAGAATCGCTTGAAACCAGCAGACAGAGGTTGCAGTGAGCTGAGATCGCACCACTGCACTCCAGCCTGAGTGACAGATTGAGACTCCATCTCAAAACAATAACAATAAAAATGATGGAAAATTATTTAGCCTTAAAAAAAGAAAATTATGCCATTTGTGACAACATGAGTGAATTTGGAAGATATTATGCTAAGTGAAATAAGTCAGAAAGAAAAAAATATACTACATGCTACCACTTATACGTTGAATCTAAAATTGTCAAACTGGTAGAAGTAAAGAGTAGAATAGTGGTTGCCAGGCAGGAGAGCAAGGAGGACACAGGGAGATATTAGTCAAAGGGAATAACCTTTGGTTACACAAGATGAAAAAGTCCTAGAGATTTAATGTACAACATAGTACTGATAGTTGACAATATTGTATACCTAAAAATTTCCTAAGAAGGTAGATTTTTGGCCAGGTGCGGTGGCTCACGCCCGTAATCCCAACACTTTGGGAGTCCAAGGGGTGGATCACGAGGTGAAGAGTTCAAGACCAGCCTGGCCAACATGGTGAAACCCTGTCTTTACAAGAAATATAAAAATTAGCCAGGCATGGTGGCAGGCGCTTGTAATGCCAGCTACTCGGGAGGCTGAGGCAGCAGAATCACCTGAACCCGGGAGGCGGAGTTTGCAGTGAGCCAAGATCATGGGCACGGCACTCCAAACTGTGCGACAGGGTGAGACTCCATCTCAAAAAAAAAAAAAAAAAGGTAAATGTTCTTATTAACTAACAAATAATAATAATAATAATTTTAGATTAGTGAGAAGCACAGTTTTTGAAAGTGATACATAGCTTTAGGCATAAATTCTTTTATTTATTTATTTAAGTTGGAGTCTTGCTCTGTCATCCAGGCTGGAGGTCAATGGCGTGATCTCAGCTCACGGCAACCTCTGCCTCCCAGGTTCAAGCAATTCTCCTGCCTCAGCCTCCCAAGTAGCTGGGATTACAGGCGCGCATGACCACACCCAGATAACTTTTGTATTTCTAGTAGAGTTGGGGTTTCACCGTTTTGGTCAGGCTGGTCTCAAACTCCTGACCTCAGGTGATCTGCGCACCTTGGCCTCCCACAGTGCTAGGATTACGAGCGTGAACCACAGGAGTGTTTTACTTCCAATTATGTGGTTGATTTTAGACTAAGTGCTACGTGGTGCTGAGAAGAATGTATATTCTGTTGATTGGGGTGGAGAGCTCTGTAGATGTCTATTAGATTCTCTTTCTTTAGCTGGGTGGGGGCTCTATGACTCATCATTTATTTTTCATTTTCACCCTAAGATTTCACTGAAATCCATGTCATTAAAGCTCACCAAATTAAAGCTGTCTCATTTTTCATCACAAAGAATCATGGGATTAAAAATGAAATATTAAATCATATCAAGCAGCTTACCTTGGCTGTTTTGTACCACTGCGGCATTAAACTTCAAACTAATATTCTCCAGTTTTGAATAACCACCAACATCACATCTCACTGCTTACATAGTGCCCTTAGCACTATCTCCAGTCTTATCAGGACCATTTTTAATAACGCAGTGGATCCCAGGAGTATTAAAATCTCATTTCTTGGGTATAATTATCCTAACTAATGCACTTAACTTTCACGAATGCCCTAGAAGTTTCTATGTGTCCACTCAAGACAAGTGGTAGTCTAGCAAGTAGGGAGAATAAACAGTCCAAAAAGAGGACTATTAAATTGCAGTCTCTCAGATCAAACCAGATTAACCCAGAGAGGGAAGAATCCCCATCTTTAAAGATAGAGGTATAGGAATGATAAAAATAATAGTTCAACATACTTACATACAGCATGAAAGCAGTGACTAAATGGAAATATATACCAATTTTCACGAATGTAATGACTAACATGAATACAATTTTAATTTTATCAGGAAATCTTTCATGAGACTTGGTAAACTCAATCACTCCTATTTGAAGAGAGACAAGAAATAAAATAGGAAGGAGATTTTCTTCTTCTGATTTACCATACACTAAGTAGTTAAAATCAGCCAGTGCCTTAGAAAACGTTTAGATATTATTATAACACCATGTTTGTGAACATCCCCTCCCCTTTAGATAATACCATTCACCATGGAGCAGAAATCATTATATCACTATTTAACTTTGGACTCCTTTCAATGGAATCTGGTTATCTCATTAAAAGCTAGGCCTGAAGGCTTGTGGAACATGTGTGTGTGTGTTCATAATGTCTTCTATACATGAAAATTGTAAACATATATGAAAATAATGTCACTAGTGTTCTTAAACTTATGCCAAGATTCATAGAAGAGAGATGATTAAAGATCACTTTGCTTTATTTCCTTTAATTTTCTATGTTAGCTGTTTCTATTATGTGAAATTTGTTTTCCTTTTTCCAACAAAGCTCTTCTGGCTAACAAACATCCAGTGTGTCAATATCAGTGAGAACTATTATTTGACTTATGTGAGCAGTGTGAATGAGTAATAGATTAAAACTGGTTCTGTCAATAAGCAGCTTGAAATTTTTAAAGATCAATATGAAACCAAAGGGAATGCCCTCAAAGAAAAAGTAGCCCTTCATGGTAGCTCATCAGCTATGACTTACCCATGAATGCACAAAGGGAACCTGTTCACACATGAATCTGGGACTCTGATTTCCCCACAGATATGCCATGTCAACTAGCCAAAGGGCTTGCACAAATTGTCTATGCCCCCATTTCAGAAGGAAAAGTATATACATCTGGCACTATTATGCTTGACTGGTGCTAGCTTTTGGCATATAAACAGCTGAGGGACAAATCTGGGGACATTATTAACCAAGACCAAAATGTGCCACTCTCTTTCATTCGTTTAAACTAACAGGTCCCATTTTTCTAAAATGTAATTGTTCTAGTTTTGTAGTATGAACATTTCAGTGTCAGTTACCAGTAAGTGTCTAACCAAACAACTCATAAATCAGGGATTTGTAACATGTAGGCATCTATTTTTTAGCAAACTGAAAATATTAACTCAGGAATTTTAATGGATACTTTAAAAGACATAGAAGGACATTTGGATTTGAGTCAAACCATTTTTGCACAGTCGTTTGTGATGATGCAGAATGAAAACCCTCTAAGAAACATTTTGAAGGTCTTCCATGAGCAGATACCATCCTACATGCTGGGATATATAAACAGGTACAAAGTATAACCTGAGCCTCCAAAGATCCTACCATCCAGAAAAGGAAATTGTCTATGCAATGAAGACTTGCACTAGGGTTAAACCAGCAGGAATGAAGAGAACACAATCAATTTGAGAAATATTTCTATAGGAAAAGTCTGAAGGACTTGGGGACGCATTGGAATAATAAGAAGGTAAGCATAACATAATGAATATATAGTGGGTGGCTGGGGATTTAACATCATTAACAGAACAAGAACCAAATAGAATCAAGTTTAAGTTTGGGTGGAAAGTACTATATGTGTGCTTCGACCTTTGAATAGTTTAGCTCCACTGTCCCTCAAGTGAAATATCTGATATTGTTGGAGGGAAAAGAGGATTTTTTAATAATGATTTATTATAGTAAAGATTGATAAAAAGAGGGACAGATTCTTTTTTTTTTTAAATTTATTTATTATTATTAAACTTCAAGTTGTAGGGTACATGTGCACAACGTGCAGGTTTGCTACATATGTATACTTGTGCCATGTTGGTGTGCTGCACCCATCAACTCGTCATTTACATCAGGTATAACTCCCAATGCAATTCCTCCCCCCTCCCCCCTCCCCATGATAGGCCCCGGTGTGTGATGTTCCCCTTCCCGAGTCCAAGTGATCTCATTGTTCAGTTCCCACCTACGAGTGAGAACATGCGGTGTTTGGTTTTCTGTTCTTGTGATAGTTTGCTAAGAATGACGGTTTCCAGCTGCATCCATGTCCCTACAAAGGACACAAACTCATCCTTTTTTATGGCTGCATAGTATTCCATGGTGTATATGTGCCACATTTTCTTAATCCAATCTGTCACTGATGGACATTTGGGTTGATTCCAAGTCTTTGCTATTGTGAATAGTGCTGCAATAAACATACGTGTGCATGTGTCCTTATAGCAGCATAATTTATAATCCTTTGGGTATATACCCAGTAATGGGATGGCTGGGTCATATGGTACATCTAGTTCTAGATCCTTGAGGAATCACCATACTGTTTTCCATAATGGTTGAACTAGTTTACACTCCCACCAACAGTGTAAAAGTGTTCCTATTTCTCCACATCCTCTCCAGCACCTGTTGTTTCCTGACTTTTGAATGATCGCCATTCTAACTTGTGTGAGATGGTATCTCATTGTGGTTTTGATTTGCATTTCTCTGATGGCCAGTGATGATGAGCATTTTTTCATGTGTCTGTTGGCTGTATGAATGTCTTCTTTTGAGAAATGTCTGTTCAAATCCTTTGCCCACTTTTGGATGGGGTTGTTTGTTTTTTTCTTGTAAATTTGTTTGAGTTCTTTGTAGGTTCTGGATATTAGCCCTTTGTCAGATGAGTAGATTGCAAAAATTTTCTCCCATTCTGTAGGTTGCCTGCTCACTCTGATGGTAGTTTCTTTTGCTGTGCAGAAGCTCTTTAGTTTGATGAGATCCCATTTGTCAATTTTGGCTTTTGTTGCCGTTGCTTTTGGTGTTTTAGACATGAAGTCTTTGCCCATGCCTATGTCCTGAATGGTACTACCTAGGTTTTCCTCTAGGATTTTTATGGTATTAGGTCTAACATTTAAGTCTCTAATCCATCTTGAATTAATTTTCGTATAAGGAGTAAGGAAAGGATCCAGTTTCAGCTTTCTACTTATGGCTAGCCAGTTTTCCCAGCACCATTTATTAAATAGGGAATCCTTTCCCCATTTCTTGTTTCTCTCAGGTTTGTCAAAGATCAGATGGCTGTAGATGTGTGGTATTATTTCTGAGGACTCTGTTCTGTTCCATTGGTCTATATCTCTGTTTTGGTACCAGTACCATGCTGTTTTGGTTACTGTAGCCTTGTAGTATAGTTTGAAGTCAGGTAGCGTGATGCCTCCAGCTTTGTTCTTTTGACTTAGGATTGTCTTGGAGATGCGGGCTCTTTTTTGGTTCCATATGAACTTTAAAGCAGTTTTTTCCAATTCTGTGAAGAAGCTCATTGGTAGCTTGATGGGGATGGCATTGAATCTATAAATTACCTTGGGCAGTATGGCCATTTTCACGATATTGATTCTTCCTATCCATGAGCATGGTATGTTCTTCCATTTGTTTGTGTCCTCTTTGATTTCACTGAGCAGTGGTTTGTAGTTCTCCTTGAAGAGGTCCTTTACATCCCTTGTAAGTTGGATTCCTAGGTATTTTATTCTCTTTGAAGCAATTGTGAATGGAAGTTCATTCCTGATTTGGCTCTCTGTTTGACTGTCACTGGTGTATAAGAATGCTTGTGATTTTTGCACATTAATTTTGTATCCTGAGACTTTGCTGAAGTTGCTGATCAGCTTAAGGAGATTTTGGGCTGAGACAATGGGGTTTTCTAAATATACAATCATGTCGTCTGCAAACAGGGACAATTTGACTTCTTCTTTTCCTAACTGAATCCCCTTGATTTCTTTCTCTTGCCTGATTGCCCTAGCCAGAACTTCCAACACTATGTTGAATAGGAGTGGTGAGAGAGGGCATCCCTGTCTTGTGCCAGTTTTCAAAGGGAATTTTTCCAGTTTTTGCCCATTCAGTATGATATTGGCTGTGGGTTTGTCATAAATAGCTCTTATGATTTTGTGGTACATTCCATCAATACCAAATTTATTGAGCGTTTTTAGCATGAAGGGCTGTTGAATTTTGTCAAAAGCCTTTTCTGCATCTATTGAGATAATGATGTGGTTCTTGTCTTTGGTTCTGTTTATATGCTGGATTATGTTTATTGATTTGCGAATGTTGAACCAGCCTTGCATCCCAGGGATGAAGCCCACTTGATCATGGTGGATAAGCTTTTTGATGTGCTGCTGAATCCGGTTTGCCAGTATTTTATTGAGGATTTTTGCATCGATGTTCATCAGGGATATTGGTCTAAAATTCTCTTTTTTTGTTGTGTCTCTGCCAGGCTTTGGTATCAGGATGATGTTGGCCTCATAAAATGAGTTAGGGAGGATTCCCTCTTTTTCTATTGATTGGAATAGTTTCAGAAGGAATGGTACCAGCTCCTCCTTGTACCTCTGGTAGAATTCAGCTGTGAATCCATCTGGTCCTGGACTTTTTTTGGTTGGTAGGCTATTAATTATTGCCTCAATTTCAGAGCCTACTATTGGTCTATTCAGGGATTCAACTTCTTCCTGGTTTAGTCTTGGAAGAGTGTAAGTGTCCAGGAAATTATCCATTTCTTCTAGATTTTCCAGTTTATTTGCGTAGAGGTGTTTATAGTATTCTCTGATGGTAGTTTGTATTTCTGTGGGGTCGGTGGTGATATCCCCTTTATCATTTTTAATTGCGTCGATTTGATTCTTCTCTCTTTTCTTCTTTATTAGTCTTGCTAGTGGTCTGTCAATTTTGTTGATCTTTTCAAAAAACCAACTCCTGGATTCATTGATTTTTTGGAGGGTTTTTTGTGTCTCTATCTCCTTCAGTTCTGCTCTGATCTTAGTTATTTCTTGCCTTCTGCTAGCTTTCGAATGTGTTTGCTCTTGCTTCTCTAGTTCTTTTAATTGCGATGTTAGAGTGTCAATTTTAGATCTTTCCTGCTTTCTCTTGTGGGCATTTAGTGCTATAAATTTCCCTCTACACACTGCTTTAAATGTGTCCCAGAGATTCTGGTATGTTGTATCTTTGTTCTCATTGGTTTCAAAGAACATCTTTATTTCTGCCTTCATTTCGTTATGTACCCAGTAGTCATTCAGGAGCAGGTTGTTCAGTTTCCATGTAGTTGAGCGGTTTTGATTGAGTTTCTTAGTCCTGAGTTCTAATTTGATTGCACTGTGGTCTGAGAGACAGTTTGTTATAATTTCTGTTCTTGTACATTTGCTGAGGAGTGCTTTACTTCCAATTACATGGTCAATTTTGGAGTAAGTACGATGTGGTGCTGAGAAGAATGTATATTCTGTTGATTTGGGGTGGAGAGTTCTATAGATGTCTATTAGGTCTGCTTGCTGCAGAGATGAGTTCAATTCCTGGATATCCTTGTTAACTTTCTGTCTCGTTGATCTGTCTAATGTTGACAGTGGAGTGTTGAAGTCTCCCATTATTATTGTATGGGAGTCTAAGTCTCTTTGTAAGTCTCTAAGGACTTGCTTTATGAATCTGGGTGCTCCTGTATTGGGTGCATATATATTTAGGATAGTTAGCTCTTCCTGTTGAATTGATCCCTTTACCATTATGTAATGGCCTTCTTTGTCTCTTTTGATCTTTGATGGTTTAAAGTCTGTTTTATCAGAGACTAGTATTGCAACCCCCGCTTTTTTGTGTTCTCCATTTGCTTGGTAAATCTTCCTCCATCCCTTTATTTTGAGCCTATGTATGTCTCTGCGTGTGAGATGGGTCTCCTGAATACAGCAGACTGATGGATCTTGACTCTTTATCCAGTTTGCCAGTCTGTGTCTTTTAATTGGAGCATTTAGTCCATTTACATTTAAGGTTAAGATTGTTATGTGTGAACTTGATCCTGCCATGATGATATTAACTGGTTATTTTGCTCGTTAGTTGATGCAGTTTCTTCCTAGCCTTGATGGTCTTTACATTTTGGCATGTTTTTGCAATGGCTGGTACCGGTTGTTCCTTTCCATGTTTAGTGCTTCCTTCAGGGTCTCTTGTAAGGCAGGCCTAGTGGTGACAAAATCTCTAAGCATTTGCTTATCTGTAAAGGATTTTATTTCTCCTTCACTTATGAAACTTAGTTTGGCTGGATATAAAATTCTGGGTTTAAAATTCTTTTCTTTAAGAATGTTGAATATTGGCCCCCACTCTCTTCTGGCTTGAAGAGTTTCTGCCAAGAGATCTGCTGTTAGTCTGATGGGCTTCCCTTTGTGGGTAACCCGACCTGTCTCTCTGGCTGCCCTTAAGATTTTTTCCTTCATTTCAACTTTGGTGAATCTGGCAATTATGTGTCTTGGAGTTGCTCTTCTCGAGGAGTATCTTTGTGGCGTTCTCTGTATTTCCTGGATTTGAATGTTGGCCTGCCCTACTAGGTTGGGGAAGTTCTCCTGGATGATATCCTGAAGAGTGTTTTCCAACTTGGTTCCATTTTCCCCCTCACTTTCAGGCACCCCAATCAGACGTAGATTTGGTCTTTTTACATAATCCCATACTTCTTGCAGGCTTTGTTCATTTCTTTTTCTTCTTTTTTCTTTTGGTTTCTCTTCTCGCTTCATTTCATTCATTTGATCCTCCATCGCTGACATTCTTTCTTCCAGTTGATCGAGACGGTTACTGAAGCTTGTGCATTTGTCACGTATTTCTCGTGCCATGGTTTTCGTCTCTTTCATTTCATTTGTGAGCTTCTCTGCATTAGTTACTCTAGCCATCAATTCTTCCATTTTTTTTTCAAGATTTTTAGTTTCTTTGCGCTGGGTACGTAATTCCTCCTTTAGCTCTGAGAAATTTGATGGACTGAAGCCTTCTTCTCTCATCTCGTCGAAGTCATTCTCCGTCCAGCTTTGATCCGTTGCTGGCGATGAGCTGCGCTCCTTTGCCGGGGGAGATGCGCTCTTATTTTTTGAATTTCCAGCTTTTCTGCCCTGCTTTTTCCCCATCTTTGTGGTTTTATCTGCCTCTGGTCTTTGATGATGGTGATGTACTGATGGGGTTTTGGTGTAGGTGTCCTTCCTGTTTGATAGCTTTCCTTCTAACAGTCAGGATCCTCAGCTGTAGGTTGTAGCTGTAGGAGATTGCTTGAGGTCCACTCCAGACCCTGTTTGCCTGGGTATCAGCAGCAGAGGCTGCAGAAGATAGAATATTTCTGAACAGCGAGTGTACCTGTCTGATTCTTGCTTTGGAATCTTCCTCTCAGGGGTGTACTCCACCCTGTGAGGTGTGGTGTGTCAGACTGCCCCTAGTGGGGGATATCTCCCAGTTAGGCTACTCAGGGGTCAGGGACCCACTTGAGCAGGGAGTCTGTCCCTTCTCAGATCTCAACCTCCGTGTTGGGAGATCCACTGCTCTCTTCAAAGCTGTCAGACAGAGTCGTTTGCGTCTGCAGAGCTGCTGCGTTTGTTATTATTTACTGTGCCCTGTCCCCAGAGGTGGAGTCTACAGAGACAGGCAGGTTTCCTTGAGCTGCTGTGAGCTCCACCCAGTTCGAGCTTCCCAGCAGCTTTGTTTACCTACTTAAGCCTCAGCAATGGCGGGCGCCCCTCCCCCAGCCTCGCTGCTGCCTTGCCGGTAGATCACAGACTGCTGTGCTAGCAATGAGGGAGGCTCCGTGGGTGTGGGACACTCCCAGCCAGGTGTGGGATATGATCTCCTGTTGTGCCTGTCTGCTTAAAGCGCAGTATTGGGGTGGGAGTTACCCGATTTTCCAGGTGTTGTGTGTCTCAGTTCCCCTGGCTAGGAAAAGGGATTCCCTTCCCCCTTGCGCTTTCCAGGTGAGGCAATGCCTCGCCCTGCTTCAGCTCTCGCTGGTCGGGCTGCAGCAGCTGACCAGCACCGATCGTCTGGCACTCCCCAGTGAGATGAACCCAGTACCTCAGTTGAAAATGCAGAAATTGCCGGTCTTCTGTGTCGCTCGCGCTGGGAGTTGGAGACTGGAGCTGTTCCTATTCGGCCATCTTGCTCCGCCCCCCGAGGGACAGATTCTTAACTCTTCGGTTACCCAGCTAATAAGAAAAAGAAAGATGCTGCGTCCCTCATCCCTCAGCCCAGAGCAGAAGGTGCAGGAGTCAGAGGAGGCATTAGCTACTATACCTACAAGGAGAAAGTAATTTTGGATCGAATTTTGAACATAAATTTATACAGTCTCTGATTATGGTGATGCATATTACACTGAATATTTGATCAACAAAGTTGGGATTAAAAGTGTAACTGAGTATAGAACATAGCAAGTAAGGGAATGATTGATGCTAAGATTTCAAATCAATGAGGAAGGAAGTGTGGTTCAAATGCCCAAATCCTATGTGATTCATGATACACCTATGCATGAAATCATATGATTATAAAGGCAAACTTTATTCCCCCTTTGCATGAAAAACTACACGTTGATATATCTGATTAAATTTATTTGCAGAGCTCATCCCAGAACTTGTAAACTTATACTGATAAATGAGAAATCACATAGTGAGTTACTTAATATCATAAAATCCTTCCGTTTAAAATTGATACTTAAACAAATGTGATACCAATAATATCACAGTCATTGGGACAACAGTTTCTAACTAATTCAGAACTTTGTCTACTTATAAATAATCATTGATAGTACAAAATACAGTGGCGAAGAAAGAAAGAAAGAAAGAAAGAAAGAAAGAAAGAAAGAAAGAAAGAAAGAAAGAAAGAAAGAAGGAAGGAAGGAAGGAAGGAAGGAAGGAAGGAAGGAAGGAAGGAAGGAAGGAAGGAAGGAAGGAAAGAGAGAGAGAGAGAGAGAGAGAAAGAAAGAAAGAAAGAAAGAAAGAAAGAAAGAAAGAAAGAAAGAAAGAAAGAAAGAAAGAAAGAAAGGAAGGAAGGAGGGAGGGAGGGAGGGAGGAAGGAAAGAAAAAGAAAGAAAGAAAGAAAGAGAAAAAGAACAGCACTTCCCTCGAAAATAGGCTGGTGAAACATTCACAGTCCATTCAACAATCATTTGGGCATTGACCAGCATTTCTTCATCATTGTCCCTTCTTTCCACTCTCTCACTCCAAATGGGGCTAGAATTTTGCTCCCCTAAATTTTAAACGCTTCTTCAAAAGCTACTGAACAGGAGGAATACTTCTAAAAACTTTAAGAAGTGTCTCTGACATTTTCCAAATTTTACAATTTTTGTAACAGTACAGAACTAAATCCATGGTCCAATTACTGGAAATTCGGTCTTCAGAGAGTCTCAATAATATTTCTCCGGATGAAGACGTATGAGTTTGGAACATATGTGTATTTTTCTCTGGAAAAAAGTCTTTGAAAGCTAATAAAGAAAGCATTAGTAATAGCAGCAGTAGTCACAGTAAACCTCCACTGAAAGCTCACTGTGGACAATCACTATTGAAAACACTTTATATATGACCTCATTGGATGCTCATAGCAACCCTGTGAAATGCTGGGGATTTTTTCCTTTTTTTCTTTTCTTTTCTTTCTTTTTTTTTTTTTTTTTTTTTTTTTGTAATCTGTTTGTGCTTCATGTTACTCATCTCATCTTTTTTTAATACATTAGTTCGTTTTATAGTAAAAATATTTTATTTTATGTACAACTGTAGAGAAACCACTACACAGATAGCTCCAACTTAAATTAGAAAATATTTTCTCTGTACAAAATAGTAAAAATGATAACATTTCCCAGGCTAGCCCAACAAGTTCATTTAAACCAAATAGTAGCTGAATACATGATACATTTATAAATACAATTTGAATTCTGGGATCCAGGAGAAATTTTAGTTTCATTTATTGAAACAGTCATGTTTTTCTCTAAGTTACGTGAAGTGAAATTCCTATTAATCGGCTCATGTTTAATTATAACATCCTTTATGTCTTCTGTACTTTATACTGAACTGCTATACTTTGTTTAATATTTAGTATGACATATGTAAATGTCTTCTGATGTCAAATTTCTTAAATTCTCTGTCATAAACATACATTCCAGCTAAACATTGATCAAGTCTTTTACATAACAGTAAAAGTGAAGAAACGAGGGAAATACTGAATTTTAAAACAACTGTGAGCGATGGGAGAAAATTTTTGCAAACTATGCATCTGACAAAGGGCTAATATCCAGAATCTACAGAGAACTTAAACAAATTTACAAGAAAAAAACAACCCCATCAAAAAATGGGCAATGGATATGAACAGACACTTCTCCGAAGAAGATATGCATGCAGCCAACAAACATACGAAAGAAAGCTCATCATCACTGGTCATTAGAGAAATGCAAATCAAAACCACAATGAGATACCATCTCATGCCAGTTAGAATGGCAATCATTAAAAAGTCAAGAAACAACAGATGCTGGAGAGGATGTGGAGAAATAGGAACACTTTTACACTCTTGGTTGGAGTGTAAATTAGTTCAACCATTGTGGAAGACAGTGTGGTGATTCCTCAAGGATCTAGAACCAGAAATACCATTTGACCCAGCAATCCCATTGCTGGGTATATACCCAAAGGATTATAAATCATTCTGCTATAAAGACCATGCACACATATGTTTATTGCAGCACTGTTTACAATAGCAAAGACTTGGAACCAACTTAAATGCCCATCAGTGATAGACTGGATAAAGAAAATGTGGCACATATACACCATGGAATACTATGCAGCCATAAAAAAGGATGGGTCCATGTCCTTTGTGGGGACATGGATGAAGCTGGAAACCATCATTCTCAGCAAACTGACACAGGATTAGAAAACCAAATACTGCATGTTCTTACTCATAAGTGGGAGTTGAACAATGAGAACACATGGACACAGGGAGGGGAACATCACACACCAGGCCCTGTCAGGGGGTGGTGGGCTAGGGGAGGGATAGCATTAGGAGAAATACCTAATGTAGATGACGGGTTGATGGCTGCAGCAAACCACCATGGCCCAAGTATACCTATGTAACAAACCTGCACATTCTGCACATGTACCCCAGAACTTGAAGTATAATAAAAAAGTATACAAATAAGAAATAAACAAACAAAAAACTGTTAGGGAGATTACATCCGCTTTTACAAGTTTTAAATGGATAAGTAGCTATCTATGCCTTTTATGATCATAGGCACCTCGCAATGAATGTTTTAAAAACTCATTTGTGAAATGCATTTTGTTTTTATTTCTTTGGGGCACTTTAAGGACCCTTCACATCCTGCGTCGAGTCCATCAAGCTGTATGCTTCAAGACAGGAATATTTAAAAGCTGCATCCTTTCAGCATTATATCTTCAGAGTTGAGAGATTAAGCTCAATTGACATCTTTAGGTCTGCTGACCTCTTATAGTAATAATGTAGAGATTAAGGAGCAAAGTTTAGAATTTGTCCTTTTCACCAAAAACTGCTTGGAATTCAGACACTCACATTTTATTCTCCTTACCTCCCTTTAAATATTGAAAAGTAAGGAATGGTACCAGCTCCTCTTTGTACCATTGTACAATGTAAATGACGAGTTAATGGGTGCAGCAAACCAACATGGCACATGTATACCTATGTAACAAACCTGCACGTTGTGCACATGTACCCTAGAACTTAAAGTATAATAAAAAAAATTGAAATGCAATATGAATTCATTTAAATCAGATAAAATGTGTCTTTGGGAAATGAAAAATGCTCCCTGGAGGCTGTTCCCTCCTTCTAGAATGTGTGCAATAGTATTCTGGGAGATCCTTATTCCTAAAATGCACTGGGAACCATTATAGGATTTCCCAAGTAATACATAAATTATGCTAATTTGTATGCCATTAGCGGAGAGATGAAGACAAAGGAACACATACTAATGGAAATAGGGCCGAACAATTAAAGCATTTCGAGGTGAACAGCTGCTCCTATGTAACTGACTAGCTGTGGACATTTACATACAGTTTTGGGAAAATGAGACTGGCTTCTGGCCAGCAGACTGGGCTCAGGGCATGGACTCTGAAGGGTTGAGCTTATTCTTATAGCTCCCCGAGTGTCAGCCTACAGTTGCAAAGAACAAACGGGAGTTCTGGACCCCACAGTCAGATGATAGCCCCCTTTCCCCTCCTGACCCATCAGAAGCTCTGTATACACCCAAAGCAGTAGAGTCACCTTGGGGTTCTGTCAGTTTTCTGCCCTAAGCCACAAGGAATTGATTTGAAAACACCACACAATAAGTGATAGAGATATAACGAATGTCTAGTTTAGTTGTTTGATTCTAGTTGGCTTCCATTAAGAAATATTTGGTGTTGAGGAAGAGGAAAAAATAATAAAATAGCAACAGCCAAAACAACAATAAAAACAGAAATACACCATATTTTAGCTTTTAGTTCTTCAACATTACACTATGAGAAAGAAAAATCTATCCAATAAGCCATTGACATGAACTTAATACAGCCTACATAGTTACCTAAAAATATCTGGAATAGGTTAAATATAGAAATAAATACATATCTTAAATTTGTTTACATACTATGAATGAAGCTCCTTCCTCTCTAGAATCAAGACCAAGCTAAGTTAAGCTATTTTTAAGTGTATAATTGTGTTTCCCGGATTTTATACATCTCAGTCATTTTCCTTTTTTTCACTCAGTAGCCTGGTCAATCAATCAAATCCTGAAGATTTTTTTTTTTTTTTTTAGACAGAGTCTTGCTTTGTCGCCCAGGTTGGAATCCTGTGGCACAATCTCAGCTCCCTGCAACCTCCGACTCTGGGGCTCAAGCAATTCTCATGCCTCAGCCTCCCGAGTAGCTGGGACCACAGGCGCACACCACCACGCTTGGCTAATTTTTCATATTTTTTGTAGAAACGGGGTTTTGCCATGTTGCCCAGGCTGGTCCTAAACTCATGAGCTCAAGTGATTCTCCCACCTTGGCCTCCCAAAGTGCTTGGATTATAGGCCTGAGCCACGGTGCCTGGCCCCTGCAGAAATATTTATTTCCATATCTCAGATAATGAATTTGAGATAAGAAGAGGTTTGGAAACCTGCTCGAGGTCAGGTGGCAGTTACTGAAGGACGTGAGTCTGCAACCAGGTCTCCTAAAGTCAAGGTCAGATCCCTTTCCCACTCACCAAGCTGTTTCCATATTTTTAAACTGCAGGTTATACAACTTTAAGGTTATAGTTCCACAAAATGAAAAAGTCACTGTAAAAACCTGAGCATCCATAATTATGGCTTGTCGAACCCTCAGCATTCTCATCTCCTAAATCAATCCAACTCATTCTCAACTTGAAGTAGGAACAAATGAGGCTGCTTTTGGATTTCCCTTCCCACGGCCCGATCGGTATTCACTGAAAACAGGATTGCATGTACATTGCTCAGACTTTCTCAGACAGATTTCAGTGATTTTCATGTTCTTACTCTGTCTCATATTTACAGTCTACCCAGGCTTTTGTGATAAAGAATCCTCAAGGCCATTACTCCGAGCCTTCGCATGGGTCTTGTCTCTCTTCTTTATCAATGATTAATGATCTGCATGAGTTTGCCTTTGACTCCTCTTCTTTTTCAGTTTCTCATATTTTATAATGCACACTGCCTTGAGTAATAAAGGCTCATCCAAGGAAAAATTATTGGCTATTCATCTCCTGGCCTTCTATAAATCTTCTTTATCTTTACAGCTGCCTTTTTGTTTACCCCTAAATGTGCGTTGTGCTCTGTTTCTAACAAATACCTCTCACTCCCACCTCGTCCCCACCCTGGCTTTTGATTGCACCAACCAAATCCCAGTTTGGCAATGATTGCTCATCCTGGATTTCTTGCAGATATTTCAGGATTGAATGCAGCACATGATAGAAAAGTTGTTTTGGCCAGGGAATCATCTACTATTTGTAGCATACAACTAAAATATAAGCGTAGACGTGTTATTTCTTTGAAATGCTTTGTGTCAGAGATGCAAGTGGTTCGGAGGTTTAGGTGATATTCTAAGAGTGATATAATTTTGCGGTTCTGGCTCCTAAGCAGAAATCTGGGGAGTCTGTCCAGTAGACCAAACTGGTGGTCTGATTTCAAGTCTACCTCATTGTGCTAAAATAAAATATAAGTACGTAGAAAAATAAGGATATAAATACACAGAGCAACAGCTAAATGATAAAATTACAGGTCCTTATGCCATCCCATGGGAAACTTTCTTGGCCATTACTTAGAGTGAAAGGAAAATAAAACTTGGGACCCCAATTCATTGTGCCAAAAGGAAAAACTTAAGTCAAAAGCTGAATCATGCAAGACACTGCCTTTCCTTTTGCTAATCGGGCAGCTGCAGATGAAAGGTAAAAGGCTGGGTGCAGCGGCCCACACCTGTAATCCCAGCACTTTGGGAGGCCGAGAAGGGGGGATCACTTGAGCTCAGGAGTTCAAGACCAGCCTGGGCAACATGGCAAAACCCTGTCTCTACAAAAACTAGCTGGGCATGGTGGCACATGCCTGTAGTTCCAGCTACTCAGGAAGACCTCTTGAGTCCAGGAGGTTGAGTCTGCAGTGAGCCATGATCATGCCACTGCAATACAGCCTGGACAGCAGAGCAAGAACTTGTTTCAAAAAAAAAAAAAATAAGTATCTCCACAGGTATCTACTCTATGCTCGCCTTGTATTATGTAAAGTGTCCACTCTGAGCCGCAGATGAATGTGTAATTGATTCTTCCCCTCCCTGCTTCTTTTCTCTTGTTACATGCGAATGACCATACCCATCCTCTTTCCCCTCCAGCCCACCTTTCCCCTTTAAATATAGATGCCCTCAAATTCATCTTTGGAGAAAGACACAGACCACAGACTGTTTCTGTGATTCCCTATTATTTTCTTCCAGAGATACCCTTAACTTTGCTTGACAAAATAAACTTCGAAGTTGATTGAGACCCGTCTCAGATACATTGTGGTTTACATTACCCTAGTACAGATGCCAGGAAGGCTGTTCCATTAGTAGTATTTCTGTTGACTGAATAGAGCTGAGCCCTCAAGATCTGCTACATCTACCTCTTGTTAATTTGTTTCAGTTTGACCTGCTTACCTCTAGCCAGGTACTTGCTAAGGCAGTGTTACTCCATGTGTGGCTCCCTACAAGGTAAGATTAGAACCTGAAAGTAAGCATTTAGAAACTTTAAAGCAGTTGATGGCATGTAGGAAACACTACCCTAAAATGTGGCATCTTTGCATGCTGAGTATTTTAAGGTGAAAGAAATTGAAAAAATCATGGAAGCAGAAAGTTCTCTCTGACCTTCTCTCTTGAAGACACTCATGTGACATGTGTCCTGCCCTATACCCTGACAAAAGGAATGTTACATAGAAAAGCCCAGAAAAGTCTGAAAAAAACAGACTTTGCTAAGTTACCACCAGTTTACTGCCATTAGTTCATATCTCCTTTACGTCTAATCATACTTCTCTGCATGACTGATCCCTGTTCATCAAACTTAACTATAAAAACACAATTTTCCCTGGGTCCTTGGATCTTCATCTTGAAGGCTCTTATATTACGTAAAACTTGTGGTAAATAAATTTGGTTATGCTCTACTCCTGTTAGTCTGCCTTTTGTTACACGGATTTTGGCCATGAAACTTGCAATGGATGAGGAACAGGTATTACTTTTTCTCTCTCCTACACAACTTTATGTCTATTGAATCATTTATATTATTGCTCTGTCTCTCAGCCGGGAGTGCACTGGCACAATTATGGCTCACTGCAGCCTTAATCTTCTGGGCTCAAGAGATCCTCCTTCCCCAACCTCCCAAGTAGCTGAGATGACAAGCACACATCACTATGCCCAGCTAGAATCTAGTAATTTTTTTAATGGTATTTTATTGTGTATGCCTTTGATTTTTAAAAATGCTTTCTCTAGTAATTCATGATTTATTCTAATTTGTAAAGTATTAGCCAATGATGGAATAGAATTTTGTTGTTAATTATTCTTCAGGTGGTCTGAGAAGCACAGTTCTGACTGACCATTAGCAGTGTACCAGTGCGCCCGGCAAATTGGCAAATTTGACACAGAATGATAATGCCTCTTGTTGGAAACTTTACCCAAAATCCTGGCCTTTTCTATATTTTGGATACGTGGTAACATGTATTCACAAAGCATTTGTGGAAGTGTGGAACCAACAGAGAAAGTGGCTGGTGGCGACTGTAGCATTAAACACTACTTTGAAACAACAGAAATGTGAACAGTGACTTCGCTTGGTCCACTGGAGTAAGTTTCTCTTGATATAGTGACCATAGAAATGCTCTTCTGGGACATACAACAAAAATGAACATACACAAACAGAAACTAAATAGAGTTCCCAGAAAGGAAATAAGGACAATAGCCTGGAAAAACATTAAGAAAATATGATGAGTGACATGAGTGTGTTTAGTGCCTTGATTTATAATATTGGTTCCTCACCCATGCTTGTTAAAATTAGTTTAAATGGGGCACAAAAACCAATTCCTTTCACCAGAGTTTTATCATATAACATCATTATAAAGGACATGCTGTCACCAAGAAGACACAATATGTCCAATTGAGATATATTTCTCAATAGTTAAAAAAATACCCCTTATTTGGGAGAATTTGTTTCTCAAACAGAAAATCAAATGTGTCTTTGCAGAAACTCATTCTCTTTCTTTCTAATGACATATAACCATTTTACCTATATCTTGTCGTGTTTCTCTTCCCTGGGTTTGCAAGAAGCCAGTTTTTAAATGTCTGTTGCTTTTTCCACTCACAAAATAGAAATAATTTTGCTCTTAGTAGAAAGTCCCAACATAAGACATTACACATGCAGCAAGCAATTTACATTTCTATTGATAGACTAGAAATTCATATGAGGAAATACCTTTTTAAAAAAAAAAAAAAAATCCCGGCCGGGCGCGGTGGCTCAAGCCTGTAATCCCAGCACTTTGGGAGGCCGAGACGGGCGGATCACGAGGTCAGGAGATCGAGACCATCCTGGCTAACACGGTGAAACCCCGTCTCTACTAAAAAAATACAAAAAACTAGCCGGGCGAGGTGGCGGGCGCCTGTAGTCCCAGCTACTCGGGAGGCTGAGGCAGGAGAATGGCGTAAACCCGGGAGGTGGAGCTTGCAGTGAGCTGAGATCCGGCCACTGCACTCCAGCCTGGGCAACAGAGCGAGACTCCGTCTCAAAAAAAAAAAAAAAAAAAAAAAAAAAAATCCCTCCATGTCAGGGTTCTACAAGCCCTTATTTCTATGTTGGGTATAAAGAGTTTTCCTGGGCATCCTTTCTTAAAGCAACAGCTTTTCATAGTATCAGTAAAGGGATATTTCAGATAGCAAATCAGCAAGTACTACATTGGTGCAAAAATAATTGTGTTTTGTTTGTTTTTGTTTGTTTTGTTTACCCAATCTTACTCTGTCACCAGGCTGGAGTGCAGTGGTGTGATCTCGTCTCACTGCAACCTCCACTCCCTGGGTTCAAGCAATTCTTCTGCCTCAGCCTACCGAGTAGCTGGGATTACAGGTGTGTGCCACCACACCCAGCTAATTTTTGTATTTTTAGTAGAGACGGGGTTTCACCATGTTGGCCAGGCTGGTCTTGAACCTGACCTCAGGTGATCCGCCTGCCTCAGCCTCCCAAAATGCTGCGATTACAGGCATGAGTCACGGCACCCAGCGCATTTCTTTTTTAAAGTAATAGCAAAAACCGCAATTACTTTTGCACCAAACTAATACCTTGTGATTTCCTTATGACCTGAAAAATGCTGCATTTTGATCATTTATCAAATTGAAGGGGACTTTTTCCAAATAAGGATGGCAATTTGATGCATCGTTCTTATGGTTATTGGAATAATGAAAAAGAAGAAATGCAAGAAATCACTTTGTAAACAAAGTAAGCTATTCCAGGAGGCTTCATCGTTCTGTGAGAGGCTGTTTCCTTGTCTCCAGTTCTGTGAGGTGATGAGGAATGAGGGGTACCGGCCTGAGCAGAAACCAGGAGTGCAATGCTCATGGATCCCTCGTGGAAGGGACCCAAGACACCCCATGCCGCTATGATGGCTGGCTCTGCTCTCCACTTGTCAGGCCTCCGACAACCACACCTGGGTGGAGGAAGGTGGCCAAATCACTTTCGGACCTTCAGGATAAGTGTGAAATGTACACTAAGATGTAAGTTTAATGAAGATAAGGACTTGGTCTCATTCACAATGAATCCCAGTGCCTGGAAGAAAAACTGCCACAGAGTAGATGCTAAAATATTTAGTGATGGAAGGAAGGAAGGAAGGAAGGAAGGAAGGAAGGAAGGAAGGAAGGAAGGAAGGAAGGAAGGAAGGAAGGAAGGAAAAAAGGAAGGAAGGAAGGAAGGAAGGAAGGGAGAGTGGGAAGGAGGGAAGGAAGGAAGGTGATTAGTCTGTTCTCAGACTGCTAATAAATACATACCTTAGACTGGGTAATTTATAAAGGAAAGAGGTTTAATGGACTCACAGTTCCACATGACTGGGGAGGCCTCACAATCATGACAGAAAGCAAAGGAAAAGCAAAGGCATGTCTTACATGGCAGCAGGCAAGAGAGCTTATGTAAGGGAACTCCCATTTATAAAACCATCAGATCTCATGAGATGTAGTCACTATCATGAGAACAGCACAGGAAGCACCCGCCCCATGATTCAATATCTCCACCTGTCCTCACCCCTGACACATGGGGATTATTGCAATTCAAGGTGAGATTTGGGTGGGAACACAGTCAAACCATGTCAGAAGGGAAAGGGGGAAGAAAGAGAAGGAGAGGAAGAGAGAAATCTATTGGTGGATTCAGATTTCCTGCACTGATGAGTGTAATTATAACTATTGCTTGAATAACATTTGCTGATGCAAACACTGTATATAAAGAGAAGCAAAGAAGCGAGAATATTTATCACTACTGTGCAGAGTGTTTTTGTCTAGGATTGGGGGTGTGAGGACTTAAATTTTAGGGATGCTCTGAAGTGAAGGTCACGCTGAGTGGACGTCAGGCACAGGTTTCTTCTCCTCTTTTTATTCAGAGAAGACACATGCGTAGCTCAGAGCTGGATGCCTGCAGACAAGCAACCGCATAGTCCTGCTCTGAAGGACTGCACCATCTAAAGAGAGATCAAAGGCTCGTATCTAAGTAAATGCAACACTGGTATAAAGGGATAAGAGACTTTAGAGGGGCTCCCTTGGAAAAGACTGGACTGTGATTAAGTGATGGAACAGGGACAGTTGTCTGAAAAGGGGCCAGTTGAGCCAGACCTGGAGAGATGACACTGTATGGAGTTCAGATACCACATCTTGGCCCTTTCAGAGACGAATAGATTGTCAGACAGACTGACATCATTCTTCTCCCATCTAGGCGAAGGACTGGAGCCATGGGGTAGTCAGGGAGGAACAGAAACTGCTTCCAAACTTCTCCCTGCTAGAGTTTCTCTATGTTCCCCAGCACAGCCAGAAATGATCATCAGATTCTTGTATCTGAAGACAGCCTGTATTGACATTTTACCTCTTCTGAACAAATAAACCCCAAACCTCACCATCTCTCTCAGTCTCTCATGGAGAGTAGACATCAAAGGCTGGGATGGGAAGAGGCAGAGGGGGGAATTTGATCCATTCATCCCAGCCACTATCTTGTGAGATCAAATCTATTGTTTCCTTATGCCCTGAAAAATTCTGTGTTTTAGTCACTTACCAGACTGACAGGGGCTTTATTCAAATAGGAGTGGCAGTTTGATGCATGGTTCTAAGGGTTATTGGAATAATAAAAAGAGAAAATGCAAGAAATTGCTTTGTAAAACAAAGCAAATTTTCACCAGGAAAGATCGGTTGCAAGTTCTAGTATCTTCATGACCCCTTGTATTTCACACTATTCTAGTTTAAAGATATGTTGAGTTTGTGTCTTAGCAGACTCTTAAGATTTTAAACCTCAAGCACAGGATGTAGGGAGGCCATAAATGGGGGAATGGAAAGTGGGTTTTGCTTCTGAGAAGGATAATGTGGTGAGTCACTATTTAAATGAATCCACAGAGCTTTGTAAAGTCTTAAAAAGGACCATTTAATTGCATAATACTGATTCCTTAACTTTATAGTGTCTGGGAGAAATAGTCTCTGTGAAGTGGTGGGAGGTAAATGTTATCACGTGATACTGGAGGAAGAACAATAGCTCAAGATGTGAGGAGGAAATTGGCATATTGGATGCTGAAATAAATTACAGCCATCAGGAGCTCTTTGCTTTGCCTGGGACTGATCTGTCAAGCAGGAAGGAGCTGAAAGTGCATTTGTGAGAACAGTAGGTGGATTCTTTTCTCTTTTAGGAAAATATCTTGACCAAAAAAAAAAAAAATGTCCTGAATGCAAAATCAATAGGAATGGATTATCTGAAGCCTCTTTCTTCTTTCTATCTTTTTTTTTCCTACTGGAAATTGTTTTCTCAATTCTTTGAAGACCTGCTCAGGAAAATTAAATATAGTGTGAGCTGAAGGCTATGATTTTTCAACTAGAGTGATTTTGCACCATCATCACTCCCAGGAGACATCTGGCAATGTCTAGAAACATTTTTGGTTGTCACCATTGAGAGGATGCTATAAGCATCTGGGGGAGATACCAGGATGCTGTTAAGCAACCTACAATGTGCAGGACTGTCCTTGGCCCCACAACAAAGAATTATACAACCCCAAATGTCAGTAGTGGTGAGGTTGAAAACTCCTGGTTTAAGGTAAATCCTGGCTTTTGTTCTCTAAATTGTCCAGGTGAGTCATATTTGTAATGACTTTCAAGACCAAAATGGAAGCCTCAACATGTGAGTAATCAAAACCTGCCGTGTCTATTTCTCGAAAATTGATGAAAAATATAGTCACTCCTATAAAGCAAGTCATATGTTACTGCTCTTTGTCTCATGTAATTTTCTGAGAAACTATGCAATTACATTTAAGCAAAATTATAATAATGTATCCTGCAGTAAGTTACCACTCCCCCTGCAAAGCCACATAATAAAGCAATACACCAAAAGCATCATATCCATATACCGGCATTATTTATGACAATCTTGGATGTATATTAGGTCTCAGTGAAATAAACATTTATCAGGATCCTGCGAATACTAATAACTACACAGAAACACTGTCAGAGTCTCAGAGAAAATCGCTTCAATTCACATAAGATAAATAAGAATAGCTACCACTGTTTAAGTGTTTGCCTTTTTTTCTTACTAGTTTATCTCCTCCGTGTTTCATGTGATTAATTTTATCAAATACAGTAGTCCCCCCTACAGATAGTACTGTTAATCGAGAAAAATGACAAGACAAGCCTCAATCATTTTAGGAGGTTTTTTATTTGGCAAGGGTAAGGCCATGCACACAGCCTCAGGAGGTCCTGATGACATGTGCCCAAGGTGGTCGGGGCACAGCTTGGTTTTATACATTTTAGGGAGACGTGAGATATCAATCAATATATGTAAGAAGTACATTGTTTCCATCCAGAAAGGCAGGGACAACTCAAAGTAGGGAGGGGCCTTCCAGGTCACAGATAGGTGAGAGACAAATGGTGACAAAAAAACTTTTGAGTTTTGGATAAGCCTTTTCAAAGCACGAAATCAGAATATGTATCTCTCTGAGTGAGCAGAGGGATGACTTTGAATAAAATGGGAAGCAGATTTGCCCTGAGCAGGTCCCAGCTTGAATTTTCCCTTTGGCTCAGTGATTTTGAGGGCCCAAGATATTTTCCATTCACAGTACCTAACCCTAAATACACTGTTTTTTCAGCCTGATAACCAAGATGGTTCCTAAGTGACTAAAGAGTGAGTAGCACATACAGGTTTCTCTGGACAAAGGGATAATTCGCAGTTCAGGCAGGATGGAGCAGGACAGCAGGAGATTTCATCACGCTACTCAGAATGGCACCCAACTTAAAGCTTATGAATTGTTTATTTTCTGAAATATTTTTGTACCTCGGTTCACTACAGGTAACAAAAACCCCAGAAGGCAACATTGCAGATTAGTGGGCACTTCTGTACTTACAAGAGAAGGCAAGGTTGGCATTAGTATCCTTATTTTAGGTGGGTGTTGTCTCAGGCCTAGAGCAGTAAAGGAGCTCAGCTAATTGAGTAACTTCTGCTATAGTGTTTTCTATCCCACCTTCATCCCCTTTTGGGGTTTGACAGGTAATAAGTCAAAGACAACTGAGAAGGGGCCTTTTGGAAATGAATCCGGAGCAGAGAAACAGGTTCATCTGAGCAGAGTAGATACACATCCCTGCACAGTAAAGGACTATTTCTGTCACCATCTTCAACCTGAGTGATGAGAAGCCTCCTTCCCCTATCCCCAAATAGAAGCTGGACTGAATGCAGCTAAGTGGCCACAGCCCATAACCACAATGACTCCACCTACTTCCCCCAGAGGACAAAAAGAGGTGGATCCCAGGAGGCAGCCAGGGGATGCAAGGAGCAGAAAGGCCATCAGAGAGGGGTGAAGAGATGAGGTCCCAAGGAAAGTTATTGGAAAGCTTTCTACCAAAAGGGAGATCAAGGACCACTGTGCGCATCCTGAAAGACAAGATAGGAATCACAAGCTCAAATGCTCTCAGGTATTTGCCTTGGGGAGGCAGGAGAGTGACTGGGGTCAGGGACTCCAGCTGCAACTGCTTGCATTCACTTCGCAGATTCACCACTTAGCAGCTGTGTAAACTTGGGCAAGATCACAGACTTCTCCATGGTCACTTCTCCAGTGTTCGCTTTCTGAGGTTGCTTTTATTTCACTGGCTTCCTTTTTATGCTGAGATTAACCTTAAAAGTCATCCAACATTTGATAGAAATAATAACTAATTTTAGTTGATTTAACTAAATGTTTGGATGTGTATTCCATACCACAAAGCTTTTTTTTTTTTTTTTTTTTGAGATGGAGTCTTGCTCTGTCGCCAGGCTGCAGTGCAGTGGCACAATCTCGGCTCACTGCAACCTCCACCTCCCGGGTTCAAGACAGTCCCCTGCCTCAGCCTCCTGAGTAGCTGGGACTACAGGTGCCCACCACTGCACCTGGCTAATTTTTTGTTATTTTAGCGGAGATGGGGTTTTGCTCTGTTGGCCAGGATGGTCTCAATCTCCCGACCTCGTGATCCACCTGCTTCGGCCTCACAAAATGCTGGGATTACAGGTGTAAGCCACCATGCCCTGAACACAAAATGCCTTTAACAAGGATAAATTACTCATTCCTGCTATGGAAAATGGTATTGCAGGAGAGGGGGATAAGGAACTGAGAATATGGGGAGGGAAAGTAACAGATACTAAAAATGATGAAGAGAAAAGGGATATAATTAGAGGGGAAATGATGAGAAGAAATAGTAAAATGAGTGTCAAATATGGACAGAAGGATGGAATGGCTAGTGATGAAAGACATTATATTTATGCATCTTAGTGACAGGTAAAATGAGCCTTATGATTACAGTCTTTATAATTTAAACAACAATTTGTAAGCTATAAATGTTTATCATGAGTATAATTTGTTCAATTTATATTAATAGAATAAAGACATGATGTTAGCCATTAAGAGATCCTTTGCAGATTAACAAATGGATAATTAATTTTTTATGGGAACATAACCAATTCAAAAATAAATCGTTTTATTAATCTTCCAAGTCAGATACATTTAAGTTTTATATAAACCTAAAACATAATTCTGTCTACAGCTGCACTGCTGTCTGGATTTGAAGTATAACAGCAGAGCGACTATTCTAGATTAAAAGAGACTAAAGAAAAATAACAACTGGCCGGGCCCAGTGGCTCACACCTGTAGTCCCAGAATTTTGGGAAACTGAGATGGGCAGATCATCTGAGCCCAGGAGTTGCAGACTAGCCTAGTCAACATGGCAAAGCTCTGTCTCTACTAAAAATAAAAAAAGTAGTCAGGCACGTGACTGTAGTCCTAGCTATTCAGGAGGGTGAGGCACGAGAATTGTTTGAACCTGAGAGGAAGAGGTTGTAGTGAGCCGAGATGGTGCCACTGCATTCCAGCCTGGGTGACAGAGTGAGGCCCTGTCTCAAAAAATAAAAAAGAAAGAAAGAAAGAAGGAAGGAAGGGAGGGAGGGAGGGGAGGAGAGGGGAGGGGGGAGGGGAGGGGAGGGGAGGGGAGGGGGGAGGGGAGGGGGGGAGGGGAGGGGAAGGGATGGGAGGGGAGGGGAGGGGAGGGGAGGGGAAAGGAAGGGAAGGGAAGGGAACGGAACGGAAGGGAAGGGAAGGGAAGGGAAGGGAAGGGAAATAACAACTAACTGCAATAGTTAGATCCTGATTAGATCCTGATTGGAAAAAAAAACAAACTATGAAGTATATTATTGGGACAATTGTACAAATTTCACTTGGGACTGTATATCAAATAAAATTATCAGATATTATTGTATCAATGTGAATAAATGTTTTATTATAATGTTATTGTGGTTCTATTTGAGAATAAGCTTACTTTGGGTAGATACATTCTGAAACATTTCAAAGTAAAGTGTCATGAAGTGTACAACTCATATGCTTCTTTGAAATGGTTCAGCAAAAACAAAACAACAGTGACACACATACCCACAGAGGGTGTGTTAATAACTGGTGAATCTAGGTTAGGGATAGATGGATTAGAGGGATGTTTGTTGTGATAGTCTTTCAACTTTTCTAGAGTTTTTTTTATTTTACATTTTCATGATAAAATGTTGGAAAATATTCTATTTTAATATGTTTATGAAGTCATAAAACCAGATGGAAGGTGTCTGAGATTACTAAGGAAGTCACAGTCTGAGTAATGTAGCTGCTGTAGATTCAGAACATCTAACTCTCCAATCCCACAAAAGAGAGATGTAGGCAATTGATCCATCATCTTACCAGTCAGCCAATTAGACGACTCTCTTAGAGTCTAGCTCATATAGTTTCATAAAATAACCAGACTCCTCTAAGGGAAAATAGAAGTAGAAATTTTGGGGACTTTTTTCTTTTTTGAATAGATCAATTTTATGAAATGAAGAAAATCAGCAATATTAAAAAGAGGTGGTCTGTGTTACATAAATGTTACAAAAGTCCTTAAAATCAAGAAGGAAGCTAATATAGGGAAATGTGCAAATATAGGACTACTGGCTTTCAGTTCAGAATACCAGCAGACACTTCTTCCAATTTCCCATGAAAAGCACTACGTCAACAGCCAAATAATCACAAAACCCAATTATACCATTTAAAACTAAAAATAATAACACACTTGGAGATATTCCCATTAAATGCAAATTATGGAGGATAAAAGAGAAAAGTGTTCCCTAACATCACGCATTCTGCCTTCAAAGCAGAATATAACAGACAGCATTAAAGAAGGCACATCTTAAATTAACTCCCTATTAGCTCCAACATAGGGATAGAAGGATGTACAGTTGGCATAGCAATCCTCAACGATGCAGGGATTGGTTTTAACTAGGTGTTTTTTAAGCTGCACCTTTCTCCTTCACTATAACCCGTTCAATTCCTTTTCTTAGCTTCTTAGTGGAAAGCATAGTATGCTATGAAATGCATGGAAACCAACAAAGAAACATTGCTGATGAGCGCAGAGACAGCAGGGGCCCTGGCGGTGAGGAAAGGCTTTCAGAGCCCATACCTAAGCCAAGAAAAAAATATAGGCTATATCTTACTCTAGTCGTCTTAGAGTATAATGGGCAAAGCAGAATCTCCTTGGAGAAGTTTAGCAAGTGTTGAAGGAATGTTTGCTAATCACATAAGCTTTTGTATCAGATGTCCAGTAAAAACAGGAACCAGTCAACACTCATATATACAAAAAGAGAAGTTTAGAACACTCTCCTCCTTTCTGTTGTCCCCCTTTGGCAAATCCTCAGCTAATATACATCATGAATTATGATTATGAAGAAGACTCAGAGAAAAAGCATTTCTCTATAATAGTTCTACAGAAAACTCTAAAAATCAGACCTTGCTCTCCTCAAAAAGTTTTGAGAAGAGGAAATGTGAACAAGAAACTGGAAGACAGAGTGGCTAAGACCAAAGTGGAGATAAAAAGAGAGCAATCTGAAGTTTAAAAAAACAAATGAGGCCAGGCACGGTGGCTCGCACCTGTAATCCCAGCACTTTGGGAGGCCGAGGTGGGAGGATCACCTGAGGTCAGGAGTTCAAGACCAGCTATGGCCAACATGACAAAACCCCATCTCTACTAAAAGTACAAAAAAATTAGCCAGGCATGGTGGCTCGAGCCTGTAATCCCAGCAACTCGAGAGGCTGAGGCACCAGAATCTCTTGAACCTAGGAGGCAGAGGTTGCAGTGAGCCAAGATCCCACCACTGCACTCCAGCCTGAGCAACAGGCAGGATTCCATCTCAAAAATAAGTAAATAAATAAACATTAAAATAAAAATAAATGAAAAAGAAAAATAGCTTAGGGAACAGAATTTTACATTTGAATTTTATTACTATTATTGTTGTTGTTGTTGTTATGAGGCAGGGTCTTGCTCTGTCGTCCAGGCTGGAGAGCAGTGGCGCAATCTCAGCTCACTGCAGCCTCAACCTCTTGGGCCCAGGAGAGCTCCCTGCCTCCATCTCCTAAAGGGCTGGGATTACAGGCATGAGCCACTGCACCTGGCCACATTTAAATTTTAAAAAAGAACATTTTTTTTTTGAGGTATATTGCCATTTTTATTTTTTAAGTGTTTTAGGTTACATTTTCTTCTTTTTTAAATTATACTTTAAGTTCTAGGGCACATGTGCACAATGTGCAGGTTTGTTACATATGTATACATGTGCCATGTTGGTGTGCTACACCTGTTAACTCATCATTTACATTAGGTATATCTCCTAATGCTATCCCTACCCCCTACCCCCACCCCACAACAGGCCCCAGTGTGTGATGTTCCCCACCGTGTGTCCAAGTGTTCTCATTGTTCAATTTCCACCTATGAGTAAGAACATGCGGTGTTTGATTTTCTGTCCTTGTGATAGTTTGCTCAGAATGATGGTTTCCAGCTTCATCCATGTCCCTACAAAAGACATGAACTCATCCTCTTTTATGGCTGCATAGTATTCCATGATGTATATGTGCCACATTTTCTTAGTCCAGTCTATCATTGATGGACATTTGGGTTGGTTCCAAGTCTGCTATTGTGAATAGTGCTGCAATAAACGTATGTGTGCATGTGTCTTTATAGCAGTATGATTTATAATCCTTTTGGTATATACCCAGCAATGGGATGGCTGGGTCAAATGGTATTTCTCATTCTAGATCCTTGAGGAATCGCCACACTGTCTTCCACAATGTTTGAACTAGTTTACAGTCCCACCAAGAGTGTAAAAGTGAAAACAGAACATTTAAACAGGAATTTTCAACAGTAATACAGTACAAACTTTGACAGTTTGTTAAAAAGGGATAGGAAAAAGACCAGAGTGAAAATGAAGAGAAAGACTATAATAGCTATGTAGTGCTAAGATACAGATTCAAACTAATAATATTCTTGTCTGCATAAATGCTTCAGAACTGGGGGAGAATATCAATACATAGATTCGGGAAGAATCATCATAATGGAACTGCTAAACACCAAAGAGAGACAAAGATCACAAAAGGATCACGGAGTAAAACATCAACTTCAAGGTAATACAAAAACTAGATTGGTAGCTGACTCGTCCAAAGCAATATTGGATGGCAGAATTCAGCAAATAAAAATTGTCCTCAAATTACTTACCACACTAAACCAAACCAAACAGAAAACAATTAATCAAGAATTGTATTCTCCATAAAAATATCTTTTTAACAACAAAGTTAAAATAAAAATATTTTTAAGATAAATAGAAGCAGGCCAGCTGCAGTGGATCATGCCTGTAATCCTAGCACTTTGGGAGGCCGAGGTGGGCGGATAATGAGGTCAGGAGTTCGAGACCAGCCTGACCAACATGATGAAACCCCGTCTCTACTAAAAATGCAAAAAAATTAGCCAGGCATGGTGGCGTGTGCCTGTAATCCCAGCTACTTGGGAGACTGAAGCAAAGGAATTGCTTGAACCAGGGAGGTGGAGGTTGCAGTGAGTCGAGATCGTGCCACTGCACTTCAGCCTGGGCAACAGAATGTGACTCTGTCTCAGAAAAAAAAAAAAGAAAGATAAATGGAAATAGTTTCCAAACTACATATACCCCAAATAATTTAAATAGGATATATTTCGAGGTATGTATATAAACAAATCTAAACAAACACTGGAATGATGAAACAGCAATAACAATCTAATCTGTGGGATTACAGATAATTAAAACATGATAGAGATAAGATACAGAACAACCACGAATATTAACTGGGAGGAATATGGTTGAAGTTATAGCATTCCAAGAGCACTTCCGTTATATGAGAAGAGATACTGAATACATCAGTCTTTGGTAAATGCAAAGGCTAAAATTCCAAGGGTAGTCACTCAAAGAATATGGTTCTTTCAAACCAGTGTGAAGAAAAGAAAATGAAATAAGGGAAACAAGAAGCAAATAAAAAAAAAGAAATGATCAAATTGTATTGCAAGACCTTAAGGAAGACTTAAATAAGTGAAGAGATAAATGATATCTAGGGCTTCCTTTCATGCACTCTTCTATATCTCGTATACACAGTACTTGGCCTCTAGAAGATGCTCAATAAATGTTTGTGGAAGGGAATATGAAGAAATGAATTGATGAACTAATAAATATAAGGAAGAAATATTATAAAGATATCAATTGGAGGCAATTTTGTATACCAAATAGAAGCTATAAATTCAAAATGTCCTATTGTAATTCAATGAAAAATGAATAAGAACTGTAACATAAGCATTTTTAAAACAATGTAGAATTGCAACTTTTTTCTTGACAATGGCATTTTAGATGTTTTCTAATTTTTACCTTTTATGTACCATGCTGCAACTTTCTTTCTTGTACATGTAACAATGCACACTTAGTATATTTTATAGAGTATGTGCTCGTTCTAATGGGTGAATCTGTGATTGTGAGCACTTCATATTCCATAAACAAAATACTCTCAGTTATTGTACTAACACCCTAGCAATTGTGCAAAATATTTCCTATTTTCTTAGTTTCTTGCCAGAACAGATGTTACCAAACATCTTAACTTTACCTGTCTATTAAAAAAAAATGCTATTCCATTGTAAATGTATTTTGTGTTTTAATATTGTAAGGTTGAAAATTGTTGCACAGGGATAACCTAAATGAAATGGCTATTCCTAGAAACACACAACCAACCAAGACTGAATCATAAACAAACAGAAAATCTGAGCAGACATATAATTAGCTAGGAGATTGAATCAGCAATCAAACCTCCCAACAAAGAAAAGCTCAGGACCAGATGGCTTCATTGGTGAAGTCTATGGAAAATATAAAGAATTAACAACAATCCTCTTTAATCTCTTCCAAAAAAATGAAAAGGGGGAAACATTTCCAATTGTATTCTATGAAACCAGCATTACCCTGATACCAAAGCTAGAGAAAGGCACTGCAAGAAAAGAAAACTATAGACCAATATTCTTTATAAATATTGACACAGAAATCCTCAACAAAATACTACCAAACCAAAATCAACAGCATATTAAAAGGATTATACACCATGACCAAGTGGCATTTATTCTTGAAATACAAGTTCAATATATGAAAAACAGTCAGTATAATACAGCACATTAAAAAGAGGAAGGATAAAAATCACGATTATTGCAATAGATACAGAAAAGCATTTAATGAAATTCAACACTTTTTTATGACAAAAACACTAAACAAATTAGGTATAGAAGGCCAGATATGAAAAGCCCACATCTAACATCATATACCACAGCGAAAGACAAGGCTTTTCCTTTAAGATCAGGTGTAAAACAAGGATGTCTACTTTCACTTCTATTTAATACGATACTGGAAGCCCTAGCCAGAGCAATTAGACAAGAAAAAGAGGTAAAAGTCATAAAAATTGAAAATAAAGAAGTAAAATTATCTCTCTTCACAACTGACATGATCTCACATGTAGGAAACCCTAAAAATTCCACCAAAAAAGAAACTGTTTGAACGAATAAACGTCAGTAGAGTATACAAACTCTACTTGCAAAACTTGGTTACATTTCTCTATATTAACAGTGAACAAATTTGAAAAGGAAATTAAGAAAACAATTCAATTAACAATAGCGTTAGAAATAATGAAATACTAGGAATAAACTTAACCAAGGAGATAAAAAGACTTGTACACTGAAAACTACTAAACATTGCTGAGGCCGAGCATGGTGGTTTATACCTGTAATCCGAGCACTTGGGGAGGCCACAGCAAAAGAATTGCTTGAGTTCAGGAGTTTGAGACCAAACATTACTGAAAGAAATTAAAGAAGACACAAATAAATGGGAAGATAGTCTGTGTTTATGGGCAGTAGGTGTAATATTAAGCTGTCAATACTACCCAAAGTAATCTACCAATTTAATATAATCACTATCACAATACAAATCACATTTTTTGCAGAAATCGAAAAATCCATTCTAAAGTTTATATGGAATCTGAGGAGACCCTAAATAGACAAAATATCCTTGAAAAAATGTTGTGTGAGATCTCAGTCTCCTGGTTTCAAAACGTATTACAATGCTACAGTAATCAAAGCAGTGTTATACTAGTGTAAAGGAAGACATGTAGACCAAAAGAGTAGAATAAAGAGCTCAGAAGCCTACCTTCACATACATGGTCAAATAATTTTTGACAAGGGTACCAATACTATCAAATAGGGGAAAGGGGAGTGTTTTAAAATAGTTCTCGGAAAACCAGATATTCACATGCAAGAGAATGAAATTGGATCCTTACCTTACACCACATACAAAAATTAACTCAAAATAAGTCAAAAACATATACAAGAGCTAAAACTATAAACTCTTAGAAGAAAACATAGGATAAAAGTTTATGAAGTTGGGTTTGCAATGACTTTTTTTTTTTTAAGAGAAAGCAAGTTTATTAAGTAAAGGAATAAATAATGGCCACTCTATAGACAGAGCAGCCTGCAAAGACTTTTTGGATATAATGCAAAAGCACAGACAACAAAAGTAAAAATAGATAAATTGAACTATATCACAGGTATATGTCAGTCTATTTTTTGACTCATGATTCTATTCTATGGAACTTTTTATATATTTTTACTATACTAGGGCTTAATAAAGAGTTTTTAACTGTTATATCAAGATAACCTCTGTTATACTTGGCAGTCATTTTGTAAATACAATTTCAGATGACTGATAATATACAAAAGAAGAAAAAACTTAAGAATTGTATTAAATTTATTGATTAAGTTAGTGCAAATATCTTTACAATAATGAGTCTTCCCATTTAAGGACATAGTCGAATGGTGTTTAAAATATTCTTCCTAAAATCATATTTTTTCTTCATGTAATTCTGCTCATTTCTTGTTAGGTTTGTTTCTAAGCATTTTGTAGGTTATTGCCACTGGAAATTTTTTTTTCCAAATTAATTTTCCAATTTGTTATTTCTTTCATCTAGATTCTACTGATTTTTAAAAATTTTTGTGTATTTTAGTAGATTTAATACATTTTAGAGAAAACATTAAAAACTGGATGAAAGAAAATAAATATATAGAAAAAATTTAGATTTGAAGAAAGACACATATTTTCAGGTTAAAAAGTCTCACCAAATGCTAACTAGAGTTTTTTGTTTTTTGTTTTTGTTTTTGTTTTTGTTTTTTTAATACCTATACCCGGAATCATCCTGGATAAGAAATTGCTAAAAGTTTCAGAATAAAATAAAGAAATCTCAGCCAGAAACAAGCGTCATCTGACCTCATAATTCTCATTACCAAGAATGGGGCTGGAGGATGATGGAGAATGGCTCCAGTCTTCTGAGTGAAAGAGACGACGAGTCACTTGCAACCAAGTGAGAGGGTCAAATACAGACATTTTCTGACAGGTCAACTTTGAAGAAGTTCACCTCCACTGTACCCAGGAATACAGTGAAAATAAATTGTAGGACTTTTGGCTAAAGATGCCTTTTGTATACCTCTTCTTCCTGCCAGGATCGATTAAATGTAAGTGCAGATATTTTAAATGTACAGACTCACAATAATGATAATAGGAAAGAGATTATCATTAGGCCATAGATTTAAAATATTACTGGCAGAAGAAAATTGATAAAGAAAGTAAAACTGATGTACCAGGGCAGAAGAAATTACAGGACAAGGGATGCCTTCTAGGGGACATGGAAAATAACAAAGCCAAACAGTGAAGCCAAGGCACATGCCCCTCCCTGGAAAGGTTATGGAATTAGACTGGGAGTCTGATCCCAGGAGACTAATGGAGAAGAGTCAAACATGGGGCTGGAAACAGGGGAACAGCAAACGTGTGGGTAGAAGACTTTATTCCCTGACTGTCCCTGTGAGGAGGACACAGGCGACTAAGTCTCTACCTCTATGCGGGAGGTCAGAGGTTACTGGGGTCCCTAACTCAGGTGAGCAGCCATTAGAAATGATACGCATCCATCCACAGAAGGCTTCACCATCACCAACACACAGAATTCTCATTCGGCTTTTCAATGCCTTGTTCTTTAATATTATCAGATACTTGGTGAGACTTTTCAACATAAAGGAACAAGACCAATCTTAAAGAAACTGCAGAACAAGAGAAAAAATGATCAGTGAGGAAAGAGATAGAAACATTTGAACCTTTAAAATCTCGATTTGATAGTCCTCAGAAGTTTTTGAGAAGATCAGATCATATGTTTTCAAATAAAAAGGAGAAAAGTTAAGAAAATATCCTAAAAAGACAAAAGATGGAAAATATAAGAGGGGAAAAAAGAGGCAAAGATAATCCAGAAAGTTCAACATCTTTCTAATAGGTATTTCAAAAAGAGAGAAAGGAACAAAAATTTAAAAAAATAATCAAAGAGGCCAGGTGTGTTGGCTCACGCCTGTAATCCCAGCACTTTGGGAGGCCAAGACGGGCAAATCACCTGAGGTCAGGAGTTCAAGACCAGCCGGGCCAACATGGGGAAACCTCATCTCTACGAAAAATACAAAACTTAGCCAGGCGTGGTGGCAAGCGCCTGTAATCTACTCGGAGGCTGAGGCAGGAGAATTGCTTGAACCCGGGAGGCAGAGGTTGCAGTGAGCCAAGATCCCACCATTGCACTCTAGCCTGGGTGACAAGAGTGAGACTCCATCTCAACAAGAGAAAAATAATCAAAGAAATAATTGAAGGAAATTTACCCAAATGAAGGACATAAAGTTTCAGACTGAAAGAACAGAGGGAGTATTCATTATAAGTAATGAAAGGATGTCCAGCCCTAGATGTGACATTATAAAATTTCCTTCATGAAAGGACATAATGCCTCAAATGAATAAATTAAGAAAGTATTTAGGATATTGAGGGTAACTATCAAAAGAGATAGCTAAAATAATAAAAGAATTGCTTCTGGGGAGTATAATAATGAGGCTGGGGAAAGTTGGTACAGGACACTGTTTTTTAAAATTATCATTATAAATATTTACACTATTTTTTTAAGCCTCATATCAAATATTACTTCAACAAAATTATTTCAGTGATTTTTAAAACTAAAAAACATGCTTATAAAATGATGACTGTTGGGTGCAGTGGCTCACACTTGTAATCTCAGCACTTTGGGAGGCCAAGGCGGGCAGATCACCTGAGATCAGGAGTTCAAGACCAGCCTGGCCAACATGGTGAAACCTCATCTCTATGAAAAACACAAAAATTAGCCAGATGTGGGGATGGGTACATGTAATCCCAGCTACTCGAAGGCCAAGGCAGGAGAATCGCTTGAACCCAGGAGGCAGAGGTTGCAGGGAGCCAAGATCCCACCATTGCACTCTAGCCTGGGCAACAAGAGTGGGACTCCATCTCAAAAAACAAAGAAAAATAATCAAAGAAATAATTGAAGAAAATTTCCCCAAATGAAGGACATAAACTTTCAGACTGAAAGAATAGAGGGAGTATTCATTATAGGTAATGAAAGGATGTCCAGCCCTAGATGTGTCATTACAAAATTTCCTTCATGAAAGGATATAATGCCTCAAATGAACAAATTAAGAAAGTATTTAGGATATTGAGGGTAACTATCAAAAGGGATGGGTAAAATAATAAAAGAATTGCTTCTGAGGAGTATAATAATGAGGTTGGGGAAAGATGGTGCAGGACACTATTTTTTTAAATTATCATTATAAATGTTTATGCTATTTTTCTTAAGCCTCATATAAAACATTACTTTAACAAAATGATTTCAGTGATTTTTAAAACTTAAAAGCACACTTATAAAATGATGGCTGCTGGCCACAGTGGCTCACTTCTGTAATCTCAGCACTTTGGGAGGCTGAGGCAGGCAGATGACTTGAGGTCAGGAGTTTGAGATCAGCCTGGGCAACATGGTGAAACCCTGTCTCTACTGAAAATGCAAATATTAGCCAGGCATAGTGGCATATGCCTGTAATCCCAGCTACTCAGGAGGTTGAGGCATGAGAATAGCTTGAACCTAGGAGGCAGAAGTTGCAGTGAGCCGAGACCACACCACTGCATTCCAGCCTGGGCAACAGAGCAAGACTTCGTCTCAATTTAAAAAAAAAAAAAAAAAAAAAAAAAGATGGCTGTCAGAGTTCTAGAGAGCAACTCATTCCATGGAAACAGAGAGTTTGAGGGCTACAGAAGGAATGTTTCCAAGGAGGAAGTAAACTTACTGCCGTAGACATGATTAAGTGAACAGATCATGTTGATATGGTATAGGCATATAAGAAGAAGATTTGAAAAATAGAAAAGAAAATAGGATGCAAGAAAAACAGCAGCTACACAAGAAAGACATGATCCAAACCAGAGGAAAGGAAAACATGTGCTGAGCAACTGAGGTACAGTCAGAAATTAAAATTGATGTAAACACGACACAGGGAACATTCTTGCTTAACACACTTCTTTTCTTTTTTTTTTTTTGAGACGGAGTCTCGCTCTATCGCTCAGGCTGGAGTGCAGTGGCGCGATCTCGGCTCACTGCAAGCTCTGTCTCTCGGGTTCACGCCATTCTCCTGCCTCAGCCTCCCAAGTAGCTGGGACTACAGGCACCCGCCACCAAGCCTGGCTAATTTTTTTTGTATTTTTAGTAGAGGACGGGGTTTCACCGTGTTAGTCAGGATAGTCTTGACCTCGTGATGCGTGCGTCTCAGCCTCCCAAAGTGCTGGGATTACAGGCATGAGCCACCACGCCCGGCTCACACTTCTTTTCTTTAATGGTGAAATCATATTACTTGTTTCAGCGGTGGAATAATATAACAATGGGAGCATGGTGTGGGGAGAGTAGAGTTTTAGCTCCCTGACTAAAGCACACCTTCAGCTGAAAGTGTAGAGGACAGGTCAAGTTCAGATGGCATTTCACAGCACTTTAGGGACTGTATTAGTCTGTTCTCATGTTTCTAATAAAGATATACCTGAGACTGCATAATTTATAAAGGAAAGAGGTTTAATGGACTCACAGTTAGTTCTACAGGGCTGGGGAGGCCTCACAATCATGGCGGAAGGTGAAGGAGGAGCCAAGGCACATCTTACATGGTGGCAGGCAAGAGAGCATGTGTAGGGGAACTCCCCTTTATAAAACCATCAGATCTCATGAGACGTATTCACTATCATGAGAACAGCATGGGAAAGACCCGAACCCTGTGACTCAATTACCTACCACCAGGTCCCTCCCACAGCACACGGGAATTGTGGGAGCTATAATTCAAGACAAGATTTGGGTAGGGACACAGCCAAACCATATGAGGGACTGAAAGAGTAACTTCAACGAATTACCTGTTCTGGGCCCCAGATTAAGCATTGCGGTGAATATGTAACATTTCTGTAATCCCCTCCTCATCCAATAGAAGCTTACGTTCTTCTTGCAAACCACTATCAACAATGGATAATAGCAGATCATCACAATGTTCAGTAATTAATTCAGTATAATTACTATGATTGTTGTTTGTTCAAACCATGAGGCTGCATAGATGGTAAACTGTAATTCTTACATTTTCAATGAAATGGGAGAGAGAAAGAGGTAAACATAAAAGGTGAGATGGGGACAGAGTCACTGTGGGAGGCTTTGACAACCAGGCAGAGAAGTTTAGATTTGTTTTGCTGATGTGGGATTGAGCAAAGGAGTTAGAGTTTGAAAATAAAGTTTAACAGAGAGTTACAACCTGGTGCAGTAAGGTTATCTAAAAGGCCAATTCAGTAATCCGTGAACTGTACGAGAGTTACTAATGCATATGAGTTTTCCCAGCTTTCACAAGCCCTTTTCTGAGAAGGATGCCAAGTCAGAACAATTGGGCTTTGTGTCTTGTGTCATGCAGACGACGGATACTGAAAGCAAGCTACTATGAGGATATTTGATACTCAGAGACAAATCATTTTTAACAGCCCCTGATGTGTATGAAATAATTATTTTCAGTAATAATCATGCAGTTATTAGTGTTAATCAATATTTTCTTGATGCATTTCTTAGATTTGAAACAACAACTTAAAAAGAAGAAGTTTTCAGGCTATTTGAATTCAGTAAATTATACATTTCAATTTTACACACTTTGTTTTGCTATTTTAAACTTTAAAGTCAAAGTAAAACTCTGATTGGTCATATAAAATGCCAAAACTGAAGAAATTTAAGTTCAGTTTCTTTGTCTTTACAGTCACTGTGATACCACCGTTTATTTTAAAACTACTGTCTAAGTGCAAGAATATGCAATACCACAGGAGTTGGACAGAGATTGTGCTTGAATCTGCTGGAATGGCTCTAAACACTCATAAACTTATTGTCAAAACAATATGGAAATTTTAGTTCACACATGTCAGGGCCAACTGTGTTAACTGGGAGCTCTCAGAATTAATTTACAAGTAGAATCTAATGTTGACTAGAGGATAAGTAATAAAAATGAAATAATATAAAGCTTATACATATATTCATGTAAATATGTATATATGTGTACATTTTTTACATATGTATATGCTGTTAAAACTCAACAGCAACTACAGAAATTAGATCAATAAAATATTTGAAAGGAAAAAGGAAAGAGCAGTTTATCACTTAGTGATTTTTCTTTCTTTCTTTCTTTCTTTTTTAGAGATACCAGGTCTTACTATGTTGCCCAGAATGGATTCGAACTCCTGTGTGCAATCCTCTTGTTGCCTCAGCTTCCTAAGAAACTGAGCCTATAGACACGTGCCACTGTGCCTTGACTTTTACAGATATTTTCACTAATTGCCAGCATATGGTAAAGATTAGAGTCAAACAGACTTTTTATCAATTCCATTGATGTCTTTGAAATTCTCTGTAATGGATGCATCTTTTATCACCTGTATCTGGTAGACTGGTTTCGCCATCTTCCTTTCGGTAGAAAGTTTGAAAAATCTGAAAGAATAAGCGATGGGCTAGGGAATTTTGCCTTAGAAAAAGACAAGAAAAGGATCCACCAAGTTGAAAAAATTGCCAGAGACATTGGGAGCAGTGTAGCCTGGCTTCTAGAAGAGAATTTGGGTGGGCAGTAGAGAGTGGAGATGAGAAATAAATTAGGGAAAACAACTGCTATCCCCTTTGATAGTGACAAAGACTAATAAGGGGTTTTAACAATAAGAAAACCAATAATAATAATAGCTTTTCATATACCAGGCATTGTTATAAAAGTTTTACATGTGTTAAGTCATTTTGTTGTCATTATAATCCTATGATGTTTAGAGTGCCATTATTATTCCCATTTTACAGATAAAATAACTGAGGCACTGCTAGGAATCGTCAGAGTCCATTTTTAACTCAGGCAATCTGGCTTCAGACCTTGGCTCTTAACTACTTAGACTGCAAAGTTCTTGAGAGACTGAGTCAAAGTCTTGTGTTGTAATCAATTTTATTTTTTGTTTCTCAGAACTGACATAGCACAGAGTTTCAGGTACCCAAGGAGCGTTTAGGCTACATGAGGATAAGGCAGTGAGGTTATGCAATTATAAGCAAATGGATGCAATCCAGAGATATATTGCAAAACAATTATATAGGATTTCATGGTGACTAAAATCAAAAGATAAGAAGAATGAGTCAACGATGACTCAAAAAATCAAGCTTTTGTAATGCAGAAAATGATGGTGCCATTGACAGGGAGTGGGAAATAAACAAATGAGTAAATCAGTGGGCAGGAGGTGAGGATGAATTCAGCTTTGAAAATCTAAAGACAAAGTTTTGGTAAACATTTAAAAATACTGCAGCAGTCCTGAGAAAATTAAAGAATGGAAAAAAAGATTTTAGAAATAGAAGCATGCATGACACGGTTGAAACTTTACCTTTTGTTTTATCTTGAGTGGGTGATGGATTGACTGAATGCTACATATCGGTTTTATTCCACAGAGGATTTGAGGCAACTTACACTAAAATGAATAAGAAATTATTGTTGATATTTTAATCTTACATATAACTAAATTCACTTATGTTGAAATTCATTTTTGTCTTTTCCAAATAAAAAGATTTCCATTTTTGGTTGGGCCCTTATTCTAGATTGAACTCTGTGTTGACCAAATGATATATATTTTTAGGCCAGTTGCAGTGGCTCACACCTGTAATCCCAGCACTTTGGAAGGCCAAGGCAGGCCAATCACTTGAGCCCAGGAGTTCAAGACCGGCCTGGCAAATCGCTTAAGCCCAGAAATTCAAGGCCAGCCTCAGCAACTTGGTGAAACCCTATCTCTACAAAACAAAACAAAAAATTAGCTGGGTGTGCTAATGCACACCTGCAGTCCCAGCTACCTGGGAGGCTGAGGTGGGAGGATTACCTAAGCCCATGAGATCAAGGTTTCAGGGAGCTGAGATCGTGTGCACTCCAGTCTGGGTGACAAGTGAGACCCCGAAATATATATATTTTAATGAAGTGTTTTGTAATCCTCTGAGTTGAAGTCATTACACTATTAACTTTGATTTTACTTTACATGTATTGTTTTGTGTTGTTTTACTTGTTATATACCATATAAAATGCTGGAAGCATAAATCGTAAAAATCATGGTAGCAGCGTTTGAAATTCATGACTAAAATGATCTGGGTGTATATATATATATATATTTCCTCCAAAAAGTATTTTATACTTTTGCTCTTCATTTGCTCCCCTATTCTATTATCTAATGTGATGTTAAAATTAGGTGTCGACTTGAATGGATTGAAGGATTTAGAGCCCTCCCTGATAATGCAGGGCGATTTCCTATCAAGATCCTTAATTTAGTTGCATCTACAGAGACCCTTTTTCCATGTGTGGTCACGTTCACAGGCTCTGGAGTTAGGACATGGACATATCTCTCCACTAGAAATCCCTGACATCTTGAACAATAAAGAGACTTGTCCTGTCATCAGTGCATCACTATGAAATTCGGTGCTGATCTTTTTAAGCAAATGGTACATACAGTAACAAATTGTGTTCATGGATGACTAAATGCTGAGGCAAAACACAGGTGTCTGATAACCTCAAAGATAGGATATTTCTAGGCGTGTTCTAACATCAGAGTATAGAATACAGGTGAATAGGAATATAAAGTCACTCTTCTAGAAAATCTTTCGTGTATGTGATTATAATTCCCAGTGCACCTTGGTTCTGGCAGATCTATGGATGGGATTATATGCTGAGGATTTATAAGAACAAACATCAGCTAAAGATAGATAACCATTTACAAGAGTGGTCATTTGGGGAAAATTGGGTTCTCTGTTTATTCACCTATATATTCAGAATTCCCTTGATACATTGTCATTGATCATCAGTGAACAACACGAATGTGGATCACATTTATTTGATTTTGTGAGCACGTGGTTAGTTGAGAGAGAGAGGAGGCAGAAAAATTAAGTCCACACTCAAGTCCTTGCCTAAGACACAGGACACGAGCTCATCCCTATTAAACTGTCTCAGGATAATATATTTGGCATAAGTGTCCTTATTGACAGTACCCCTCCCTTTTGCAGAAAGTCTATAAAATTCTCAGGTCTTGATCTTGCACAGCACTACATCAAAGTGAAGTTTAAGATAATAAACTTTTAGCATCCTCTTCCCAACCTCAGGCCTCAATGGAAATTTGGCACTCCAAAAAGTCCATTAAATATTTAAGAAAATGTTTAAAGAAAAGCCTAATTCCTTTTATAATAAAAAGTGGAACAAACTCCAAAAGGTTGTTCTGAGAGACACTAATGAACTAAGGAGGCCCTATCCCTAAGGTGGCTCCCTTAACTCCCTTGGGTGCCCAGAACCCGTGTCAGCAGAGGCCCTTGGGTGGCCGCTGAAGTGGTTCCTGCCTGGGATGCCAGGATACTCTCTATTTTATCCTGCCCAGCTCCAGGTACCAAGAGCCTTCAACCGAGGGGTTCAGCCCTTCCCAGTCTTTAAGCCAATGAAAGCAAGTTTAATAGGGCATTGAAGGTTCCAATCTCCCTAATTTTTAAGATCTGGACTTGCTCTTGATGCCTTATTAAGCCCAGCACTTTGTGGAATGCCAGCAGCAGCCCACATCAGACCTAGATATCATTCTGCCTTTAAAACTGTAATTTGGGGCCGGGCGTGGTGACTCACGCCTGTAATCCCAGCACTCTGGGAGGCCGAGGCGGATGGATTGCAAGGTCAGGAAATTGAGACCATCCTGGCTAACATGGTGAAACCTGTCTCTACTAAAAATACAAAAAAAAAAAAAAAAAAAAAAAAATAGCTGGGCGTGGTGGCGGGCGCCTGTAGTCCCAGCTACTTAGGAGGCTGAGGCAGGAGAATGGCGTGAACCCGGGAGGCGGAGCTTGCAGTGAGCTGAGATCCGGCCACTGCGCTCTAGCCTGGGCGACAGAGCGAGACTCTGTCTCAAAAATAAAAATAAAAATAAAAACACATGTAATTTGGATTTGGATTTCTGGCTACCTCTTTTGGGGCCAGCCCTACAGCACAGCTCTGCCCAGATACCAGCTCAGAGACAACTCTTCTCCTCCCTCCCATTCTTGAGGTCCTAGCCTATGGCAGATGTTCAGCAGGTTTTTCCAACTAGGGATCAGCATCAAGAGAGGGAAAGAGGCCAAGAGACATGAGAAGAGTATTTCCCTAGTCTGAAAGGAGCTGATTTTAATACTAAAAATTAACTAGGCCAGATGCGATGGCTCATGCCTGTAATCCCAACACTTAGGGAGGCCGAGGCAGGTGGATCACCTGAGGTCAGGAATTCGAGACCGGCCTGGCCAACATGGTGAAACCCTGCCTCTACTAAAAATACAAAAATTAGCCTGGTGTGGTGGCTTGTGCCTGTAATCCCAGTTACTCAGAAGCTGAGGCAGTAGAATCACTTGAACCTGGGAGGCGGAGGTTGCAGTGAGCCGAGATTGCACCATTGCCCTCCAGCCTGGGAGACAGAACAAGACTCTGTTTCAAAAAAAAAAAGAAAAACTTCCTAGAATTTTATCTTGTAAAGTTGTATGATACTTGTATCAAATATTATACATATAGTCTCCATATATGAAATAATTATAAGAATCATGCATGCATTTCTCTCGACTTTTTTTATGTGACTGTTCAAATGTATATATAAATTGAAAGAATTTTACAGTAAGCACACTGATATGGTTTGACTGTGTCCCCACCCAAATCTCACCTTGAATTGTAATAATCCCCATGTGTCAAGGATGAGGCCAGGTGGAGATAATTGAATCATGGGGGCGGTTTCCCCCATACGGTTCTCATGGTAGTCTATAAGTCTCACAAGATGCGACGGCTTAATAAATGGGAGTTTCCCTGCACAAGCTCTCTCTTGCCTGCCAACATGTAAGATGCGGTTTTGCTTCTCCTTGCTTTCCACCATGATTGTGAGGCCTCTCCAGCCACATGGAACTGTGAGTCCATTAAACCTCTTTCCTTTATAAATTACCCAGTTTTGGGTATGTCTTCATTAGCAGCATGAGAACAGACTAATACACACACATATATCCAACCAACCTAGATTCTATAATTGTTAACATTTTGCCAGATTGCTTTATTATATTTTCATCTATCCACTTTTCTATCCATTTCATTTTCTGAAGTAGACATCAGTACATTTCACCCCTAAGCATTTCAGCCATATGCATGTAGTATGTTGTTGTTGTTGTTGTTTAAAGATAGGATTTCACTATGTTGCTGCCAGGCTAGAGTGCAGTGCTATGACCATAGTTTATTGCAGCCTCAAACTCCTGGCCTCAAGTGATCCTCCTGCCTCAGCCTCCTAAGTAGCTGGGATTACAGGCATGCACCACAGTGTCCAGCTTGCATGTAAGTTTTAAGGTAGGTTCTATCTACTTCAGATTTTGTTTTGGCTTCAAAGTTATAAAATTCTCATGGAGTTCCAGTGGGGTGGGGATGGAGGGGTGGGGTGTGAAGAAAACGGTTAATAGCTTTAGAGAGTTTATGAAAGTAGAAAACAGACATATTCAACTTATTTGTAATAAGTCTTGGATGTCTTGGAGCTACTATAAGGTGTCTGTGAATTAATATATGGGCCAAACTTTGTAGACTGAATAAATGCTGTCTATGTATGTACCAATATACATAAAATATATATAGGTAGGGATATGATTACTAGTAGAGTTATATAAATGCACTCAAAGATGAGGCTGAATTTACAGGAGTATTTGTCATCACATTTTTCTCAATCAATGAGTATCAAAACACAATGACTAGCATGTAATATCATCCTTCAAAAGTACTTCACACATTAGGAATGACCTCTTTCAAGAGAGCCAGAACATTTCAGACAAAGGGACTTCGGGCTGCCCGTGTGGATGATGGAAATGAGAACTCAGCAGCACTGCCATTTGATGTTGTGCTCTTTACCCGGGATGAGTTTGTTGAAAATGAGCGACTTTAAGCTAGTTTCCTGAACAGAGTGCAGTGTGGACAGCTGTTTCAGCCATCAGGTGTAGGTCAAAGTCTGCAACACTAAATATGATTTTTTTTTTTTTTTTTTTTTTTTTGCCTTTAATTCCAGAACAAAAGTCGGTTTGGGACTAAGTTGTAGAGCACGTTATAGATCCTTGGGTTGTGGTGCTCATGGAGAACTAAACCATATTAATATGAACAAGAGATGGTGGGAGTGGCTTTCTGACAGTAATTAAAATTTCCTGCAGGCCGGGCACAGTGGCTTATGCCTGTAATACCAGCACTTTGGGAGGCTGAAACGGGAGGATTGCTTGAGGCCTGGAGTTCAAGACCAACCTGGGCAACATGGCAAGATACCCATATATACAAAAATTAAAATTAAAAAAAAATAGCTGGGCATGGTAGCACTTGCCTATAGTCCAGTAACTTGGGAGGCTGAGGCAGGCTGAGGCTCACCTAAGCCCAGGGAGGTCGAGGCTACACTGAACCATAAGCACACTACTGCACTCCAGCCTGGGCAACAGAGCAAGACATTGTACCTAAAAAAATGCAAATCACCATGGCACACGTTTACCTATGTAACAGACCTGCACCTCCTGTACATGTGCCCCAGAACATAAAATAAAAGTTGAAAAAAATTGAAAGAAATAAATCTTCCTACAAAGGAAAACAGTTTTGCTGAGTTCCTTTAAAACAAATAAACATAAAAATAAACTTGTTTTCTAGTAGTCAGTCAACTACCAATTTTGGGTGCAGTTGGTGTACCAAAAGTAGGAAAACCAGTTTTCCTCCATATGCAGTTGATGCTTTTACTATCTAAAGTGGATAAGTACTGACCCTGCTAGTAAATGATCTCTCTGCATAAGAACCATGGCTATATTTTCCTAAAATTAAAGATATAATTCATGAAAGGTGCAAGTGTAGTTACTAAACACGTGTTCTAGATTGAGATGTCTTGTCAAAACCCTTAGCTCTATTATTTGTTAGCCTGTTTAACCTTAGACAAATTATATGGCCTCACTCTACCTCCTCTGTAGATTAAGAGTAATAACAGATTTTGCCTGTAAAATTAAATCAGATAATACATTTGAAGTGCTTACTTACCACACTGCTTGGCCACAGCAAACAGTCAATTAAAGTTTATTATTATTATTATTTATTGTTTTAGAAGACAAGTCTCCAGCTTTTAAATTAGTAGTACATAGAATTCCTAGGCAAAATTATTATTAATAAAATAATATTTTATTATACAATTTGTGACACTATTTTATTATAAAATTTCAGGATGGAAAGCCATCTTGAACATTTGTTTTATTGTGGATTCTTCTAGAAGTAGAATTGTTCAAAGCTGGGCATTTGGATGGTAGTATAAGGTGGCTGAAATGCAGGTCTAGTTACGCTTTGTCTTACAAATTTCAGGCTAAAACTATTTTGCCCCTGGCAATGAAATAGAGCCATGGAAACTCTATTAATTGACCATTTATCTGCACAATTAGGAAAATTCAGAACTGTCTGGAAAGGATCTTGGTCCAAATTTTGGTTCCTCTCTCAGCTGACCTCAGAACACTATCAAGGATTCTGGTTACGAAAGAGCCCCTCTTGGCTCCTCAGTTTCCATATTTGGACCTTAACCAACCCTGAGTTGATAATGATTAAGAAAGATAATTTGGAACCAGATGCAGTGGGTCATGCCTGTAATCCCAGCACTTTGGAAGGCCAAGGAGGGAGGGTTGCTTGAGAACAGCCTGGGCAACATGTGAGACCCAGTCTCTACAAAAATATAATAATAAATAAATACATAAATAAATAAATAAATAAATAAATAAATAAATAGCCAGGCATGAGCCTGTAGTCCTAACTACTTGGGAGGACTAACTACTCATAGGTGGGAGAATCACTTGAGCCTAGGAGTTGGAGGTTGCTTGCAGTGAGCTATGATGGCACACTTCAGCCTGGAAGACAGAACAAGACCCTGTCAAGAAAAAGAAAAAAGAAAGAAGGGAAGGGAAGGGAAGGGAAGAAGAGAGGAGAGAAAGGAAAGGAAAGGAAATAGGGAAAGGAAAGGAAAGGAAAGGAAAAAGGGAAGTGGAAAGGAGGGGATGGGAGGGGAGGGAAGGGAAGGGAAGGGAAGGGAAGGGAAGGGAAGGGAAGGGAAGGGAAAGAGAGAAGGAAGGTGAGTTGGTTCTAGCTCTTGTCCAGAAGCTTCCTCCAGAACCCAACGTAGTGTTCACTGCTCTTCAAATAATTAAACACAGTGCTTACATATGTCCCTGATGCAGAAGTTTAGCAAAGAGGAAGATACCTATAATTCAGCTCTTCCAGAGTTTGTTTAGACAAATTGTAGATTATTATAATGGCATAAACCTAAACAAGGGCCTTATGAGAAAAGGCCACAAATGCATTATGATGACATGATTTATGTTATACCTTGTCCCTTTTATGAGGAATCCTGGAGAAATTCTTGTCTGACCCTAGAATCAAAAAGACTTGTAATTTTCCTGCGCTGTTATATTTCCTTTTAATTTCATGAACACTCTGAGTCAGATCTCTTCTGGTTTCCTTTTTGACCCTGCCTGGGAATGCTGTAGTGGGCTTTCAGCTGTCCACAAATTTCTGCCTCCTCTCCTTACACATGGAAGACCTGACTTTTCCCCTCTCTTGTGGGTAGAGACGTGAGGCGAGTCCTGGCCAATGAAAGTAAGTAGAATTGATGTGATCAGAGCATTTAATTGCTAGTGCAAGATTTTTCAAAGCTCTTCCCCTCTGCCATGGTGGCAGGCAGTGTGAGTGACAATGGCTGCACCACTCGCTTAGAAACCAAAAAGAAACCTGAGATCTGTAACGAAAGAGAAATTAAAGCACTGTTGTCGAAAACTCCTGAGATTTGGGAGCTGTCTTTACCATAGTAGAACCTGGTGCATACTGATTAATATACAGCTAAATATATCATCGACGGGAGGATGGTTGTTACTTTACATGTATTTTGATTTAATTTCTTGATCACTTTGCCTCACCCTTGTTATCTTGTCTCATCCAACACAACCTACTGTTTTCAATTTTGTCATATTGTATGAGTTCTTGTAAGTCACCTTTGAGAATAGATGGGAAATAAATAAGTTAAGTTAGCGAATTTATAGGAACCCTGTAGAAACACCTCAGTGTGAGTTAGCTACGCAGGATTAAGAGATTTTAAGCACAGCTGCTCTGGAAGTTCTTAAGAGAGAAAATACCTAAGCTTAGGACTAGTAGCTGCATTTCCAGATGGATGCACTAGAGGGCGCGTGGAGCTTAGTCGTCATCGTACCCTTTGGCCCGCTTGAGTATACTGAGAAGAGATACTGTCAAGGGATTATGGTGGGAGTTTTTGTTTGCAGGCTTTCCCATATTCGAAATTTCAGAAACTGGTATTGATTGATTTTCTTTTTATGCAAAGTTGACCCTAAGAAAAATGAGGTTATAAAAATGAGCTTCACCTATCTATAACACTATTTTATTATAAAATGTTAGAATTGAAGAGCATTTTAATGGGGGTTTATGGGATCTTTCTTCACATCAGGAATTATTTTTTCAGTGCAGAATTCCACCCAAACTTGTTCAATGTTCTTCTATTTTTCTGACCTCTTCCCTCAAAATTAATACGTCCTAGCTTCTACTTCCTAGGAGGGGCCTATTAAGTGGCCAGTTTGTTAATCTGGTTGTCTTAATTGGAAACAAAATGTTAGTGGCTAACAATACCTTAGTTATTAACTATACCTACCTGTCCAGATAGAATTCTGTTTTTAACTGGCTGTAACATCAACATAAAAAGGAACAGCATGGGTAAGTGTGGGAGTGGATTCCAGGTGTCAGTTTCATAAGCAACCTCCTGTATGATATTCATCCAAGACAACAGGTTTATTCTCAGGAGAATTACTACTCGTATGATAAGTTAAATGCCATTAAATATTTTATAGAGGAATTTTGTTGTTCAGATTCCCTGTCTGAGGTTAATGCTACTGCTTCTGGAGTTTTGATGCATTATAAGCTGGTTTTGTGGTTGTTCAGATCTTTGGTAATAGTAACAGGAATTGGATACAGGGTTGAAATGCATTTGTTAATCTCCAAACATTCTTTTAGTCAATAGCTTTAACCATCTTTCCATCTTTCTTTTGAGGAAAAGTAAGGATAAATGAAATAACATAGACTTTGGAGTTAAATAAGTCTGGAGTTAGATACAAACTATCGTCATATCCTGAGTTTTAAATTCCTCAACTGTAAAATGCAGATAAAATACACATCCCGAAGATTTGGGGGAGGCCTTATATCTTATGAAAAGTCCTTGAAATGTCTCAAAAAATCTGTTTGCCATCAAATCTTTTGTCAAATATGAAAATCATAAATAAAATCAATTTATTTTAACTGCATTTCTGATATACAGAATTGAAATGACATTTCTAGTTAATGTTGGCAAAGTGAGGCCAACATTAGATAGATTGTTCTAATAATGAGATCCCCAAGGTGGGTAGAGTGGACTTGGATTTGGCGTTAGAACCTAGTGAACAATCAAATTGTGGAATCGCTCTGCTGTGTAAGGTGCTGGTATCCCAGTCCCCCAGTGGGAGTGAGTCAATGGTGAGCCCTCTGACTGGCAGCCTCAGCTTCCCACATGGGCCTTTATTTCTATCTCAGTTCCATCTGAGAAACTCTAGTGATTCCACATGAAGAGCAAGTGAAAATTTACACTAAGACAGTCAATAGAGTTTAAATCCTTGTGTTGCTTAGCCACAAAGTTCGTTTTTAAAAATTAGTCTTTTCAATAGAATTGTTAACTGCTCTGAAAGAATGTTTAGTTTTAGGGACATTTCCCAGGTCATATATTATCTCAGTGTCTGCTAAAATAACTGTATGCCGAATTAAATTTCATTATCGTAAACTGTCATTTCAAAGTAACTAGTTAAGTGTAACTTTTTTTTTTAACCAATTAGAATATGTAGACCAGGCTTGGAGGCTCATGCCTAGAGTCTTTGCAACTCTGGAGGCTGAGGCAAAGGGTCCTTTGAGTCCAGGAGCTCAAGGTTGCAGTGAGCCATGATCACACCACTGCACTCCTTAGACAACAGTGAGACCCTGTCTCTAAAATAAATAAATAAGAATATGAGCCAGAGCCAATAAAAAAAAAAACATAGATATACATGAAGAAAAGTTTCTATTTTAAGTGTCTGCTATGGCAGGGCTCCCCAACCCCTAGGCCACAGATCCGTCCTGATCTGTGGCCTATTAGGAACCAGGCCACCCAGCAGGAGGATAGGGTGGGCAAGCGAGCAAAGCTTCATCTATATTTACAGATGCTTCCCACCACTCACATTACCACCTGAGCTCTACCTCCTGTCAGATCAGCAGCAGCATTAGAGTCTCATAGGAGCGTGAACCCTGTTGAGAACCATGTGTGTGCAAGGGATTTAGTTTGCACAATCTTTAAGAGAATCTAATGCCTGATGATCTGTCACTGACCCTATCACCCCCAGAAGGGATAGTCTAGTTGCAGGAGAACAAGTTCAGGATTCCCACTGATTCTACATTACGGTGATTTACATAATTATTTTATTATATGCTACAATGTAGTAATAATAATAGAAAAAAAGTGCACAATAAATGTAATGCAGTTGAATCATCCCCAAACCATCCCCCACCACCCACCCTGGTCTGGAAAAATTGTCTTCCATGAACCCAGTCCTCAGTGCCAAAAAGATTGAGGACTGCAGTGCTGTAGAATGTGCCTTTCAGAAAAAGTTATTTTTCTAGAAAATGATCTTTGAAATGTCAACAATTCTAATAACAATTGAAACCACTCTTATCTCCAGAGTGAACACAAAGGGAAATACACAATTCCATGAAACCCTTGATTCTTTACACCTAATTTTTGTGGAGTCTTAGCTTGATCCTTGATGCTCTTTGCTATAAAACTTTTATGTTTTCACTCATTTCTTGGAGTGTGTGCTGATTGGATTGGGGAAGTGAGGAACACATTCTCTCTTTAGTTTCTGCCCTGGGTCTCAAAACATTCTGAGAGGGGAAGAATCTTTTTTTATCACTCTCTCTTCAGAGGAACAAGCAGCTCTACTCAAAGGATTAAATTCCACAACTGTCTTATTATGATGCCTTGTTTGAACAAAAGATGGTGGTCAAAACTGATCAAAATGCAATAATTAATGTATAATCTCTTGGGTTCCATGGTAACATGTAATTTCATGCATTTCAAATTTCGTTAAGTTTTTACAGCTAAATTTTGAGCTTTTTTATGTTAATTTATATCATTTTGAATCACATATATATTATTAAGTAAGGTTAAAGGAAGCTATGTCATATGGTAATTCACTGTTTGCTGTGCTGTTGCTGTTTTGTTTGTTTGTTTTTGAGATGGAGTCTCGCTCTGTTGCCCAGGCTGGAGTACAGTGGCACGATCTTGGCTCACAGCAACCTCTGCCTCCCGGTTTCAAGTGATTCTCCTGCCTCAGCCTCCCGAGGAGCTAGGATTACAGGCATGCTTCTCCACACCCAGCTAATTTTTTGTAATTTTAGTAGAGACGGGTTTCACCATGTTGGCCAGGCTGGTCTCGAACTCCTGACCACAGGTGATCTGCCTGTCTCTGCCTCCCAAAGTGCTGGGATTATAGGTGTGAGCTACTGTGCCTGGCCAATTCATCCAGTTTTGATAGTTTACTATCCTTCTTCATTTCACTGAGGAACTAGAAAACTAAACTGAATTGCTCCTTATTCTAATGACAGACTTCTTGGACCTCACTTTCAGTCCTCTCTGCATTTCCTCTCCTCCACACCTCTTCTGGATATCTCATTCCTTTGTCCTTCTAACTCTGACAATGAGGAGAAATTGCATGAAAACCCTAGTTATTATTTATTTATTTATTTATTGTTTTGGAGAGAGGGTCTGGCTCCGTCGCCCAGGCTGGAGTGCAATGGCCTGATCTAGGCTCACTGCAACCTCTGCCTCCTGGAAAACCCTAGTTATTTTTTAACAAAGGATAAACCATACAATACTAGGAATGAGAGGCAGATCCCTGAAGAACGGGGGATGCAGTTCTGGGAGAGGGAGAGGTATTGGCAGTTAAGTCTTGACCAGGCCAGAGAACAGCGTCAGCTGGAGGGAGGGTGAGTCCAGCAGCCAAATGGAAATGAGTGCACTGAGGAATTGGAAGAAGAAGAGCGAAGTTCAGTGAGAACCAGAAGGCAGGAGAGCCCAGCAGCCTGCTCACATCTGAAGACATAGAGCTAAGAACAGGAAATCCGTGTGACATTTAGGATTTGGGGTGAACCAAAAGAAGGAGCTGCTGCCTGTGTCAGAATTCTCAGGGTGACGGTTGGTTTTGTTGTGGAAGACACGAATGAAAACAGGAATGCCAATGAGACTGATTCTGAGATACTTGGAAGCCTTTAGGATTTAGAGGGATATATCTCACCCCATGAAGGTCTTATCTGAAAACGTGTTGGGTATATTATAGTAGGTGGGAGCAGGGCTCACTAAACAATGAATTTGCTCCCCTGGCTTTGAGGCATCTCTGCAAAAGGGGAGAGATCAGAGGAAATAGAGTATCATGTGTGACGTGATATTAGCCAAGGAATGACTGGAGTGATGAGCTTTGGTTCAAATGAACATTGAGTAAATAGAGACAAGAGTGAAAGTGCTAAGGTGAGAGGCAGGAGGGATTTGTAGAGAGGCCAGTGGAGGGAGAAAATCCCCACTCATGACATCTTCATTTTTTCAGGAAAGAGGGAGACAAGGTCATTTGCTGAGAATTACAGGAAAAGGATATAGAAACTTCAGAGAACTAATGATAGTTCATAATTATTAATAGTACATGTCAATTAAATTCTAAGTGTATTTTAACTAAAAACTAAATATCAACCCTTCAATTTATACCGGCCCCTATGGAATGCACAGAAACAGAAGAAAAACATTTTCTCTATATCCAGCAATTTAACTAGGCTGAGAGACCCTGGAGACAATATAGGGTTAGAAGAGAAGAGAAGCAAAAAAAAGGCACTGACACATTTTCAGGAAAGACAAATGGGGTTAAAATTAATACTGGATGAAAGGGTTGGGGGATTTTTGGTTTCTGCTTATTTCATTCCTGCGTTAATACAAACCCAGAACATATAATCTGGTTGACAGAGAAACAAGTAAAGCACTATGTATTTACCAAAATCACACCAAAAAGAAATGAAATATGATATTGAAATAATGATTTATGCTTCCAAAAAATGTATATTTGCTACTTCTCATTTTCATGTTCCACAAGCAATGGCAGTATTAAATGAGGTAGTTTATGAATTCATGTTCCATTCTTGTTTGGTATTCCTGGATTACAGAAAGGTTATTACGTGTATCTCATGCATATTGATTTAAGAAAACAAAACAAATGAAAAATACTCATCACCATCACCCTACCCCAAACCCTTAAAACCTCTTTTTCGTTTTTTGTTATCTATTTACCTTATTTTATTACGACAGGAAGCACCCTGGGCTTGGGATTTTATAACTCAATACACAAAATCTAGGCATGTGATCCTGAGCAAGCAGCCAACTTGCTAGAACCTCAATCTTCCCATTAACAAGAATGGGGAAAGGGGCCCCTAGCTCTTTCTGGGATATTGGGAAAATATCCCTAAGCTTCTGTCTTGCCCAGAGACTTTCTTCAAACTCAACAGAGAAGTGAGAGTCACAAAGCTGACACTTATGGTTAAGAAAGTACCTGGAATTCCTGGCCATTTCAGAGTAAAGAGCCTGGGTATTCAGTCCTGAGATATGGGACTTGCTGTTTTGGGGGGATTTTTGGAGATACAGGGTCATGTGATGGGAATATGAAAGTGAATGTGACCTTATTCTGTAGTCACAGGCCAGGGACATTTGGGTCATGTCTGCAGTATCTCATTGAGTCTTCTTCATGACAAGCTGATGAAAGAGGAATTCTCATCTCATCTTCAAATTATAGCTGTGGAAGTGAGATGTGACCAGTTAAGTGTCTTTATTTCAGATCATTTAGTGGGAAATACGGAGCTGAAACTCTAATTGGCAGTTTCTAAGAACATTCTTTGTTTACAGGACTGCTCTGCTTTATAAAGGCCGTCTCTGTCCAGGAATATTAAGGCAACGTATTGTTAAAATAGAAATTTCACACTTGCTACTACTTTAGCTCGTGATTAACACTTGGGGCACAACTCTGTATCGCTTTAGATTACAGTTATTTAGACCAGGCATGGTGGTTCACCCCTGTAATCCCAGCACTTTGAGAGGCCAAGGCTGGAGATCACTTAAGCCCAGGAGTTTGAGACCAGCCTGAGAAACATACGGAGAACCTATACAAATAATTTAAAAATTAACCAGGTGTGGTGGCACACACCTGTGGTCCCAGCTCCTTGGGAGACTGAGGCAGGAGGATTACCTGAGCCTAGGAGACTGAGGCTGCAGTGAGCCATGATCGTGCCACTGTACTCCAGCCTGGGTGACAGAGTGGAACCATCTCTCAACATAATAATAATAAATTAATTAATTAAATAAATAGATGACAGTTATTTACATTTGCTTCCTGTCCTAAGCTGTAAACTCCTCAAGGACAGGAACTACATCATATTCATCATTGGCTCTCCAACCAAGGAGAATTTTTCCAATTAAGTGTTTGCTGAGTAACTTGATACACGTGTGAATGAAAAAATGACTGAACTCAGAAATGTGCAAATGTGCGTCTTGTAGCCCTTGCTTATGTGTACAATTCTGAAGAGTGTCAGGAGCAACTATTTTTGACTCCTCATAGCATCCAGGGCAGAGCTCAGTAAGTAATGAATGAAATAGTTAAAATTCCTTGACTGAATTTTCAGTATAATCTTAAGTATCTAAACTCATTGACTTTTGAATTGTTTTCTTACAAGGTGCACATTAAACCATACTAGTTGATGGCAACACACTGCCAATCAAGAATATTAAGAAGACTCCAGAAAAGAGGCCAGGCATGGTGGCTCATGCCTATAATCCCAGAACTTTGGCAGGCCAAGGTAGGAGGATTGCTTGAAGTCAGGAGTTCACGACGAGCCTGGGCAATATGGTGAAACCCTGTCTCTACTAAAAGTACAAAAATTAGTCATGCATGGTGGCACGTGTCTGTAGTCCCAGCTACTCAGGAGGCTGAAGCAGGAGAATCACTTGATCCTAGGAGGCAGAGGTTGCAGGGAGCCAAACTGAGATAGTGCCACTTCACTGCAGCCTGGGCAACAGAGTGAGACTCTGAAAAAAAAAAAGAAAGAAAGAAAGCAAGAAATTGAGACAGGAAAGAAAGAAAGAAAGAGAGAAAGATGAAAGAAAAAGAAAGAAAGAAAGAAAGAAAGAAAGAAAGAAAGAAAGAAAGAAAGAAAGAAAGAAAGAAAGAAAGAAAGAAAGAAAGAGAGAAAGGAAGGAAGGAAGGAAGGAAAGGAAGGAAGGAAGGAAGGAAGGAAGGAAGGAAGGAAGGAAGGAAGGAAGGAAGGAAGGAAGGAAGGAAGGAAGGAAGGAGAAAGAGAAAAGAAAAGAGGAAGGAAGGAAGGAAGGAAGGAAGGAAGGAAGGAAGGAAGGAAGGAAGGAAGGAAGGAAAAAGAAGATGCCCGAATGCCAGAAGAGAAACCAAAAATTGTAAGGACAGGACAAGTAACATCAAATAAAATACAGTTGCCTATAAGATCTCTTCTCCATAGGAGTTTCTACTTCTTTTTACTACAAACAGCAAAACCTCTGGTCATTCACTGGGAATAGGAGATTCTGTTCTAGTTAATTAGCTAAAACTTATTGTTTTAAAGATCTGTATTTAACATGGCATGTATTCTTTTGTTTAATTTTTTGAAAGAAGATCATTTTATTCTCATTAATTTGCAAACCATTCACACCATAACACCCCCTCTGAGGGTGCCATGCAAAGAGTCGTCCCGTCCCAAACTCCACACCGTCTCAGCTGACTCCTCCCAGCAAGAACATCTTTCTGCTGCTGTGATTCTGAAGCACAGAAAGCACAGAAGCTACTAATGGTGGAAGGGGGCTTTACCTGGCGGCTTTACACTTTATCAGTTCACTATCAATTTTAGTTGTTTGCTAAATTAATTTGATCATGAGAGAAAATTTTCCATTTCATTTATTTATTTATTTATTTATTTATTTATTTATTTAGAGACAGAGTCTTGCTCCGTTGCCCGGGCTGGAGTGCAGTGACACGATGTTGGCTCACTGCAACCTCCACCTCCTAGGTTCAAGTGATTCTCCTACCTCAGCTTCCTGAGTAGCTGCGATTACAGGTGCCCGCCATCACGCCCGGCTAATTTTTGTGTTTTTAGTAGAGACAGGGTTTCCCCATGTGGTCCAGGCTGGTCTCAAACTCCTGATCTCAAGTGATCCACCCACCTCGACTCCCAAAGTGCTGGGATTATAGGTATGAGCCACCGCGCCTGGCCCATCTCTTCAGTTTAAACTGTTTGCTTAGGCTGCTCCGTTTGCAAACCTGCCCTTCTTCTGCACCTCACTGAAACCCTCACAAAGTTCAAGGTCACTCTGGGTCACTCCAAAAGCCTTCATCTCATAGTGGCAAAGACTAAGCTGCTGCTGGTACGTGGGCAGGGATCCCTGGGGCTCCCGAAGGCTCAGGTCAAGGATGTCAGGCCTTGGGGGCTCAGTATTTACATCCTCCATCAAAGCCCCCAGAAATGGCATGACCCAGTGGGTGTGCAGCACAGAGCCCATGGCCATGCCAGCTGCAGGGGTGCCATCAATCCATCAGACCTGGCTGCCAGGGCACAACACAGGGGAGCCTGCTGCAGATGGTGGGGCCATGACTGGCCACTGAGCTGCTAGTGCTGGCCTGGGGCAGCTCTCATCCAAGGCACTCAGCTGGCCAGACGCTCTGGCTTCCACAGGCATTGCAATATCTCAGCATCTCAGCATTTACAAGTGCAAAACCGTGAGCATTCATTTACTTTTCAAGCTTCGTCTTTTGGATACTTTTTCATATAAAGTCTGCTGATAGTTTGTACTGATACAATCTGTATCAGAAAGGCAATAGTGCAGGCCTTTCTCATATAGCTAGTTATAATAGAAGTCACTCCATGTTTCCTTCCCAGTTTTTATATAAAATATGAGTTTGTCATTTTAAACATGTTTCAAAACAGGTTTTTATTTAAAATAGGCATATGATCATTAAGGAGCACTCACCATAACTTAAACAATCTCATCTAGACTTTTAGTTTCATCAAAGAATGTGCTTTCCTCCAATAATAAGGTAGAAACAGCTCTACCAACACTGTTAGCCTCCTACTTGTGAGATAGAGCAGGAACCTCTCTTAGGGGACTGCTGCACCCCCAACCCCCTGTCCAAGAATGGAAATAAAGGAAAATCTTAAGTTCCTTCAAGGGAAAATATCAAGCACTTAGCTAGCCGTGAGAAGCAAATGAGCAAGTTGATAATCAAGAAAGTAATAGTAGCTTAAAACAACCGCCAAGGAAGTGAGACTCATGAGATGTTTTGGTTCTCTATAGAAACTCAAAATGACATCTTAACATATGTCCCTGAGTTGTTTTTCAGAAACCCGGACCCCACCAAATGGATTGGCTGGTTCGTAGACCTCATAAGGGGAAACTGAGGACTGAACTCTGACCATTCTTTGTTCTAAATTTCTTCCTGGGAGTCCTGGAGGAAGTCACATCCATGGGTAACCCTAACCTCTGTTTTATAAAGCCTTATCTGTCAGGCATCAAGGAGTTTGGGTCTTAACCATGAGCTACTCGATTCCCCTTCCATGGTGCCCTGCAACAAATGCCTCACTTTCTCCTGCTGCAAATCCAGATGCAGTGTTTGGCTTTGCTGCACTAAGCAGGCAGACCCAAGTTTGGTCCACTAACCCACAGAGCAGATGGAGGCTTTTTCATATAAAATCTCCATTTCAAATTTTTCCTAAACCCTCAACTTTTTTAATTCCTTTGCTCATCTTTTCCAAGGATAATTCCTCTGTGTTCCTGATTCCTTTTTTTCTAGCTGGCTCCAGACAGCCTCAAACTTTCTCTTTCCCCTTTGTCTACAAATTGGCTCCAGTCTTTTCTATTCTGAAACAGTTTCCTTCTTTCATTTCAGTGCTTCTGTTTACCGATCTTTTTCTCCTTTCTGTAGCTGCTACATGACTTGAAACATTAATATGAATGAAGCTACTGCCTTATTCCATTTGGGCTACTATAACAAAATACCATGGACCGGGTGGCTTAAACAGCAGACATTTATATCTTCCGGTTCTGGAGGCTGGGAAATCCAAAATAAATATGCTGGCAGATTCCGTTTCTGTTGGAGGCCTGCTTCCTGATTCAAAGACAGCTGTCTTCTCACTGTGTCCTCACATGGCAGAAGGGGTCAGGAAGTCTTTTTTAATAAGGGCACTAATCCTATTTACGAAAGCTCTGCCCACATGGCTTAATCACCAAAGGCCCTGACTCCAAAGACCATCACATTACGGGTCATGTTTTCACACATGAATTTTTGAAGGGACACAAATATTCAGTCTATAGCAGCTAACTACCTTCACTTCCTCAATACCTACTCACTTTTTTAAAGCAACTTGTAGAGCATATGTTACGGTTTGAATGTCCCCTTCAAAATTCATGTTGAAACTTAATCCCTAATGTGGTGGTTTTGAGAGGTGGGGCCTTTAAGAAGCGATTGGATCTGCCCTCATGAATGGATTAATTCATTCACAGATTAATGCATCAATGGGTTATCGTGGGAGTGGAATCCATAGCTTTATAAGAAAGACCCGAGCTAGCCCGTGAGCATGCTCAGCCCTCTCTCCATGTGACACCCTGTGCAGCCTCAGGACTGTACACACAGTTCTCACCAGCAAGAATGCTCTCCCCAGATGTGGCTCTGCCACCTGGGAATTCCCAGCTTCCAAAATGTAAGAAATAAATTTCTTTATAACTTACCCAGTATCATGTATTTTGTTGTAGGCAACAGAAAATGGACTAATACAGCATATATACATACAAATGCACAAACTGTCAACATACAGCTCAATTATTATTATTATTATTATTATTTAAGATGGAGTCTAACTCTGTCACTCAGGCTGAGGTACAGTGTCACAATCTTGGCTCACTGCAACCTCTGCCTCCCAGGTTCAAGTGATTCTCCTGCCTCAGTCTCTAGAGTAGCTGAGATTACAGGTGCCCGCCACCACACCTGGCTTTTTTTTTTTTTTTTTTTTTTTTTTTTTTTTTTTGTGAGACGGAGTTTCACTCTTGTTGCCCCAGCTGGAGAACAATGGTGCAATCTTGGCTCACCGCAACCTCTGTCTCCTGGGTTCAAGTGACTCTCCTGCCTCAGCCTCACAAGTGGCTGGGATTACAGGCATGTACCACCACGCCCACCTAATTTTGTATTTTTAGTAGAGATGGGGTTTCTCCATGTTGGTCAGGCTGGTCTCAAACTCCTGACCTCAGGTGATCCATCCTCCTCGGCCTCCTAAAGTGCTGGGATTACAGGTGTGAGCCACCGTGCCTGGCCTTTTTTTTTTTTTTTTTTTTGTATTTGTAGTAGAGATGGGGTTTCACCATATTGGCCTGGCTGGTCTGGAACTCCTGACCTCAAATGATCCACCTGCCTCAGCCTCCCAAAGTGGTGGGATTACAGGCATGTTCCACCACGCCAGGCCAATAAATGTTTACAAAGTGAACATGACCATATGGCTGCCATCAAGATCAAGAAACAGAAGACCAGCACCCCAGAAGGCTCCTTCACCACCCTTCCCCCGGAACTTCCCCACCCCAAAGGGAAGTACTTTCTTGAATTCTGTTACTATGCATTAGTTTTGCCTATTTCAAACTTTACAAAAAGGAATCATAAAAGCATATACTCTTTTGTATCTCACCTTTTTGCTTAATATTATGCCTGGGCAATTCATCCATGCTCATGCATGTAGCAATGGCTTATCCATTCTCATTGCTGCATACATTCTATTGACTATGGTAGGATGTATTTGTCCTTTCTACAATCATTGTTTGTTTGTTTCATTGTGTGTTTTGAAACTACAATGGCCTCCCTAGAGGCAATCTTTCAAGACCCTGCTGGTTCTTCTCAGGGCTCAGTCTGATATGGTTTGGCTCTGTGTTCCCACCCAAATCTCACCTCGAATTGTAATCTGCATGTGTCGAGGGAGGGACCTGGTGGGAGGTGATTGGCTCATGGGGGTGGTTTCCCCCATACTATTCTCGTGACAGTGAGGGAGTTCTCACGAGATCTGATGGTTTTAAAGTGGCAGTTTCCCTGTACTCTCCCTCTCCTGTCACCTTGTGAAGACGGACCTTGCTTCCCTTTCACCTTCTGCCATGATTGTAAGTTTCCTGAGGCCCCTCCAGCCATGCAGAACTATGAGTCAATTAAACCTCTTTCCTTCTATTCTTCTATAAATTACCCTGTCTCAGGTAGTATCTTTATAGCAGTGTGAGAACAAACTAATACACAATCCCACCATTCCTCTTTGCTTCTGGACTTATACTAGACTCATGTCCTAGCAGGCCCCTGAAGGCAAGGCACAAGATGTGACCCATGAAGAGATATACTATACTCCAAAAGGACTACTTGATTTTTCCAATTTATATAGCCAAATCTGGGAAATACGTGTGGAAATGGTCATTAAGGATGCTGGATAATGGTGGAAGAATATAAGATTGGATCAGGCCAAATTTATTGATATGGGACCACTAAGCAGAGAGTCTTCATTTAATGTTGCAGCTTGGGGAGTCAGAAGAAGTTCATTTGCTTGCTTGGATGGCTGGAACATGGACCAAAAAAATTACCCACAGTAAATGAACTCGAAATGCCAGAACTATCCTGGTTACTCTAGAGGAAGGGATTAACAAGCTTATGGAGAAAGAAAAGTTGGAGTGAATTTATCATTTCAGATCTGCTCATCCACTCTGGAACACTTTTTTCCGTATCTGTGAGAAATAAATGTGTGAGGAGAGCCCTACCAACCTTGAAGAGTTCTGGGGTCACTCTCTCACTAGGCAAGAACTTATAGTGGGAGCTGCTGTCACCGAATTGGGAAACCTAAATTTGTGTCTCATATAATATATTTGACATTGAATTTTATGTTGTCTGGTGTTATTGCTACAATTGCCGTTCTTTTTGTCAGACTCAACTGATATATTTTAGCCATCCTTTATCTTTTGGGGGTCCTATTTTCAAGTGTGTCTCTTACATTCTATAAGGTTGTGTATGCACAGCCACATTCATTAATAGAATGGGAGTGGTGTTATATTCAATATTGGGCTTCCTCAGGACCTGAAGGTATGTGCATGAATGACATGAAAAAGTGGCACGAACGTCCACATTCTTCACTCTCGCTACCCACTTTCTCTCTCCCAGCCAGCACCTATGGCCTCATGAAGAGTTCCCCACAATCAGTTGACAAAACATGAAAGATGTCAGGCCTAATTTTAAGATGGATTTTCATGATATACAGATACTTCCAGGAAGTGGACAGCTGCAGCACTGCAGCCCCTCTCTAGGACATTCCTGAAGGAAAGGCTGAAGGAAAATCCACCCAGTGGGGACAATTTTGAGCAGTGTACCTGTTGATCAATTTGCTTAGAAGGAGAAATTACCAAATGTGAGATTATATACCAATTCATAGACTGTGACCAATAGTCAGGCAGGATAGTTAGGGAATTGAAGGCTTATTATTAGAAAATTGGTAACAAGGAAGTCATAGGAAGAGGTCAGAGGATAAACCTCTCAGAACAGACAGTTACACAAGATATTTCTGTCCCATGTGAATGCTCAAAAACGCTGACCTCAGCAGAGGAGAAGCTGAATAATCAATTGGATAGGATGACCTATTCTGTAGATACCAGCCAGTCTCTTTCCCCAGTCACCCTTATCATCACCCAGTTGGCTCATGGACAAGGTGGCCATGGTGTCAGGGATGGAGGTGCCAGGGATGGGGTCAGAGATGGAGAATGCATGGACTCAGCAGCATGGACTTCCACTCACCAAGGTTGAGCTGGCTACAGTTGCTGAGTACCCAATCTGCCTGTGGCAGAGATCAGCACTTAAGTCCCCAATATGGCAGCATTCCCAGGGTGATCAGTCGGATAGGTGGAAAGTTGGTTATAATGGACCATTTTCATCATCATCATTTTGTTATCAATGGAATAGACACTTGCTCTGGATACAAATTTACATTTCCCATATGTTGTGCTTCTGCCAAACTACCAGCTACGAGTTCACAGAATGTCTATCCACCATCATGATATTCTGCACAGCATTGCTTCTGAACAAGGAACTCACTTCAGAGTGAAAGAAGTGCAGCAATGGGCCCTTGGTCATGGATTTTACTGGTCTTACTATATTACCCCATCATCCTGAAGCCGCTGGCTTGGTAGAACAGCGCAATGGCATTTTGAAGACTCCATCACAGTTCCAGATGTGTAGCAATACCTTGCAGGGCTGGGACAAGTCTCTCTGGAAGGCTGTGCATTCTCTTCATCAAAGGCCAATAGGTGATGCTTTTCCTCCCATAAGCAACATTCACAGGTCCAGGAATCTAGGGATGGAAATGAAAGGGTCATCACTTGCAATTACCTCTAGCAACTCACCAGCAAAATGTTTCCTTTCTTTTCCCAAAGCCTTATGCTCTGTTGTCCTAAATGTCTTTGTTCCAAAGGAAGGAATGGTTCCACCAGGAGACACAACAATGATTATACTGAACTGTAAGTTAAGACTGCCACCTGAAGCCTCTGAATCTGCAGGCAAGCAGGGAAGTTACTGTGCTGGCTGGGTTGATTGATCCACACTACAAATGGGGAAACTGGACAGCTACTCCATAATAGAGGTAAGGAAGAATATGGCTGGAATACAGAAGACTGCTTAAGATATCTCTTAATATTACCAAGCTCTGTTATTAAAGTTAATGGAAAGCCACTACCCCAACCACGCAGGACTACTAATGGCCCAGATCCTTCAGGAATGAAAATGTGGGTTACCCCACCAGGTAAAAACACATACACAGCTAAGGGCAAAGGGAATACAGAAGGGTAGAAGGTAGTTATAAATGCGAGCTACATAAACACAACCAGTTACAGAAAAGAGCATTATAATTGTCAAGAGTATTTCTTCCTTATTTTGTTATGAATGTGTTTGTGACTCTGTATGTGCGCGCATGTGTGTGTGTTTGCGAATATCTGTTTTCTTCCTTTTCTTTTTCCTTTCTTTCTTTCTTTTTTTTTTTTTTTTTTGAGATGGAGTCTTGCTCTGTCACCCAGGCTGGAGTGCAGTGGCACGACCTTGACTCACTGCAACCTCTGCCTCCTGGGTTCACGCCATTCTCCTGAGTAGCTGGAACTACAGGCGCCCACCACCACGCCCAGCTAATTTTTTTTTTTTGTATTTTCAGTAGAGACAGGGTTTCACCGTGTTAGATAGGATGGTCTTGATCTCCCGACCTCATGATCTGCCTGCCTCGGCCTCCCGAAGTGCTGGGATTACAGGCATGAGCCACCACGCCTGGCCTGTTTTCTTCCTTTTCTTATTCTCTTCTTATGCAACATAAGATTCGTTGACTTGATGTCATAGTATTAAAATGCTAACTTTACATCATAGTATTTGTTGCCAAGGAGATAACAAAGGATATCAAGAAGAGTTAACATCACCCAAGGATTTTGCATCCTCTTCTGGGGAAAGGGTCAGTGCATTTTCAGTTGTGCACAGTTGTATCATTTTAGGTGGAAGCATGACCTTGTTATTGTCACTATTTGCAAAGTAAGTATGGTTTAAGGAGCTGGGTATGGGTGCCAGGTTGACACAGGGTAAATTTGTGATGGGTTATTTTATGTGTCAATTTAGGTAGGTCAAGATAACCAGATATTTGGTCAAACATCATTCTAGATGTTTTGTGGAGGTATTTTTAAGATGTAACTAACATTTAAATCAGTTCACTGAGTAAATCTGACTATCATCCCTAATGTGGGTGGACCCCATCCAATCAGTTGGAAGCTTTAATAGTAAATTTCATGCTAAAAGACTGACCTCCCCAAGAAGAAGAAAGGCTGTCAGCAGACATCTTTTGGACTCATACCAAAGAAACTCTTCCCTGCCAGCCTGCACTGCATACTTTGGTTTTGCCAAGCCTCCACAGTCTCATGAATCAATTCCATCTGAGTACTATATATATCCTGTTAGCTTTATTTCTCTGGGGAATCCTTACCATTATAGAGATGTTTTCCATATTTTTATGATAAGAATTCTTGGGCACATTCTACCAAAACTGCAATGAACTAGGTTGTTTATTGCCTTTTTTTTTTTCTTGATCAGTTATATCAGTTATGACTATTTTTTTGGCTTTTATTAGGCTTTACAAAATGTTGTATTTTTTAATTGAATAAATATACTGATTTGTATTTGTTCTATGTTCACTAAATTTTCTTTTATTCTTATTATCTCAAGGATTGATATGTGCTTTCTCATCCTTATTTATTCTTCAGCCATTAAAAATTCTCATCTTTTCCTCTTATGCATATCCTCTTGCCTAATTATCTTTTTGTTATTAATAGCATTGCATTTTAGTCATTTATGCATCTGTAGGAAATATATTTTTAGGAACTTTTCATGTGTGGCCTATTTCAGTTTGTTTTTTAATGTTCTATGTGTCTGACAAAAATTTATTATATATTGGTATAAAATTCTATTTAGATCTAAAAGATAAAACTTGTTAATTATGTTACTCAAGTTCTCTATAGTCTTACTTAGTTTTTCCTTTATTTTGTCATTTCTTGAAACACGTCATAAGTTTCCCAACATAATTGTGGATGTGTCTATTTTTCATGTTAATTTTTGCCTTATTTATGTGTTACTAGTTATGTATTTATAGTGGATATATTCTTGACTGGCTTTTCACCATTAAATAAATCAATGTTTGTCCCATATATTTTTCATTGAATTATGTGTGGTACAGTGTTATTATTGTTACTTTTGCCTTTCTTTTTGCTATTGTTTACCTGACATATTTTATCCACCCCTTTACATTATATATTTTTGGTCACATTTTCAGGACTCTACTTACATACCAGAATACCTCTGTATTTTATTAGCAATGCCTAACAATCAATTAATGCTGCTGTTATTACTGATATGTTTAGACTTATTAATGTCATTTTATTGTATGTTTTCTTTTTCTATACTTTCTGGTTTTCTTTTTGTTTCCATTTCTGCCTTTTGCTACATTGACAGATCATTGTTTGTTCCATTTATTTTTCTTTTGTTGGGAAGTTGTTCATTCTAAATCCTTACCTTTGTGACCAAAAAAGATGTATGCTAAGATGAATCTTTAGCTTTCTAGCCTACATACATTTCTAACATACATTTTATCTTCTAAATTTACAGTATTGTTGTGATCTCAACATTCAGGGCAAGAGCGTTTGCACACTTTTGCCTCCCTCCAGGTGTAGCTTGTTTTCTGAGCATGCAGGCTGCTTGTCACTGCACTATGTTGGTATCTTTCTAAGGCCCTACCTGTACTTGGAGCTCAGCCCCCACCTCATGCATTAGGTTGTGAGCAAATGACTCTGTTGTCTGTGTTGAGTAGTAGAGACTCATTCATCTTACAGTTCAAGATGCAATTGTGCAATAATTATCCTGAAGATGGCCATAATGCTCTCTCCTGTTCCTTGGGCTTTTTGTCTCTGGGGTTGGAGCTCCCTAGAACCTATCCTGCCTGGACAGCACGTTTAATGAGCTAAGATTTCTCCCAGTTACTTTTCTCCATAGAGCTGATCCTGACAGATTTCATATCAAAGATTCTTCAAAATTTCTGGTGCATTGATTAGACTTTTGTTTTCCCATATGGTTATGGATTGTTTTTGCTTTGTTCTAACATAATGTTTTCATGGGATAATTGTGACGATGGAAGGAGGTCATGTGTGCTTCGACTGCCATTTTGACCCATTCTCATTTCCCTCTACGTTCTCTTTTAATCTGTACCAGCCACATTCATCTAATAATGACCCTATGGGCACGTATGCTTTGCTTTTCTTCCTGCAAGCCTTGCTTATTCTAGACAGACTCTTGCTACATATTTCTTGTATTATTCTTTGTTTATCTTAAGGGCTTTCTGTTCCTTGAAGATGTACCTTTTCCTCACATTTAAATGTTAATATTTTCCTCCACTCAATTCTTATGGTCCTAAATGTGAATCTCTGTTATGAGTAAGTTGTAGCATAAATAAGAATTTAATATTTGTGGGCCAGGCACAGTGGCTCACACCTGTAATCCCAACACTTTGGGAGGCCAAGGCAGGAGAATCACTTGAGCTCAGGAGTTCAAGACAAGCCCAGGAAACATGGCAAAACCCCATGTCTATCTAAAATAAAAAAAATTAGCCGGTTGTGGTGGTGTGCACCTGTAGTCTCAGTTACTTAGGAGGTTGAGGTTGGAGGATTGCTTGAGCCTGGGAGGTGGAGGTTGCAGTGAGCCATGATCACAGCACTGCACTTCAGCCTGAGTGACAAAGTGAGACCCCATCAAAAAAAAAAAAAAAAAAAAAAGCATTAAATATTTGTGAACTTATTACCCCCTGAGAACAGAGTATGTCATCTTTCCTCTCTTTGGATTCCCATTGCACATAACACTGCCATCCTTATAGCGGGAAAAACATTTGTGACTAAAATTGAATTAATTTGAATTCTCCTATCAATAAAAGAAAATTCTTCTGTATAGTGTGCTTGGACTGAACAGTTCTATGATCATTGTTTATTTATTGTATTACGTAGTATTTTTTATAACATCAAATATGTGTTGAGAAGTATAATAAAATAAATTACGCTGGTGATTAACTTTTGTCCTTAAATTGAATTGACATCTTTGTAACCCCCGTCGACATTTTCATATGAAGAACCCCAAGAAGAATATTAAAATATTAGAATACTTCTTCTTTGTTCATTACTTATAGACATTAGCTGCTATCAAGTATTTTCTTAAACAATGCTATCTACGCAGTACACACACCCTTAATCTCGTGCAGGGAGTGCTACACTGAGGCGAATCCTTATTTTTCACAACACTGCCCCGTAATCATTCACGCTGCTCAACCTCATCACAGGCCTTTCCATCAGAGTGTGTCTCCATGGTAACACAAGCCAGATTTGGCCATTTGGTTACAGCTTGGAACACAAAGGTCACTTGAAGGTTTATGACATTTGGATTTTGGAGCACATTTACAAAACTACAAATTCTACATGGTTTTGACATTTGGATACAATCTTTATTAATAGTATCTTTCCCTTGGCATACATATATGTTTCCATTTGGATTATGTTTGTTTATTGGACAAAAGCAGCCAGTGTAACCAAGTTTAATACAATTCAACATTTTTCTTCATTACATTTTTTTCCAGAAAATAATACTTTGTGCTTAAAAAGTGCTATGCAAGAAAGTCATTGGAAAATATAAATCACTGAGATTGCTAAAAATATCTCTAACTGCCAAAACTAAAAGGTTGATTATGGATTTCTTTATCATGGTCTCTTTTACCTCAATATATAATTATGTTTTAAATGTGTAGTGAAGTGGGATAACATAATTATTTAATTTGTCAACATACTTTGCTATCTTTTTATGTCCAGAAAGTATTTGATTTGTAGATAGAAAGAAGAAATGTATTTTTATTGAAATATAATAATTTGCATTTAAATGGGAGAGTGTCTTAAAAAAGGAAAGCTTTAAGTCTTTAAGAAAGAAAATGTTTAAAATTTTCAGTCTTGTAAAAGAAAATTTAAATATTAGAAAAAGCATATTTGTTTGTGGATAATAAGGCTCAATATGAGAGTCAATATTTTTCAAACATATCCATTTAAAATAATAATAGCATGAACCCTGGATGCGGAGCTTGCAGTGAGCCGAGATCACGCCACTGCACTCCAGTCTGGGCAACAGAGTGAGACTCCATCTCAAAAAAAAAAAAAAAAATTAATAATAATAATGATAACAATAGCTAACACTTCCTAATCACTTTCTATGTGCCTGGTTCTGTTTTAAATACTTTATAGATATCAAATCATTTAATCCTCACACTGACTCTATTTTACCAATTATTTCCATTTTGCCAATGAGAAACTAATGCACAGAGACAGTCATACTTGCTCAAAGTTATACAACTACTACTGGCATAATCAGGATTTAAATCCAGGTAGTCTGGTTCCAAAGCCTAAATTAGCCTCTAGCCCTCTAAACTAAGGGGATTACCATCAAAATTTACATAAGATTATTTCTTCAGAATTAGAAAACACCATGAGGCCAGGTGCAGTGTCTCACACCTGAAATCCCAGCGCTTTGGGAGGCTGAGGCTGAAGGATCACTTGAAGCCAGGAGTGTGAGACCAGCTTGGGCAACACAGACAGACCCCATCTCTACAAAAAATACAAAAATTAGCTAGGTACCTGTAGTCACAGCTACTTAGGAGGCTGGGATGGGAGGATCACTTGAGCCTGGGAGGTAGAAGTTGCAGTAAGCCGAGATCACACCATGGCACTCCAGCCTGGGCAAGGCAGAGTGAAACTCTGTTGAGAAAGAGAGAGGGAAGGAAGGAAGGAAGGAGGGAGGGAGGGAGGGAGGGAGGGAGGGAAGGAAGGAAGGAAGGAAGGAAGGAAGGAAGGAAGGAAGGAAGGAAGGAAGGAAGGAAGGAAGGAAGGAAAGAAGGAAGGAAGGAAGGAAGGAAGGAGGGGAGGGGAGGGAAGGGAGGGAGGGAGGGAGGAAGGAAGGAAGGAAAGAAAGGAGAGAAAAAGGAAAAATTATATTCATCTACACAAATAAGCATCTGAAAATAGCTACAAAAACAGAGAATGAGTTTAAATAGGCATTTTTTAAAATTATGGGTTTTATTTTTCTAGACAAGAAGCTTAAAAGTAGGCAGTTAAGGACCAGTACAGTGGTTAACAAGGAACCTAAAAGCAGGCAGTTAAGGACCAGTACAGTGGTTCTACAATACCTTCAAGAGAACGATTTCCTCTTGAATTTCTTCAAGCCATTCTCAAACTTATTAATTCATGGTGACAAGAGGGCTGCACTTGATCCAACATCACTTTTGGATTCCAGTAAGCAAGAAGAAGATGAGCAAATGAGAAAAAGATGTAAGCCAGGTGAGTTGCTCGCCCTTAAACAACTTTTTTAGAAACCCCTCACAGTGATTTTAGACATTGCAGCTACCTAAAACTTTTATATGAACAAACTGAGTAGCAAGGAAAGCTGGTTAAAAAAAAAAAAAAAAGAAGAAGGACCAGGTGCGATGGTTCACGCCTGTAATCCCAGCACTTTGGGAAGCTGAGGCAGGTGGATCACGAGGTCAGGTGTTTGAGGCCAGCCTGGCCAACGTGGTGAAACACCGTCTCTACTAAAGATACAAAAAAAATTGCCAGGCACGGTGGCATGCACCTGTAATCCCAGCTACTCAGAAGGCTGGGGCAGGAGAATCGCTTGAACCCAGGAGACGGAGGTTGCAGTAACCCGAGATTACACCACTGCACTCCAGTCTGGGTAACAGGGTAAGACTCCATTTCAAAAAAAAAAAAAAAGAGAGAGAAAAGAAAAAAAAAGATAGATCTGTGACTAAGTATATTGCCACTCTGATCAAAATCAGAATCTAAGAGTAAAGAAAGGTTATTGAGGCAGGTCTAGAATAGCTTTCGCTCTAGAGCTAGTTTGTCCTATTACTAAGGTATGGCCCTTAGTGTACTCTGTGTGTCCAACAATGAGCATTCTCACCTTGGCTAGTCAGGACTCAGCTGCTTGGAAATGTTCAGTTCACAACTCCCTGGAAATTTCATCCTAAAGGACTTTTTTTTTCCCTTTTTTTCTGGGTAGCTCCCTCCTCTCCAGGACCTTTTCTGGAAAATTCTAGACTTTTCAACCTCCCTGTACTCCAATCTCTGACAACTCAACTCAGGGACACTGTGACATTCTGCTTGGGTTTCCCCTTCCTATGATACAGTTCTGAAATCCTTCCTGTCAAGGATCTGAGGCAACTGAGGCCTCATGCAACTCATTTCCCTTGTCCCAGGTGTCATACTGAGTCAGCAGAAAAATTCCTGAAGAATTCCAGATTCCTTCTAAATGTGGTAGATGATCTGTAAGTCACTAATACTCTGCTATAAAAGAGACCAGGCTTCCATAAACAAACAACTCCAATAGTTCACAGTCTTTGGAAAATTTATCCCTTTAAAGTTACAATTATGTAAATCTGCCACATCTCATAATAAATGTGCTATTAAATATTTGTTTTTTAACATTAAGGAATAGGTTACTATTTTTGAGAGCTTTACAGATAATTTTATAATAGGCCTGAAGAGGAATGCCATGTGACTAGGGTTCACAAATCCTATTGTAAGTAAAACTACTTCATGCCAGATAGACTTTGAAATGGGAGAGTTCCTTGACCTCCCTCACAGAACACACAACAGGGTGTGGCTCATCTGTTTGGCCACCACACGCTCAAACCCCTTACAAGAGCGGGAGCAGGCAGACGGGCAGATGCAGGAGCCGGGGCGCATACTTTTGGGCTCCAGCCCCATGGTAGCACCTAGGGATGGGTGTCTGTGACTCCTGAAGCCCCAGGGGATGTGTTACAGTGCTCCTTTAGCTCTGCCATCTGCAAACGTTAAGTGTTAACCAGTTCGGTGCCCTCTTGGTACTCGGGTCTTTGTCTGGCATCCAGGAAGAATCAGGTCACAAATAGACTTGAAGGATGGTGAATGAATGGAGGTGGCTCTTGGTGGGATGGATGGGGAGCTGAAAAGGGGATGGAGTGGGAAGATGCTCTTCCCCTAGAGTTTGGCCATTCCACAGCCGAACTCCTCTCCAACCATCCCCAGCTAAACTCCTCTCAAAGTTCAGATGCTCCTTCTCTTCTCTCCTTCTCTGCCATGCCACTTTCCTGTTCCTCTGCTCTTTTGCTCATCTGCTTGTCTGCTCATCTGCTGGTGGAGCCTCTTGTTTGGGGTTTATATGGGTACAGGATACAGGGGTATAGTGGGCCAGAAAGGCAATGCCTGTTTCCATTTAGGGCTTCAGGTTTCCAGGCTTGAGGATGGGTTCTTTGCCAGGCAACCTCTTCTGCCCAGTATTTCCTTGCTTCCTGTCTGTATCAACTGCAGTAACTTTTATAATCATATTAAAGGTATTTTAATAATAAATACAATTATGGGAATTTAGGGTAAATTATAATGTTTAATACAGAATTCTTTTGTGATTGTGCTTTTGTTTTTGTTTGTGTTTTGTTGACTATTCAAAGTGCTTTAAACCACCTCTCTAGTTATGCCTAGCTCAAGGAATTGAAGACGTTAGCTCTCATGTAGAAGAAATAAGTATGCATTGAATGATTCGATCAGTAGCAAAAAAAAAACTGGCTTGCACAGCATCTCTTTTCCATCTCTCTTATCTTGCAATCACAGCTAAAAGAGATCAGTTAATTCCACTGGGTGAAGAAGGCAGGCTGGAAGGTGCTGTTTTCTAGACATAATTTCCTGGATTGGCCAAACACTATAGATACAGGTTCTAGGAGGGATGTCAGTCAAGCACAGAGAGCTGGGCGTCCAGAACCTAGGAAAACAGACATGAGGCACCCTGTGGCAGGAAAGGGGGATTCTACATAGGCTAATAGAAAAGAAGCACAGGTAATTCCAAAGTGGATGCTATTTAGGATCAGGTAAGCAGAGAGAGCTTGCATGGAGGAAAATCTCTCGCAGCAAGTAACTGTCAGGGACTCTAGGATTCAGAGCAAGAGAGCCAGTCTCCTGAAACAAGACTGGAAAGAGGAATGCATTCCATAATCTAGAAGGACAATGGTACTACAATAGGGACAAGACAGAAAACCTCAGATTTGAGTTGAACCAGCCACAGAAGGATCCATTCAGGGTCTCAGAGTGTCAAGCAAGAACTCCTCCTTCCATCCCCTGTATAGGATGATTTGACCTTTTAGGCTTTTATGAAGCTGAGCCCAGTGGAAGGAGTCCAGAGGCAGAGCTATGGGAAGAAAAAGATGATACTGCATGAGAATCTTGGCAGGAGATGAAACCACCAGCCTTCCTGCCATGTGCTCAAATGCCTTATCTTTAGAATAACTTTTAGGGATTCTTTTAGAGGATCTGTTAGTGTGAAATGTGCTACCAGAGAGGTGATGTACTAAGCCCCTAAGACATCAGCCATTAACATATATTAGATTACCAGATTAGCCATTAGTTTCAAACAGAGAGAGTAAGGTCCTGAGGGAATAAAATTCAGCTGTTTAGATTTAAAGGAAATTTAAAGGGAATAGAGTTCCAGAGCAGGTAATCTAATACATATTACAAATCAGAGAGAAAGTTGTCTTTTATGTTCCTCGTTGTGCACTTCCTTCTAGCCAACATGCCTTGAGGATTTACTATGTGCTAGACACTTCCAAAGCACTTTAAACAGATTAATTCATGTAACCCTCCGATCCTATTGGTACGTTTTATCATTTTTACTTTAGAAATGGAAATATTGAGGCTCAAAAAATTTCCCAAGATTACATAGCTGGTAAGTGGCAGAACCAGGATTCAATCTGTGTCTGATGGCCCAAATATTCTTATAATAAGGTCTTTCAAAGTCCAAGTGACAGGCATTGATGTTTTCACTAGGGAAAGTGTCATTGGCAACCATGAGACAGAAGTGGAGCAAAAAAAAAAGTATTGCACAGAAGAGATCAATAGTCAGCCAGTATTTGTTGGGTGCCAATCATTATCAGAGAGTGTGCTAGGTACTAGGGACACTGTCATTGGGAAACCAGATCAACCCAGACCTCATGGGGCTCATAGCCTTACGGGGAAAGAACATTCCTACGCTACAACAGTAGTGATTTAACAAACAAGCAAACCTACAAATAAGTATAAAATTTACAGAGGGTTGAAAATAGAGATACCAGGTAAGGCTATCATCAACACAGCTAACACTTCTGTTGTGGTAACTGTCATATTTAAGCAAAAGGAGGGAATTGAAATAATTCTGAAGAACACCCATCTGTAATCCCAGTTATTCAGAGGGCTGAGGCAGGAAGTCCGCTTGAGGCCAGGAGTTCAAAACTAGCCTAGGCAACATAGTCAGACCCCATCTCTCTAAAAAAAAAACAATAAAAGATATTTCAAAGGTTAGAGAGAATGAGGATAGGAAAATCAGGAAGTAGGGCAATTTGCAGGAAGGGGGAAAATGTGCTGAGATGGATTTATGATGGTAAATTCAAGGTGAATTTGAAACATCCAAGAATTGTCCACTAAACAACCAAAGATAAGGCCGGGTGCCAAAAGCAAGGGAAAGAGATGCTGTTGTGAGCCCTGGAGAATCACTCTGTACACAGCCAAGCTGCATGCAAGAAGGGTCTCAGAGCTCTCCCGGGAATGATCTTCAGTCTGTATCCATGTCTAGGGCTGCCCATGTGGTAGTAGTGGGGAAGGAGAGATCACGGAGGGTAAAAACCAAGTTGATAGCAGCATCTGGTATCTGAAACTAAGAATCACTTAGAAAGTCACAATCCTTCTCTTTTAATAACAACAATAGCTAAAATTACATGTGTCTATTCTGTGCCTGGATACAATCTAGTCTAGTTCTCGTTACAACACCATAAAGAAATCACTGTTATTAGATCCCCAATGTAACACCAAAAAAAATTTAAGTTCAGGAAGGGTAAGTAACTTCCCTAAGTCCCATCTCTATAAAGGCTGTATCCAGGATTCAAGATTCAAATTCAGGCCTGAGCTTTAAGGACTACAGATCAAGAGGAGGAGGAATAAAAGGACTTTTCCTTTCTTTAATTCCTGGTGTGAATGAGGTAAAATGAAATTCCTGGCCAGGCACGGTGTCTCGCACCTGTAATCACAGCACTCTGGGAGGCCAAGGTGGGTGGATCACCTGAGGCCAGGAGTTCGAGACCACCCTGACCAACGTGGTAAAAATCCTGTTTCTAATAAAAATTTAAAAATTAGCCAGGCATGGTGGTGCACACCTGTAACCCCAGCAACTCGGGAGGCTAAGGCACGAGAATCTCGAGTGAATTTTCTTGTTTTACCTGGCCAAAGCAAGATGTATGACTTTACCCCCCACTGCTATTAGAGGGGAACTTCATTAGTCTGCATCCCTCAGAGTCTAAGGTATTTTAGATACTTTGTCAGACCCCGATAGTCTGAATTTTGTCTCATCTTCTCAACCTTTCAATTGATTCAGATAATGGGTACTCCCTCTGTGTGTTCAAACTAACCTTTGTGGTTGCTTCCATAAGAGATTGGAAGATGGGGAGGAAAAATACAGAAGGAGACATAAGAGGATATCTAATACTGGAAAAATCAGTTTATCAAGAAACGTTCCCAAAGTATCCTTGGAAATACACAGAAGTTGTGCCAGGATAACCAAATGCAGAAGGAAGAGCTGTCTCTTTTCTTAGCACTCACAAGAAGCGGAGAGTAACCATGGGGAAATTACCTGAGCTCTTTAACCTCTGTTCTTCCATCTATGTAAAAAGGCTAACTTGAAAGTCACCCTGTGGAGCTCTTGTAAGGATTTGATGAGCTAGTGCTTATGTGTTCCCTGCACGGTGTGTGGTGCTGAACAAGGCCTCAATAAATGTGTGTCTGTTTAAAAAAATAGGTAATATATATGAAAGCTTCTATAAGCCCTAAGTGCTATATAAATGTGACTTTTTTTTTTTTTTTTTTTTTTTTTGAGGCGGAGTGTAGCTCTGTCGCCCAGGCTGGAGTGCAGTGGCCGGATCTCAGCTCACTGCAAGCTCCGCCTCCCGGGTTCACGCCATTCTCCGGCCTCAGCCTCCCGAGTAGCTGGGACTACAGGCGCCCGCCACCTCGCCCGGCTGGTTTTTTGTATTTTTTAGTAGAGACGGGGTTTCACCGTGTGAACCAGGATGGTCTCGATCTCCTGACCTCGTGATCCGCCCGTCTCGGCCTCCCAAAGTGCTGGGATTACAGGCTTGAGCCACCGCGCCCGGCCAAATGTGACTATTTTTTAAACACAGAGAGAAAATAGACTTAGTTGCGTAATGTGAATATGCAGACACCCAGGAAGATCTCTTTCTATCTGAAATATTGACGCTACTGTTTCTCTTTAAGTCCTTTTCTATTTGGTCATGCTTAATGTAATAGTATCTAAAAGCCACTGAGTATTTTCTGTGCAAATGTGCCATTGCAGAATTGAGTAATAAAAGTTGCACCTTTGAAAACAATATGAAACATTTAAGCACCAATGACCTAGTAGCCTCATCTAGCTTTGTGACTCCTTATCATGCAACATCAATGTTTCCATTGTCACTCTGCTGTTTCAGATAACAATGCCGTCTGGACACTTGCCTGTTGGCCATTTAAGAGATTAGAGGCTTTTTTTCCCCTCCTTAGTCTACCACTGTGTTCATTCCCAGCTATACAGTTACCATTTGTAAATCAGTGAAGCAAGAAATTAAGGACACACTAGCAGCCCTGCCTGTGGAATACCAATAACAACAAAGGTGTAGAGTTGCTTTGCTGCCTTGTTGCTGCCTACCATACACCCAGCTAAAACATCACTCCTCCAAATGAGCACAATGATCTCAGTCACTAGGAGGAATAAATGAGGCACAGTGATAACCAGATTAGGATACACTGAAATAAATTTTCTGGATTTTATAGTACAAAAATGAAGACCTATTTATTTTCTAATGCTTTGTTTTCATGTTTTTGTGGTTTGATTCTCAGGTTAGATTTTAACTTCTATGCTGTCTGGGGTGGTTCCCTAGCTTTGCTCTGAAGTGCAAATTGTTCTGCACAAATGACATCTGATAATTAGGAAACAAAAGAAGGGGGTAAGAAAGTTGTTGAAATACAACTGAGTGAGCTTAGGTTTTTTTCTCTTTGTATGGAAGGAACAAAATCTAGCTTCCTGGTTACACTATCCCTGAAGAGGCTCTGATGAACTGTCCCATTAGTAAGAAGCCACCACTATGTCTGTATCCTGCCAGTATATTGTATACAACACATATTCTTCCCTCTCAAAAATGCAGGGCAAGTGAAAGAAACAGATTCATATGCAACAACATTTGGGAAATGGCACAAAATCCTCAAACTCCAAATAGTTTCCTGGGTCATTGGACCATGCTTCCAAGTGTTCTTGGAGCAGAAAATACTAGTCCATTGACATGTAAGGTTTTTTGTGTTGGGAAATTACCCTAACAGACATTATGATGTAAAAGAATGCTACAATAATGAAAACTGGATGACTGTGGCAAAGTAATCAGCAGACAGAATGAAGAGCCCTGAAATTTTTTTGAAAATAGAATATACGTAGGGAAGGGACATATTCATTTCATAAATTATATGGGAAATTGGCTAATTACTTGAAACAAGAGTTTCAGCTTATAACATGACCCAATTAAATTCCAAATGAGGAACTAAACATAATAAAGGAAGCTGGTAGAAAACTAGAAGAAAATGTAAAATAAATAATTAGTTTAGTGGGGCAAGGACTTTTGATATAAACATAATGGAAGACGCTATAAATGTTTAAATGATGACAGGTTTACATAAACTAGCCTCCACTAAAAGAAACTAGGACTCTTTGGAGAAGTGACAGATTCCAGGGCTTGGGTAAAAAAGTACAAGATGGGTCTAGAACATCTTACTGTGCCAGAAAATAAGAGCTTAAAGAATATGAAGATACATCCAAACGATATAGGAACTTCCACAGGCCAAGTCTGGGATTATTTGAACATAATTATAAATGATAATAATAGATTATACCCCATTGAATAAGTTAGGTATCCATCAGTCTATATTGATATAAATTAACAATGTATAACTGAAATTTTGAGTCAAAGTAGGATAATGTAGTGATATAGGAGTTAAAAAGAAATTATTTAGGCAGATAGTGAGGGTAAGAGAGTCCTCAGTAAGGCTTTCCTTTTAATAAAAAGCAGCCCCCAAATCATTTCTTTTCTAACAAAAAAAAGCAGCTGCAAAATCGAGCTGCAAGCATAGACAAGCAAGCTAGAAGCTTGCACAGGTGAATCCCGGCAACTCTGCCAAGAGGGAAAGGCAACCTGGGGGCCAGGCATGTGTGACATGGCAGCTCTGTCTTCCCTTTCTTTGGTCAGTCAACCACGTGTACAGTAAGGAACAGACAACATGGCCAGGTAAAGAACTGATCTGCATAATAAAAGATTAGGGTGGGGTGGCCAGCTTCTTCACGTGCTATGTAAATTGCACATCTGGTCCATCCAATCTTTGGACCCTATGTAAATCAGACACGGCCTCCTCAAGCTAGTCTATAAAACCTCCGCCCCTGCCCCTCCCCTTGCCCTTTCCCCTCCCCTCCCCTACCTCTCCCCTCTCCCACCTCACCCCTCCCCTTCCCAGCCCACCCATCCGCCGCCCCTTCCCCATCCCCCACTTCCCTACTGACCGGAAGTCACACTTGGGAGCCCCTCTCTCTCTCTGCAAGAGGGAGCTATTCTGTTGTTCTTTCAGCTATTAAACCTTGACTCTTTTGTTTTGTTTTGTTTTGTTTTGTTTTGTTTTGTTTTGTTTTGTTTGAGAGGGAATCTTGCTTTGTTGCCCAGGCTGGAATGCAGTGGCTCCACTCTTAAACTCACTTCTTGTGTGTCTGAGTCCTGGATTTCCCTGGCCTGAGATGACAAACCTGGGGTATTTACCCCAGATAAGGACAAATGATGCTGCTTCAGTAGGATAACACAGCTTCAAAATCTTTCCCTTCAAAACACTGTTACTGAACCAGACTTAGGTCTGCCCACCCAATGAAGCAAAGCCAAATACTGATATCAGGATTTGCAGCAAGAGAAAAGTGAGGCATTTATTGCAGGGTGCTCATGCTTAAGACCTGAACTCCCCAGTGAATTACATGTAAGGGTTTTTAAAGGCAGGGAGGCAAAGTCATAAATCTATACATGGAGGTTATATATTTATTTGACTTAAAACAAAAACAAAAACAAAAAAAAAACAGACATTTTGAAGCGGGGGCCTACAGGTCTTGGGTGGATTCAAAGATACTCTGATTTGTGATTGGTTAAGGACACAAAGATTTGTCTAAAAATTTGAAGTCAGCGGAAAAGAATGTTAGCTGTGGTTTTGCCCCCTCCAGGCCCCTCAGGAAGAAATTTAGAAGAAAGAATGGTGGTCACAGTTCAATCCTCAGTTCCCTCTTACCTGAGGCCTATGTGCCAGTGGATGGCATTTCCCATCTCATGGGAGTTGGGGTTTCTGAAAAACAACTCAGGGACATATGTTAAGCTGTTATCTTTAGTTTTTATGGGGAAAACGTCTTGTGACTCTAACTTCCTTGGCTGTTGTTTTAAGCTACTATTACCTTCTTGCTTATCAGTTACTCATTTCCTTCTCCAGGCTAGCTAGGTGTCTGGAATTTCCTTTGAAATAACTCAAGATTTCCATTTCTTTCCATGCTTGTGGGGGATGGGGCATTGGGCTGGCATGCCCCTAAGAGGGATCCCTACTCCATCTCAATACTATACTCACTAAAGACAAAAGGGAAAAGATAAACTTTACAGTGAAGGATCCTGACAGATGCCACCTTAATCAAATGTTTAATGTGCCAATCACTGATAATAGGATGAATCTAGGTAGTGTTCTGCCTGGTAAGAGGTGATAAGAAGACTAGAGCTTCCCCTCTGTGATATCACTGACAAAGGTGCATAACCTGAATTTAATCATGAAGAAACCTCAGAGAGACTCATGAGGGACATCCCCAAAAATAATTGATGTGTAATCTTCAAAACTACCAAGGCTGTGAAAATCAAGGAAATACTGAGGAACTGTTCTAGGTTTATGGAAGCCAAAGAGACATGACAATAATATGCAATGTGATTCTCAATTAATCTTTTTACTAAAAGATACTGTTGGGACTATTGGTGAAACTGGAATGGCGTCTGAAGATTAGATGTCGATCATGTACCGATGTTAATTTCCACCAATTGGATGGTGGTATTGTAATTACGTAGAAGAATATCTTTGTTTATAGGAAACGCACTAAAGCATTCAGAGGTGGTGAAGCTTCCTGTAGGCAACTTAGTCTCAAATGTTTCATCAATAAAAACATTCTTGCAACTCTTTATAAGTTTGAGATTGTTTCAAAATAATAATAACATTAACCAAAGAACAAGTGTATCTATTCCAAATTCTCTTTTCCCTTCTGCTAGTTAGGTACATCTAAATATTGTGTTTGTATCATAATATGTTTTTGGTATATCTGTTACCACAGTTTAATCTTCCCTTGCACAAATTTAAATGTCAAGCAATAGGGAAATTATTATGCCATTGCCATATCCTAGAACATTATAAATATTTTTAAGTGTTTTTGTTTTGACAAATAGGTAATAACATGGGAAGATTCTCATGGTGTTCTATTGTTTTAAATGAGAGTAAAGTAAAATAGTATTTACAAAATTAATGTGATTCTGAAAATACGTTCACAACCTGAAAGGAAATATGCACTTCAACCAAGGTTATATCTGGGTAGTGTGAATATAGTTGATTTATTTTTATTTTTATTTTGGTGTTATGTCTCAATTTCCTGTAATGACCATTCATTTGTAAACAAAAAAAATTTGAAATTCCAGTAGCAATTAATATAAAGTGATGTGAAGAGGAATATGAAAAAACTGTTGATTAAAGAATGAAGGAGCACAGGGAACTTCACCTGAAAGTATGGTATATGGTATATTGAGTGTTTTGAATTAAAGATCAGACAGACCCTCAAGAGCAATGGAGAACAATCCATCTCAACCCCCACACCCCAAAATCCTCTCCCTATCCCAAAGCACAGATAAAGTTGTCTTATCTGCCTAAAATCTAGACCTAACAGAGAAGAAAATAATAACCTCTGGTCCTTTCTCTTAAGTTTTCATTAGCTGAACCCATATCACAGGAAGGAAGACTAAAGTCTGACAACAAACCTGGATAAATTTTTGTCATAACCTTTATCCACTCTGAGGGCCCAACAGACTTTGCCCTAAACCATTGTATGTTCTTCGAGCCCACTGAACTCCCCTAAAAATTATTTACTATCTACCTAAAATGATCCACACTTTTCCTTAAGAAGTAGGGTACGTAAGAGGCTGTATCCCACTGGGACATTAGGCAGTCACTCTGTGATTCTCCCTGTGCACATGGTAGTAATAAATCTGCGTGCTTTTTCTCTTATTAATCTTCTTATTAGTTGAATTTTCAGCAAACCTTCCAAGAGCAAAGGGGACCTTTTCCCTTCACCCCTGCAGAGGACGTCTCCGAGGAAGTGAAACATTGCTGGATATACTATAGAAACCATCATGGTAAAGAAAGTATTAGAATAAGACTGGAAGCCAACTATTTTGTCCAAAGGACAGCCCCTCAGCTGTGACTCTGCACCTGATCTCTGTGGCTTTGCTGAAATGTAGCTTTAACCCTGAAGTACCCTAAAGGTGAGCACCAGCATGATGGAGAGGTGAGAGCACAGACTCTGACTGCTGGCCTCAGTTTCTTCCTCTGCAGTTTGGTGTGAAGCTCAGAGATGGTGTATAGAGCCCCCAGAGATAGTAGCTAGCACCTGGTGACCCAAGTTCTGCTTGGGCCACACCTCTGCTGGTGCAGGGAAACCTGGGCAGCCGGAGGTGCACAGACCAGTTCTACTGGAAGCTGGTCCCCATCACCTGTACTTTTCCCACAAGACTCCCTTCCTTACCCACAAAAGAACCCTTTCCTTACCCACTACCTGTACTTTACCCCAAGAAACCCCTTTCCTTACCCACCACCTTCCTTACTCAATCTGGCCAAGGGCAGATTGCAGGGCTCAGAGTGCAATACAGAAGGGTCAGTAATCCACAAATCCAAATATTCAATTTTCTGGCAGATGTAGAATCGTTCATGTTCTTAAATCAAAAGAATCTGTTCACGATTAGAAAAAAAAATTCACCGAATTGCTTTTTTCATTAATAGAAACTGCATATAGAAATCCTCTAGAACAACGTCATACACCATGGAGTTGACAATTCATCACACTCTATTCTAGGCTCAGCTTCAGCATATTTGAAATCAGCTAGGAGGCTTCTGTTGATACAAAATACAGTATTTGTAGTCTGATCTAGTCCTGCGACAGGTGGTAAAGAAGTATGAACTGAAACTGCCATATGGCGATGTGAAGGAAATGTTTCTCTCCAGAGAAATACTTGAAAGTGTCATAAAAACAGTAAAAACATTTAACATCTCAAAAGGCTTAAATTCAGTATGTACATAAACTGTGTCAACTTTGGAGTCAGGCTGCTTTCGTTCAAATCTCAGCAGATAGATGATACCCAGGCAGATAAGTAATGTGACTTTGTGCAAGTGACTTAAACTCCGGAAGCTTTGGTTTCCTCATAGAAAACAGGGAATAAGCCCTTGGGATTATAGTGAAAATGAAAAGAAATAATGTATATACAGCAACTAGCCTGGTCTCTGGTCTATGTGGAAGACACTTATAAGATTATCATTGTCGTTATAGTTTTTATATTATGAATACATTTGTTGTGTTACATATAATTCGTGTCTGCCTCCTGTGAAAGTATGTATAGGCATACAGATGGAGATGGTAAGAGAAAAGAGGAAGAGAAAAAATCAGAAAAATATATGCCTGATTCACCCTCCCAATCCTGCTACTCAAACCTTTTATTCTACACCCAGTCTTCCCCATCTCCGTAAATGGAATACCATCCACCCAGTTGCTCAAGACAAATATTTCAGAGTCAGTGTTAATATCTCCCTTTCCCTTACTGGCTGGCCACTCTCTATCTAATTTCAGTTATTATAATCCCATCATCATCTCTCCCTGGATTTTATATTTTTATTTAGCTTTGTCTTCCTAAATCTTCTCCCTGCCTTCATTCAGAGCCCCTCTAACTACATAAAACCAGAACTTTCTTCTTAAAATAGAAATTAGATCACATTTCTCTTCCCAACTGGAAACACTTTAGCGACTTCTCATTGTACTTCAAGTAAGACGCAAACACCTTTCCAGGGCCTCCAAATCCCTGCAAAATTGGGTTCTCGATATTCCTGAACACCACCTCCTACACCCTCCCTGACTATATTTCAGTCCCTTGAGCAAGTCAAGCTCCTTTCCACCTCACAACCTGTGCACAAATTGTTCTCTCTGCCTGGAATACTCCTCCATTTTTGCATATTGGCTTCTTTTTGCATTCTGGCTTCTTTAAGCCAGAATTTCAAGGTCAATTGCTCAGAGAGGCCTTCCCAGTACACCAGCTGAAGCAGACGACTTCCTCACCTCAGTTATTCTCTAGATCCACATTGTGTCTTAACAGCACATAACTTTTATTTTATTAGTTTTTTATTTTTTCTTGTGTCTGTCTCTCCCAAAGGCTGTAAATAACTTGAAGGCTAGGGCCATATCTGTCTTTTCCATTTTTTCACTTGCAGTGCTCAATATGATGCACTGTGCTGGGCATAGAGAAGATGTTCAGTAAATATTTGATGTAAGAAATTGGGGAATTGAATAAAACAATTTTGTAAATTTCCATCGTTAAAATGCCCTAGATGCATAATAATTTATTTTAACTCATTACTAAAAAGTCAGAGAGGAAAAAAGACAACACATTTTTATATGTTTATATGTATGCTTAAAGGGTTAGAAGTGTTTGATCTTTTATGGATCAATTGTTCAAGAATTATCTGTTGCCTAGAAAGAGGTCATGTGAAAGAGGCAAATGTAAATTCAGGAATTTTGCTCATCGCAGTTAATTGACAGTTTCAGGGCCAATGGATCACATGAGTCACTTTTTAGAAATCTTTCTCCTATTTTAGAGGATACAGTGGTTTGAAACCAACATCACAACAGCATGTTTCATAGGACTTGTTCCTTATTGATCATGGGCAAAGTTCAATTTCAAGCAGGTAATTGTCATCTGAGGGCCTGACTTCTCATGGGCCCCAGCTGCTTTTTTTCTGAATAATTTAGGCAATATTAGAAGTTGACTGCAGTGAATGCCATGTTGTGTCTCTCAGATCCCCCTCTTTGGAACTGAGGCCCTCACCCCCCAGCAGCTAGCATGCTATTGAAGAGAGCTAAGGTCCAAGGTCATGTCCCATCTCAGGGAATGGTCCTTATTCAAAAGTTGCCCTGGGTGCATTGGGAGTGGAGGAAATCCAGCCTCTTGCATAAGGTGATGGCACAAATCCGAGGAGCCATTCCAGCTCCAGAGATCTGTTGGACTATTAAGGCCTATGTTGCATTTACATTGACTGCACTGAGTTTAGCTCCTGCCTCTGTCCAATCCTACTTTCTTTATTTCCCCACAGATGTTGATCCCAAGATCACTGCCAGTAATAGTCCTGCAGCCAGATCTCCATCTCAAGGTGGAAAAGATAATGTCTTTGATATGGTCTGGCTGTGTTCCCATCCCAATCTCATCTTGAATTATAATTCCCATAATTCCCATGTATTATGGGAGGGACCCACTGGGAGATAATTGAATCGTGGGGGTGCTTTTCCCCATGCTGTTCTTGTGGTAGTGAATAAGTCTTACAAGATCTGATGATTTTATAAGGGGTTTCCCCTTTCTCTTGGCTCTCATTTCTCTCTTGCCTGTTGCCATGTAAGATGTCTCTTGCTCTCGATTGTGAGGCCTCCCTAACCATGGGGAACTGTGAGCCCATTAAACCTCTTTTTCTTTATAAATTTTACAGTCTCAGGTATGTCTTTATCAGTAGCATGAAAACGGACTAATACAGTCTCCTTCTTAAGACACTGATTAAAGTGATTTGGTGCCACATTGTTTTATACCATTCCCCTTTCCTTGGCTTGAAAGGAGTCCTTTGGGAAAAGAGTGAATAAGGGAGTCTGCTGTCCAGCTCTCTCCTAACCTTAGGTGGTATTTAATGACAGTTTTGAAAATGTTGATGGCACAGGCTCCTGCTGACCCATCTTGAAACCGAAACTATCATCCATTTCCTTTCTACACTCCATGGCTTCTTCCCAGTACAGATAAAAATGTAAGATGGAGCACTTGATTCTAATTAATTAGGAAGAGACTAATCATAGATACATACTTTGATATAATTACAGTTGTCCTCCCAACTGTGGTTTTGTACTCCAAAGTTTCCCCATGGTCAACTTTAGTGCAAGAATATTACATATAGCAAGATATGTTGAGAGCGAGAGCGAGATCATATTCATTTGACTTTTGTTACAGTATGTTGTTATAATTGTTCTATTTTATTAGTAGTTATTGTTGTTTGTCTCTTACTGTGCCTAACTGATACATTAAACTGTATCATAGGTATGCATATATAGGAAAAATCACAGTATATGTAGGGTTCAGTACTATCTGTGGTTTCAGGCATTCACTGGGGGTCTTGGAATGTGTCCTCAATGGATAAGGTGAGACAACTGTATTTTAAAGACATGTGTTATGAGCTGAATTGGGCCCCACCCCCCAAAATCAAATGTTGCCATCCTAACTTGAGAATGGGATTGTATTTGGAAATAGGATTTTTAAAGAGGTAAAGTTAAAAGGCGGTCATAGGTGTGGGCCCTAATCCAACACAAATTGTGTGCTTATAAAAAAAAGGAGATTGGGACACAGGCACAAACAGAAGGAAGACCATGTGAAGACACACAGGGAAAAGACAGCCATCTAGAAGCAAAGGAGGGAGGCCTCAGAAGAAACCAACCCTGCCAAACACCTTGATCTCAGGCTTCAAGCCTCCAGTACTGTGAGAAAATAAATTTATGTTGTTTAAGCCACACGGTCTGTGGTACTTTGCTATGGCAGCCCCCAGGAAGTAATGCAACATGGAATCATAAGACTTGTGGATTTTGTTTCATGTCCGTTAAATGCCCTGAGCACACTTAAAAGGTCAGGCAGAGGCACCAATAGAGGGGCTCCAAAAAGTCTCTAGGCTGTCTGACTTCTTTGACCCTTGCCCTGGTTTCTCTGACCCATCTTCTTTTCCATATATTTATTTCTGCTTGGTGAGGGTACTATGAATAGATCATTTGGTTTTAGAGTGTTTCCTCCAGTCACATCTTGAATTCCTGTACACATTTTCCTCTGCTTTTATGCTGTTGCTGTTATATCCTGCACCCCATGTCCCAGGAAGCAATCCTGGCCAGGTTTCTACTAATTTAGCTCTTCCTGAAAGAGGAAATCAGCTGGAAATCTCAAGAGCTGCACACAGGTTAGAGGGCCGGAGTTACTAACAGGGGAATCATCATATTGATTTTATTCTGATCCCTTACCTAAAAATTTAGCAAATACATCTTATTGGACAGCCTGCGGCTTCCTAGATTTAAGGCATCTGACTGTAATGTATCGACCAAATTTAATTAAGGGAAAGAAAAAAATTAGTAAATATATAGATTTGAAAGGTTTGAAATGATAATGGCACAGTCTCTTACTGACCCCTGACCCATCTTGAAATGGAAACTACCATCTGCTTCCTTTCTCTATTCCTTAGTGTCTTTCAATTTTGCACAAATGTCTTGTCCCTTTCTGACACTCTGGAATAGATAGATAGATAGATAGATAGATAGATAGATAGATAGATATTATAAATAATATGTAAACATATATATATGTATTTTTTTTATTTATTTTTTTTCCAGAAAAGAACATCACTGTAAGTGACAATTCCCATTGTCCCCCAGGAATCCTTTATGTGACAGTTTGGGGCCTACATTCAGTCTTCCCAGGCTGTCTGCTGATCAAATCATCTCTGATGATTGTCTCATGGCACCATCATGCTTCCACCATCTTGTACCTGCACCACTGCAGCCACTCAGGAGCCCTCAAGGGGCCTGGACTGTATAGTGTTCTATGGCAGAACAGGCACCTCAGTCCCATGCAAGTACAGTTAAAGAGCATCAGATCTGCGCTGCCCACATGGAAATGCTCAGCTTCTGGTACAATAGCTGTTTAATTGCTTCACATACAGCCCCCTCTCCTGTCACTGGACTCAGTTAAGATGCAGGGACCCAACTGAGTGACAGGTTCTGCTCTGTGCTCCATAGTGATGACTAAGGCTTTGTTTCTGGGTCAAGCTTGTCACGACTCCTTTTTCCCTTAGGGGAAGCTCTCTCCTAGCATATTCCTCAGTGTCTCATGCAAAGAGGTTTCTGGTAAGCTGTGAATATGCCCGGGAGAGCTGAATAGTCATTTCTAGGACAAGCCAGGGACTTCCTGCCTCCAGTAACTCTCTCCACGGCTTCCCTCAAATATGTTTATAGGGTGGGAGTTATAGACAAAAAGTAGAGAAGATACCATTGCTTCTTGAGGGAGAAGCTCAAATGCTGGCTTTATTTTCCCTGGATATTCTACTTTGCTCTTGTGCCTATCGTTCGGTTTGAGTTAGGACATTCAACTTTTGACTTATTATTATCACAGATGGTTCTAGTGCCCTTACTTGTGCAAACCAAAAAGTATGTGAGACAGGTCTCAATCAATTTAGAGGTCTATATTGCCAAAGTTACGGGCCATGGCCCATGGCACAGCCTCAGGAGGTCCTGAGAGCATGTGTCTAAGGTGGTTGAGTTATAGCATGGTTTCTTACATTTTAGGGAGACAGAAGTTACAGGCAAAGACATAAATCAATACATGGAAGGTACACATTGGTTCAGTCCAGAAGGGCAGGACATCTTGAAGGGAGGTAGGGGGCATCTTTCAGGTCATAGGTAGATTCAAAGATTTCCTGATTGGCGATTGGTCAAAAGAGTTAAGCTCTGTCTGAAGAGTTGAATTTGGAAAATAAAATAAAATAAAGACTTGAGTAATTTAGATAAGGGGGACTGTGGAAGCCTCTAGGTAGCAGGCTTCAGGGAAAATAGATGGGAAATATCTCTTATCAAACTCTAAAATATGTCAGACTCCCCTGAAAAGACCTAGCAAGGGAAGGATATTCTCTACAGAACAGAAATTTCTCCCATAAGAGATGGTTTTGCAGGGCCTTTTCAAAATATGTCAAAGAAATACATTTTGAGGGTAAATATTTTGCCTGCTATCTGTCATATGATGCTATACTAGAGTCAGATTGGAATTTGGTACCCTATTGTTACAAAGAGTTTGTTTTGTTAGTCTTAAGATCTCTGTTTTGATTCTAATGCTGGTCAGTCGTTCCTGAACTCCAAAGGGCAGAGGCCAGAATGAGGTATGTTTAGCTCTTCCTTCCTGTCATGATCTGAACCAGTTTTTCAGGTTTCTTTGGGGCCCTCTTGGTCAAGAGGGGGCCCGTTTAGTCTATCGAAGGGGCTTAGAATTTTATTTTAGATTTACACTTGTTTACCAGAGAGTGATGACAATACATTCAAAATCTGTCACCTAAGATCTTGTAGATTTCCTGTCAGCCTAGTCTTTGTTGGAAGATCAGTATTCTGTTCTGGCTGGTTCCTGATTTTACTCAGTGTACCTCCTCCCTTATCACGGGAGGAGTTTGAGATCTTTTTCAGTAACAATACTGAAAAGTTTCTTTCTGTGTGGAGTCCAGATGAAAGGTAAACACTCCTGGATGTTTTAGTTTGAAATATCTCATGTCTAATTTGATGTGGGAAAGGATTTTTTTAAATGACATATATGATGACATTATATTTAGGACTGGAGAGACAGTGATATGATTTGGCTGTGTCCCCACCCAAATCTCATCTTTAACTGTAGCTCCCATAATCCCCATGTGTCATGGGAGGGACCCAGAGGGAGGTAATTGAATCACGGGAGCGAGTTTTTCCCATGCTGTTCTCATGATAGTGAGTAAGTCTCATGAGATCTGATAGTTTTATAAAGGGCAGTTCCCCTACACATACTCTCTTGTCTGCTGCCATGTAAGATGTACCTTTGCTCCTCCTTGGCCTTCTGCCATGATTGTGAGCCACACCCAGCCATGTGGAACTGTGAGTTCATTAAAGCTCTTTTTCTTTGTAGATTACCTAATCTCAGGTATGTCTTTATTAACAGCATGAGAATGAACTTATGCAGTAAATTGGTACCAGTAGAATGGTGTGCTGCTATAAGGATACCCAAAAACGTGGAAGCAGCTTTGGAACTGTGTAAGGGCAAAGGTTGGAACAGTTTGGAGGGCTCAGAAGAAGACAGGAAGATGTGGGAAAGTTCACAACTTCCTAGAGACTTGGAGAGCTCAGAAGACAGGAAGATGTGGGAAAGTCTGGAATTCCTGGAGACTTGTTGAATGGCTTTGACCAAAATGCTGATAGTGATATGGACAATAAAGTCCAGGCTGAGGAAGTCCCAGATGAAGATGAGGAACCTGTTGGGACCTGCAGTAAAGATTACTCTTGCTATGCAAAGAGACTGGCATCATTTTCCTCTTGCCCCAGAGATCTGTGGAACTTTGAACTTGAGAGAGATGATTTAGGGTATCCAGCAGAAGAGATTTCTAAGCAGCAAAGTATTCAAGAGGAAGCAGAGCACAAAAGTTTGGAAAATTGGCAGTCTGATGAAGTGATAGAAAAGAAAACCCCATTTTCTGGGAAAAATTCAAGCAGGTGCAGAAATTTGCATAAGTAACAAGATGCAGAATGTTAATCACCAAGACAATGAGAGAAATGTCTTCAGGGCATGTCACAGACCTTTACAGCATCTCCTCTGCCATCATAGGTTCATAGGCCTAGGAGGAAAAAATGGTTACTTGGGCCAGGGCCTCCCTGCTATATGCAGCCTTAGGACTTGGTGCCCTGTGCCCCAGCCATTGCAACCATGGCTAAAAGGGGCCAACATACAGCTCAGGCCATTGCTTCAGATGGTGCAAGCCCTAAACGTTTGCAGCTTACACATGGTGCTGGGCCTGTGAGTGCACAGAAGTCAAGAATTGAGGTTTGGGAACTTCTGCCTGGATTTCAGATGGTGTATGCAAATGCCTGGATGTCCAGGCAGAGGTGTGCTACAGGGGCAAAGCCCTCACAGAGAACCTCTGCTAGGGAAGTGCAGAAGGGAAATGTGGGTTGGGAGCCCCCACACAGAGTCCTCATTGGGGCACTGCCTAGTGGAGCTGTGAGAAAAGGGCCACCATCCTCCAGACCCCAGGATGGCAGAGCCACTGACAGCTTGTACCATGGACATGGAAAAGTCACAGACACTCAACACCAACCCATGAAAGCAGCCAGGAATAGGGGCTATACCCTGGAAGGCCACAGGGGCAGGGCTGCCCAAGACCATGGGAACCCACCTCTTACATCAGCGTGACCTGGATGTGAGACATGAAGACAAAGGATATCATTTTGGGGCTTCGCGATTTGACTGCCCTGCAGGATTTGGGACTTGCAGGGGGCCTGTAGCTCCCTCATTTTGGTCAAATTCTCCCATTTGAAACAGGTATATTCCTGCATCCTCATTGTATCTAGGAAGTAACTAACTTGGTTTTGATTTTACAGGCCCATAGGTGGAAAAGTCTTGCCTTGTCTCAGATGAGACTTAGGACTGTGGACTTTTGAGTTAATGCTGAAATGAGTTAAGACTTTGGGGGACTGTTGAGAAGGCATGATTGGTTTTGAAATGTGAAGATATGAGGTTTGCGAGGGGCCAGGGTTGGAATTACATGGTATAGCTGTGTCCCCACCCAAATATCATCTTGAAATTTTAGCTCCTATAATCCTCACATATTGCGGAAGGGACCTGATGGGAGGTAATTGAATCATGGGTTTTTTCCATGCTATTTTTGTGATAGTGAATAAGTCTCATGAGATTTGATGGTTTTATAAATGGGAGTTACCCTGCATACACTTTCTTGCCTGTTGCCATGTAAGATGTACCTTTGCTCCTCCTTGTCTTCTGCCATGATTGTGAAGCCTCCCCAGCCATGTGGAACTGTGAATCAATTAAACCTCTTTTTCCTTATAAATTACCCAGTCTTAGGTATGTCTTTATTAGCAGTGTGATAACAGACTCATACAGATGGTAATGTTGTATAGGATTGTTCAAGCGTTTGTCATCACCGAATCCTTCAAATATGTAACTTGGGATCATCTGCTGACCAGAAATGACTTTGTTCAATAAAATATTCCTTGAGATAATGACATTTTCTATTTTTTACTGGTATGTAAATATGAAATGCTGCTGTTATTAAAACAAGAGTTTAGAGCTAAGGTGTAATGAAGGTTTTGTTTGTTTGTTGGCTAATGTTTTCATATGGAAAATGATATGTAAATATAGCTTTCATAAAGATTTAGCAAAAGTAGAAAGCAAGAGAGGTAGAAAAGAGTTGATTCCATGAATGTAAAACAATGGCTTTTGATTTTTCACTGTGCCATCATCCCATCCAGATGTGCATGTGACCTGGTGTTGGAGAATGCTCAGGAGACAGGCCCAGGAGCTGCTGCCCAAGGATTCTTTGGCAGAATCCCAATCTGGGATTCTTTGGAGGCTTTTTGTCTGCAGTGTACTAATAACCCTGAGTATTCAGCCCTTCCTGAGATCAAAGTTAAACATGAGAGCTAAAGGCAGAGCTAGAGAACATAGAGAAATGCAAATCCAGTAAAGTTCTGGGGAAAGAGGCTCACTTATGCACTCTGCAGAACATCTACCTCCAGCTTCAAAGTCTGCACCCAAGAAATACCATGAACAAGTCTTCACACATAAATGCAAATAACATACTGATGGCTGAAAACAATAAAATTAACAAGAAAAAATTTCTCACTAATTCAAACTGTCTACGTTCTATCTCTGTGGTTATTCTTCTAAGATCACCTCCATAACTTTATTTATTTATTTATGTATTTAAGAGATGGAGTTTCACTCTGTCACTGAGGCTGGAGTGCAGTGATGCAATCAGAGCTCACTGCATCCTTGAACTCTGGGCTCAAGGGATTCTTCTTCCTCAGCCTCTTCAGCTGCGACTACAGGCAAGCCATGATGCCCAGCCACCTACCTCACTTTTAAATTCTCCTTTTTCCATTTGAAATTCCTTTTTTTTTTTTTTTCAGACAGAGTCTCGCTCTGTCATCCAGGCTAGAGTGCAGTGGTGCAGTCTCAGCTCACTGCAACCTTCCCCTCCCATATTCAAGCAATTCTCCTGTTTCAGCCTCCCCAGTAGCTGGGACTACAGGAGTGTGCCACCACACCTGGCTAATTTTTGTACTTTTAGTAGAGATGGGATTTTGCCATGTTGGCCAGGCTGGTCTTGAACTCCTAACCTCAAATGGTCCACCTGCCTCTGCTTCCCAAAGTGCTGGGATTACAAGCATAAGCCACCATGCCCAGCTTCCATTTGCAATTATTGTCGCTAGAGCACTTTGAAAAGAAATCGTTGCATGAGAGTGTGTGTGTGTGTGTGTGCAATTTTCACAGATTCCTCAAAAAATAAATTGTGCAAGTACATTATATTTTTCAGTAGTCCATGTCAATGATGGTTTCATTTAAACTGAATATATTCTAAATTCTTGTTCACATAATCTCCCCTCCCATTTTATATGGGACAAGGATCACATCATTTCCAACTACCATGTCTTTCCATCACAGGCTGCTGTGCTATGGCTGATACTGCAGTTCCAGAGCAGGCTCCCTGCTGTGATTCTACTCATGAGATGTTTCCCAGCAGAGGAACTAGCCACAGTGAAAGAGGTGACCCCCATTTCCTGTTTCTGGGAAGGCTGCCGAACCAAGCTTTGAAGTGGATTGCCAGCCCAGTTCCAAGCTAGATGTCCAATCTACAAGCTAGATGTCAAAGGTCATACTGAATCTTTGATGCATGACAGAGGCTGATACTGGAAGCTTTGTAAAAGCAAATCTTCCTGGGTATCAAAGGAATTTAAGTCTGGTAATGTAGCAAAGTTTCCCAATATTCCAAACACTGGCGGCATGTTTCCAAAAACAGGTAGCACAATCTTCTTTTCACAACAAAAACTAAAGTTATAGTAGGATGTCAATGTATTTAAACAGCAGAGGCTGTAGAAGGCAGCATATAAGGGGGCAATAGTCTATTACCCATAACATTGAGAGGAGGCCTGGTACAATGGTTAAACAAGTCCTGGGTTTGAATCTGTGCTCGACTCTCTGCAAATTGCATAATCTCTCTGAGCTTTAAATATTATTTTGAGATGTCTATTCATGTAAAATACCTAGGATGCTGCTTGGCACATGGTAATGAAAGACCCTAATGGAGGATAATTGGTACATAACAAAGACTGTCAGGTTTATTTCACTTAAAATTAGGAGCAAAACTTTATGGTGAATGACAAAAACAAGCTGCTAGCTGATAAACAAATAAAACTGTAATTGGGGCTTTATATAAAAAGAAAATTCAGTCACAGTGACTCATACGTGTAATCCCAGCACTTTGGGAAGTTGAGGTGGAAAGATTGCTTTAGCCTAGGAGTTTGAGACCAGCCTGAACAATATATATATGTGTGTATATATGTAATATATTATGTGTATATACATATATGTACACACACAATATACACACACACGCACATATACATATATGTATAAATACATGTACATACATTTATTTACATATACATTTACATATTTGTATATGTATATTACTTTACTATAGATACATATATGTATATGTATACTGTATGTGTAAATATGTAATATATGTAATATATGTGTATTATTTTACTTTACATACACATATATGTAAATATATAAATAATATGTGTAAATATGTAATATATGTATATATAAAGTAAAATGATATACATATATAAATAAAATAAAGTAAAATAATGCAAATAAATTTATTTTATAGCTAACTGGGCTTAGATTATAATTGCTTACAAATTCCTGCTCCAGTCCTCTCTGTAGATGGCTCAACCCCAGGCACAGGGAGCAGACATAAGCAGCAAACTGCTAGTGGTTTGTCTCAGAAAATAGGAGGGAGAAAGATGGGGGAACAGCTGGTTGGTGGAGCAGTCAGAACACACACAACATTTATTGATTAAGTTTGCTGTCTTATATGGGCAAACCCCAAAACAACTACGATAGTAACATCAAAGGAAACTGATTATAGATTATCGTAAAAGGCATAATAATAATGAAATAGCTGAAGTATCGTGAGAATTACCAAAATATGACACAGAGACAAGATGTGAGCACATGCTGTTGAAAATACGGTGCCAAAAGATTGCTTGACACTGGGTTGCCACAAACCTTCAATTTGTAATAAATGCAACCTCTGCAAAGTACAGAAAAGCAAAGCACAATATACTGATGCATTCCTGTACTTATGGGTAATTGTATTTTCAGAAAATCTGTTTTTGAAAAGAAAATGTTTTAAGTGAAATATTTTGTAAGAATTACAGAGCCCATCAGTGGCTTCAGAATATCTTACTGCTGTAGTTTAAAAATAACTCCCCCTTCCTTTCAATTTGGTAAGTGTGTGACTTAAAAACTTGTCACTCAAAAAAATTAAGAATTGAGCTAAAAGTCTATTCTTCACTCAATAATGAGAATGGAGCACTTAAATATACTTTTCTTCCTGAATATTCCTTGACCCTGTATGTCAGGGATGTGCACGTATCTGTTATGCAATGTGTTTTGTGCTAGTGGCACATTAGCAGGAAGCAACCATACCTGCCACCAAGCAAGTCTCCTATTTCTGGTAGAAGTATGAGGTCTTGGAGAAGAAAATGTTGTGCCCTTCTATTCCAGAAACAAAAAACAAGGAAATGATGCAGAAGTCTCTCGGGGAGAGTATCTGACAAGTTTCCATTTTATTTCTTGGTATGTAAAGAAATATTCAGTGTCCCCTCTATATAAAATAAGAAAACCATGGTATATAATGATGTTTCCTATTTATATTGTGACCTTCAGAATGGTTTTATAAATGCTCTTTTATTGGGTCTTCACAAATCTCCTGCAAGAAGAAAATGTTAGGACTGGACTTACTCTTTTCATTTTTCAAACAAAGAAACTGAATTTGTGTACCCGTGATCAACAATAAGTGCTAAATCCAAAGTGAAACTTGAGTCTGGAAATTGCATGAGTTTTTTCCCAATTTATCTGTGGTGTACTAAAAAGATTAAAGGATTTAGAATCCAAACAACTGCATTTGAACCTTGGTTCTATCAAGAGCTCCCCATAAGACTGTTAGAAGGAAAAAAAATGCACAAGAAAGCACTTAACTCTAAATCACTGCAAATGGCAGTTATTAAGTTTTTCTATCATGCTCTTCAAAATATAACAGATAAATATTAACTACTTGAAGGCAAGAGCCATTTTATCTACTTCTTTTCTGTTCATCACAGAACCTAACACAGTGCTGAAGACATATGAGTGCTATTAATAAGAGATAAATAAATATATGCTGACTGAGAACAATTATGGGGTTACTAAGGTGCCAAAACATTTTAAAGAAAAATATGAATAAAACCTAAAGAAAGGGGAAAAGAAAATGAGACATTGAGAGTCGTGCAAGGTGAATTGCTAATGGAAAATGTCTCTGATCAGATGCATTTTGCTTTGCTCAGTTGCTCATGCATTGCTAGCAGTGGTTTCAAGTACCTTGGAGTCAGGCAACTGCCATCACAAAAATGGTTTTGCATGCCTCTGTAGTCCCAGTTACTAGGGAGGCTGAGGTGGGAGAATCACTTGAGCTGAGTCAAGTCTGCAGTGAGGTCGAGTCTGCAGTGGTTGAGTCTGCAGTGAGCTATGATCCTGCTACTGCCCTCCAGTCTAGGCAACAGAGTAAGACACTGTCTTGAAAAAAAAAAACAAAGAAAAGAAAAATAGTTTTGAAAAAAATAGACTATAGTATCCTGGAACAAAGTGTCAAGTGCAGTAGTTTCTTACATTTACTTCCAGAAAGACTCAGATGTCAGATATTAAATATACAAAGTGTTTAAGAACCTGGAAGACAGTTCTTAATCACAGAAGTGGAAGAAATAATATGTCACCTCAGACATGACAGAGCAGGAGCATCGCCATCTTGGACAAGCACCACCATTTTAAAGTTCCCCTTGATCAAAAAACCACCTAAATCCAAAGGGCATCAACCTAATGGTTAAGGTCAACATGACCATAAACCAAAAATGACATCTCCAACCAGAAACATTCCAACCGTAAGATAAACCCCTCCCAGACCAGAGACATACCAGCCCCGAGATAACCTCCCTTCTGGCCAGAGAGATGTCAGCCCCAAGATAACCTCCCCTCCTATCAGACATTCCAACCCTACAATAAATTTCTCCTCCACACAGAAACATTCCAAGTCTGTGATGAGCTCTCTCACCCTAAAACCCTTAACTACTCTTAGTCTGTGAGAGACAATGTACCTAACTGAAACTGGCCAGAAGCCCCTCAGGTTTATTCTCCAAAATAAACCTGTCTTTGACTGTTGAGCTGTTTTCTGTGTTTCTCTCTTTTTCTTTAACTTTTACAAGACAAGTATATATTGCATATTAATGTCAATATATGTGAGTCATTCATGGTGGCTGGTCATGATCTGCAGTACCTTCTCCGTGGATGTATTGGTATTGCAAGCGGGCAGTTCACAGTCTCTAGTGGGAACTATAATAGTTTTCACTGAATGGATTTAGTTGAACTTCATATTTTCTATGTTTTTCTGTGTACTTCACTCCAGAGGGGAGATCAGAAATTTCCTCGCTGTTGGTTTTTCCTGTTCCTAAGGAAACCTGAGGACCACAGATCAATCTTGAGAGCCAGATGGCAGTGATTTGAAGAAGGGATAGTGCTTGGCCACACACATACCCTGGGAGTCAGCATCCCTCCTACTTTTAGATTTGTTCTGCCTCTGCGTAGCCTGTGGTTTGGGTTAAGGACAGCAGTTTCTGCAATGAATTCTGACTCCCTAGGATAAAACACCATCTGGAAATTAGTCAGCTAGGATATGAAAGAGGATCTGGCTGCTTTTAGGAAAGAGCACACACCTCAGAGTTTCTAGCATTGGCCAATCACACACACTCACGAAAGAACCAAATTAGAATGGATGGAGGGAAATCTGGGTTTGCATTGGTTGATTTTTGGGCCCCCCATCTCCACAGACTGGACTCCACAGCCTGCCATTCCCCAGTACACTCATCTCCAACCTCCACTTGTTCCCTTCCTTGGCATCTGCACTTTTCACTTTGCTAATTTCTAACCATGTATAATACCCTCATTATGGCATTCCTATTCCCATTCTTGAACTGCCAATTACAGTAGGAGAAAAAATTTGAGCCCCAGTGATTGAGCTTACTCCAGTTACCACCCATCACACTTTCTTCATGGGCACCCACATTGTTTTTACTCTTCCCTTGTTACAAACTCCTCTTTGCCAGGAGACCCTGGTCCTGGCCACATCTGTGCACATATACACACTCTCTCAATGTGTACCTACTTACCATACTGAATGGCACTATGCTGCACTGGCCTGCCTTCACTTTATGTTCATCTCCCCAATTCAAAGTTTTCCCATATATTTACTCTCTAGATCTTATGTATGTTTCACTGAAGATGAATACTACCTTTCCAGCGCCCATGTGTTCATGAGTTTGCCCCATTTGCCTTCCCCTGGATTCGCTCCATTGCTTCTTCCTCTTCTGCCTTTCTCTTTATCCAGTCACTTATTCATTCACCAATCAGAACTTCTATCCTGTATTAAAGCACCAAGGACACAAAAATGAATAAATGATGGGCTCTACCTTTGAGGAGACACACAAACAAAAGTAAAATTCTAATTCAATGGGATTAGAGCTGTTTGAAAGGTACCAGAGAAGAAAGTAAGAAAGTTCACGTGCCTCATGTGTTGTTCTAAAAAACTTGAAAAAGTAGTAGCACAGGGTATAATATGTGTGCTTAATATACACTATGTTTTTCAAAGATAGATCGGTGCTTGATCTGCAGTTGCTTCTCTTCTAGACTCCTTTCTCTTGCTGATATCTACAAACCCCATAAAAAAGCCTTTGCGATGTTGCTACCTCTCACTTTGTTGCTACCTCTCACCATTTTTTCTTTTTCTTTTCTGAGACAGAGTCTCCCTCTGTTGCCCAGGCTGGAGTGCAGTGGCACAATCTTGGCTCACTGCAACCTCCGCATCCTCGGTTCAAACCATTCTTCCTGCCTCAGTCTCCCAAGTAGCTGGGATTACAGGTGCGTGCCACCACACCCAGCTAATTTTTGTATTTTTTAGTAGAGACAGGGTTTCCCCATGTTGGGCAGGCTGGTATTGAACTCCTTGCCTCAGGTAATCCACCCACCTAGGCCTTCCAAAGTGCTGGGATTACAAGCGTGAGCCACCACACCTGGCCTCACTTCTTTCCTTTATCATCAGACTGTTTGAAAGTCTTCCTTGGCTAATCTTTCTCCTTGATCACTCATTTGTTATAAAAATATGTGTGACCTTGAGTGAAATAGGAATCATCTCAGTATACGTATATAGATACACCTATATATACCTCTCTCTATATATATATATACATATATATATACACACACACACAATGAAATTCATTTTATAAATAAAATCTTCTGGATTGCCTATATTTCTGTGTATGTATGTATGTATAATTTTAGAACTATTTAGTGAGAACAGTGAGAAAACATTCCTGTTCTTGTATTCTGAGGCTTTTCGGGACCTGCATTTCAGAAGCACTTTAATCAAATTTGGTCCTTTTAGGATCTGTGTGATCAAGGAAGGATCATTTTTAGAGTTGTCAGACTCTCCAGAGTCACCATAAACCAAAGCCAATCCCTTGGTGGGGGTGATAAGAGTTTGTATCTGAATTTCCAGGACTGTCCTGGAATTGGATTTCCCTCTATGAGCCAGAGTCAGGTAACATTTGCTTAGGCACTTCTCCAGGTGAGTATAATGAACCATGGAAATAATCTTCCATATCGCATTCATCAAAAGCAATACTATCTCTTTTTAATTTGAAGACATTTATTTATTTATTTATTTATTTATTTATTTATTTATTTATTCATTCATTCATTCATTTATTTATTTTGCGACAGAGTCTCTCTGTTGCCCAGGCTGCAGTGCAGTGGTGTGATCTTGGCTCACTGCAACCTTTGCTTCCTAGGTTCAAGTGATTCTCCTGCCTCAGTCTCCTGAGTAGCTGGGATACACTCATGTACCACCATGCCTGGCTAATTTTTTTTTTTATTTTTAGTAGAGATGGGGTTTCACCATGTTGGCCAGGTTGGTCTCAAACTCCTGACCTCAGATGATCCGCACGCCTTGGCCGCCCAAAGTGCTAGGATTACAGGCGTGAGCTACTGCACCTGACCTAATTCAAAGACTTTTAAATTAGGCTCCATTCTTGATATTGTGTAATACCTAATTCACAATATTTTTTATAACAAACTATAATGGCTAATGTGCTTTCCCTACCCTACAGATAGAGTATGATCTTGCTAGTTTATTTGGTTTTAAACTTTTATTTAGAAGTCATGTTGAATGTATGAATCACAGTCACCACTTGAACTTCTACCACATCAACTAAGAAATGTTTTGAAATGGGTAAGGTACATGAAGAAAATTTTATTAGAGATGTCTGGTTGTATTAGATCATTCTAAAGCTTATTTCCATACTCTTTCTTATATTTTTGTATTTATTCATGTTTCTAATTTAGTCTCATTTCTGAATTCTTTAACATATGACTATTCCATTCTTCCAAATTATTTTATTAACAGAATTGTTGGATTACCAAATGGTTGTCAATATTTAAGTTCTGTTACTATTAATTGATCAGATAATAAACAAATGACTGGGGTGATAATTTCTGGTCATTTCATTTCTTCCTGGCTAGCAAATCTCAAAATACTGGCTTTGAAGGTATTTTTTAAAATCACACTATTAGAATGTCAAATATTACTAAAGTCTTCACTTTTTTCTTTGTCTTTTTTTCATTCAGTCTTTGTAGAGACGGACAAAAATTACCAATGTGATTGTATTGCAAGTCATCAGGGCGAGGTGTTTGGAAAAGTTTTCAATTAGCAATAATCATGCCTCCCATTCCCCCAGGGTCCGCTGTCTGCTGTCAATACAATCATTTTATGTTTTATTTTTAGAGACAGGGTCTCACTCTTTCACCCAGGCTAGAGCGCAGTGGCACTACCATAGCTATCACAGCTCACTGTAACCTCAAACTCCAACTACCCACAATCCAATAACTTTTACCAGTGATAATAGCTTCTTCTTTTAACACCCTTCCCAACTGCCTTCATCCCCTAGGTATGGAACAATCCAGAATTTAGAGCCAGGGGATCTAGGTTTGAATCTTCTAGTTCATGAATAAGACAGACATCAGTTTCCTTATGTCTAACATGGGGATAATAATATTGACCTCAAAGAGACGTTGTAAGGATTAAACATACATGAAAAGAATAATACAAATGCTATGAATAATTAATAATTAATCTGCATTCTCTGGAGGGCCTTTAATGACTCACATGTTGCAGAGAATTTTCGGGTTCAGTGATAAGTAAACGGGAAGATATTTTTGGATATCTACAAAGTTTCCTACCTTTTCATGCAGAAGCAACCCTGTGCATTGAAAGACAACTGGCCGGGCGCGGTGGCTCATGCCTGTAAATCCCAGCACTTTGGGAGGCCGAGATGGGCGGATTACGAGGTCAGGAGATCAAGGCCATCCTGAATAACACAGTGAAACCCCTTCTCTACTAAAAACACAAAAAATTAGCCAGGCATGGTGGCACATACCCATAGTCCCAGCTACTCAGGAGGCTGAGGTAGGAGAATCGCTTGAACCCGGGAGGCAGAGATTGCAGTGAGCCAAGATCACGCCACTACACTCCAGCCTGGGCAACAGAGTGAGACTCCGTTAAAAAAAAAAAAAAAAAGACAACCAACGCCACATCCTTAGGATGGCTACTATAAAAACAAGCAAACAAAATGTAAATCAAAAAATAACACGTGTTGGTGAGAATGTAGAGCAACTGGAACACTTGTGCACTATTGGTGGGAATGTAAAGTGATGCAGCCACTATGGAAAATATTATGGTGGTTCCTCAGAATATTAAAATAGAATTACCATTTGCTCCAGCAATTCCACTCCTGGGAATATATCAAAAACGACTGAAAACAGGGACTCGAAGAGATATTGGTACACCCAGGCTCACAGCAGCATTGATCACAATAGCCGAACGGCGAAAGAAAGCAACCCGTGTGTCCACTGACAAATGAATACATACACAAAATGTGAGTCTGTATTTGAATGCATACCTAAAATGGAATATTATTCAGCCTTAAAAAGGAGGGAAATTCTGACAAATGCTACAACACTGATGAACCTTGAGGATATTATGTTAAATGAAATAAGCCAGTCCAAAAAATATATATATACAGTGTGATTCCACTAATATAAGGTTAGAGCAGTCAAATTCATAGAGCCAGAATGTAGAATGGTGGTTGCCAGGGGCTTGAGGGTAGAATGGAATGGGAGTTAGTGTTTAATGAGTACAGAGTTTCAGTTTTGCAAAAGAGTTCTGTGGATGGATGGCGGTGATGGTAGCGCAATATGAATGCACTTAATAACACTAAACTGTAAACTTACAAATAGTTGAGATGGTAAATTTTATGTTATACGTATTTTACCACATCTTTAAAAGACAATCAACCAATCTGGCACATCAATTTACTCCATTTCTTATCTGTCTGTAAACAAAGTATCTAAACACCAAAGTCATGTGAATAGAATGTATTATTTCAGGCAACTTTTATAATAAGGCAAGTCTTCTATACATCCCATGCTCTATAAAGTATAACTGCACAAAAATTGCTTCTCACTGCTTGGTTCCACCTCTTATAAACAGTGCTACCTTGAGTTAGTTACTTAACCCCTCTTAGCCTTACTCCAGTCATCTGTAAAATGGAAATGCAAATTTTTTTCTAGTAGGCTTTTTTGTTTTTGTTTAAGACTGGGTCTCGCTGTGTTGTCCAGGTTGGAGTGTAGTGGCACAATCCTTAGCTCACTGCAGCCTCAAATTCCTGGGCTCAATTGATCCTCCTGCCTCAGCCTCCTAACGAGCTGGGACTATAGGTGTGTGCCACCACACCCTACTAAATTTTGTTTGTTTGTTTCTGTAAAGATAGGACCTATGTTCTCTATGTTGCCAAGGCTGGTCTCAAACTCCTGACCTCAAATGATTTTCCTATCTCAGCCTCCCAAAGTGCTGGCATTACAGGTATGAATGAACCACTGCACCCAGCCTCCAGTAGGGTTCTTGTGAGGATTAAGTTAAATGATGTATGCAAAGGGCCTAGTAGACATATGGTACAGGGTTAGTGTTCAATATGCTTCTTTTTTCAGATAAACTGATTGAAATGACAATTAATTGTATCTTGGCTGTCACAATAAAAAAAATTTCAGAAGGGCAAATGCATATGGAAGGGACGAGGGTAGTTCCACTCTTTTTCTTGAAGATGATGAGGACATGGCAACCTTGCAGCATATAGATGTACATTTCAGCCTCAGCTTCTCTTTGGCACCACAGGAGGCAATCATCCTCAATGTTTATCCTCCCATATCACCCATCCAATCTGGACTCTGCCTAGTACCAACAATGGCAAAAGCCCGTGTAACAAGAAGCTAAAATTATTTGCTATGATTTGCTTTGCCTGAAAGATGTCCCTGCATTTGTTTATAAGCATCATAGACCAAATGCTCAAAGGTGTAAATTCCTGGTGGGTTTGGCTGAAAAAGAAATGAGTTGGTGACTCTGAAAACATTTGCTAACTTCTTTACAAAGGTGTATTTTGTTCTTTTTTTTTTTTTACACTTACTTAAGTTTTCCTGCTTTTCAAAGCTATCTTGTACAGAATCTAGTGCCCCCATTACACTAATTGGCAATGTAAATATTTTAACAAACTCTGTGGGATTACTTTACCTCAGCTTTAGGTGAATGTATAATTTAATGCCACCAAGATAACTTGCATCATCGCATCACTGGATGCTTCAGCATCAAATGAATTCATTACATGGCAAAGACTTTTGCAAAATTTTGAAATCAGAAGTTAGTTTGCAATGGGGAAGACAAAGCTATGCCTTCGTTTCAGCCCCATGAACCCTCAAAAAGAAGGCAAATTGGGAGTTTTATTGCTATTTGCTTAAATCAAAGGGAACAAAATTCTTCCACGAAGGCACATGTTCAGAACTCTTGACCTATTAATTAACTATTGCAATCATAGGGAAGGCTAATTGTACTGCTAACCACAAGTTCACTCTGAACCATGCTGCTCTAAAAATTCTATTTCATGGTCATTAAATGACCTTTATGTAATTCCTTGATATCCTTCCTTTGGTGTTGAAGGAAGTTTGCTTTGGAGTGAGATATGCAGTAATTATTTTCTCCACTGGTTTTTTCCCTCCTTTTCTCCTCTTCTTCCTCCTCCTGCCCCCAATGTGCAGTATTATGGAAGTTTTTGTCAAAGAAGGACTTTTTAGCAGTAATGAATTGACAAGGGAAAATGCAATTATTTTGTCAAATAGATTTTTTTCAGTTATTATATGATCCACCTTTAGTTGCTCCTATGATTCCTCATTGGAAGCGATGGATCAGGTTTGAAATCTGGGGCTGTTCTTCAGGGGTACCAGCCTGCCTTTCAGTGTTGATGAGATCAGTCATAGGAAATGTGATAGAGCTGGCTCAACCCAAGTTCCTCAGTGACAATGTTCTGTCCTTGTCTGGTAGAACTTGAGTCTGTGGCACTCCCCAGTGACAGAACCAGACCCCTAGGTGTATTCCTGTTGAAAAGGAGCCAGGCAGTTGCTGTGTGTAGCTATTTTGCTACATTTAATCATCTGCGTCAGGAAGACAAGGATTCATTTATATAATTCAGAATCTTCATTCAAGGAAAGAACATGGTTAACAAAAAACAGTAGGTTCTCAGAAGCCATACTTGCAATTTTATTTGTATTCCTGCAGAAACTTAATACCAGGTAATTAAAGTTAAAATATATATATTTTTTAAGTGGTATTGCTGGGGAAAATTTCTCCATCAGTCTTAATTTTGGCTGTCTCTGTTGGAAGAAGCCCATAGTTTTAGTATGAGGATATTCATGAAAGGGAATAACAGCTCAAAGTAGCAGCTACTATTTATAGAGTCAATGAAGTGCCAAGCCCTTAAATGTGATATTGTTTACCGTGCTTAACTTTTCTGAACTTTGTTCGTCACATCTCGTTGAAGGGATTAATAATATCTACCTTGCTGAAAAAATGAGAAACATCAAGGTTCCAAGAAATTAAAAGAATTATGCAAAATTCATGCACCTAGTGATTTTATGCTGGTGCAAAAGTAATTGTGGTTTTTGCCATTACTTTGAATACATTTAATAGAATGAATTGTGGTGATGACAAAGGCCACTCTCTTTCCATAGGTTATTAATTTTCTTGATTGAAATAGTTGGTATATTGGAAACACAAGGGAAAGAGTTTTGTAATAATAGTCCTGAAATCCTTCTGTGAGAAAATGATGGTAATTATAATAATGATGACACAACAGTAATAATTATAGCTAATATATAATAATTATGTATTATATGCCATGTAATGTCCTGAGCCCTTATAATGTTAATTTTATTTACTCCTCAAAATAATTCTGTGATGTAGACAGTATTAGTACTCACCATTTTCTAGAGAACTAAATCAAGGTGCAGAAACATTAAATGTTGTACTCATTGTAACATAGCTAGTAAGTAGTACAACTGAGAGGTAAACTGAAAATAAATGTAATTAAATGTGTATAGTAAAATTTTTTAAAACTGCTATCTTAAAATAAGAGTTGAGTTTTGTGGTGGTTAGTTTCATGTGCCAATTTGACTGGGCTAAACGGATACCCAGGTAGCTGGTAAAACATTATTCCTGGGTGTGTTTGTGAGAATGTCTCTGGAAGAAATGAACTTTAGAATCAGTAGACTGAATAAAGAGACTGCCCTCACCAATGTGAGTGGGCACTATCCAGTCTATTGAAGGTCTACAAAGAACAAAGAGACAGAGGAAAGGTGAATGATCTCTCTCATGTTGATCTGAGACATGCATGTTCTCTTGCCCTGGGACATCAGACATCATAGCTCTTGGTTCTTGGGTCTCAGAAGTCAGGACTCACACCATGGGCTCTCCTGGTTCTCAGGCCTTTGGGCTTAGACTGAAACTATACCACCACTTCTCCACAGCAGATGGGGAGACTTCTCAGCCTCCAAAATTGCATGATCTAATTCCTTATAACAAATCTCTTTTTATATATCTACATATATTCTGTTGGTTCTGTTTCTCTGGAGAATCCTGACTAATACACATTTCATAGGTGAAAAAGAAACAAAACTAAATAAACTCTATTGAAGTGTAATGACATAAAAGGAACTGCGCAACTACACTCGTTGGCTTTTGTAGCGTAGAGAGTAGTTCTGAAGTACTCTCATACATTTGCAGCACTTTTGTAACTAAAGTAGTTTCATTCGATTTACCCTCTTTTTCAAACTGATTCCCCGCCATACTTACCTCCTAGGGGTTTTCCACACTGGTAACATCCTGAATGTTTGTTTGCCTGGTTTTGCCTGAATATGTTCAGGATCTCCTAGAGGTTATCTGTAATATCACACTGTCAATAGGAGACAATAACCCGGTGCATTTTGGCCTGAAAATTCCTCACACGCTAGCATCTGATCATTCAAAGTTAATGGATGCTTCGTTGGTTCTGTACATACAAAAGTCATGTATAAGGTTTATAAAATACCTGGTAACTAATGGAAAACAAGAATTTTGCTCTGCATTTTCAAGTCACTTCCCTCCAAAGTTGTTTTTACCTCTGTCCTCTTTCCAACTGTACCATACTGTGAATATATCTACCTAGGAACACCCAAATCACTACTTAATTAAATTCGCAATTCAATCACTGAATGGTGACATTCTACATGATGCTGATAAATTAAGAATATCCTCAAGGTTACTCTTGCATCAGAGCAGAAACCAGGGGTTGACTGATGTTCTCTCTTCCTTCTCAAGCAACTACAGGAAAAACGGCTCTGCTACAGAGCGAATTCCCAAATGACTTCTGGAACCCTTCAGACTGGGAGGGAGTCATTCTAGTCAGCCACCAGAGGAAATAAAACTGTTTGGCTTCTCTTCTCCACCAACATCATGTCTACGTGTATATGAATGAAAACTGGTTAAAATGAACATCAAAGAGAGACTTTGATTTGTGGAACTCAAGAAGTAAACACTAGGAATCACAGTTTAGGAACAGAGGTAGTCTTCAGAGCAAATGTCATCAACAGGCTGAGGGTGTCACAAAGGGATGAAGTGGAGAGGGGGCCATCAAGGGGAACAATGTTAATTATGTTATACAAGCTCAGAATCCCCATGAGGGAGCTTCCAGCTCTTAATTCCTTCCTTCTACTCCTCTTCCACTTATTACAAGCGCTTGCAACATTTTAAATTCCTAAATTCTTGAGACAGCTCTGGTCAGAAGGTAAACTCTCACACCAGTCATACTTCCACTGGCTGGAGCAAAGAGGGAGTAAGGAAGGGATCCCTGGAGATCAGGGTGCTTCAGAGGAGACATTCCTCCTCCATGACACTCTGCCCCTCCCTCCGTGGTTTCAAAGGAGCCTCTGTGCTCCACAGGCTCCATCCCCCAGCCTCGCCCCACACTCACATTCCTCTACGGCCCAACTGTCACCTTCTTGGTGGACCCTGCCCTCCCATCCTGCTGAAAATTGCAGTCTCCACCCTTTCACACACTATTTATCCCCTTTCCCTGCTCTATTTATTTTCACATTTATCAACATCTAAAATACAGTATATTTGCCAGGTGTGGTGGCTCACGCCTGCAATCCCAGCACTTTGAAAGGCCAAGGAAGGAGGATCACTTGAGGTCAGGAGTTAGAGACCAGCCTGGCCAACATGGTGAAACCCCATCTCTACTAAAAATACAAAAAAAAAAAAATTAGCTGAGCGTGGTGGCGTGCACCTGTAGTCCCAGCTACTCGGGAGGCTGAGGCAGGAGAATCACTTAAACCCAGGAGGTGGAGGTTGTAGTGAGCCGAGATTGTGCCACTGCACTCCAACCTGGGTGACAGAGCAAGACTCCGTCACAAAAAATAAATTAATTAATTTAATTAAAATAAAATGCAGTATATTTTACTTATTTGCTGATTTATTTTGTCTCCATGACTAGAACACAATTTGCCTAAAGGCAGAGATTTTTTACAATTTCTTGGGTTGTCATATTCCCTACACTTAGAACACCTGGCATACAAGAAGCTCTTGAGTCATATTTTTGAACGAATGAAATAAGAAATAACTTATTTTCTTAATTTCTTTTCTAGGTGCTGATCCTTTCCAAGCAAGATTCTACACCATTGGTATAAGGATGTCTTTGTTCCCTGCAGAAAGTGAGTTGTGGTCCATGAGTATAAGCTTAACAATAGAGACTGTAGCGAATTGTATCTCTTTGTAGGACCATCACAGGTACCTTCCCAACTGAGTTTCCAGTAGCCCAAGTCCAACTACCCTGATATTGATCAGAATGTGAGTGGAATGTCTGGGCAAGAGCATGTGCACAAAGAAAAACCAGGGCTCTCTTTGAGATCTTGGCTGTGCCACGACCTTGACATATGACATCAGGCAGGTGAATTAACCCCAAATGTCCTACTCCATAAAACAGGGAGTCGGAGTAAATGATGTTCAAATAACCTTTCATTCCCATGATTCCCCTAGCCTCCAATCCAATATACTCCACAAAGGAAAATGGAGGAGTATAAACATAGACTACCAGTACTGCTGTGATACAGAGGGCTTAAAAACAAACGAAAATAAGAAAAACTTACAGTAATATGAAATTTTTAAAAAACCATGCTAGCTGTAAATATTTTGAAGAAAATATATCAAATACCTTCCTTTACTTCTTTTTATCTTTATTTTTAAAATTTTTTATTGTAGAGATGAGGTCTTGCTATGTCGCCCAGGCTGGTCTCAAACTCCTGGCCTCAAGGGATCTTCCTGCTCTGGCCTTCCAAAGGTGGCCCTGCAGCCTGCTGGCCTGAGCCATGGCACACATCCACTTTACTTTTTAAGGAGGTTTTTTTTTTTAATTCAGATGGGGTCTCACTCTGTCACCAAGACTGGAGTGCAGTTGCGTGATCTTGGCTCACTGCAACCTTCATCTCCCAGGCTCAAGCCATCCTCCCAACTCAGCCTCCTGAGTAGCTGGGACTACGGGCATGCACCACCGTGCCTGGATAAATTTTTGTATTTTTTGCTAGAGATGGGGTTTTGCCATGTTGCCCAGGCTGGTCTCGAACTTCTGAGCTCAAGTAATCTGCCTGTCTCAGCCTCCCAAATTGCTGGGATTATCAGCTTGAGACGCAACTCCTGGCCTTAAAGAGGCTTTACACCCTACTTTGTTTTCTCAATACTTGTCCATTCTCTCTATCCCCAAAATGTGTGGATTATAAACTCATCTTATTTATGGTCTTCATTAAGTTTTCTTGGAAAACACACCTTTCAGAATGAAACTACTTTTAATCTGCAGCTTTATTTCCAGTGAAGAATCCAAACCAAATATTTACATTCTAATAACAATTATTTGAAATGTTATTGTGTCAGTCATGAGATTCAATGGAAATATCTGATAATAAACGAGTTTAGGTCCAGGTAAGAAATAAATAGCAAAAAAAAAAAAAAAAAAAAAAAATTAACTATACAGCAAATGAGACCTATTCTTCCATTCTATTCATTTTAGCACTGCCTGAAATGTACAGATCAGTAGGAAAATAAAGTCTATGCAGTAGGTGATGTATGAAACAGTTGGCATGCACTTTACAAAAGTGCACATTTCAGTTAAATTATATGTGAAATTATACACTTCCTCCCTCCCACACAGTAACATAATGGCAAAACAATGACAAAAGTTCAAAATTAATAGAGAAACATCAAGTAGAGGCCACCGATAAGATCTTAAAATGTGGAATATTTTACTAACAACTATGTGAGTCAAATCTTGAACTCCTGCCTGAATAGATATAAGATGATCATTTTGATGTACTTGAATGAGTAGTATGGATATGTGGATATTTCAAGGTCCTCATAGCTGCAAAACTGACAATGAAGGCACAACCAGCCAAAAGTGCCCAAAATAATAATCAAGAAAATATCAGAGCCATGTGTTCTAAAAAGTTAATAATGTAGATGATCAGATGATTTAGATAAGTTTAGTAGTGAAAGAATGTGTAAGTTTTAACTGAATGTCACTTATATTGGTAATCTTCCATCTTAGAGTATCAGCACATACAGAAAGCAATTTTCCAAACATTTTATAGTTATATATGGCAAAGACGGGTTTCAAATTCAATGCCTAGAACAGTCGCAGCACCTAGAAGCACCCAGTAAATATTAATTGAGTAATGAATAAGAAATGGAGGGATGGATTCCTTAAAAGTGGTCTACTATATCCATCATGCTAACTCTGGCAAATGCATTTTCCTATGAAAAGAACAGTCAAGTATATCACAACTAAGATGATAGTGGTTCAGTAAGCATAAAAGGGAGTGGGAATTCAGTGTGGATACAGAGAAGAAAGAAAGGTCCTAAGAAAGTCCCTAGGACACAGGAAGGCTGAAGCCCATTCTTGGCCCATCACTGGGAAGCGAGTTCAAGGGTGTTTAGAACATTTGAAGCATCATGTTTTCATCCTTGACAGCTCTGTGAGAATCAAACTCTAATTTGAGCATTTACACAGGTGGTAACTTTTGGAATTTATTGTGATAAAGAGGTGATTACTAAGATAGTGGCCTTTGAGAAATCATTGATTCCTCACTTCAGCTTCCTTATTAGTAAATAGAGACACCCACCTTACAGGTATTTCCATGAAAGAGGGACATTGTGCATACACAATTAAATAATGCACTAAAAGAAAGTTTGCACTTTTAAAAGAGAGAACTTTTAGACCTACAGGCGATTTACTTTGTTTTCTTGCCTGAGAGGGTCACCACCCAGGCGTAATTATAAATGCATGGAGTCTTCCTACAAGGGGTGTGAGTAATACATGCAATGATTTGACTTATTATAAAGTAGAGAGGGCAAAGCAGTAGAAAAATCAGGAAACATCTGGAATACTCTAGGATGGTGAAGGGCTAAATTAAGGCAATATCAGCAGAATAGACAGATAAGGCTAAATTTGAGAACTAATTTGATTGGGCTGCAATTCATGCACAAATATCACAAGGTAGGGTTTCTGAAGCTCAGAAAGCAGGAATGAGCAATCTTTCTTCCATTAATTGGTCTTCCAGATTACTGGGTCACTTGTGCTAGGCTCACTGATGAGATGCCATTAGCCTACAAGGTGGAAGTTTGCTCCTGGCAAGTGCATTCATTTCTCTCTCTCTCTCTCTCTCTCTCTCTCTCTCTCTCTCTCTCTCTCTCTGTTTGTCTCTGTCTCTCTCTCTCTCTCTTTTTTTTTTTTTTTTTTTTTTTTTTGAGATGGAGTCTCGCTTTGTCTCCGCTCACTGAGATTGCTCCACCTCCCCAGCCTCCTGAGTAGCTGGGATTACAGGCATGAGCCACCTTGCTTGGCCCAGTTCTGCTTTCTCCGAGGCTTTTTGCCAAGAACTAGATGGGTGGGTTAAAACTGGAATGAGGCTGGACTGTGGCATGCACCTGTAGTCCCAGCTACTCAGGAGATTGAGATGGGAGGATCTCTTGCACCCAGGAGTTTGAGACCAGCCTGAGCAGCATAAGGAAGAAAAAAGTTGATATTGCCAGGTGTAAGATGAACAGGACACCATGCTTCTTCCAAGGGCAGGCTATGCTGTGAAATGTCAACAACAGTCCCCTTTTTTGAGTGACTACTTCTTTCTAACTCATTGGAAAATCTTGCTTCCTATGCTCATAGACTACCAGAAAATTTGATTTTTGAAATTATGTCACTAAGAATGAAATCTCCCAAAATTGCTTGTAGGATCTAACTCACTTTGACAACAGAGATATGGCCCCGATTTACAACTCAAGTACAGAGCTTCAGATAAGGAGTTCCCTAAGACAGCATTCCACATTTATCCAAGGAAACAGAACCCTTGGTCACAGCCCAAACCTCATGTTGATCCCTTACTCCCAGCTCTGCTTTGCTTTGAGCCTATCAAAACTCCACTTCATGGTTCCTCTAGTGTGTAGTTATCTCCACTGTAACACTGGGTCAGTGAACTTGACTTTGTGGGACTGTAGGTTTTGTCCTTGATGGTCTTAGGTTGGTTGGATTGGACACACTATTCTATTCCGTGTTAATGTCATTCTTTTCATTATTATAGCATAATTACATGTTTCTTTTTCCATTGTCTTATCTATCAAAAGGTTCTTGGGGCCGGAGGCAGTGGCTCACGCAGGTAATCCCAGCACTTTGGGAGGCCAAGGTGGGTGGATCCCAAGATCAGGAGATGGAGACCATCTTGCCCAACATGGTAAAACCCTGTCTCTACTAAAAATACAAAAATTAGAAGGCCATGGTGTTGGGCGCCTGTAGTCCCAGCTACTCGGGAGGCTGAGGCAGGAGAATTAATTGAACCTGGGCCCATGCTACTGCACTCCAGACTGGCAACAGAGTGAGACTCCATCTCAAAGAAAAAAAAAAAAAAGGTTTTCAATGTTTTGGTCTTAAAACCCTCCTTTATTTACACTCTCAAAAAGTTTTGAGGACTCCAAAGAACTTTTATGTTATAGCAATTAAAACTGAGAAATTTCAAAAATATATTTCACTAGTAAGCTCATTACATGTTAACATGAATAGCATATTTTTAAATGAAAAATACCTGTATTTTCCAAAAACCAAAAAAGTTTAATGGTAAGAGTGGCATTATTTTATATTCTTGCACATTTCTTTAATGTCTGGCATAATAGAAGACGTTATCAGTTTCTGCATTCAATCTGTGTGATATCACATATAATAGAGCCACTAGAAAACTTCATCATAAATTCATTTTAAAAATGGTAGATAAAAAGGAGTGGAAAAAAGTCTTATTGCTATTATTAAAGCAATTTTGATCCTGTGAACCTCCTGAAATGGTTTCAGAGACCGCCCCCGACCCCCAACAAATTTCCCCTAGACCACACTCTGAGAGCCACTGGACTTAGCTCTTCTAGCTTCTGTAGTTTTCATATGAATTCTAGAATATATTTGTCTCTTAATTTGGGAGGTAGTAATTATGTGTTTAACATCTTGTCTTCTCACTTAGGATTCCTGTGTCTTTCCAATTATAAGTAGTCTCTCAAGAATCCTGCATTTTAAAAATTTTCCCACTTTTCTCCTATATTTCTCATTTTTTATCATTCTTAGTTATTTCGTGTTCTTTCATGTTTCTGTTGTGAACGGGATCTATTTTTCTATTGTATTTTAATTGGGTATTGTTTATCTCTGTTGTGATTGTGACTTTATTGTGTATGTAAGCACTCAGTTGCTCTGTTTAATTCTTAAAATCTCCCAGGTATGTCCAAATGGCCCTAATTATGTTGAATAATATATGTGCTGTGATCCGTTTTCTGATGAAATAACTTCTTGAAAATTTGAAGCTGTTCATATATGTTAGGCTATTGATTCAATATCATCCCTATTAAAAATCCACTGTTCAATTTCTAAATTTCTTTTTTGAGATGGAGTCTCGCTCTGTCGCCCAGACTAGAGTGCAGTGGTGTAATCTCGGCTCACTGCAAGCTCTGCCTCCCGGGTTCACGCCATTCTCCTGCCTCAGCCTGCCAAGTAGCTGGGACTACAGGGGCCTGCCACCATGCCCAGCGAATTTTTTGTATTTTTTAGTAGAGACGGGGTTTTACTGTGTTAGCCAGGATGGTCTCGATCTCTTGACCTCGTGATCCGCCCGCCTCCGCCTCCCAAAGTGCTGGGATTACAGGCGTGAGCCACCGCGCCCCGCCCAACTTCTAAATTTTAAAGCTACTTTAAGAGGAAGGGTCTTGAATATACTGAATGACCTTTTGAAATAGATTTTTTAAATCACATTTTTTTCTTAAGATACGCATTGATTAGGATTAGATGACCTCTTTTTGGTCTCTTCTATAATTCTCATTTAGATAACATGAAAGACAGACCCATTGAGATAATTAACAGAATCAAAGGATGTTTTGGTTGTAGTTCTCACCTGTTGAATGGATGAAGGTATAGCAATACTCAAAATGTCCCTAGAGACTGTTCAAGAGAATCTGGACATCAGGGTCCCCCCAAGTGAGCCCTGTGTGACAGGAGACCACAGATGGTCTGGAAAGGATTGCAAAGGACCAGGTAGAGGGTTGGTGACTAACGGGCTACCTTCTGAGGGCAGAAGTTCCTGCCTTTGACTTCAGCCCCAGCCCTAACCTCCTTATCAGTCTGCAAAAGGGAACTGGACCCTAGGAGCGATCTCATTAGCCACTATCCCTCTTGGACCTGAAACTCATTACCTTCTCCGGGTCCGGGCCCCTCGCAGTGTGGGGAAGTTCCTGGGAGGAAGATACCACAAGGGGCCGGCAGCAGAATTCGCTCCAGGCACTGGGCCAGTCCGTGAGGGCTCCTGGATTCGGGGGCCCCACTCCCTTCTCGCCGGGCTCTGGGCCAAGGAGGCGCGGCCGGAGTCCCGGGAAGCCCCTCGGCAGCCAGCCAAGGGCCCTCTGAGGATCTGGATGGCGCGGATGGCGCGGCCTCCACCTGCGGGTGGTGGAGAGCGCGGCGAGAGGAAAAATATTCCCCGCGAGCCGGGATAAGAAGCGCCCTCGGTCCGGCAGGTCCGGGTCAGATCCTCCCGCCGACCTTCGGCCCGCCCCCTGCAGGCGGCCCAGTTCCTCCCCGGCTCGGCTGCCCCTGCCCGCCCCTCGAGGGAGCGCCCGTAGCCAGCGCCCGGAGAAAGAAGTAAGGAGGCGCGCGGCTTTCTGCCCAGGTACGGGTCGGGGCAGCGCCGGGGACTGGCGTGGGGCGGCGGCGGGTTGCTGGGTTAGCGCGGCGCTGGAGGCGGCCCCGCTTTCCTGGACCCCGGGGCTTGAGGGGCCGGCCCGGGGCTCCCTGAGCGCGAGGCCGCCGCCACCGCCCGCTCACCCAGGTCAGACCCGGAGGACCTGTGTGTGTGTCGGGGTCTGGGGTGAGAGAAGGGACTCGAGGGGAAAAGTGGAGCGGGAAACAGAGAAGGGGAACGTGAGGCTTGAACTGGATGGGAGAGCTCGAGGGGAGAAGGAGAGAAACGGGGGCGGGGGGTGAACTCGAGGGGGAGCCAGGAGGAGGGAACGGGAAGGGTGAACGTGAGGGGTGGACTTGAGGGAAGATCTTGTGGGTGAACCCGAGGAGGGAACGCGAGGGGATAGTGAGGGGGGAACGTGAGGAATGAACTTGAGGAGGGAACAGGAGGGGTGAACGTGACGGGGTAACAGGAGGAGGGAACGGGAAGGGTAGAGTGAGGGGTGAAGGAAGATCTTGAGGTGTGAACTTGGGAAAGAAACGTAAGGGGAGAACCTCGAAGAGTAACGAGGGGCGAGAACTGAGGGGGACTTCAGGGAGACTGGAGGGAGGAGGCGCCGGGTCTGGCGGGGTCGCCTCGGAGACCTGTGGCGCTCTCGGGCTTGGCGGCGCCGCCCACAGGTGGCGCTGGGTGGCCCGTCCCTGAGGGAACTGCGTTCTAGGTGATTTCTCGGAACAAGCAGGTGGGTGGACCTGGGGTCCCTGCAACCCCAAATGCGTCTGTAAAGGAGTTTTCCTTTTAAGGAGAAAAAGCAGACAAGAAAAGTATGATCATTATTGAGAAATAGAGAAACCTACCAGAAGAAGGATGTCCTTTCAACTCTGCTCACCAACAGCTCTATTCTGTTCTCCAAGTAGTTGCTAATTCGCACCTTGCTCCTATCCCCCTTCCAGAAAAAATTTTCATTATTATCGTTAGAATGGAAATTGGCCATAAGACTTGAAATAACTGTTGTAATGCCACTGAACCCTATACACTAAGCGTTTTTGAAAACTCAAAGAATCTTCATGGATTTTCTGGTTGTTTCTAGTTTTCTTGGTGAATTAACTAATTGTACAGGTGCACTTAAGGTCTCTTAAGCATTTTTATAATTCACAAGGATCTGGTAGCCGGAGAGTTGTTTAATGCCAGCACATGAAATGAGGGGCTCTGAATTCCTTGTTCATTGTGTAGAAGTGCAAAAACTTAGTTACTGAGGAATAAACTATTTGTCTTGCCCTTCTACCTAGAAGTTTCTAAGTTCAACTTCTGGTTATTTCTCCCAGATCCTGAATTTTTACTCCCATAAAGCCATGATCTTTTTGTTTTGGGTTACAGGCCCAGGGCCCCAGTGCAGCCTGGACACAGTATTCAAAGTCTTGGCGTCTGAGCATTATTATGCGTTATTTTAAAGCTTTGCTAACGGTAGGTGATAAAATTGAGAAGTGTTCTGGATTTGCCAGAACCTAAGTGCCAAGTTTTGACAGATAAATGGGGGTGCATGTTATTCTTGCCTTATTGATTTTTATTACATTATAAAAGATAATTATTTTAAAATGGGAAAATTTACGGATGCATAAGCTTTCAAAGATAACATGGGCTTTATGAATATATTGATGGGATGTCTAGCATGTGAAAAATTACATTCATTTGTCTTAGTCCTTTAAAATTATTCTCTGGGGACGAAAATGCAAACTAAAAGATTGAATTTGGTAATCTTTAATATCAACTTAGTGTATGTGTGTATATATACATATATTACAATTTGGTCATGTCAGATAATTTGATAGCATCATTTTGTCCTTTTTCGACTGCATCTTTACACGCTAATTTTTTTTGCATTTATTCTTTGAAAAATAATTTTCTCTGTCAAATCCAAAATATTTGAAGGTCCATTATTTGCTACAGGTGGTTTTGATAAATATTTGGAGGCTGAAATGCCCTTTAGAATGTATAGTTCTTTTATATAAATCATACAAAGTTTGTAAAATGTTTATTATGTAAATAATTTCTGCAGTGTTATTTCCAACTTCGTTTTCTTTTTCTTTTTACAGACAAGGATCCTTTCATTAGTTTTGTCTGGGAATTGATAATTTGAATGATTGTACCTAACAAACAAACTCCCTTCCTCTAGTAATAGGAAACAAACTCAGTTATTCATCAGAGGGTAAATAGAAGATTTCGATAAGCTTTCAAATTGATTCACAGATGATCGCTTACTACTTTGGTGACACATAGGGAGTTAGGAACCTCAAGTTGGGAAGCATTACTCTTTTGAACTAAAATCATCTGTCATTGGACACTTAATTTCTACCATGAACTTAAACATTATGACCTTAAAAACTTTCTAATCTTCAGTTTTCTTTTCTGAAAATATGGGTTACAGTAATGCTTTTCTAAGGGGCTTCTCCTGAGAATTAAATGACATACTGCATGTAAAACTTTAAGCACAGTAGGTACCTGGAATATGGTAAGCAGTTAAAAAAAAGAAAACTAGTCACTGTTAATATCCATTTTCCCTGATATCTGAGGGTGATTAGACAATATGGATATGTTTATATTTATAGGTCATTTCTTGATTAAAAAATGCAGAACCTCATATAAAAGTAGTATGCTGATAGTTTCAAACCTGAATTTGGCCTTCAAAAGTGTTTCTTTGGGTCAGCTCAGTACTTTAAAATAATTGATTTACTTACCATTATTTTCAAATTAGTTAATTTTGTGTAAGTTCCTGGAGTCCTGGCTTCTCCTGAAAAAATGGAGGACCAGGCAAGACAGCTCTTGCAACTGCTCATGGCAGAAGCCAGGAAGAGTTGCCCACTTTGGGTGGAGTATACATTCTCCACTTTGCCACGTTGCTGTCATCCTCTGCCTTTTTTTCATCAAGACCTGCTTCACTCATGTATTTCACCTCCGTCACCCCCGCAGACATTTGAGTTTGTGACTTCTGACTCTGGAAATATCCGTTACTAACTTGAACAGTTCATTGTGTGGCTCACACAGTAACTTAACTGTCATCCTTTGAAAAGGAGAATAATCCTATATTGCAACTTACAAAGCAGTTACTCATAAAACTCAGGTGATACTTATATCAACTCTGATAATTTGTTCAGACATGCATTATTATCCCATTTTACAGCTGTGGACATTGACTTATACATTTATACTAAAACTTAAAATAATCATCTGGTGACTTAAAGTTTTTGAGGGGCTCACCTTTTAAAGATGGAGATTTTTTTTAAGGAAATTATAGCCTTTCTTTTGGTTCTAGCATTTATTTTAAGCAAGTACTTTAATCCCCATAATTATCAAGGGAGAAAATGAATGGTGGAGAACTGAATACATGTACAAAAGTATATAAGTAGATTTTGTATTTTCCTCTCTGCAAAACATTTTAAAGCAAATTGAAGGGAACAAAACATTGGTTATGGCTCATTCAAAACAGAGCATACATATAACTGGACAAGGTCTGTTTTAAACTATACTTTACTGTTGTTGGAAAGCTGGAAAGAATGTGTGTCCGGTTCATCTGGTCTGTAATTAAGCTAGACCAGATTTCTGTGACCAGTTAAGCTAGACCAATTCCTGTATTTTAGTGTGCTGTAAGAAAGGAGACACCTGAAACTTGTTTGGTGAGTCAGACTGGTGTTTTACATGGCAAATTTAGTTTTTTTGTAGGTTTCTTTGAACCAGGAGGGCTTTGTTTCATTATTTCCATGATCATCCCAGGAGAATTATCTATAGAATAAATTAAAATCAGGGATATTGCATTTACAGGTGTAGTAACTGTGTATGGTCCTGCTGATGTGTGACTATGTATGAGAGAAGGTCAAACCAGTCTGATAGAGGCTGAGGGAAAGCATCTAGGCAAAGACAACAGCAGGTCCTGGGACAGAAAAGGGTTTAACAATGTTCTAAGTCCCATCAGAAGGCAATTGAGGCAGGAGTCACTGACAGTAGTGAGAACACAGGAAAGTCAGAAATGGCCAGATCATTCAGGGTCTGGAGAACTTGGTAAAGAATGTGGATTTTGAGGGATTTTTAGCAGGAAAATCAGATGATCTGATTTCTATGTTGACATCATCCTGGCTACTCTGTGGAAAGAGACAAAATTCTTTAGCTGACCAGCTGAAACTCCAGTGTGTTTCTTCCATCATAGGCAGGAACTTCTTTTGAATCTGATGTAATCCTTATGTGATGCAGTATAAGCAGCTTGATAGAAGTGGGTCCATAAAGGGAAGGATCTGTGAATAATATTCTACAGAATATACATGATGAATGTTTATAAAAGTGAAACTTGTGATATTCAAATATTGCTTGGTTTTGAGTAAAGTCATATGCTGCCTTCTTATCATGTTCTATATCAATGAGGCAACTTGTATTTTCATTAAAAAATGGTGCCTCTATGTATTTTGGAAAGTTAATGATTAAATTTATTGATATTTGCATTATATTAGAAAAGAAAATGTGCCTATGTTCACTTATGAAGCAGTTATTACTAAGGTGGGTTTCTAACCTCTTCTACCAATGGATTTGGTCATTACATGTGAAGTATTATGAGATACAGAGTTTGGAGAGAATGGTTTTTGTTTAACTTATGTACTCTCCTTAGAGGTTATATGAGTAAAGAATTAAATGTTTGGAGTTCAAATATGAAGGCCCATGAATGCAATCATTTCAAGAAAAATAGCTTTTATTTTTCTATTTTTTTCCTTCTGTAATATTTCTAGGAAATTGTCCATCCAATCTGTTTTTAGATTTATTAATATAAAATTATCTTTTTAGTCTCTGCTCTAATTTGTTAGTCTTTTCGTACTTAATGTTACACATCTGTACCTTCTTTCTTGCTTGTTTTTTCTTGATCAATCTTGACAAGGATCTCCCTATTTTAAAAAATCACCTTTAAAGAACTATTATATTTATGAATCCCCTAGTCTGTCTTTCTCTTTTCCTGTAATGTTTTTCTTTAATTTATACCCTTCTTCTCTCCCCTTTTTCTACTTTCATTGGTTTTATATAATTTTAGCTTTTCTTCCTTTCTAATGTGAAATTTGAGGCTATATATTTTCCTCTGTGCACTACTATAGTTGCTGGTCGTACATTTTGATAAGTAGAATTTTCATTATTATTCAATTCTAAGTCTATTTTAAAATATTCATTATGTTTCCTCTTTTACTTTTAAACTGTTTAGTGCCTTTTTAAGGTATGCAATTGTATAGTTTTTTTTTAACAACGTAGTTTGTAGTAGTTAATTTCTTAATTGCATTGCAATCATATGTGCTTAAAGAGTGTATCTATTCTTTTTTGTATGTAGGATTTCATACGTATTCTGGCATATCCATTAAATAGTCCTTGTTAATTATATTGTTTAAATTTTATTTATCCTTACAAACACCTTTTTTGTTCAGTTAATCAAAAAATTACAGAGAACGTGTGTTAAAATCTCCCATTAAAACTGTGAATTTCTTTATTTTTTTCAGCTTTTATTTGACATGTTTTGGGGTTCTGTTTTGAGTTTTTGTATTTTCTTGATGAATTAAGTCTTTGATGACTATGTAGTGGCCATCCTGCCTCTAATAAATATTTTTACTTTAAAATATATTTGTCTGTTATTGAGCTAGCCACATCACTTTCTTTTATTGAGGATTACATGGTACCATATCGTACTTCCATTCTTTTCTCTCTATTTAGGTTTTAGGTGGATGTCTTTCAAACAGCCCATAGCTACCAATTTCTTTCTTTTCATTGGTGAGTATAGTCCAGTTACAATTATTGTGGTTACTGGTGTATTATAATGATTTCCACCTGTTATTTTGTGCTTTCTATTTCTACTGCTTTTTCTTTATTTTATGTTTCCTTTATTCTCCTTTCCTGAATTTTTTAATTGAATGACTTTAGTAAAGTCAGGTTTTTTTCCCTTTCATATTTTGGAGACTATACACGGTAATTTGAGATTCTACTATTACAAGTATTTGACATATATATTTTTCTTTTAAAGTCTGAAGTTATTTCTAACTGCTTCCTGAACTATAGAGGAACTTAGAACATTTTAAATCCTATCACGTTTCCACTTTTGATTATTACTGTTCAGCCTTGTCCAACATACCCCATTATTGTTTCCTACAATTAGTGTTAGTTTAGATACAACATAAAGTTTCTTTGCTGTTTTCAGTAATTTAGACCTTTCTTGCAGGATCATTGTCATTTTTGAAGTATATCGTTTAGAAGTGCTCTTTCTCAGGGGTCAGTGGTGTGAAACTTTTTTTTTTTTTCTGAAAAATACCTTTATTTTGCCTTTCATCTTGAAAGATAATTTTATGGGTACTTTTGTTAATTTCAGATTAGCAATTATTTTCTTTCAGTGTTTTGAATATATTATGCTACTGTCTTCTTTTGAAAATCAGCAATCATTCCAATTATTTTCCTCTGTATGTAATAACTCTTTTCTATCCAGTTGACTTTAAGAACTTCTTATTGTCTTTGTTGCTGTATAGTTTCATTGTGGTGTATATAAGTGTGAATTTTTTTTTATTTATCTTATTCGAATTTTCCTGAATTGGAGTGTTCATACCTTTCATCTATTTTGGAACCCTCTCAGTCATTATTGGTTGCCTTTTCTCCATTCTCTTATTTTCTTCTCAAATTCTGATTAGATTTGTGTTAGGCTGAATCCGTCAAGGAAACAGAGTTAATGCCATATAGTTCAACAGAAGGAATTTAATATGGAGAATTAGTGACAAATGTTTGTCACATCTGAAAGCCAAATAGGGGATAGTGAGGCAATTTGAAAGTTAACAGCGGCAAAAAACTGTTGTTACTTCTCATGCTGCAGGAGGTAGTCTTAGCAGAACCCAGAATCTGAGGCTATCTAGAACCCTGGCGGTTTCTGTCCTACAGGAACAGCGACCGTAGAGAGCCACAGCAACTGATGGAGACATCACCATAGAAAGCAAAGAAAGCAGAGGAAAAATATTTTGATTTCTCCCTTCTCCCTACTTGGGACTCACTGGCAGAATTTCTCAGGGCAGGAAGCCAGTTGGACAAGGAGTGTAGGAAATATGGTTTTGAGAGGTCAGTCCCCAAGATTCAGGAGATGGATGATTATGCATGGATCTGAGAGCAGCCTGATCATCCCATTCTCCTCTCCGTATCTTTTAACTTGGTTTTCACATTTTTCTATGATTTTGACCCCCTGTATTACATTCTGGGTAATTATATTGCTGTGGTAAAACATACATTACATAAAATTTGCCTTTCAAACTATTTTTAAATGTGCAGTTCCGTGGCATTAAGTACAGTCACATTGTTGCCCAACCATTAACACTATCCATCTCCAGAAATTTTTTATTTTCCCAAACTGAAACTCTGCATTCAACAATAGTTCCTGTTCTCTCTTCCCTCAGCTGCTAGCAACCACAATTCTACTTTTTGTCTTTGAATTTGACTATTCTAGACACTTCATATGAGTGGAATCATATATTTCCCGTTGCGACTGGCATATGTTGCTCAACATAAGGTCTTCTAGGCTCATCCATCTCATCCATGTTGTATTATGTGTCACGTTTCCTTCCTTTTTAAGGCTGAATAATATTTCTTTTCTTTTTTCTTTCTCTTTCTTTCTTTCTTTCTTTCTTTCTTTCTTTCTTTCTTTCTTTCTTTCTTTTTTTAGACGGAGTCTCTCTCTGTCATACAGGCTGTAATGCAGTGGCACGATCTCAGCTCACTGCCACCTGTGACTCCTGGGTTCAAGTGATGCCTCTGCCTCGCCTCCCAAGTACCTGGGACTACAGGCATGTGCAATCACACCTGGCTGATTTTTGTATTTTTATTAGAGATGGGGTTTCACCATGTTGGCCAGGTTTGTGTTGAACTCCTGACCTCAAGTGGTCCACCTGCCTTGGCCTCCCAAAGTGCTGGGATTACAGGCATGAGCCACAGCGTCCAGCCAAATAATATTTCATTTGTAGGTGTATACAGCATTTTGTTATCCATCTGTCAGTGGACATGTAGGTTGTTTCTTGTTTTTGGCTATTGTGAATAATACTGCCATTAACATGGGTGTACAAATATCTCTTTAAGCCTTTGATTGAATTCTTTGGCTTATATTTAAGAGATGAAATTTTTATCCTATGGTAAGTCTATATTTATTTTTGTGAGGAATTGCCGTACTATTTTCCACAGCAGCTGCAATATATTCCTGCTAGCAATGCACAAGAGTTCCAATTTCTCTACAACATTAACAACACTGAAATCTCTTTCTGGGTTTCTTTTTTCTAAATAATAACTTATAATGAGCATGAAGTGGTATCTCATTGTGACTTTTTGATTTGCGTTTTCCTAATTATTAGGATGTTGTACATCATTTCATATGCTCATTGACCATTTGTATATATTATTTGGAGAAACTCTAATCAAATCCTTTGCTCATTTTTTAATTGGGTAGGTTTTTTTTTTTTTGAGTGGTGGGAGTTATTTATATATTCTGTACGTTAACCCTTTATCAAAGATATGATTTGCAAATGTTTTTTCTCATTGTGAAGATTGTCTTTTCACTCTGTTGTTGATGTTTTATACATCCCTTGATATCCAAAAGTTGTGGTTCTTACCAAGTCCAATTTATGTATTTTTTCTCTTCTGCTTGTGCTTTTGGTGTCATAGCCAAGAAATCATTGCCAAATCCATTTTCATGAAGCTTTTCCCTTATGTTTTCTTCTAAGTGTTTTATTATTTTAGCTCTTATGTTTGAGTCTTTGATCTATTTTGAGTTAATTTTTGTATGTGATCTAACAGTAATGTTCTTTTGCATGTGGATATCCAGTTTTCCCACCACCACTTGTTAACAAGACTGTTCTTTCCCTATTGTTGGAAATCATTTGACTATATTTCTGGCCTCTCTATTTCACTCTATTTGTCTATATGTACCAGTACCACAATGATTTGATTACTGTAGCATTGTAGTAAGTTGAAATCAGGAAGTATAAAACCTCCAACTTTGTTCTTCTTTACAAGATTACTGGAGATCCTTTGAAAGTCCACATGAGTTTTAGGATATTTTTATTTCTATTTCTGCAAAAAAAATCATAGGGATTTTGATAACAATTGCATTGAATTTATAGATCACTTTGGGAAATATTGACATTTAACTAATATAAAATCTTCCAATCCATGAACACAGGTATCTTTCCATTTATTTGTGTGTTCTTTAATTTCTTTCAGCAATGTTTGTAGTTTTCAATACACAAGTGTTTCATCTCCTTGGTTAAGTTTATTCCTAAGTATTTTATTCTTTTTGATTCTATTGTAGATGAAATTGTTTTCCTAATTTCTTCTGGTTGTTCATTGTTAGTGTACAGAAAAACAACAGATTTTTGCATGTTGATTTTGTATCCTGCAGCTTCACTGAATTCATTAATTAGTTCTAACGTGTGTGTGTGTGTGTATGTGTGTGTGTGTGTGTGATTCTTTAGGATTTGGTACATATAAGATCAAATAGTCTGTGAACAGAGATAATTTTAATTCTTTCTTTCCAGTCTGAATGCTTTTATTTATGTTTCTTGCCTGATTGCTCTGACTGGGATTTCCAGTAATATGTTGAATAGAAATGGTAAAAGTGGGCATTTTTGTTTTGTTCCTGATCTTAGGGAAGAAGCTTTTAGTCTTGCACCATTGAATATGATGTTAGCTATGGGCTTTTCATAAATGGTTATTATGTCAAGGTAGTCTTTTTCTGTTCTTAGTTTGTTGAGTGTTTTCATTTTGAAAGGGTGAATTTTGTCAAATGCTTTTGCTGCATCAACTTAAATGATCATGTGTTTTTTCCGCTTTCTTCTGTTAATATGGCATATTACACTGGTTGATTTTCATATGTTGAATAATTTTTGTAGTCCAGGATAATTCTCTGTTGGCCATGGTGTATGATCCTTTTAACATGCTGTTGAAGTTAGTTTAACTGTATTTTGAGGATTTTTGCATCAATCTTCACAGATATATTCATCTCCAGTTTTCTTCTCTTGTAGCGCCACTGTCTGGTTTTGGTGTCAGGATAATGCTGGCCTCATAGAATGAGTTAGGAAGTATTCCCTCTTTTTATTATTTTTGGAAGAGTTTGAGAAGTGTTGTTGTTAATTATTCTTTAAATGTTTGGTAGAATTCACCAGTGAAGTGATCTGGTCCTGAGATTTTGTTGTTGTTGTGGTAGAGAAGTTTTTGATTACTAATTCAATCTCTTTTATAAGTGATACCTCTATTCAGGTTTTCTACCTCATCATGATTCAGTCTTGGTGAGTTGTGTGTTTCTAGGAATTTGTCTATTTCATCTAGTTTATCCAATTTGTTAGCATACAAATGTTAACAGTACTCTCTTGTAATCATTTTTGTTTCTCTGAAATTGGTAATAATTTTCCCTCTTTGATTTCTTGTTTTAGTTATTTATGTCCTCTCTTTTAGTAAATCTGCTTAAAGGTTTGTCAATTTTGTTGATCCTTTTGAAGAATCAACTCATGGTTTTGTTGATTTTCTCTACATTTTTGTTCTCTATTTTATTTATTTCTGCTGCACTTCATTATTTTCTAGTGTTTTTTTTCTTTTTTTTTTTTTGGCCACCTTTAAGTTCAATTTGCTACTCTTATTCTTGTTCCTTAAAGTGTAAAGTTACATAATTGATTTCATATTTTTCTTCCTTTTTTAAATTTAAGCTTTTAGAGCAACAAATTTATCTCTTAGCAGTACTTTCACTGGATTCTGTAAGTTTTGCTCTGTTGTATTTTTATTTTCATTTGATTCAAGATATTTTTGGTTTTCTCTTGTAATTTCTTTTATAACTTATTGGTGGTTTAATAGTGTACTGCTTAATTTCTACATATTTGTGGATTTTCCAGTCCTCTAGTTTCATTGCATTTTGATCAGAAAGGATGTTTAGCATGTTTTCAGTCCCTTTAAATTCATTGAGGCTTGTAATACAGTCAAACACATAGTAATGAAGAATGTTCCTGTGCACTTGAGAAAAATGTGCATTCTGTCATTGCTGGATGCAGCGTTTTGTATATGTCTGTTAAATCCAGTTGGTCTATAGTGTTGATCGTGTCCTTTATTTCTGATTTTCTGTCTCATTGTTCTATCCATTATTGTGGATATTGAAATCTACTATTACTGTAGAGCTGTCTCTTTTCCCCTTTAGTTCTGTCAGTGTTTGTTCATATATTTTAGAGCTCTAAATTTTGGTACATGTATGTGTATAATTGTTATGTATACTTGGCAAATTGACCATTTTATCATTATCCCATTTTCTTTGTCTCTTGTAAGAGTTTATGACTTGAAGTCTTTTGTAGATAGCATATAGTTGCATCAGGTGTGTTTCTTTCTAAAATTCATTCTGCCAGTCTCTTTTTTGATTGGAGAATTTAATCTATTTACATTTAAAACACTAATAGAGAAGAACGTACCATTATCATTTTTTGGTTGTTTTTTGATGTTATGACATTTTTGTTACTCATTTCCTCTAGTATTATCTCCCTTGTATTTAGTGTATATTTTGTAGTGACATGTTTTGATTCTTTTCTTATTTTCTTTGTGGTTACCATGGGTATATCCTGAAATTATAGCAACTTATTTTAAACTGATACCAACTTAACTCAATTACTTGTAAAAATTCTACTGCTTTACAGCTCTGCCCCCACACTTTGTTATTGATGTCACAAATTACATTTTACATATTGTAGATATGTAAAATAGATTAACATAGATTTATAACTATTTTTATGCATTTGTGTTTGAAATTAAAGATAAAAAAGTGGCATTAACTAAAATTACAGTACTACTGGGTTTTATAATTTTCCATGTAATTACTTTTACTGGAGAACTTTACATTTTCATAAGACTTCAAGATATTGTCTAGCATCCATTCGTTTCAATCTGAAGGGCTCCATTTGGCATTTCTTGTAGGGCAGATGGAGTGGTAATGAACTCCATCCATTTTAATTTTCTGGGAACAAAAATTAATTTTCTTCTCTTTTTTGAAGGATAGTTTCCCAGATATAGAATTCTCAGTTGACAAGTTTTTATCTTTCAGCACTTTAAGCTGCCTTCTAGCTTGCAAGAGTTCTGCTGAGAAATGCACTGATAATCGTGAGAGTCTCTTGTATGTAATAAATTGCTTTTCTCTTGCTGCTTTTAAGTTTCCTTTTTTTCTTGTCTTTGTCTTTTCACAGCTTGATTATAATGTCTGGGCTTGGGTTTCTTTGGATTTGCCTTCCAATTCAGTGAGCCTCTTGGATTTCCAGATGCATGACTTTCCTTAAATTTGTGAAGTTTTTGGCCATTATTTCTTCAAATAAGCTCTCTTCCCATTTTTCTTTCTCTTCTCCTTCTTGAACTCTCATAATGTATATATTGGTCTTGTTGGTGGCATTCAGTATGTCCCTTAGGCTCTGTTTATTTTCCTTCATTCTTTTTTCTTTCTGCCCTTCAGATGATAATTACAAGTAATTTGTCTTCAAGTTCACCGGTATTTTCTTCTGCCTATTCGAGTCTGCTCTTGAACTCCTTTAGTAAGATTTTCAATTCAGTTATTTTATTTTTTATATCCAGAATTTCGATTTGGTTGTGTTTAATGAATTTATCTGATTTTGTACGGTCTGTCTTATTATAGATACTTTCACATGTTCCTGCTATCTCTATTCTCTGAAAACAAAATTGCATAAGATGGTATTATTTCTTTTCTTTTCTTTTTTTCTTCTTCTTTTTTTTTTGAGACTAAGTTTTGCTCTTATTGCCCAGGCTGGAGTGCAATGCCACGATCTTGGCTCACTGCAACCTCTGCCTCCCAGGTTCAAGCGATTCTCCTGCCTCAGCCTCCCGAGTAGCTGAGATTACAGGCATGCACCACCATGCCCGGCTAATTTTGTATGTTTAGTAGAGATGGGGTTTCTCCATGTTGGTCAGGCGGGTCTCAAACTCCTGACCTCAGGTGATCCACCCACCTTGGCCTCCCAAAGTGCTGAGATTACAGGCGTGAGCTGCCGTGCCTGGCAAAGATGGTATTATTTCTTTAAAAAAATTTGATAAAATTGATTGTTGAAATCATTTGAAAATTTTCTGTGTATTCTTTTCTATTCATTTCTACTTAATATTCACCAGATATTTATGGATTGTCTACTATGTGTCAGGCAGTCTTTGAAGTACATCAGTGAAAAAACAGGATAAACATTTCAGGCCTCAAGGGGCTTACATTCTGGTAGTGGAGAAAACAAATAAAACATAATTATAGGAAATTATGGAGAGTGTTAGGAGGTGACAAGTGTTATCAAAATGCAACAGGGTAAGTGAGACAAGGAGTTGGGAGGCAGGATGGGATGTAGGAAGTCAGATTGGAATTTTAATTAAGATGATCAGGGTGGGACTTACTGGGGACATGAAGGCTGATGTAAGACTTGAAGGAAGTGGCGGTGTGAACCATGTCAATATCTGGAGAAGGAGCATTCTAGGCAGAGGGAACACAGATAACCCAGTGGGAGATCAGCCCTGCTATGTTTTAGAATGAGCATGAAGCCAATTTGGTTATTTTATTAAAGAAGAATTAAGTGCATGTTTACAAAAATAAGCAGAATAATTGTTGAGATGAATCTGAAGATCCCGAAGTAAGATACATTTTTCATTGTATTATGACCGATTTTTCTATCTTAAAAAACCCAGAAGCTCAATATATAATAAATCTATTCAAAAAGATGAGTATTCATTTTAAAAATGTAGCTTTGCGAGTACCTTTTCAGATTTATGGTAAATGCACGTATCAAAATATGTTAAATAAATATGTTGAAAATAATTGTTTGGCTTACATGATCATATAACTAAGAACTTAATTATATGTTTTAATTTTATAGGCTTGAGAATTACTTTTAATTCTGTGCATGCTAAAGGATTAGGGAAAATATACAAACATTTTTATGTCAAGTGCAATTTACTGTAGTTATTAAGTAATTAGTTGTTTACTAGCTGTGACGTTCTATTTCATTCTTAAAGAATAAACAGCTTTGTATGGTAAAAGTATAGTTTAGCAGTCAGGAGACTTGATTCTAGCCTAATTCTAGCCTAATTATTTTGAAGCAGTCATTTTAAATGGCTTCATTTTACCTATGTGTTGGGAGTTTTGTTCATTTGCTTTATATGGAACATGGCTAGGTATATTCTGTTTCCAAAATGCCTCGTTTCTGTCATTTTGTGATTATTGCTTTATAATGTTTTACACTGTATTGATACACTGCTTTAAATATTTGTCTGATTGAGAATTGTTAAATAAAAAATTGCATTTTAAACAAATTCCTGCTTATTTTTAGTGTCCAGCTCAAATCTTTTCCTGACCACTTCAGAATTTTCTGTGATTCTTTTCCTGATCACTTCAGAATTAATTGCTTTTCACCTGGGCTATTATAGTACTTTATTCATATTATTATTTGTCACTTTTCATAATATGTTATAGTTATATGTTTGTTAATCTATCCGTGAGTTTTCTATCTTTGTATTTCCAAAACTCATAAAAGTACTTTGCACGTATTTGTTGTTTATTCATTTTTCATTGAATTCTTATGTCTGTGTATTGAAAAACCAACAGTTAACTCCTAAGAGTTAATATATCAGAAATGAAGACTGTTTTCAATAACATTCCTGCTTGAAAGGCAGCATTCCATGTAATGAATGTTTCTCTTGCTTGACAACTCCTATTTCAGACCTTTAACAAGGTTTAATTTGGTCTTTTGGTCTAACGTTTATGTTACAGAGATGGCATAAATGCTTATTTGCATGACTCAAGTAGATGTAAGAAGTAGTGATTTTGTCACTGATTATGAAATTGTTAAAGAGGATGATTATTACTGATTACCTCTTTGCATTTTGGATCAGAGGCATGAATTTCATAAAGATTAAGTGTTCTAAGAACTATTCAGAAGTGTGTTTTTATATAGTAATACAATTTTTAGCATGCATTCATAACCATTTACTAGATAATGTGCCCTTAAATATAATGAATCAGAATGTGCTCTTATTGTGTTTTGGATTTTCATATTTTCAGTTCTTCCTAAACCTTATTTCTCTTCCTAACTTAAAAAAATGTAGTTTTTGAAGAACCCTATTTATTCATTTATTCAACAGCTATATATTTAACATTTACTGTATGTTCCAGGAACAGAGTTAGGCCAAATCGATTATTAGATTTGGAAGTGAACAAGATAGATTAGGTCTCCGCTGTAGAATTAACAATGATCATATAAACATTTGCCCATTTAGTCAATATTTATTGATTGCCTATCATGTGCTAGGCATTGTTTTGGGAATTGTGGATACAGTCACAAAGTAACAGAGCCCATACCTCATGTAGCTTACATTCTAATGAAAGAATAACAGCATAAGTGGAGAAGGCTAACTTTATAATGGTTCGTCAAGGAGGGCCTAAGAAATTGACATTTGAACTGAGATCTACGGGACAAGAAGGAACCAAAGGAAAAGACTATTTGAGGACAAATAGCAATTACCCTGGATAGCAATGAACTTACTACATTTGATGCACATTGGTTTGTAGCTTTTGAGGTCAGAATATTAAGGATTTGGTATTCCTTCCATTTTTTCAATTAATTATGAAGTACAGGCATCATTTGTAAAGTTTGATAGGAAAGAGTAAACGGCAAAGAGGGAAAAATTTGTGGAGAAACAAATTTGAGGAAAGATATCACTGTGAAATAGTAACTCCAGAGAACAGGGAATATACAAACAATAGAAGCGCTGTAGGGTTGCTGGGCAGAGTTGATAGTGTAATTGTCAGTTTGTTATCCTCGATTTTAGGTGAAACTAGTCAACATGGTTGTATTGTTTTCTCAGTTACGGGCACAGATGTGAAGAAGATGTAGTATTTAACCAGAGTTGTTTTCACCCTCCAGGAGAATATGATGGAAAAAGGGAGGAACAAGAGTGTTTAGGGCCTTTGTAAAGATGTCACAATAATACAAGGCTTTAGAGTCTATCCTGGGGAAGGAGAAATGAGTAGGGAGTGAAAAATTAAGAGGGTTGATGGGCTTAAAGAAAGTTGAGGATCAGTGGATTGGTGATGTGAATAAAGCTGAAAGTTGTGAGTGTGGCCAGACAAGTGAATTTCATGGGCTAATATGGAATATTGATATATATTGAAAAGAGTGTGGTTTGTATAGATAATTGAAATAATGTGAGGGCTACCAGAAGTGCTAAGAGCACTTTCCTTTCTTTTATTATTCTCACCCTTTTTTGCAGTTTTATAGAAATGGTGTAATATAATATAGGGAGAATATAGAAAAGAGCATCACTTGGAAGTCAAGAAAATGTAAAATGTCCTTTATAAAGTCACTTGATCTCATTGACTTATTCTTTTAATTAATTGACAAATCAATTATTTCAGCAGTGTGCCAGGTGTTGGATATACAGTGATGATATCAGATACATAAATGCTATCTAATTTACAATCACAATAATGGTACCAGTGATGATATGGGATACTGATATTATTGATAATATTGATAATGATATCAATAAATGGACCTCATTGGCCATATTCTTTAATTAATCGGTCTATCATTTCAGCCCTTGCAGTTGCTGGGCATACAGTAATGATGTCAGATAACAGCAGTGCAGTGTGCTGCTGGAGTACTGAGGTGGGGCATGCAACCCAGATGGGGTGGAGAGTAGTCACACTTGTATGAAGTGGTATCTAAGCTGAGATCTGAAAGATAAGTAGGTTTTGCAATTTAGCAAAGAAGCCACAGGCAGATGGGGTCAGGAATAGTGTATACTAAGGTCTTCAATAAAGAAATGCCTTGAGGTATCCAGAGTAGCTGAATCATAGTGTATGAGAGAAGAGGCTGGAACATTAAGCAAAGGCCATATTTTAAAGAATTTGGTAGGTTATGTTAAGGAAATTTCATCCTAAAAGCCATGTAGAGTACCCATTATTGAGTTTTGCATAGAGAAGTGACATAAAACATGATCACTTATAAAGTGCAAGATCTGCTTAAATGAGGAAGTTGAATTTTATCTTCTCTAAGGTTCATTCAAAAATTATTTGATTTGTTGTGATACCGGAGTATAAAGAAGAAAATCAAAATTACATAAATGTCTCTTATTTTAATTTAAAAAGAATTAACAGCAATTAATAAGAGACTAGATTGGACATAGAAATAAAACCCTGTTTACAAAGCGTTATTAAATTCATATTAATGTTTGCAAATGAGAATTGAAATTCAAATTTCCTGTGACTCTGAAATATGTTTGGTTACTGTTGAATATTTTCTATCATATCAGTTAAAATATTTGCTAATTTCCCATGGGTTTGTGTGTGCCATTTGATATCCTCAATCAAATGTAGATGAAACTGTACTTCTTATCTCCAGGTATTTAAACCTTTGAGATGTTTCCATTAATTGGAAAAACAATCATCTTTGATAACTTTCCTGATCCTTCTGATACGTGGGAAATCACTGAGACAATTGGCAAAGGAACTTACGGGAAAGTTTTTAAAGTATTGAATAAGAAAAATGGCCAAAAAGCAGCAGTCAAAATTCTTGATCCAATTCACGTAAGTCATATTTTTTCCTTCTAATTAGCTTTATTTTTATCTGTATGAAACACTTAAAAAGACTGTAAGTATTTTATCTTGATTTATTCATCACAATAGCAGTCTAAAACAGGTTACGATTTGAAGATAAAGGTGAAGGAAAAGTCTACTTATTTGCTTTTCCAAGTTTCTGTGCTTAATATATGTAATAAGGCACAATAAGTACTTGATGAATAATTGCATAAGCACACAAAAAATGCAACTCTCAATCGACAATGTTATTGAAGTTGATTCAATGTTATTTTAGACATGAAAAATTGTAAAGATACAAACTCAGGAATCTACAAATAATCCAAAAATGGCATCTTAACCATATCTTCTTTTCGTCCTGTGCTTATTTAGGCTTCAGGAAATATTTCTCTTAGGCCAAACTAAAGAAGACTTTTTAGAAGGAAAATTAATTTTCAGGTTTGCTTAAATGTTTCCAAAGCAAACATGGTGTGGATTTATAATCAGGGCAAAGTTCCTTATTGTGAAGAATTAAATTTCATGTTCAACTCTGCTGGTCTCTGCTTACAGGAGGCCACAGTAGGGGCCCCCATTTGTTTTTTTTGTTTTTGTTTTTTTTAAGTAGCAGTTGTAATAAGCAAAACTGCCAAACCTTTTTTCTGTTTTAAGACCATGAGACTACTGAGATTCTATTTTCTGGTAATGAGAGCTGGCAGTTTCAGAATATCTTCAGGTTGCTGGTAGACACCTTTCTCTCCCATAGCACATGGGAGAGCCAGAATGAGCTTAGTCATCAGATGCTCCAACATCTATTGAAAGCAACTTCTCCAATTAAGAGACTTTTGCACACATGATGGGAGCATGGCATGATGAAAATGATGAAATTGTATAGAGAGGGCATCAGAGTCCCAGGTCCTTGTTACAGCTCATCTACTACTTGTGAGATGCTGCAAAAGGTCTTGTTCGTCTTAGGGTTGCTGTTCCTTTTTTTTTTTTTTTTTTGATAGTTTATTTCTGCTAAACCCATTATAACTACACTCCTCCATATTATTTTGAGCAGAGGGGAAAGGTGGGGAGGTGTATGTTAAAGTAATAAATTAAATACACTGGAGGAAAAAAAAGTCAGACTCAGTATGCCCAGGCTTAACTGTTGCTGAATGTTTCACATTCTCTTGGAAACTTCTAAGCATTTAAACTGAAGGAACAGAGGTACAAATTAAGTTCTACCAAAGTGACTATACCTCTCTTTCCTCTAGCCTTTGCATTAGGGATTCAGGTGTGTGGGAGCAAGAGAAAGAAATTCAGTCCAATACCATTGTCTGGCCCATGGTGTATCTCTTTCCCTTCCTTCTTAATGGAGAACAAATGGCTTATAATCCGTGTAACCACTGTTCTTTCATAATTTACTCATGTATGGTATACCTACAAACCTTATAAGTCATATTTAGTACTATTTAATGAAATACTGATTTATAACTATTATACTTAATTTATTCTTTTGCTTTCATTCTTGTCACAGTACATATACATTTTTCTAATAATTATTTATTTACTGTTCTTTCATCTTGTCACAAGTCAAATAAAAAAGATTTATAACCGAGAGATTATAATCTTAAATAAATTTAAATGCATCCAAACATCTTGCAAAGATTTGCTTATTTTAAATTAAAGGAGTCTTACTATTACATATTTTTAATCAGTCATTTTATTTTCAAAAGAGGAGTTGAATGAGTAAGATGAGAATGTAGCAAGCTTGGAGTCTATATCTGGATTTTACTCTAACCAGCTCTGACTCCAACTTCTCAGGGCTTAACTTTATGCCTCTAAAATTAGAGTTCAGATTTAAATTTCTACCTCTGTGATTCCATGATTCTATAATAAAATAACATAAGCATTAAATGTCACTGTAAAAGCAATATTAATAAAGCTTTCTCTTATTTATTACTCTGTGAATTGTTTCATATATATGTGATTTTCTAGAAATATGACTAAGTGGCTGTCTTCCATTCTTATTGATAAGATAGCAACCTGTTCTTCTTTTGCTGAATGGACCTTTAGATCATTAAAGGTTTTGTGCAATCTTTTATAACTTAACTCTATTTGAGTTTTTTTGGAAAAGTGGGAATTTATTGTTTGTATGACTGAGTTTTGGATAGCTTCTAAATGTCCTGTTTTCCAAAGAAACAAAATGAACCAGATTTCCAGTCCTAAAATTTACTATTTCAGATCAATGGCTTTGCCATTGTAACAAAGTTAATAATACAAAAAAGCAAAATCATCTGGAGTAGCTCTCCATAGATGTTTACTTATAATTGCATATAAAAATAACATTTTATTTATCCATTTTAAAATTTGATGAAATTGATATAACTTGAGATTCACTTGATTATCATGAAAATCACAATCTCTCCCCTTAAATAATGTAATGAGAAATTACAGTACATAATACCAAGCACAGTAAAAGCTATTATGACCTTGACATAATCAAATTCTGTATTTGGTATTCTATAATCTGTTTCTTTGACATTACTCATGTTTTTCTCACAGTTCTATTCTTACGACTTTTTGAAACTAGGATATTGATGAAGAGATTGAAGCAGAGTATAACATCTTAAAAGCACTTTCTGACCACCGTAATGTGGTCAGATTCTATGGGATATACTTTAAGAAGGATAAAGTAAATGGAGACAAGCTGTGGTTGGTTCTCGAGGTAAGTGTTTCAGCATTATTTGTATGGATGGAAACTTAGAGTATGGTTCTGAAATGACTTATTATACTATTTATGTAACATTGATATCATAAAAACAATTCTGGTAAGTTCCTGACCAGCCATGAATGTTGTGCCTAGTTTTGGCCTTGCCGTCTTGGAAACATCAAAAAATTGAAGGAAAGCCACAAAGACTAGTAAATGTTAAAAGGAAATTACTCCATAATAGAAGACTAAAGAAACTGAGATTATTTTTCCCATGGGAAAAAAAAATTAAAAGGGATTTCATTATAATATTTATTTATTCATCTATATTTTGTTTCATTAACATGTGATGAACCTCTGTGCCAGGTGCTAAGATACAAGAAAATTAATGTTAAGTGAGGCTTCATTAGGCAACAATAGTGAGCTATGATTTTCTTTTTCTGTCTTTATTGAATGCTAATGACTTGAGCTACAGAACCAGGTATTTATATTTACAGGGAAGAAAACTTACTTAAAATGGTGTTGATACTGAATAAGTTGCTAAAGGGAATCTGTAGTGTCTGCCCTTTCCAGTCCTGAGAGTAGTTTTTCTTACACTGGAGCAATCCTCTCTAAGGCAGGAGTACTAGCAGGTCCCACACTAAGGTGATTGCCAGTCCCAGAAAAATTCCGTTTTTCTGATTTTCATTGAACATTATTCAAGTGCAGTAAACATTATTTCTAATAAAATCTATTAGAATTTTTTAAAATCGCTTTTATCAAATTCAGGGACAGTAGATACCTTTATTTGACAACTATAACAGCATATATTTATTGTGTTCATCATTGTTTTATTAGCATTTGAGTATTTTATTTGTTTTTGAATGTTCCATTGCTTTTCCTGAAGTGGCATTGTCTTAGTCTATTTGTGCTGCTATAACAAAAATCCACACACTGGGTAACTCATAAAGAACAGAAATTTATTCCTCACAGTTTTGGAGGCTGGAAGTCCAAGATCCAGGAACCAGCAGGTTCACTTCTCTGGTGAGGCCTGTTCACTTCCAAGATGGCACCTTGTTGCTACATGCCCTGGAAAGAAGAAATGCTGTGTTCTCACATGGCAGAGGGCAGAAGGCAAGAGAGCCCAACACTGTGTGGAGCCTCTTTTTAATAAGGATCTTAAAACCCCATTCATGAGGAAGAAGCCCTCATGGCCTGATTACCTCTTAAAGGTCCCACCTCTTAATAATATCACATTCACCATTAAGTTTCAACATATGAATTTTGGAGGGGACACAGCCAAAGTGTAATAGGCACAATAATCATAAATAAATTATATTAAGACTTTATATTCATATTTTTCTACTATGTTTTTTTTTTTTTTTGAAATGGAGTCTTGCTGTGTTGCCCAGGCTGGAGTGCAGTGGCACAATCTCAATTCACTGCAACCTTCACCTCCTGAGTTCAAGCGATTCTTGAGCCTCAGTCTCCCAAGTAGCTGGGATTACAGTCACATGCCACCATGCCCAGCTAATTTTTTAGTTTTGTATTTTTAGTAGAGACAGTGTTTCACCGTACTGGCCAGGCTGGTCTGAAACTCCTGATCTCAAGTGATCCACCTGCCTCGACCTCCCAAAGTGCTGGGATTACAGGTGTGAGACACTGCGCCTGGCCTCCGTTATGGTTTTTAAATGATTCTACAAATAATAGATGATCATTGTGGAAAATATTTGAACCTATAAAAAATTCTTAAATTTAACATATTTGCTTCATTTTTTGTATGTTTTTTTCTTTAAAAATGTTTTAAGTTCAGGAGTACATTTGCAGGTTTGTTATATAGGTAAACTTGTGTCACAGGGATTTGTTTTACAGATTATTTCATCACCAAGGTGTTAAGCCTAGTTCCTATTAGTTATTTTTCCTGATCCTCACCATCTTCCCACCCTCTACCATCAGGTATCTGTTGTTCCTCTCTTCGTGTCCATGTGTTCTCATGATTTAGCTCCACTTATAGGTGAGAACATGTGACATTTGGTTTTCTGTTCCTGCGATAGTTTGCTAAGGATAATGGCCTCTGGCTCCAATCATGTTCCTGCAAAGGACATGATCTCAGTCTTTTATATGGCTGCATAGTATTCCATGGTGTATGTGTACCACATTTTCTTTATTCAGTCTGCCATTGATGGGTATTGATGTGGTTTTGCTGTGTCCCCACCCAAACCTCATCTTAAATTCCCATGTGTTGCAGAAGGGACCCAGTGGGAGGTAATTGAATCATGGGGGCAGGTCTTTCCTATGATGTTCTTGTGATGGTGAATAAGTCTCATGAGATCTGATGATTTTATAAGGGGGTGTTTCCCTGTGCAAGCTCTCTCCTTGCCTGCTGCCATCCATGTAAGATGTGACTTGCTCCCCCTTGCCTTCCACCATGATTGTGAGACCTCCCCAGCCATGTGGAGTAAGTCCATTAAACCTCTTTCTTTTGTAAATTGTCCAGTCTCGGGTATGTCTTTATCAGCAGTGTGAAAATGGACTAATACGGGCATGTAGGTTGATTTCATGTTTTTGCTGTTGTGAATAGTGCTGCAATGAACATACATGTGCCTGTGTCTTTGTGGTAGAACAATTTCTATTTCTTTGGGTATATACCCAGTAATGCAATAGATAGCTGGGTTGAATGGTAGTTCTGTTTTTAGTTCTTTGAGGAATTATCACACTGTTTTCCACAATGGCTAAACTAATTTACACTCCCACCAGCAGCATATAAGCATTGTCTTTTCTCTGAAACCTCACCAATACCTGTTATTTTTTGATTTTTTAAAAATAGCCATTCTGACTAGTGTGAGATGGTGTCTCATTGCGGTTTTGATTTTCATTTCTCTAGTGATCAGTGATGTTGAGTTTTTTTCACATACTGTTGGCTACATGTATGTCTTCTTTTGAAAAGAATCTGTTCATGTTCTTTGCCCACTTTTTAATAAGGTTGTTTGTTTTTGCCTTCTAAACGTAAGTTCCTTACAGATGCTGGATATTAGACCTTTGTCAGATGCATAGTTTGCAAACATCTTTTCCTATTCTGTAGGCTGACTGTTTACTCTGTTGATGGTTTCTTTTGCTGTACAGAAGCTCTTTAGTTTAATAAGATTTCATTGGTCAAGTTTTGCTTTTGTTGATACTGCTTTTGGAGTCTTCATCATGAAATCTATGCTGGTTCCTGTGTCCAGAATGGATGATATTGCCTAGGTTGTCTTCCAAGGTTTTTATAGTTTTGGGTTTTACAGTTAAATCTTTAATCCATCTTGAGTTGATTTTTGTATATAGTGTAAGGAAGGGGTTCTGTTTCAGTCTTCTGCGTATGGCTAGCCAGTTGTCCCAGCACCATTTATTGAATAGAAAATCCTTTCCCCATTGGTTGTTTTTGTCAGCTTTGTCAAAGATCAGATAGTTTCAAGTGTGTGGACTTATTTCTGGGCTTTCTATTCTGTTCTATTGGTCTGTGTATCTGTTTTTGTACCAGTACCATGCTGTTTTGTTTACTGTAGCCCTGTAGTATAGTTTGAAGTTGGGTAGTGTAATGCTTCCAGCTTTGTTTTTCTGCTTAGGATTACCTTGGCTATTTAGTTTCCTTTTTAGTTCCACATGAATTTTAAAATAGTTTTTTTCTAGTTCTGTGAAGAATGTCATTGGTAGTTTGATAAGAATAGCACTGAATCTATAAATTGCTTTGGGGAAGCATGACCATTTAAATGATATTGATTCTTCCTGTCCATGAGCATGGAATGTTTTTCCATTTGTTTGTGTCATATGATTTCTTTGAGCAGTATTTTGCAGCTTTCGTTGTGGAGATCTTGCACCTCCCTAGTTAGCTGTATTTCTAGGTATTTTATTCATTTTGTGGCAATTGTGACTGGGATTATTTTTTATTTGGTTCTCAGTTTAACTGTTTTTGGTGTGTAGGAATGCTAGTAATTTTTGTACATTGATTTTGTATCTGGAGATCTTGCTGAAGTTGTTTATCAGCTTAAGAAGTTTTGGGGCCAAGACAATGGAGTTTTCTAGATATAGAATCATGTCGTCTGCAAACAGGGATTGTTTGCCTTCCTCTCTTCCTATTTGGATGCCCTTTATTTCTTTCTGTTGCTTGATTGCTCTGGCTAGGACTTCCAATACTGTGTTGAATAGGAGTGTATGTTTTTTGTATGTTTCAATATTTTGACAATATTACTTACAAAATTATCCTATATTTTTACTTAATGTAACTTCAGATAGTTTTAATCATTGTTATGTTTTTCAAAGTAAATACATTCACTTGAGTAATAAAAAAAAAGATCGTTCCGAAGGGTTGATAAGATAAAGCAATGAAAACAGATCCAGTTTAGTGGTGCCACCTTCTCCTGCGCAGGTCCACACTTTTGATGTGTTGTGATTGCTGTATCTAGAAAAGTATGGCTGAGCTTCTATACTGCCTTATTTAGAAATCCATGCTCTTAATTTTGGCAATATTGTTCATTACACTTTTGGAGCTCTTCATCTTCCCACTCTTGTTTGGAGAACTGCCATGTGTCTGACCTCTTTGATGTCTCTCTGATGCCCACCTTGATGGAACCACTGGTTCCTAAATCCCTTGGCCTCCTCTTTCCAAGTTTCTTTCTCTGTTTGGCACGTCATGTAGTAATTTGTGCCTCTCACAGATTACCCATTTTGCTGATGCCACCAAATCTTGAATCCCTCCAGTTCAGTGTCAGCAGGGAACAAAATTTCGAGTCTCTTAACCTGTGTGTGTGTGTGTGTACTGCTCAGGCAGGCTTCTGAATGTTGATATTTTGTATATGTGATAAGAGGGTTTCAAGTCCTTTGATTACAGACTTCCAAATGACCGCTTGCTTTCTGCCCTGCTCCTCTAAACTGCTTCTCCACCTCTACTATTCCCTAGCACTGTCTGGGTTAATCTGTTCAGGTGACTACAAAAGAACCACACAAAGTATCTTAGTTTGTGGCTTCCTCTTCATTGCTAAATCAGTTACCACTTGCTTACCTGCTTTCCATATTGCAAAATTTATTGAATTTTTTTGCTCAGTGCTTTCCTTTTTTCTTTGTGGTTATAATATTTTATTCCTTTTGTAGCATTTTAATGGAGATTCATGAGTAAGAGGAAATAAATTTATATATTTCATCTGCCACCTTTATAGTCCGGAGCCTTTCAAAATGTAAAAAAGTATTTTCAAAAATCTTTCATCATCTGATGCTATATATTGTTTTACAAAATTAAATAGCCATGTGTGTCCTTTAAAAATAGACAATTTATCTATGATTTCAGTATTACAGTTGACTCTAACTTTTAATTATTAGGGATGATAATCTCCCATGCACTGAGAAATTGAGGTATAAATTTTGACGCCCCCTAAAACTTAACTACTAATAGCTTACTGTTGACCTGAAGCCTTACTGATGACATAAACAGTCAATTAATGCATAGTTTTATGTCATAGGTGTTATATACTATATTCTTACAATAAAATAAGCTGTAGAAAAGAAAATGTTATTAAGAAAATCGTGAGGAAGAGCAAATATTTTCACTGTTCATTAAGTGGAAGTGGATCATCATCTTCATCCTCATCATCTTCACATGGAATAGTCTCAGGCAGAGGAAGAATAGGAGTGGTTGGTCTTGCTGTCTCAGGGGTGGCGCAGGTGGAAGAAAATTAACATATAAGTGAACCTACACAGTTCAAACCCTTGTTGTTTAAGGGTCAACTGCATTTTTTATTTCTCTAGTTTAAGATAGCTTTGTATTTTTAGCGAAATCACATATAAAAGCAAAGCTAAACTTTTACTCATCTAAAAGTAGTTACCAAGTAATAGAGTGTAAACTATCAACCTAAACCATTTTGCCTTACATTAATGGATAATTTTAGAGTTTAATTCTTGTTTGTGTTTGCATATTTGAGAAGTACTGCTGTACAAAATCCTTGATGTAACCTTGAATATAATTTGTTTATATCCTTCAAAACATTTTCAATAATGCATTTTTAATTTTTCTTCCATGTATAGAATCATTGGCAGATGTGCATTTAAGTGGAGAGTCAGGTATTCTGTCTAATATAGGCCTAAATGGACAACAAAATAAAGTATAAATCTTTTCCCAGAGATTAAAAATATTGAATGAGATCATTCATTGTCATAATGCCTATTAAATCCCTATTCTAATATCTTAGCATTTCTCAGTATTATCACCTGGAATTAGGGAGCATTTGGAAACTCCCGATGTTAGTTAAATGTTTTATGTGAGAGCAGATTGATTAAAATGAGTTGGATTGATTAAAATATTTTGGGAATATTCTATAAGTAAAGCAGCATCCAGATATAATGAATCAGTACAGTCGTTACAATTTCTTTGAATTTTGTCCTTATAATTTATTGTCAGATAGAGACACTGGAAATAGCTCTAAATGGCTTAAGAAAAAAAATAAATTTAGTTTAATAAAATGGTATATACAAAATCTGATCTACTTGAACTTACACAGTGGGGGAAAAAAAAGTCTAAGGAAAGCAAGAAGTTGGCAAACTGTATATAAGATAATTGATTTGCATATGTAAATTAGACTAATCACATACACACATAAGTGGCTAGATGTACAATTACCTGATTTATAAACATGAATGGTACAGGTGCTGCTTTAGAGGCACTTTCAGAAAACTGGCTTGTGGCATCAATACTTTGTACTATAACATGACTGCTAATTATACCTCTTTTTGTAATAAAATCCATTTAAATTATTTTGCATGAGGATACCAAAAGAGGGGCAGTGGCTGTGATGTTACCCAGAGAGTCATGTTAACGGTGCTAGACTTTTAATGTGAATCTACATAAAGAAGGTGTGTACTGGAGGGGATGTATTAGAGCAATAAGTGACTGTCCTCATTCTAAGCCTGGTGTGTGTGAATGGCCATACTAGCCTAGAGAAACCCCTGCAAGATGCTTTTCACAATGAAAAACCATTTTACTTATATTTCAATCCAGAATTGAAATCCTAAGAATAATGATGTGCCAAATCTTGCTCGGCAGTCTGTTTTCTCTAGTTACAATTTTAAAATTGTTTTTTTCTTTTTGATACGATTTTTCTCTTTTATTTATTTTACTTTCATTTTGTTATTTTAGAAGTTTTTGAGCATGAATGCTATACAAGGCTCTGTTTAGGAGTTATTTTCATCTTAATTCTCTGCATGTTTATTTTTAGAATCTAAATGGTACCCAGGTTTACTAAAAGGGCACTAGTTGCTGGCCCTCTGAAATTCCAGTTATACACTTGAAGTTTTATGCTGTGGAAACTGATTTAGTTTTTTATAGAACATCTATGGGGACTTTTGTTGTCATTCAATATTTTAGGTTTTCCTAACGATGTAGACATAAAGAGAGAACCAATGTTTTCTGTTTGTTTCTATCTATGCCTCATTTTGAAACACCTTATGTATATTCCTTTCTGCCTATAGCTATCACATCTCTTGACTGACTTGTTTAGTAAAATGTAAATACCTCTTTTGACTGTGTACTGCCTTTTACCCCTGATGTCTACTGTTGGGGAGCAGTATCAAGGGGGGAGGGGAGCTGGGAAGATGAGGGCTGGGCTATGATTCTTCAAATGCTTCCTGCCTGAACCGGGAGACTGTAAAACAGAATCAGAATTGAGTTAAATCAGTCTCATATAAGGCATTTGCTATTGATGGACACAAAGGGGAAAACTGAGATTTAATTGTAATTTTTCCCTTCTTGGTTGGATGAACAACCGGGTTTTAAGTAGGTAAGGAAATCTGGGCTTCTCTCTCAGGAGCTGTTGGCTTAGTGTGCCTTCAGCCATGATGAATCCAAAATTCAGAGTTAGGACATCTTTCTGTTAAAAGACTCTTTCCCTCATAATCCAATCTTAGCTATAATTGCTGCTTTCACAGTGGTGCTACAGACTGCATTCTATTATTCATTTGAATTGGTCCTGATTTGTTCACTCTTAATAGTGACATTACTTTTTCTTATTGCTCCCCAATTATAGCAATTTTTCTCTTTGAAATTATATCCTTTTCAGGAGACTAAAGACTGCCAATTACAGGTGGTATTTCAAAGCATGAAAATTCAGTAAATAGTCATAAAGCTTTTCAAATGCACATTTTCGGTCATCAGAGTGGTTTTTATAGACGTAAATACTACTTTCATGTGTCGTGCATTATTGGTTATTCTGGTTTTATACTTACATCTAGTTAGTAATATCAGGCCTGCCTTGAGGAAAGGAAATTGATAGAAAGAAGATAAGTAATAATGAATGTGAGCTTTCTATTTGTTCAGCTATTAACTCTTTAATGCTACTGCCCTGGAGATAACATGTATACAGAGGGAATATAAAGCATTTGCAGGATATATTTGTGAGTGGTCAGAAGAAACAGGGCAGGAGTGAGAAGCTGGGCTGCTGAGTTCCTTAGATAGCACAGAATTGTTCCTTCTTTCATTTGGCAGTTCACAATTGCAGTGGAGTAGCACAGTCACAGTGTGATTCCTTTTATGTTCTTAAGGCTGGAACCACCATTCCCAGCTCTCATATAAAAGGCTATTATTTGGTGTACTTGCAATAGAACAGACAGCCAATTACCTAGAGTTGTTTCATTTTTTGTTTGTTTGTTTAAAGGGCAGGATAGAAAAATGGCCTAAATGTACTTCTTTGTACTCTTCTAACTTAGGAAATATGTAAATAATATATATAACTCTTATGTGTCTTTCCTAATTGTACTTCAGTGCTGGAAAAAGCATCTTCTTTGAATAGGCATGCACGTTTATAGTGTTACTTCAGAGGTAAGAAAATATGAGGTGACCAATGATATCTTGCTATTTAATAAATTAATAGATTTTTATTGTACACATTAAAATATTTCTTCTCGTAAGTTATTTTTTCTGTGATCATAGATTTCTTGTTGATTGCATTACTAGTGTGTTATGGTGTTCTCCCTAGATTTTTAAAGCATTTTAGGGTAAAGTAAGTGTTCTATATTTTGATTTACTGGTTACGTGATTATATATAATTACTAAAATACATCAAACTGCATACCTAAAAAAGCCAATTGTATTATACACCAATAATACCTTTAAAATACTTCTAGTTTACATGTTAGAAAAGGAATGTGAACATTTTACACACTACAAAAGTACACATTAGAAAATGTCTATTAGGTGGTAGTCCCAGTTTTTATTAATATTTTATTAGTATTTTATTGGAATCCAGAATTTGGTACATTAATATGTTTCATTGAAATTAAGATGAACATATCACACTTTGTATATAAAAACAAGCGAAAAGAAAACTAATAAAAACTCGCCTTAGCTTTGTCTCCTGCTTTTTAACTTTTCGTTGTTTCTATTTATGTCTTATTGTACTGACTGTGTCTTGAAAAGTCGTTGCAGTCATTATTTTTGATTGGTTCATCATTTGGTCTTTCTACATAGGATAAGAGTAGTTTATACACCACAGTCACAGTGTTGTAATATTCTGTGTTTCTCTGTGTACTACTATTACCAGTAAGTTTTGTACCATAAGATGATTATTTATTGCTTATTAATGTTGTTTTCTTTCTGACTGAAGAACTCCCTTTAGCATTTCATGTAGGACAGGTTTGGTATTGATGAAATCCTTCAACTTTTGTTTGTCTGGCAAAGTCTTTATTTCTCCTTCATGTTTGAAGGATATTTTCACTGGATATACTATTCCGGGGTAAAAGATTTTTTTTTCCTTCAGCATTTTACATATATCATGCTGCTGGCCATAAGGTTTCCACTGAAAAGTTGCCGCCAGAGGTATTGAACCTCATTGTTTGCTATTTATTTCTTTTCTCTTGCTGCTTTTAGGATCCTTTCTTTGTCCCTGATTTGGAAGTCTGATTATTAAATGCCTTGAGGTAGTCTTCTTTGGTTTAAATCTGCTTGGTGTTCTATAATCTTCTTGCAGTTGGATATTGATATCTTTCTCTAGGTTTAAGAAGTTCTCTATTATTATTCCTTTGAATAAACATTCTACACCTGTTTCTCTTCCTCCTCTTTAAGGCCAGTAGCTCTTAGATTTGCCCTTTTGAGGCTATTTTCTTTTGAGTGTGCTTCATTGCTTTTTATTATTTTTTCTTTTGTCTCCTCTGACTGTATGTTTTCAAATCGCCTGTCTTCAAGCTCACTTACTCTTTCTTCTGCTTGGTCCGTATGTTATAAAAGGACTCTGATGCATTCGTCAGTATGCCAGTTGCATTTTTCAGCTCCATAATTTCTGCTTGATTCTTTTAAATTATTTCATTCTCTTTATTACATTTATCTAATAGAATTCTGAATTCCTTCTCTGTGTTATCTTGAATTTATTTGGGTTTCCTCAACACAGCTATTTTGAATTCTCTGTCTGAAAGGTTACATGTCTCTGTTTCTCCAGGACTGGTCCCTGGTGCCTGATTTAGTTCATTTGGTAAGGTCATGTTTTCCTGGATGGTGCTAATGCTAGTAGATGTTCTTCGGTATCTGGGCATTGAAGGGTTAGGTATTTTATTGTAGTCTTCACTGTCTGGGCTTATTTGTAGCCATCCTTCTTGGGAAGGCTTTCCAGATATTTGAAAGGACTTTTTTGGGTATTGTAATCTAATCCGTGTCTATTTTAGGGGGCACCCTAGTCTCAGTAATGCTGTGGTCGTTGCAGGCTCATAGAGTTGCCGCCTTGATGGTCTTGGACAAAATCGAGGAGAATTCTCTGGATTACCAGCCAGAGATTCTTGTTCTCTTCCTTTTCTCCCAAACATACAGAGTCTCTGTCTCTCTTCGGAGCCACCTAAAGCTGGAAGTGGAGTGACACAACTCCCCTATGGCCACCATCACTGTGACTGTGCTGGGTCAGACCTGAAGCCAGCACGTTGCTGGGTCTCACCCAAGGCTTGCTGTAACCACTCCCTGGCTACTGCATATGTTTACTCAAGGCCCTGGGACTCTACAATCAGCAGGTGGCAAAGCCAGCCAGGCCTGTGTCCTCTTCAGGAATATGAGATCTCCCCAGCCCCAGGTGGGCCCAGAAGTGCCATCTGGGAGTCAGGGACTAGAGTCAAAAATCTTGGAAGTCTACCTGGTGTTGTACTGTATTGCTGCTGAGCTGATACTCATACCACAAAAGGCAGTCCTTCTCACTCTTCTCTCACCTTTCCAAAGGCAGAGGAGCCTCACCCTGTAGCCACCACCACCCCAGGCCATGAGGAGTACTTCCAGACTACCTCTGATGTTCTCTTAAGGCATGAGTGCTCCTCATTTAGCTTGTGGTGAATGCTGCCTGGCCTATGACTCACCCTTCAGGGCAATTGGCTCCCTCTGGCCCGGGGCAGGTCCAGAAATGCCGTCCAAGAATCAAGTCCTCAAATTCTAGATCCTAAGAGCCCGCCTGGTGCTCTGCCCTCCTGTTGTGGTGTTGGTACCTAAGGTGCAAGACAAAGTCCCCTTTGCTTTTCCCTCTGCTTTTCTCAAGCAGAAGGAGTTTGCCCCATAGCCACCACAGCTGGCAATGTGCTGAGGCTCACCTGAAGCCAGCAAGTCTCAGAGGCTTACCCAAAGCCCTCGGTGTAGTACCTGGGTATTGCTGCCAGTTATTCAGGGTCTGAGGGCTCTTTAGTTAGCAGGTGATGAATGCTGCCAGCCCTGGGTCTTTTCCTTCATGGCAACAGGTTCCCTTCTGGCCCAGAGTGATTTTAGAAATGTCATCTGGGAGCTGGGGCCTGCAACGGGGGCCTCATGATTCTGACTGGTGTCTTATCCTGCTGTGGCTGACCTGGTACCCAAGATGCAAGACAAAGTCCTTTCCACTCTGCCTTCTTCTCTCCTCAAGGGGAAGGGAGGGGTTATCAGATTGTCATAGTATTGCAGTGCTCATGTTCAGGTAACCCTTATTTTACTTAATAATGGCCCCAGAATGCAGGAGTATTGTTGCTGGAATGTTGTTATAATTGTTCTGTTTTACTAGTAGTTATCATCTCTTACTGTACCTTGTTTATAAGTTAAACTTTATATGTATAGCAAAAAGCATAGTATATATAGGGTGCAGTACTATCTGTGGTTTTGGGTATCCACTGAAGGTCTTGGAACATATATAATCCATGGATAATGGGGGACTAGTGTTTACAATTAAAGTGTCTTATATGTGAAGTGGTATATTATTTTAATGTAGATAGTGATAACTTAAAGATGCATATTGTAAACCCTAAAGCAATCAGTAAAAAAATAAAATGAGGAAGTATAGCTAATAAGCTAGTGGAGGACAAAATAGCATACTAAAAATATTCAACCCAAAAAAGTAGGAAAATAGGAAAAGAGAACAAAAAAAGACAAATAGAAACAAATAGAGCAATATGGTAAACTTAAACCCACTTACATTTATAATTACATTAAGCATATATGATTTAGGCTATACAGTTTAAAGGCAGAAATTATCAGACTGGATTGTAATACCCAACTCACAAACACACTTTAAATAGAAACATACAGATAGATAGATTGAGAGTAAGGAGATGGAAAAGCTGTACGTTGAAAATGTTCATTTTATATGAATTGGAATGGCTGTTTTAATGTAAGACAAGGTAACTTCCAGACAAGCAGTATAATCAGAGACAGATGACATTTCATAATGTTAGAAAGTTCAATTCATCAAGAGGAGAAAACACTTTTTAGTTTGTGTGTGCTTAATAACAAAGCTTTAAAATTATATGACTTAAAAACTAAGAGAAATGAAAAAAATAGTAATATCCTCAATATTAAATGGAAATTTCAAAATCATTTCCTGAGTAATTTAGAAAACAAGAAGAAAATTACTTGAGAATACATAAAACTTAAATATTCTGGGCCATAAGACAAATATCAACAAGTTTAAAAGAGTCAAAATCATCAAAGAATATTATCTGACCATAATGGAATTAAATTAAAATCCACAAAATAAAAATGTAAGAAAAACTATCAAATACCTGGGTATTAGATTACACACCTCAAAGACAAACTTTAGGTCAGAGAGGAAATCAAAAGAAAAATGTGAAAATATTTTGAATGGAATAGTGGAAATGCAACATATCAAATTTGTAGAATGCATTTAAGCAGTGCCTAGAAGGGCATTTGCACCTCCCTGTAATGTATATTAGGAAAAAAAAAAAAGATTTAATATCAGTTATATAGATTTTTGCCTTAAGAAGTTAATAAAATTGAAACAGATTAAACCCAATATAACCTAAATGAAAGAAGTAATAAAGATAATAGTAGAAATCACTTTAATAAAAAATAAGCAAAAATCATAGAATGAAAGAAAGAATCATCTCTTAGTAAAGGTCAGTAATAAACAATCTCTTTAGACAGAACCAGAGAAAAGTATGAAAATACATATTATTTATATTAAGTATCAAATAGGGAAAATTATTGAATTTATAGACATTCAAATGATATTAATGAAATATGAACAACTTTATATTGCTAAGTTTGGTTATTTAGTATCTTCGGTCTTTCTGGGAAGACATGAGTTGTATAACTGATATGAAAAGAAATAGTAAATACAAATAGTTTATATTAATAAAAGAAACTTAGTAATTAAAACCCTTACCACAAAGAAAATACCAAGCCCAATGACTTTACTGGTGAATTCTGTCAAATATTTATACTAACTTAATTCTGGAGAGAGATAGAAATATTATTACTCTAGCTCTATTCCCTTTTCCTCATTTTCATGCTGTATTGTTATACATATTGTATCAGTAAATAGTACAACAGTGCATTTTTATTTTTTTATATTTTAAAGAAAGGGAGAAGAAAGAAGAACAAGTATTTAATTGTAGTTTGTTATCTTTCTTATTTAATGTTTCCAGTTCTTTTAGTTTGTTTCTGTGAATTTGAGTTCCTGCCCAGTGTGATTATTTCAGTATGGCTTTGCTCCAACCCACCTCTCTTATGCAATTGTTAAATATGTCACATTTCTATATATTGTAGGCCTAACAATACAATCATATGCCTAATGTTTTATACAATTGCTTTTTAAATAAGTTGAGAAAAAGGAAGAAATATGCATTTACAGTGTATCTTCATTTTTCTCTAATAAAATAATTACCATTACTAGTGCTCTTTGTTTTCTTGTGTAGATCCAGATCACTATGTGAGATCACTTACTTTCATTCTAAAAAATTTCCTTAGTATTTCTAATAAGTTGGTTCTGCTAACAGTGAGTTCTGTCAATTTTGTTTACCTGGCAATGTCTTCATTTCCCTTTTATTTTTGAGAGAGTTTTGCTGAGTGTGATAATCTTACTGAGGTATTTTTTTCCTTTAGCACCTTGAATATGTCATCTCTCTGCCTTCTGGCCTACATAGTTTCTGATGAAAAGTCAATTGTTAACATTATTAGTTCCCTAATATATGACAATTCATTTTTCTTCTGTTAATTTCAAGATTTTCCTTTTATTATAGGCTTTCAACCTTTCTACTATTATGTGACTGGCTTGGACCTCTTTGCATTTATCTTTTTTTGTTTGTGTGTGTGTTTGGAGCCAGAGTCTCACTCTGTCACCCAGGCTGGAGTGCAGTGGTGCAGTCTTGGCTTACTGCAAATTCCACCCCCCAGGTTCAAGCAATTCCCCTGCCTCAGCCTCCCGAGTAGCTGGGACTACATGCATTTATCTTATTTGAGTTCATTGAGCTACCTGAATGTATAAATGAATGCTTCTCATTAAATTGGAAAATTATCAGCCATTACTTTTCAAAGATTTTTCTTCTGCTGCTTTTTCTCTCTCCTGTCTACTCATACTGTCATTACATGTATGCTTATATTTCTCTGAGACTGTTCATTTACCTTCATTCCTTCTTGTTTTTTTCATATTTTGTAATCCCAATTCAAATCTGTTGAGTCCCTCTAGTGAAATTTTCATTTCTATTATTGTACTTTTTAAATCTGTAATTTTCACTTGGTTCTTTTTTTAGGAGTGATGAGTGTTCTCTTTATTTATATTCCATATTTGATGAGACATTACCATCAAACCTTTCTTTGCTACTTTAAGCATGATTTCCTCTAGTTCTTTAAATATATTTTTATCTTTGCTTTGGAATATTTGTCCACTAAGTCCAATGACTGGACCCGCTCACAAGCCCTTCTTTTTCTCATGTGTATGGATGATATTTTCCTGTTTTTTTGCATGTCTTATTTTTTGTTGTTGTTGAAAATTGGAAATTTCAGAAAATTTGCTTAAATTGTTATAAGAAGTCTTCATACTAAGTCCCCTGGATGGGGAACTTGTTTGCCTGTTTGTTTAGTGACTTGGCTGGACTATTTTTGTAAAATCTATTTTCCCCATCTATGAAGCCTTTGATGTCACTCTTCAGCAAGCACAGCTTAGGGCATATGCACAATCACCCTGCAATGACAGTGGTTTTAACGGGGCTTTTCCATGACTGTTTCATTCCCTGATCTTTCTATTAAGCTGTCTGTTGGTGCCATCGCAGTTATTAGGCTCCATGAGTTGTCAGCTGATTGCTCCGTTGTTTCCAGCAGTGTCTTGGGGCATGGATTGTTTCACAATCTGATTCAATTAAGTTGCAGCCTCCTTACAGGAGTACTTTTTGTGGCTAATTTTGAGGCTCATTTTGATTCCAGAAGAGTTCTTCTTAGCTGTTTCTTTTTTAAAATTTTATTTGCTAATTCTATGAAGAATGTCAATGTAGTTTAATGTGAATAGCATTGAATATATAAATTATTTTGGGCAGTATGGCCATTTTCATGATATTGGTTCTTTCTATCCATGAGGATGGAATAGTTTTCCATTTGTTTAGGTCTTCTCTTATTTCCTTGAGCAGTGGTTTATAATTCTCCTTGAAGACGTCCTTCACATCCTTGTTAGCTGTATTGCTAGGTATTTTATTCTCTTTGTAGCAGTCGTGAATGGAAATTCATTCATGGTTTGCCACTCTGCTTGTTTATTGTTGGCGTATAGGAATGCTTGTGATTTTTGCACATTGATTTTGTATACTAAAACTTTGCTGAAGTTGTTTATCAGCTTAAGGAGTTTTTGGGCTGAGACAGTGGGATTTTCTAAATATAGAATCATGTCATCAGCAAACAGAGACAATTTGACTTCCTCTCTTCCTATTCAAATACCCTTTATTTCTTTCTCTTGCCTGATTGCCCTGACCAGAACTTCCAATACTATGTTGAAAAGGAGTGGTGAGAGAGGGCATCCTCATCAAGTGCTGGTTTTCAAAGGGAATGCTTCCAGTTTTTGCTCATTTAGTATGATATTGGGTATGGATTTGTCATAAATGGCCCTTATTATTTTGATATGTGTTCCATCAATACCTAGTTTATAGAGAGTTTTTAATATGAGGGAATGTTGAATTTGCAGTAACCAAACCAGCATGGTACGGGTACCAAAACAGACATATAGATCAATGGAACATAACAGACACCTAAGAAATAACACCACACATGTACAACCATCTGATATTTGACCAACCTGACAAAAGCAAGCAATGGGGAAAGGATTCCCTATTTAATAAATGGTATTGGGACAACTGGCTAGCCATATGCAGAAAACTGAAACTGGACCCCTTCCTTATACCTTATAAAAAAATTAATGCAAGATGGATTAAAGACTTAAATGTAAAACCAAAAACCATAAAAACCCTAGAAGAAAACTTAGGCAATACCATTCAGGACGTAGGCATGGGCAAAGATTTCATGACGAAAACACCAAAAGCAATTGCAACAAAAGCCCAAATCGACAAATGGGATCTAACTAAACTAAAGAGCTTCTGCACAGCAAAAGAAACTATCGTCAGAGTCAACAGGCAGCCTGCAGAATGGGAAAAAATTTTTGCAATCTACCCATCCAACGAAGGACTAATATCCAGAATCTACAAGAAACTGAAAAAAATTTACAGGGAAAAAACCAAAAACCATCAAAAAGTGGGCAAACGATATGAACAGACACTTCTGAAAAGAAGACATTTATGTGGCCAATAAACATATGAAAAAAGCTCAACATCTTTGATCATTAGAGAAATACAAGTCAAAAACCATAATGAGATACCATCTCACACCAGTCAGAATGATATTTATTAAAAAGTCAAGAAACAATAGATGCTGGGGAGTCTGTGGAGAAATAGGAATGCTTTTATAGTGTTAGTGGAAATGTAAATTAGTTCAACCATTGTGGAAGACAGTGTGGCAATTCCTCAAGGATCTAGAACCAGAAATACCACTTGACACAGCAATCCCATTACTGGGTATATACCCCAAGGAATATAAATCATTCTACTATAAAGACACTTACACACATATGTTTATTCCTGCACTGTTTACAATAGCAAAGACATGGAACCAACCCAAATGCCCATCAGTGATAGACTGGATAAAGAAAATGTGATATGTATACACCATGGAATACTATGCAGCCATACGAAAGGAATGAGATCATTTCCCTTGCAGGGACATGGATGACACTGAAAGCTATCATCCTTAGCAAATTAACACAGGAACAGAAAACCAAACACCATATGTTCTCACTCATAAGTAGGAGTTAAGCAATGAGAACACATGGACATAGGGAGGGGAACAAGAAACACCAGGACCTGTCGGGGGGTGGGGTTGGAGGTTGAGGGGAGGGAGAGCATTAGGGTAAATACCTAATGCATGCAGGGCTTAACACCTACATGACAGGTTGATAGGTGAGGCAAACCACCATGGTACATGTATACCTATGTAACAAACCTGCACGTTCTGCACATGTATCCTGGAACTTAAAGTGAAATATTTTTTAAAAATGTATAAATTCCAAAAAAAATTATATTTGCTAAGCTATCCAGTCTGTGGTTAGCTTGTTGCTGTCATGGAGTTATCAGCCTCAGTGTAATTATCAAAATCTCACTCTTGTTAAGAGTACTCTTAGGCTTTAATTTTCCCACACTGTCTCCCAAATACAGTCAGGACCACCACTGAGGAGAGCTTTGGAATTCTTTGTTCTTATGACCTGCCTCTCCTTCTGGGCAAACTCTCTGAGCCACTGTTCAGGAGCTGGCAGCAGAGACAGGGGTCAACATCTCTTAGAGTGACACCTTGCTTCACACTGAACTGGCTGGGGATGTTTGAGGGAGAAGATGGCTCAAGTGCCACAGACTCCTACAGTTCCAACTGAGATTGTGTTATGATCTTGAATGTTTCTTCATTTACTCTATGCCCTTATGACCTTATTGACACGTGTCCAACTTATCCCATCATGGCTGGGGACTCAGTTTTTAAGGTTTATCTAGGGTCTACTTGGCCAAGAGAGGGTCTGTTCAGTTGTCTGGGATGCTTAGGATTTTACTTCTATTTCTCAACAATGTTGAAAGAAGACAAAGGCATCACAAAAAAATTGAGTCTGACATTCCACATGAACCCAGATGTAAAGTACTTCACAGAGTATTAACAAATAAAATCTAGCAGTATATAAAAGTATTAATACATCATGACTGAATGGAGTTTATTTCAAGAGTGAGTGCAAGTTCATTAAAACATTAAAATGCATTTGTTAAAACATTAAAAATTCTCTGCACCACAATTGCGTTAACAGAATCAAAGTGGAAAAAAATCATGAAAGACATGCTGAAATTCACTACCCATATGTGATAAACGCTGTCAGCACACTAGGAATAGTGGGAATTTTATCTAATAAAGCATACCTATCCAGTTTAAAAGTAGTAAGCAAGAACTTTGGACATTGTACAATGCTAGAATATCTTCAACATCTTTCGTCTTTGGGGAAATTTAAATTAAAACCACAATGAAATGCAGTTAGACATTTTCTAAAATGGCTAAAATTAAAACACTGATAGTACTGAGTATTGGTGAGGTGGCAGAGCCAATTGGACTCTTATACACTGCTTATGGCAGTGTAAAACAGTTCAGTTACTTTGGAAACATAGCAGTATCTTATAATGTGACACATACACCTACCGCATGATGCAGAAGTTTCACGTGTAGGTATTTGCTAAAGATTAGTGTTTCCAAAAGACTCAAGAATGAATATTGATAGCACGTTTATAATGAGCAAAGTGAAAACAGGAATGAATATTAGAAAAACAGAGTTTCTGCTTTTGTAGCCTCACACAGAATATAGTCAGACTAAGCTAGTGGCCTTAAAACATTCTTAGAATAAACAAAAAATAATTGGAAAAGCAACAAAGTCAAAAATGCCAACTATAGAAATTAGCAATCCTTTTTCAGAAATTTGGGTAAAAATCTCATGTCCCCTCCTAAAGACAGAATACATTCAAAGAACTTACAAAGGCTGTCTTTGGAAGTTAGCTGCAATGATCTATTTATATAACATACTTTCTGATTTAGTTTCGTTTTAAAATGTTTGGCTACAGCCAGGGTAGAAAATTCATTTTCAGTGCTGCTCTGTTATTTAATTAGTGTAGCTCTGGTGTAGGAAAATTATACTTCAATTTTGTTTGATTAAAGAACACTAAGGTCTATTTTAGCATTGTGTTGCAAAGCTATACATAATTATTTTTCATTCTAGTATTATAAAATCCCCTTTTTAGTCTATCTTGGTGATTTAAAAATTGCATAGGCTAAATATGACATAATTCATTCACCTGGATGCAATTATTTTTAAAGGGAAACAAGGTCATTTTTATTTTTTATTATCTGTTGCCTAATTACACAGTATTTCATTTAAGATATTTTCATTCTTCATATTTATTTTTTAAAACTCATATTTCAGTTTGAATATTATCTTATTACTTTTCTTTATATAAGAAGGATATTTTATGCTAGTTGAAGAAAAGTATATTTCACAAAAGACCATATTTGAAATTTCACTAATTCTAAATGAAGAATTAGAGAGTTCATGGTATGTTCATATTTGGAGGTTCTTTAGGAAGATTTTCAGACACAAAGTAATTTGTGGTATATTGATACTTAGTTATCAACAGTCTGTTTAATAATTTCCATCTTTGTCTATTCACTTCCTCTTCCAATTTCTTTTCCATTTTAATCAAACTTCTTGAAGTTTCATTCAGAAAACTTTTTCTGTTCTGAAAACTAAACCACTGATCCTACTTTGGTAACAGAGAAATAAATTCCCTGTATGAAACAGGTACAGGAGGGGATGGGCAGGGTTCAAGGGAAGGGGATTATTAAGAACTTCAGTTTCTCCTGGCCAGGTTCATGTGAGCCTCACCTAGTGGTTTCCCTAACAGCAGATAAAGCCATAGTCAAGCAGATAAACCAATATATATTCAAAGCAAAATGATTGAGAAAATATTTGATTTAAAAAATTTTGTCATTTGTGATTTTCTGTCCGTAATCTCTTAAAAATTAAAATAAGTCAGGTGTATTTTTTCTCAGTGTAACTTAAATAAAATGAATGAATGAATAAAATTTGTGTGTTTCATATTTTGTAAAATGAGAATTTTGTGACTTTGAAGAGAGTCTAGATTTACATTGATTAACTTACTGAGCCATAAATACTAGACGTTAACAAACCTTAGTATGTGTTCTTTACAAAATAGTTGCACAAAAGAGAAAAGCATTTCTCCTTTCTCTTTGTCCACCATCTCACTTCCACTTCCAGATAGAAATATCCAGAAGTATCACATAGAAGAGTCTCAGTATTTCGGGGAGACAGGAGTGGTGAGGTTCTGTTTCTGATATCAGTGTTGCTATCTCTTTGCAATTGTATATAGTTTTTTTGTTATTTACTCCCAAATCTCTGGCTTCTAATGTGAATTATTTTTTATAACATGTATAGCAAAGTGATATAGCAGAAGACATAAAGGAAATAAGGCTTTTAATATTTTCAAATATACTGTGTGATTTATAAGTAAAATTTGAGTATCTTGTTTTAATAATGTGTTCTATTCCTTTCATATGTTAAATTTAGAGAATGATTTTGAGTTTGTTTTTATTTAAGTGACTTTTATCTTGAAAAATTAAGTGGCTATGTTTATTTGGAATAGGAATGATGTATTAGTCCATTTTCACACTGCTGATAAAAACATACCTGAGACTGGGCAATTTATAAAAGAAAGGGGTTTAATTGTACTTACACTTGGCTGGGGAAGCCTCACAATCATGGCAGAAGTCAAGGAGGAGCAAGTCACATCTTACATGGATGGCAGCAGGCAAAGAGAGGAGTGCTTGTGCAGGGAAACTCCCCTTTTTATAACCATCAGATCTCGTGAGACTTATTCACTATCAGGAGAACAGCACAGGAAAGACCTGCCCTCATGATTCAGTTACCTCCCACCAGGTCTCTCCCATAACACATGAGAATTGAAGATGAGATTTGGGTGGAGAAACACCCAAACCATATCAAATGAAGTCATATACCACCTAAAATTGTACATTATTATTTCTGTAAAATACTTAGCTAATATAAATGAGACTATAAGAATATTGCAGAATATACAGAATTACAGATCCTATGTAGGAAATTACTGTCTTAGTTGAATTACTTAGATAACTAATAACATCTTAAGGGAATTCATCAGGTGAAATTCAAGCCAGAAAACAAATTTCACGGGGAGAATTTGTTTATATGCTTTAGATTTCTGTATTTATATTTTCAGAAAGATTTGTGTATTTTATCCCTTTGATGTGGTACTATTGTTGCTAGTGGTAATGGTGGGTCATATTTTTGGTATGTGCAGACTATTATGGCCTCTTGTCTACTACTTCATTGTCTGGAAATGTTTGATTGTAATTTTTTTCCATATTGTTTGCTTATATCCGTAAAATAGAGGATTATGAAATCATTTTTTTTGTCACCACTAGTTTTTCCTGGAGTTCTTAGAGAATTGGTATTCACGTCTTTCACCTCACATTCTAGTGTGACTTTAACTGGTCTTTCTTTCTGAAGAGAGCAACTCATTCCATTTTAGTGTACAATCAATTGTGAGGGTGTATCTCCTGCACTACAAGCCAACTCAGTGGCTTCTACAGAATTAGAGTACAGTATTTGCAGTTATTAGAGTGAATAGCATTGTTTCTTTTTTAACTATTAAAAATGTCCTGCTTTGGTTTTAATATATATACTTGTTTTTAAAAATCTAGTAAGTTTAAGTAGTTGTAGTAAGAAAATGATTTAATCACCATCTTACCAGGGTCACAAAATATTATCTTAGTTTGGAGAAAAGCTTTTCTTGTGAGTATTACAAAAAACAAACAAACAAACAAACAAAAAATCCCCCAAAAAACAGAAAACAGTGAACATACAGAAAAAGTTGATAAATTTGAATCACCCAACCCACCCTCCCAAGTGTACTTCTGTGTTCCAGAAGACATCATAACCAAAGTAAACATACCAAAACAATCTGTAGGAAAGTGTTGTCAACATATATGACGGCAGATTTAATATTCTCTTTAAAACCTTTTATTTTTTCCCTTTTGACTCAATGTTGTCAGTCTCTCTGTGAAATTCTATAGTACTTTGCACATAATTCTTTTACCACATAACTATAATTGAAGACCTGACATATAATCTAGGTCATTGTGTTTTTCCCTCTAATGAGGGGCTTTTTCAGCCTTGGCACTGTTGACATTTTGGCTTAGATAAATGTTTGTTGTGGAGCCTTTTCCTGTGCACTGTTGTATGTTTAGCAGCATTCCTGGCCTCTAGATGCCAGTAGCAGTTTCACAGCCTTGACAATAAAACATATTTTCAAACATTGTGAAGTGTCCGCTGGTTATAAAATCTCCCCCAGGCAAAACAAACAAAAAACAAGGAAAGGCCAGGCGCGGTGGCTCACACCTGTAATCCCAGCACTTTGGGAGGCCGAGGTGGGCAGATCATGAGGTTAGGAGATCGAGACCACCCTGGCTAACACAGTGAAACCCCGTCTCTACTAAAAAATACAAAAAATTAGCTGGGCGTGGTGGCATGCGTCTGTAGTCCCAGCTACTCCGTAGGCTGAGGCAGGAGAATGGGGTGAACCTGGAAGGCGGAGCTTGCAGTGAGCGGAGATCGAGCCACTGCACTCCAGCCTAGTGAAAAACCCACATAATGGTTATAAAATCTCCTCCAGGCAAAACAAACAAACAGCAATAAGAACAACAAAAAACCCTCACTATTCTGATTGTATTTTAAGCCTCTTGAGAAAAGAAGCCGTCCTAGTCATCTTTGATGCACTTGAGCACCTACTCAGTGTTTTGCATGTAGTAACAATTCAATAAATACTTTTTGATTTTAAAGGAATAAATTATGATTCTTCTAAAGTCCATTTTCTTAATCAAAAGTATTACATTATGAAAACATTTATATATAAATGTGTCAATACCTCACTTGTGTAAAAATGTATTGGTTATAAAATTCAGTCATGAGTAGAATGATTTCATTCTGGAGAATACATTCTAGGGGGACTTCATGTATATTGAACTTGGATTAATTTTGTGTGCTTCATATTATTTCAGGTCTTTTTTGTATATTCTTGGTGTTGGCAACTATATTTTTAAAACAGATTGATAGACTTTATTTTTTGAGCAGTTTTAGTTTTGCAGAAAAATTGAGCAGAAAGTAAAGAGCTACATAAACTTGATCTTGCACTAGTGTGATACATTTGTTACAACTGAGCCAAGGATGATATATTATTGTTAACCAAAATCCATAGTTTACATTAGGGTTCCCTAGTGTTATACATTTTATGGGTTTTGACAACTGTATGATGATCTGTATCAATCATTACAGTATCACATAGAGTAGATTCACTGCCCTAAAAATTGTCTGTGCTGTACCTATTCATCTCTCTCTCTACCCTGAACCCCTAGAAATTAGTAATCCTTTTATTATCTCCACTTTTGCTTTTTCCAGAGTGTTATATGATTGGAAACACACAGTATGTAGCCTTTTCAGATTGCCTTCTTTCACTCAGCAATATGTATTTAACGTTTCCCCATTCTTGGTGTTTGCAACTAGATTTTAAACACAATTCAGAGTTGTATTTCCTGTTTCTTAGATACTTATCACTGATAGAAAAGTGTACTGTAATAATTTGACATCCATATACCAACCATACCATACATCACACTATATACAAAAATTAAGTCAAAACGGATCACAGACCTACCTGTATGTAAAACTGAAAACTATAAAGTTCCTAAGGAAATTATAGAAGAAAAACTTTGTGACTTTGAATTAGGAAAAAAAAATTTTAGATATAAAAAAGTACATTTTATAAATTTGTTTTAAATGATCAATTTGGAGCTTCTGCTCTTCAAAAGACACTTAAAATAAAAGGGCAAGCCACAGGGTAGGAGAAAATACTTCCAAAACATCTATTATGATAAAGGACTTATATCAAGAATATATAAAGAGCTCTCAAAACAATGAGAAAGTAAATAAGCAGTGAAAAAATGAACAAAAAATTGGATGTTTCGCCAGAGAAAATATATGGATGGCAAATAAGTACATGAAAAGATGGTCAATGTTATTAGTCATTAGGAAAATCTACTCTAAAATCACAATGAGATACTGCTACCATTTAGAATGGCTTTAACAGGATTAAGATGGTGGATAGGAGGCAAGACTAACTTGCAGCTCCTACTAAGACAGACAGAGCAGTGTGTAAAGACTCACATCATGAACTTTTGCTCCAAGAACTACCTACCACAGGAACATACTGGGAAATCTGAGATATTTTGAAGGAACTGGATCACTTCTTCAGGTTTCCTGAGATGCCAAAATACTGTGAGTCTACTTGCTTTCTCAATGGGGAGGCTCGTAGTCTGGGGCAAGCTCTCAGCCCTGGTTACCAGCTGGCTGGAAGTAGACGCTGTTGGTGGGGCACAGTGGGAGTGAGACTGGCCTTTAGGACTGCAGGCTGTGTGGGAACTGGGTGAGGCCTGTGCATACCAGCTTACCTCCCACTTTGCTGGTGACCTGTGTGACTCAGCAGAGGCAGACATAATCTCCCTGGGAATATAACTCCACTGGACTGGGAACTACACCATCATCCCCCACAGCAGCCACAGCGAGCCCCACCCAAGGAGAGGCTGAGCTCAGACATACCTATCCTGCCCCTACCTGGTGGTCTTTCTCTACCCACTCTGGTAGCCAAAGACAAAGGTCTTGGAAGACAAAAACTCTTGGAAGCTCTATGGCCCTGCTCACCACCTTAGAAACCTGAATACCTACCCAGGTGTCCCTAGAGCAAGTTTGCATGCTCTCTATAGGACTGCAGCTGATGTGCTATTGAAAGCACCACCTCCTGGCTGGAGGCCAACCAAGACAAAACCAGTGCACTAAACAAAAACACAACCAAAGACCTTCACTAAACCCACTTCACTCCCCTGCTTCCTCCACCAGTGCAGGTACTGGTATCCACAGCTGCAAGACCTGAAGAGGGATCACATTACAGGACTCTTTGCAGACACTCCCCAGTACTAACCCAGAGCCTGGTGGCTCCACTAGGTGGCTGGAAACAGAAGAGCAAAACCAATAACTACAGTTGGGATCTTAAAAAGCCCCATTCCTAGTGAAATGGAGAGAACACAATATCAAGGGAGCACCCTGTGGGACAAAAAAATCTGAACAGCAGCCCCTAAATCCCAGATCTTCCCTCTGACATAGACTACCCAAATGAGAAGGAATGAGAAAAAGGATTCTAGTAATATGACAAAACAAGATTCTTTATCACCTCCAAAAGATCATACCAGTACACCAGCAATGAACCCAAACCAAGATGAAATCTCTGAATTGCCAGAAAAAGAATTCAGAAGGTCAGATTTTAAGCTCATGAAGAAGGCACCAGAGATAGGTGAAGTCTACTTAAAGAAATTAAAAACATGATACAGGATATGAAAGGAAAATTCTTCAGTGAAATGTTAAATAGATAACATAAATAAAAAACAATCACAACTTCTGGAAATCAAGGACACAATTAGAGAAATGCAAAATTCACTTGAAAGTCTCAGCAATAGAATTGAACAAGCAGAAGAAAGAACTTCAGAGCTTGAAAACAAGGCTTTTTAATTAATCCAATCAATCAAATACAAAGAAAAATGAAATTTTTTTTTTTTTTTTTTTTGAGACGGCGTTTTACTCTGTCGCCCAGGTTGGAGTGCAGTGGCGCCATCTCGGTTCACTGCAAGCTCCACCTCCTGGGTTCACGCCATTCTCCTGTCTCAGCCTCCCGAGTAGCTGGGACTACAGGTGCCCACCACCACACCTGGCTAATTTTTTGTTTGTATTTTTAGTAGAGACGGGGTTTCACCATGTTAGCCAGGGTGGTCTTGATCTCCTGACCTTGTGATCTGCCTGCCTCGGCCTCCGAAAGTGCTGGGATTACAGGCATGAACCACCATGCCTGGCCAGAAGAATGAATTTTGAAAAGTGAATAAAGCCTCCAAGAAATTTGGGACTATGTTAAATATCCAGACCTAAGAATAATTGGTGCTCCTGAGGAAGAAGAGAAATCTAAAAGTTTGGAGAACATATTTGAGGGAATAATTGAGGAAAACTTCCCAGCCTTGCTAAAGATCTAGCAAATACATCCAAATACAAGAAGCTCAAAGAATACCTGGGAAATTCATCGCAAAACATCATTGCCTAGGCATATAGTCATCAGGTTATCTAAAGTCAAGACAAAGGAAAGAATCTTAAGAGCTGTGAGGCAAAAGCATCTGGTAACCTATAAAAGAAAACATATCAGATTAACAGCAGATTTCTTAGCAGAAACCCTACAAGCTTGAAGGGATTGAGGTCCAATTTTTAACTTCCTTAAACAAAACAATTATCAGCCCAGAATTTTGTATCCAGAGAAACTAAGCTTCATAAATGAAGGAAAAAAGGTCTTTTCCAGACAAACAAATGCTGAGAGAATTCACCACTACCAAGCCAGCACTACAAGAACTGGTAAAAGGAGCTCTAAATCTTGAAAGAGATCCTCCAAATACAATGAAATAGAATCTCCTTAAAGCATAAATCTCACAGAACGTATATAAAAATAATACAATGAAAAAGAATCAAGGTATTCAGGCAACAAATAGCATGATGAATAGAATAGTACCTCACATCTCAGTACTAGCATTGAATGTAAATGGCCTAAATACTCCACTTAAATGATACAGAGTGACAGAATGGATAAGAATTTACCAACCAAGGTTCTACTGTCTTCAGAAGACTCACCTAACACATAAGAACTCACATAAACTTAAGGTAAAGGGGCCTGGTTTTTCACAGGATACATAAATAACACACCTAGACAAACCAATCCCCTGGGCCCTATGCAAACCAGACACCACCTCCTCCAGCCTCCCAATATAATAAACTACCTTTCTACCTCACGCAGGGTTTCTTTTTGTTCCAAGCCCCCTTCCCTTGTCTCTGTACAGGGAAGCTGTTCTCTTTCTCTTTCTTGCCCATTAAACTTTTCGCTCCTTAAAACCACTCCACATGTGTCTGTGTCCTATCAGCACAAAACCAAAAACCCTGGTGTTCCTCCAGTCATCAAAGCCATATCAAGACCACAGTGGAATAAAATTGGAAATTAACTCCAAAAGGAACCCTCAAAATCATGCAAATACATGGAAATTAAATAACCTGCTCCTAAATGATCACTGGTCAACAATGAAATCAAGATGGAAATTAAAAAGTTCTTTGAACTGCGCAATAATAGTGACACAGCCTATCAAAAACTCTGGGATACAGCAAAAGCAGTGCTAAGAGGAAAGTTCATAGCATTAAATCCCTACATCAGAAAGTCTGAGGCTGGGCTTGGTGGCTCATGCCTGTAATCCCAGCATTTTGAGAAGCGGAGGCAGGCAGATTGCCTGAGCTCAGGAGTTTGCAGCCAGCCTGGGCAACACGGTGAAACCACGTTTCTACTAAAATTCAAAAAATTAGCTGGGCATGACGGTGTGTGCCTGTAGTCCCAGCTACTTGGGAGACTGAGGCAGGAGAATTGCTTGAACCCCAAAGGCAGAGGTTGCAGTGAGCTGAGATCACGCCACTGCACTCCAGCCTGAGTGACAAAGCAAGACTCCGTCTCCAAAAAAAAAAAAAAAAAAATTCTGAAAGAGCACAAATATATACAATCTAAAGTCACACCTCACAGAACTGGAGAAGCAAAAACAACCCAAACCCAAACCCAGCAGAAGAAATAATGAAGATTAGAATAGAACTAAATGGAACTGAAACAAACAAAAAATACAACAGACAAATGAAATAAAAAGCTGGTTAGACAAAGATTAACCAAGAAGACAGAAGATACAAATAAGCTCAATTGAAAACGAAATGGGAGATATTACAACTGATACCAGAGAAATACAAAAGATTATTCAAGGATACTATGAACACCTTTGAGCACATAAACCAGAAAATCTAGAGAAGATGGATAAATTCCTGGAAATATAACCCTCCTAGATTAAACCAGGAAGATATAGAATCTCTGATGGACTAATAACAAGCAGCGAGATTGAAATGGTAATAAAAAAAATTGCCAACCAAAAAAAGTCCAGGATCAGACAGATTCACAGCTGAATTCTATCAGACATTCAAAGAAGAATTGGTACCAATCCTATTGATACTATTCCAAAAGATAGAGAAAGAGGGAATTCTCCCTAAATCATTCTGTGAAGCCAGTATCATCCTAATACCAAAACCAGGGTAGGACATAACAAAAAAAGAAAACTGCAGACCAGAAGAAAACTACATATCCCTGATGCACACAGATGCAAAAATCCTCAACAAAATACTAGCAAACTGAATCCAACAGCATATCAAAACAATAATTCACCATGATCAAGTGGGTTTTATACCAGGGATCCAGGGATAGTTTAACATATGTAAGTCAACAAATGTGACACACCACATGAACAGCATTAAAAATAATAATTACATGATCATCTCAATAGATGCAGAAAAAGCATTTGAGAAAATCCAGCATCGCTTTATGATTAAACCCCTCAGGAAAATTGGCATAGAAAGGAAATACCTTAGGGTAATAAAAACCATCAATGACAAACCCACAGCCAACATTATACTGAACAGGGTAAAGTTGAAAGCATTTCCCCCTAAGAACTGGAACAAGACAAGGATGCCCACTTTCACCACTTCTATTCAACATAGTACTGGAATTCCTTGCCAGAGCAATCAGTCAAGAGAAAGAAATAAAGAACATTCAAATCAGTAAAGAGGAAGTCAAACTGTCACTCTTTGCTGATGATATGATCTTATACTTAGAAAAATCCTAAAGACTCATCCGAAAAGCTCCTACAACTGGTAAATGAATCAGCAAAATTTCAGGAAACAAAATTGATGTACACAAATCAGTGGCTCTGCTATATGCCAACAGCACCTAAGCTGAGAATCAAATCGATAACTCAACCTCTGTCACAATAGCTGCAAAAATAAATAAATAAGCTATTTAGGAATATATCCAACCAAGGATGTGAAAGACCTCTTACAAGGAAAACTACAAAACAGTACTGAAAGAAATCACAGATGACACAAAAAAGTGGAAACACAACCGATGCTCATGGATATGTAGAATCAATATTGTGAAAATGACCATACTGCCAAAAGCAATCCACAAATTCAATGCAATTTCCATCAAAATACCACTATCATTCTTCACAGAACTAGAAAAAACAATCGTGAAATTCATATGGAACCAAAAAAGAGCCCAAATAGCCAAAGCAAGACTAAGCAAAAAGAATAAATCTGGAGGCATCATATTACCCAACTTCAAACTACACTATAGGTCATAGTCACCAAAACAGCATGGTACTGATATAAAAACAGGCACATAGACCAATGGAACAGAATAGAGAACCTAGAAATAAAGCCAAATACCACAGCCAATTGATCTTCAACAAAGCAAACAAAAACATGAAGTGGGGAAAGGATACTCTCTTCAACAAATGGTGCAGGGATAATTGGCAAGCCACATACGGAAGAATGAAACTAGATTCTCATCTCTTACCTTCCACAAAAATCAACTCCAGATGGATCAAAGACTTAAATCTAAGACTTGAATCCATAAAGATTCTAGAAAATAATATGGGAAAAACCCTTTTAGACATTGGTCTAGGCAAAGACTTCATGACCAAGAACCCAAAAGCAAATGCAACAAAAACAAAGATAAATAGATGGAACTTAATTAAACTAAAAAGCTTCTGCACAGCAAAATAAATAATCAGTAGAGTTAACAGACAACCCACAGAGTGAGAGAAAATCTTCAAAATCTATATATCTGATGAAGAATTAACATCCAGGATCTACAAAGAACTCAAACAAATCAGCAAGAAAAAAAAAATCCCATCAAAAAGTGGGCTAAAGATGTAAATAGACAATTCTCAAAAGAAGATACACAAATGGTCAAAAAGCGTATGAAAAATGCTCAACATCACTAATTATCAGAGAAATGCAAATTAAAACCACATGTGAAACCACCTCACTCCTTCAAGAATGGCCATAATCAAAAACTCAAAAAATAATAGATGTTTGCGTGGAAGCAGTGAAAAGGGAACACTTTTACACTCCCATCAACACCACTATGGAACCACTATGGAAAACAGTGTAGAGATTCCTTAAAGAACTAAAAGTAAATCTACCATTTGATCCAGCAATCCCACTACTAGGTATCTACCCAGAGGAAAAGAAATCATTATATGAAGAAGATACTTGTACACACATGTTCATAGCAGCACAATTTGCAATTGCAAAATCATGGAACCAGCCCAAATGCCCATCAATGAAGAGGTGGATAAAGAAAATGTGATATATATATACACACACACGTATATATACACATATATATACGTGTGTGTATATATATATGATTGAATAGTACTCAGCCATAAAAAGGAATGAAATAATGGCATTCACAGCAACCTGGATGGAATTGGAGACGATTATTCTACATTATTCTAAGTGAACTAACTCAGGAATGGAAAACCAAACATCAGGTGTTCTCACTTATATGTGGTGCTAAGCTATGAGGACACAAAGGCATAAGAATGATACACTGGACATTGGGGACTTGGGGGAAAGCGTGGGTGGGTGGTGAGGGATAAAAGACAGCACATTGTGTACAGTGTACACAGCTCGGATGATGGGCGCCCCAAAATCTCAGAAATCACCACTAAAGAACTTACTCATGTGACCAAACATTACCTGTTCCCTAAAAACCTATTGAAATTTTAAAACATTTAAATAAAAATAAAATAAGTAAAATAAATAAAAAAATAGAATGGCTTTAACAAAACACCTCACAATGTCAAGTGCTGATGAAGATATGGAACTAGAACTCTGATACACTGCTAGAGGGGCTGCAGATGGTATAACCATAGCCTCCATGGGAAACAGTCTGGCTGATGCAGAGACAGTTAAATATGTAACCCATAGGATTCAGCAGTTTCCTCTCTTTGTATTTACCCAAGAGAAATGAAAACTTATATTCACATCAAAATCTGCACGTGAATGTTCATAGCAGTTTCACTTATAATTGCCAAAAACAATTCAAATGCCTTTCAGTTTTATAAATGAATAAACAGTGGTTCATCCATTCAGTGGAATACTCAGCATTAAAAAAAAAGGAATTAAAAATCATTAAAACAGCATTTAGAAAAAGAATGTGCAACATAGATGAATCTGAAATGCATTATGCTAAGTCAAAGAAGCCAAATATTTACTCTTGTATTAACATGATAGTCAATTGCAGAAAGTACAGCCAAATAGAGGCCAGACTTTGGAGAAATAGGAAGATAAATTTAGTCTCCCTACAGTGCTTTCTAGAAGTTTAAAAAGCAGCCCTAAAACTTGTTTGTTTTTTTTTGTTGTTGTTGTTTTTTTAACTTTTTTTTAGAGACAGTGTCTCACTCTGTCGCCTAGATGGATGCAGTAGCTCATTGCAGCCTTGAACTCATAGGCTTGTGCAGTCCTGCCTCAGCCTACCAAATAGCTGAACCTCAGCTATGTGCCACTATGCCTGGCTAATTTTTATAAAAAATTATTTTAGAGACAGGGGTCTTCCTGTGTTGCCCAGGCTGGTCTCTAACTCCTAGCCTCAAGTGATCCTTTCACCTTGGCCTGCTAAAGGGCTGGAGTACAGATGTGAGCCACTGCACCCAGCCAAACTTAGTTTTTTGACTTTTTTTTTTTTTTTTATAATAAGCAGCTTGCAGTTTAAAAGATACAATTTCTTTTCAATCAATTGTGAGTACTTTTGTGAGCCAGTAGCACTAGGCCACAGTGGAGCCAGTCTGACCTTTTATTCTGCTTCCAGGGCAGCAACACTCTTTTGTTTATGCAGTTAAAAGGGTATTACCCTTCCTGATACATAAGAAAAATGCAAATCTTGAGTGCTAGGCTGCACATACTCCTGTATAACCTGAAAGAAGTTTTCTTTGAATGAAGAAAAACACCAATTATAAATGTGCCTCAGTTTTTTCATCTTTAACATGAAGATGATATTACCTACTTCAGACTGTGGTGAGGTTTAGAGATAATCATGTAAACAGATTAGTAATGTGCCTGGCACAAAGTAAGTATGCAATTCATCTTAACTATTATTATCTAATCCACAATGTACCAAATGTGTTCAGGCCTCCAATAAAACCTAATCACCACATAGAAAAATTGCATGAGAAAATTTATTCAGTTTTTCAATTTTCTTTCACCTTCTGACTTGGGTTAGAAGAGAGTCAGCGAAGTGATGGTTTCTTTAGTTCCCAAGCAGGTGGGAAAGGAGGAGGCCCAGTACATCAGGGTGATGGGCGGGGAAACCACAGACAGAAAGGAGCCCTGGGACGTTTGGCAAGGCTGAAGGCAAAGGCTGAAGTATTAGGGATTGGAGGATCAAGGATTTGTGGGGTCAGTGCTTCACTGTGACGTTCTCTTGTTCCAGGGCCATTCATCTAGTTATCTTCCCTTTTCTGTTAATATTTGCTGCTAATATCAGTGTTTCTCTGTTCTGCAAACATACAGCTCTTTAGAAAGTTTTCTGTGGGATTTAATGTTACCTAACTTTGGAGAACTGAGATGTGGCGAACTCCCCTACCATGTTCCTTCCTCTTGTTTTTCTATGGGCGTTCTCCCTGTTTTGGGGGTGAGGAGGGGAAGGAGGATACTAAAGTATGTATGGGTACATGATATTCTAGATAATTTTCTAAGATATTATTTGTAATACTTACTGTAATAATAATGTATCCTGAAATTTTTTCAAATTTTTAAATTAATGTACATACAAAATAGTATATAACTGTGTTTTGAGATGACAATCTATTGCATTATTGATTACACTATCAGAAATCAATAATTCATTTAAGCCCTAGATCCTAAAATTTGAGAATGATTTGTAGGATCATAATTCTTATCCTTGAATTTGAAAATCAAGCCCAGTGCGTCTCCAAATTATCTTCTAAAAATTAATTCATGTGAAAATTGTGTTCTAGGAATTAATTTTACACAAGTATAAGTTTATATATTCATTTTATTTATGAAACCAAAAAGATAATGGCATTAATCATTTGAAACAGAACATTGGAACACTTTTAAAAATGTTTTGGAAAACCTTTTCTAGAAGGAACATAAAATGTCACATGTATTTTAATAGCCATCTTAAAATATTCTTGTTTAGCTGTGCAATGGAGGATCAGTGACTGACCTTGTGAAAGGATTTCTGAAGAGGGGTGAAAGAATGAGTGAGCCTCTAATTGCCTATATTTTACATGAAGCACTAATGGTAAGGCAATTTAAATTGTTTGTGCATTAATTATGAAGCAGTTCCAGTTAAAAAAAATGTAGATCCTATTTTTAAAAAAATGTCACTAGTTATACTACATTAGTATTTATTGATGCAAGAATATGTGCAAAATCTTACATGTTCAACATAGCTAATTCTTTTTTTCCACTACAAATCTACTCTCATTGTACCAACAGGATCCTGAATTCTGACCTCCTAAGTGTATTTCTGAGACTGTGATAGTGATGAAGGTAGAAAACTAATAATAGGGTTTTTTGACCATTACCTTAAATAAGTATATGAAATAGTTTCTTCCATTGAAACTCACACATTTGTAATATGATATTTGCTAAGAACTAAGGAACATGCTTTGATTTTGTGAATTTTTATATGATTCAAACTGGAAATTATGTTCTTTGATGTGACTAACTCAGTGTGAAACATTTGAGTGTCTGAATGTTAATTTTATTATGTGTTTCCTATTGATTTTGTACAAGTACATCATCTGAAAATTTTTGTTGTTTGATGCTTTTGTTAAGAGTCATTATATATCTCTCATCGTCTAGGGACTTCAACATTTGCATAACAACAAAACTATCCACAGAGATGTGAAAGGAAATAACATTCTATTGACCACTGAAGGTGGAGTGAAACTAGTAGATTTTGGTAAGTTTTGTTTAAACTGCATGAGTTTTAACTGCATGATGAACTAGTATGGTATGATTTGATCTTTTTCAAATGACCTTCCTTTCTAGGTATTGAAAATAGAGGAAAAATCAGTAATATCTTATTGAGGTAAGAAGTGCAGAGATAATTTGGCAAATGAGAGATTCCCAGAATAAAGGGTGACTTCTTTCAAGTCAGCTAGTTTGTGCTCATATAACACCAGTGTAGTAACATGCGTAGTTGATCCTCTAAGACAGCATCTCAAATGATTACTGTAAGCCTATAATGACAATCTCATGGCTCCTACTAGTGATTGCTTTGCAAATGGCCATATATCCAAATCCAGGATTTTGAGATGTGAGGGGAAATTTTCATTATCATCTGGGAGTATTTCTTCCCTCCTAAGGAGAAAGAGGAAAAGATGGTCTCTTTCTTCCTTAGGACCCTTGCGTGTCATATAGTGATGCCGGAAACTGCTACAGTTACTTGTGACTAAGATGCTCTGTCCTGAGCAGAAAGCCAACTCTGAGAGAGGGGAAGAATGGGGGTGTTTGATAACATAATTGAGCGACTAACTCAATCAACTTTGGAGGTTGCCTTATCTCTGGACCTTTTGTTATATGAGATAATAAATAAATAAATTTCCATATTTACTAAACTTTCTTGTAAGAGTGGATGACAGTAATCCTGAAGATGTCTCAGTATCCTTCAGTCATTATTCTCCTTCCCTTTTACACTGTAGTTGGGTAAGGTATCCCTCCTTGTGCTTCTGTAACCTGTGTATACTTCCATGTTTGCATTTATCATATAGAATTATAATTATACATTTGGTGTTTATAGATAAAGATACTTAGAAATATAGGTGGACAGACAGGGTCTTTGAGAAGTGGGACTCTGTCTTAGTCTATTTCGTAGACCTAATGCTTTGAGTATAGAAGTCCACTGAGTGTTAGTTGAATGAGTGAATCTTCTTTCATTTTGCATTTTGGAAACTAAAGCTCAGCAAGTTAATGGGTTAATTCTTAAAATTTCTTTAATATCCAAGTATTTTGGCTTAGCCCAGGAATGAATTTCAGAGCATCTAGAGAGGAATGGATGAATAGTGTATCCTCAAACATGCATGTGCATGTGCTTTGTTTTTCTCACCTGTGCATTTAAAAACTACTGAGCAGCCGTGAATTTGTGAATTCCTGATTAATAACTGGGGGGCAGCTAGTCTTTGTTTCTGGTTGAGTTCACAGCCTTGAACAATCTATCTGGGTTAGTGTGTACTAATAAGGGCTTCTGCTTGAAATTACAACAACTCATTCTTCACTGCTCCACAGGAGGGGCATTATTCTCTCCAGAAAATCATTTTGGCTATACTGTAAGACAGACTCAAATGGAGAACTTGCTATTTAACTTGGGATCTCACAATTCCCTTCCTGTAAAAAATCGATACAGTAAGCATAGCATAGATTGAAAATTGTTAAAACAAGTATCAATAAACAAGTTTTTAGTTATTAAAGAAAAATTTGGTAAACCAGAAGCTTTGAGAAATGTAAATTCCCATGATTTCCTCCAAAATAAACTAGATTAAAAACATATACTTAGATAACAAATAAGGCAACCTTTTATATGATTTTGTTGTTGTTGTTTTTTTTTTTTTGAGATGGAGTCTCGCCTCTGTCGCCCAGGCTGGAGTGCAGTGGCGCGATCTCTGCTCACTGAAAGCTCCACCTCCCGGGTTCACACCATTCTCCTGCCTCAGCCTACCAAGTAGCTGGGACTACAGGTGCCTGCCACCACGCTCGGCTAAGTGGAGACGGGGTTTCACTGTGCTAGTCAGGATGGTCTTGATCTCCTGTCCTCGTGGTCCACCCGCCTCGGCCTCCCAAAGTGCTGGGATTACAGGCGTGAGCCACTGCACCCGGCCTTTATATATCTTTTTAAAACATCATAAATTGGAGTAGTTAACAAAATGAGAGCTTTGGTCTTACATTATTTGATTTATAGATTTTTGGCAATAATTAGAAAAGAGGGCCAGTTGCTTATGAAATGCATTCCTGGTGTCTGACACCAAAATATTATTAATTACATATAAGGTAGTGCTTATAATATTTCTATTCTCCACAGTAAGAGGACATGGATTCAGTTTGCCTATGGCGATTAGTAGGTTGTTGTATGAATTAAAACCTGAGGATGGTAGGGGTGTAAGTTTATATTGAAACTTCTCGAGGGCAGAAAGAACACGATGTGGTAAACCACAACCTGCAGAATCAAACTGAAAATCAATGTCCTCATTTTATTTTTAAATCAAATTTTCAGAGAAAGCTACAGCTGGGAGTAAAGGATTTTAGAATCAATTTTATTTGAATCTATCACTTCATAATTATACTATCAGCTCATTATTGGGTACTGAAGATCTTAGATGACCGTCAGGCACCTCATACTCAGAATGTCCAAAATGGAGCTGTACCACCTCATCTGTCCCTAGAAATCTGCTACATATAAAGAGTTTCTTGTCTTAGAAAGTCGCCTGCATCTACTCGTTGCACAAGACGAAAATCTTAAGCTCATCCTTGAGTCTTCCCTTATTTTCACCTCCCACCTATATAACTTAGTCATAAAACTTGTCTCTCTGTTAGATATCCCCAGATTCCATCTTTACTGTTCCTGCCCTAGTTCTAGCCCTCATCTCTTGCCTGGGCTCCTGCAGTTATACTTTACTGAACTCGGTGCATCTTAATCTCCTTCCCTTCCTTCCACTCCTTTCTCTACATGGGGGATCCTTTCAAAAACACTTCTGATCCTGCCACTACCTTGTTCAGTATCCCAATCCCTTGGGGAAAGCTTTTCCTTCTGATCCTCCGTGCTGGCACACAGTAAGCAAGTAATGAGTAATAACTTCTTTATATCTCTTGGTGCTAATTAGGTACCCTCTCTTCCTGTTACCTATTAGTCAGGTCGGTGTCTTTCACTACCTTAAATGCGCCATAATCTTTCCCAGTCAGAGCTCTTACACTTGTAACTTGGAAAGTACTTTGAAATTTATTGATGTGCTTTTTCTTTTTTTCCTGCCTGGTAACTTGATCTTCACCCCAGTGTGCCTGAAGCATCACTCTGTTTCGCAGCAGGAAAATATTAACATTTATTCTAGAAGAAATGCAAATTGCAAAAAAAAAAAAAATGACTGAGGTAACAGTTTTTAGCATTCAAAAATAGGAATTTATAGCAAGGCTATCTCTTGAGGAAAGCCTATCTCCTGAGGAAAGTCTGTCTAAATTGCTTTACCTTCTCTTTAGCATATGGAGAGTGAGTTTTCAGGGATACACCATAGGGTTTTTCATAAGTGAGGATAGAAAGAAGGGAGAAACCTTTTCCAATTCTAGGGTCATTGTGGAAAGATGAAACAAGGTGAGGCAGGGCAGTGAGATGAGTTTTTTCTTTTCTTTTTTTTTTTTTTGAAACAGAGTTTCACTCTGTTGCCCAGGCTGGAGTGTAGGAGATGAGCTTTTAAAAAGATGACGAGGGCAGGAAGGAGCTCTTACCTTCTGTATTAGTCCGTTCTCACACTGCTATAACGAACTACCTGAGACTGGGTAACTTATAAAGAAAAGAGATTTAATTGATTCACAGTTCCATAAGCTGTGCACAAGGCATGGCTAGGGAGGCTTCGGGAAACTTACAATCATGGCAGGAGGGCAAAGACGAAGCTGGCACATCTTACCGTGGTGGCAGGAGAGAGAGAGTGAAGGGGGAAGGGCTACACGCTTGTAAACAAGCACATCTCATGAGAACTCGTTATCATGACAACAGCAAGGGGAAGTCTGCCCCATGAACCAGTCATCTCCCACCAGGTCCCTCCCCCAACATTGGAAATTACAATTTGATATGACATTTGAGTGGGGACACAGAACCAAACCACGTCACCCTCATACTTTCTACTGCTCTCACTTGGCATTCCTGAGGAAGCCACTCAGAATCTGCCGCATTCCTGTCTGGGGTGAGCCACATCATTGCTAACCTGTAGGGGCAGAGTGATCAGTAGGGGAAAGACTCAAGTTAGCTTCCCCCAAACCCTTAGCTTTAGTTTCCAGAAACCTGAAAGTAGTTGATAATCTAGCTGGAGAGTTTCTAGAGGGGTTTTTCAGAAGTTAATGGGGATGTACAGTGAGGCACTGAGCAGATCCCCTGGGCCGGCTCTGCTGTGTCTAAATGGGAGTCACAGGCAGACCTAGAGTATTCTCAGCTCCAACTGGAGCAAACTGAGCGAATCTGCAGGAGAAGCCACAGGAAGCCCTGTCTGCATGAGAGGAACAGACCACAAGCTCCCTGGAGGCAGAGGATAGCCTGGGAGCCCAGTAGGGCACCTAGAGGCTAGGCAGACAAAAGCATATGGCCCTGGAAACTAGAGAGCCACCATGCCCAAGGACCTTCTCTTTTCTCCCTGACATAAGGTCTTATAAGAAGGAGGAGGGGCAGGCATGGTGGTTCATGCCTATAATCCCAGCACTTTGAAAGGATGAGGCAGGAGGATTACTTGAGCCTAGGAGTTGGAGGCCACGCTGGGCAATATAGCAAGACCCTGTTTCTACAGAAGCTTATTTTAAAAAGTTAGTCAAGCATGGTCACATACATCTGTAACCCCAGCTATTCATGAGGCTGAGGTGGGAGGATTGCTTGGGCCTGGGAGTTTGAGGCTGCAGTGAGCTGTGATTGCAACACTGCATTCTAGCCTGGGTGACAGAGTGAGACCCTTTCTGAGGAGGGATCCCATCTGAGAAATGGAGCAAACACTTTTATCCAAGACAGACTGAACCCTATCTGAAAGGACTTAGAGATTTATTGAATTTAACTGAGCTTTATTTTTGTTCCAGTCAGTGGGCATGGGCTTGGGGAAAAGCCATAATAGTTATAGGCAAAATGAAGAAATTACAATTTATCTGTGTATCTAAGAGTAGCTTCTGAACTTTTTGACCAGTTACAAACATGATGCTTTCCCTGCATAGAAACCTTCCCTCCCCTCTGCCCTGTTATATATAAAGCTTTGGTGCCACAAAAGAAATAGCACTCAAATATAAAATTCTCTTTTTAATTCTCAGCAAGGCAAGGTTCTTCTATAGAAGGGTGCACTCTTACAGATGGAGCAGTGGTGAGTGCACACTTGGACAAGGGAGGGAAAGGGGTTCTTATCCCTGATGCATGTGGACCCTGCTTCTGTGTCGTTCCCCTATTGGCTAGGGTTAGACCGCACAGGCGAAACCAATTCTGATTGGCTAACTTAAAGAGGGTGACAGGATGAGTGGTTTGGCGGGAAAAATGGTTATGACAGAGCAGGTAATCGGAATGAGTCAGGGTGGAGCAGGTAATGGGAATGAGTCAGGGTGGAGTAGATAATCTGAATGAGTCAGGGTGGAGCAGGTAATCGAAAAAGATTGCTTTATGAAGAAGTTAAGTGTAAAAGTAGAAGGCAAGGAATTGAACATACTGACATATTGACTCTTTGAAAAGAAATTTAGAACTCATATCTAACAGCACCTAACTAACTTCTGCTTGCCCGAGTTTTCCCCAACACCCTGCACTTCATTTAGCTAACCAGTTATCAGACTTTATTGTAATCATATTTTATTTGAGGGCTTTCTCTGCTAAGCTATAGATTCTCTGTCTGGTCTATCACTTTGTCACTTTGTCCCTAGAACCAAGTACAGTGCTAACATTTTGAAAGTACTTAATAAATGAATGAATGAAGGAGAGGGAAGACTTGCCATATAATTATGTGACAATGAGAAAGTCACACAGAATCTGCAAGGGCATCAACCTGCACATCTACAAGTGTGAAACAGTCTCTACCTCCTAAGACTGGTTGCTGTGAAGAGTAGATGGGATGCCAGAGACAAACTACTTAGTATAATTACTGATACTTTGTCATTCAGAAAATCTGAACTGTTACCGTTATTATGAGATAATATTCCTACTTAGCCTATAGCTCAGTGCTGTACACATAGTAGGTGTTTAATAAATAGTTGCTAAATAATGAAAATCTGAGTTTCCAAAAGAGGTGCCTCTATGTTTCCCAAAAAGAAAACAATAACCCTCTGCTAGAATAAATTCAGTATTACCTTAAATATGAAGCTACCTCTTACACTAAAAGTAAGATTCAGTTTGCTAATGCTCGTTATGAATACGGCCTTTAAGAAAACCTTTTAGTTTTTGTTAAGTGGAGTATTCTTTTACAAAACATCACCAGACACCTCAGAGAGCAAAATGACAAGTGAGGTTATAAATATTATTAATGAAATGTATTAGCCATCACTGGTATATGATCAATCAATAAATAATATGACTTCCCAGGAGATACATCCCTTCAGGCAAGTGAACTAATGTCTGAAAAAAACAATCTTTATCTTGAATAGAAAATGAAAGAGACTAAATTTAAAGAACAGCCCTCAGTTCTCATTTCTGCGGATTTCTCTCTGGGGAACTTCATTTCTAATAGGATACTTAACATTTCAATACAAAAGTACAGAATGTACTTTTTGTGATTTATTTAGACCTCATTCTTATGACAGAATATTTTATGGTTTTAAATCTCTTATTACCCACATGCCCAATTTTAGACCAAATCCCCAATGCATAATGTAGGTCAAAGAGAAGTTGTGATTTGTTTATTAATAACCCACTTTTTAGCACCAAGTGAGGCAGTACACCCGAACTTAAAAACTATGAAGTGCCCTGCAATCCTTCCTTTCTTTCTGAATAATTTAGAACAAAAGCCATTAGGTGGCACAAGCAAGCGTGGGAGTCCAGGTGCAGCTCAGGAGGCAGTTGGGAGCCTGAGAGGGGTGAGGAAGGTGTCTGCTGGCAGGGAGTGTTGGGTCCTCAAGTGGGATGAGAAATGCATCCATGTAGGGTGATGGGGATGACCCTGTATGGGGAAGAACTTCCTGTAGATGAAAAAGGCATCTGCATAGGGATCAGGGTGAAAAGACTGGTTGCCTAAAGGAGGCCTGATACCATCGGGAGATATACTGAGGACAACGGGAGGCAGGTTTCTTACTGTTAGAGAAAAGAATTATGGTGGTGTTGGATTGGAATTGGAGGTATCAATGTGAACTTACCATTTTAATATATATAAACAGATACAAAAATAATCGTAATGTGAATGTGTGTGTGTGTATGTGTGTGTGTGTGTGTACATATTACCTAGCTAATTCTGCTAAGAGGGTGCATTAAGAGAGCACATCTAGCACCTAGCTTTTGGTTTTTAAATGTAATTCTCAACTAAAAGGAATCAAGGATTCTTGGAGAAAGGCTGATTTTAGGGCTCTGTGAGATGACCCTGGAACTTACTGTGCCCTCCAAATAAGGAAATACTCAAATAATGATGGAGACATATCAGAGGCAGACAGAAGCCAACTTGAATCTATTCTTACTCTCTAAATCTGGGACAGTTTGAGCACCAAAATACTAATATTGCTGGTAATGATGGTAATTCACTGAATGCAATAAAAATTCCATTAATCCATACTGCCATAAATACATACATAATTAAATGAATGGGGAGAAGCAAAAGCTTTTCCTTGCAGAAGAATGCTGATGAGTAAAGATAGAAGAAATTGTGTAATTTTAAAATTCATCATTTGGTAACTGTGTATGTAATAATTAATTCATCCAAAAATTTCAATGGCTGCTAAAACTAGTGGGTTAAGTTTTGGTTAGAAATAGGGTAGCTTAATTGTTTCAAAATATCTCTCCACAAAATACTAATTAATTACAAAAGAAAGAGGGAAAGATTACAGGGGAGAAGACTGGCAGACACAACCATTAATCAAGTGCTCAAAGCAAACATAACTAGTAATGAGATGAATGCAAACCACACAGCACCTGAGAGGATGCAATGAGAAGACCTCAGCATCACTTCTGTGATGTGCCTGTCAAAAATAAAATCATGAGGGAATATACAACAAACCGAAATTCAGGAACAATCTGTAGAACAACTGGCCTGAAATCTTAAAAAAAAAAAATGTTAAGTTTATGAAATTCAAGAAAAGATTGAAGAACTCCTCCAGATTGAAGGAGATTAGAAACTTGACAACTAAAAGTAACACATAATCCTGGATTAGATCATTTTGTTATAAAGGACATATTTAGGACAGTTGATAAAATCTGAATGGGCTCTGTAGAATAGATGATAGAAATGTATCAGCGTTAAAATTCCTGATTTTGAAGGTTGTGTAGGGGAATATCCTTGTTTGTGGCAATTACAAACAAATATATAGGAGTGAAGGGGCATTATGTAGCCCACCTTACTCTCAGGTATTTCAGGAATAAAAGTACTTCATAGTTTTCTTGCCAACTTTTCTCTAAGGTTGAAATTATGTGTATGTGTGTGTATATATAATATATATATGTAATACATATTAGTTGAATGTTATGAATCTTGAAAATTTAAGAGCTAGTGCTTTATAGAGGGAAATGATACACTGAAAAAAAAAACTAGAAGGAAAACCATTTTAAAAGTTGGCAGAGTTTTTTTTTTTTTTTATAAGTGAACACATTATTTCCATTATGATTTATTGGCAGAGTTTTTGAATGCTCATACCTATATAACACATTAATATATTACTCATCCAGAATATGTTTTTGTACTTCGAGGAGGTGACTTTTACCTTATTTGAAAGGCAAGGTCTTTATTATTATATAAAGTTGAATCATGAATAAGTGGACTCTTTATTTTAGAGCTTTATGATTCAAGCAGAACCTGTGGGCTCAAGAGTTCTAAAACTGACCATTTTTCAAAGTTGAATTAAACTGTTTAACATTGTAGATACTGGTGTATGTTTTAGTCAATAATCTTTTAGTTGTAAGGACTAGACGCCCCAACTAGCTCCCCAAAAAAAAGGTCAAATACAAAAGGCAGTCTCACAAATGAGAGAGCAGGCCCAAGGGACTGGAACTGGGACAGGTAAGTGAAAGGCAAGAGCAGAGACTGCTTGCTTCCTCCTACTCTTTCACTGGAGAAACAGTATCTTCTCCCTACTCCTCAGGTGCAGGTATGTAGAGCAACCTCTGGAGTTTTTATGTTGCTATCAAGTTCACTCAAAAACAGAAGCCTCAGCCTCCCTTGTTTGACCTCAACACAGCTGTGGACATTTTAGTAAGAGCTACCAAGTGTGCTTCTCTATGATGTGATAACTGAAGGTGAACCAAGAGGACTTTACTTATGTTTTAAGAATGACTTCTTTGCTTCTCAGTTCTTCTCATTGTAAAACAAGTGTTTGGAACTAGACCTAAAATATCTTAGTCTGCAGCTCTAAAATTTTAATCTCTGAAGAACTTTAAGTTAATAGAAATTTTGGTGGGCAGGAGAGAGGACAATGGAGGAGATAAATGGGGCAAAAAGGAAACAGAAAAATAAGACAAGTTATCAGTGATGATAGTGTACCATGAATGAGAAGTATGCTGTATACTCTCTACAGCTAAGATCCAGTACTGGACATATGTACACATGTACATAGTCATTCAGGATTGAATCATGCAGACGGAGCTGGGTGCATAGTTCATATGTCCGAAGCCAAGAAGAATGCAGCAAACAGTGTGATGTTGAGATCTTTAAAGAAAGCCATTTAATTATCTTTATTATAAGAAACAAACTAAGTCTTAAAGAAAGGAAAAGATCTAGAGCCAGGAAGACTGGAGGGAGGATGGACTTCGAAGAGAAATCACATGACTGTTGTTTGGAAAGGTGATTGGAGTGAGCCAGTTACCTTGAGTTGCTATAGAGACTCATTGAATGTTAAAGCTGGAAAGATGCTTAAATATCATTTGGTATATTAAGTACAGGAACATCAAAAGTTTTTTTATCCTTGTTATATGCAAAATGTCTGAATATGAATTTCTTGATGTGAAAGTATATAGCATCCATGATATGACTAAGTAGGGTTTTGTTTTGTTTTGTTTTGTTTTGTTTTTTGATGGAGTGTTGGTCTGTTGCCCAGGCTGGAGTGCAATGGTGTGATTTTGGCTCACTGCAACCTCTGCCTCCCAGGTTCAAGTGATTCTTCTGCCTCAGCCTCCCAAATAGCTGGGACTACAGGCACGTGCCACCAAGCCCAGCTAATTTTTGTATTTTTAGTAGAGACAGAGTTTCACCATATTGGCCAGGCTGGTCTTGAACTCCTGACCTCGCGATCCACCTGCCTTGGCGTCCCAAAGTACTGGTATTACAGGCATGAGCCACCACACCCTGCCAAGATTCCCTAAGTAGTTTTTAATCCAAAAGTAACAAAGAATCGTTTATTTATTCCAGTCCCCTAAATTAAACAATGAGGAAACAAGAGCCTACAGAAGGAAAATGACTTGCTGAAGGGCACAGTTTAATATTCCATTTGCTAGAGATTTACAATAGTTTTGAAATATGCTAACTGAAGAGTTTTGCATATATTTGTTCAATACTATTTAATTAAATAAGATTGTCAACTATAGCATTCTGTTTACTTTGTGGATTATTTTTGTTTTTGTTCTCGAGATAGCATCTCACTCTGTCACCCAGGTCAGAGTACAGTGATGCAGTCTTTCGGCTTACTGTAACCTCTGCCTCCCTGGCCCAAGAGTCTATTTTCATATTCAAGATGATTATTTCTGGCCCAGGGTAGTGGCTCACACTTGTAATGCCAGCACTTTGGGAGGCAGAGGTGTGTGAATCGCTTGAGCCAAGGAGTTCAAGAACAGCCTGGGCAACATGATGAAACCCTGTCTCTACTAAAAATACAAAATAAAAGTCAGCTGGGTGTGGTGGTGTGCACCTGTAGCACCAATTACTCGGGAGACTGAGATGGAAGAATAACCTGAACTCAGGAAATCGAGGATACAGTGAGCTGTGATTGCACCACTGCAGTCTAGCCTGGGCGATGGAAGTGAGACCACGTCTAAAAAAAGTTTTAAAAAAAGAAAAGAAAAGATGATGATTTATATACTTAGTTTACATTATTTAAATAAAAATCATTTTGACAAACTAGAAAATGTAGAGGAAATGGACACATTCCTATAAGCATACAACCCACCTAGATTAAATCAAGAAGAAATGGAAACCTTAAACAAACCGGTAACAAACAGCAAGATTGAACTAGTAATTTTAAAACCATCAACAAAAAAAGTCCAGGACCAGACGTATTCACTGAATTCTATCAGACATTCAAAGAAGAATTGATACAAATCCCACTGAAACTATTCCAAAAGACTGAGAAAGAAGGAATCCTCCCTAAATCATTCTATGAAGCTAGTATCACCCTGATACTAAAAGCTGGAAAGGACACAACTACAGACCGATTTCCCTAATGAACATTGATGCAAAAATCCTCAACCAAATACTAGCTAACTGAATCCAACAGCACATCAAGAAGGTGGTTTTCATCCCAGGGATGCATCATAAGCAAGTGGTTTTCATCCCAGGGATGCAGGGATAGTTTAACATATACAAGTCAATAACTGTAATGAATCACATAAACAGAATTAAAACCCAGAACCATATGATCATCTCAATAGATGCAGAAAAAGTATTTAACAAAATCCATCATCCCTTTATGATAAAAACTCTCAACAAACTAGGCATGTAAGGCACCTATCTCAAAATAATAAAAGCCATCTATGACAAACACACAGCCACCATCATACTGAATGGGGAAAAGTTGAAACCTTTCCCCGTGAACAGGAACAAGACAAGTATGCCCACTTTCACTATGCCTATTCAACATAGTTCTGGAAGTGCAGAGCAATTAAGCAAGAGAAAGAAATAAAGGGCATCCAAATGGGAAAAGAGGAAGTCCAACTTGGCTGTTTGTAGATAATATGATTGTATACCTAGAAAATCCTAAAGACTCCAACAAAAAACTTAGATTTGATAAATTAATTCAGTCGTCTTAGGTTACAAAGTCAATGTACACAAATCAGTAGCCCTGCTACACCAAAATGACCAAGCTGAGAATCAAATTGAGGACTCAGTCCATTTACAATAGCTGCAAGCAAAATAAAAATACTCAGGAATATACTTAACTAAACAGGTGAAAGATCTCTACAAGGAGAACTACAAAACACTGCCAAAAGAAATCATAGGTGACACAAACAAATGGAAATGCATCTCATGCTCATGGATTGGAAGAATCAATATTGTCAGAAGGACCATACTGCCTGAAACAATCTACAGATTCAGTGCTATTCCCATCAAAATACCAATATTATTTTTCACAAAATTAGAAAAAATGATTCTAAAATTAATGTGGAACCCAAAAGAGCCCAAATAGCCAAAGCAATCCTAAGCAAAAAACAAAACAATACCAAAAAAACTGAACAAAAACAAAAAAACAAATCAGGATGCATCACATTACTGGGCTTCAAATTATACCACAAGGCTGTAATTACCAAAACAGCTTGGTACAGATATGAAAGTATGCACATAGACCAATGGAACAGAATAGAGAGCTCAGAAACAAAGCCAAATACATACAGCCAACTGATCTTTGACAAAGCATACAAAAACATAAATTGGGAAATAGATACCCTATTTAATAAATGGTGCTGGCAAAACTGGCGAGCCACATGTAGAAGAATAAAACCAGAACTCTATCTCTCACCTTATACAAAAAGCAACTCATGATGGATCAAAGACTTAGATATAACACCTGAACCTATTAAAAATTCTAGGAGACAACATTGGAAAAACTTTTCTAGACATCGGCCTAGGCAAAGAATTCATGACTAAGACCCCAAAAGCAAATGCAACAACAACAAAAATAAATAAATGGGATCTAATTAACTAAAATTCTTCTGCACAGCAGAATAAATAATCAGCAGAATAAACAGACAAACCAAAGAATGGGAGACAATATTTGCAATCTATGCATCCAACAAAGGATTAATATCCTGAATCTACGAGGAGCTCAAATCACCAAGAAAAATAAAATAAGTCCATTAAAAAGTGGGCAAAGGACATGAATAGACATTTCTCAAAAGAAAATATATGAAGAACAACAAACATATGAAAAACTGTTCAACATCATTAATCATCAGGGAAATGCAAATTAAAACCACAATGAGATATACCACCATAATCCTGCAAGAATGGCCATTACTAAAAAGTCTGAATACAATAGATGTTGGCAGGGATATGGGGAAAAGGGAATACTTATACACTGCTGGTGAAAGTGTAAATTAGTACAACTTCTATGAAAAATAGTATGGAGATTCCTTAAAGAGCTATTAATAAAAGTAGATCTACCATTTGATCCAGCAATCCCACTACTGGATATCTACCCAAAGGAGAAGAAGTCATTTTATGAAAAAGACACTTCTACTTGTTTGTTTGTAGCAGCATAATTCACAATTTCAAAGATGTGGTACCAACCTAAATGCCCATCAGCTAATGAATGTATAAAGAAAATGTTCCATGTATACACCATGGAATACTACTCAGCCATTAAAAGGAATAAAATAACGTCTTTTGCAACAACTTGGATGGAGCTGGAGGCCATTATGCTAAGTGAAGTACCACAGGAGTGGAGAACCAAAGACCAAATATTCTCACTTTTAAGTGGGAGCTAAGCTATGAGTATGCAAAAGCATACAGAGTGATATAATAGACTTTAGAGACTCAGAAGAGAGTGAGCAGGAGCGGGGCTAGGGATAAGAAAACTGCACCTTAAGTACAACGTACACTACTCGGGTAATGGGTGCACTAAAATCTCAGAATTTACCACTATATAATTCATTCATGTATCAAATAAACACTTGTACATCAAAAGTTATTGAAATAAAAAGAAAATAAAAAATAAAAGCTATTTTAAACCAAGAGTTGTCTAACCAATGTGGAAGTCTTAGGCCTTTTAAAAATGTCAACTGTAGAACTAGGTTTTCAACTTCATATAACTTTCAGAAATGGGAGCGCAAAACTTTTGCTTGTTACTACACATCAATATAAAAGCCTTATTTAACTTTAAAAAATCCACCAATTTAAATATTAATCTGATTTCAAAATATTAATCTGATTTCAAAAACACCTTCACAGAAATATCCAGAATATAGTCTTACCAAATAGCGTTTGACTTATGCAGTAGGAAATGGGGTTTCCGTACAGCCTTGGAACAGTCTAGGAAGTATTGTTGGATGACCTAAAATAGCCATGGCCCTCCCAAGTTGACACATAAAATTAACTATCACAGTGTCTTAACCTCATCAACAAAATAATAATATTAGATGGTATAATACAATTTATTACCCCTTTATGTTAACAAAATTCTGTATTTTTATAGTTTCAGTTCTCATTCCTACAGTATTTTGTTATTAACAATGACAAAAACATATGCTTTTCTCCCTGCTCTATTGAGATGTCAAAGGTTATAGCAAATTGAATTCCCAGAAGTTGTCTGGTCTATTTGAGCCACGATGGAAAACACATATTTGATGTTTCTGCTGTCTTTCTAACACCCTAAGAGTTTTCTTAACTACAAGAATAAAGCCTGCATGTTTCTCTCCCTAGAAATAGCATTTATGCAATAGGGAATGGAGTTGCTGTATAGCCATGGAATAGCCCAGGAAGCCTTGTTTGACAGAACTAAAATAGCCTGAAAATTCCCTAGCAAAGCAAAAGACTGAAGAAGCATTAACATAAACCCTAACCTCTATAATGTTCCTGTGGCTTTGACTTTTAATAGATTATTGCTCTTTCTATTAGCCTGTTTTCTGTTCAGCCTTTGTCCTTTTTGACCTCTTTTTCCTTTCCGTATCTTCTCATTATCCCAGCACTCTGCCTGGAATTTTCCACACATCAGCAGCTTCTCTCTTGAGTTGATTATGTAACTGTTTATCTTGGTGACTTATTCCTTTAGTTACTCTCTAGACAAGATGATTTTCCTAATCTTCTTTACTTCCTTGGGCTCCTTAACCTATACTTTGGATCCCTGTTGCCTTTAAATGCAATTTATGTCAATCATTTTAATAGAATTTTGCATTTTTCTGTCTTAGCTATTTTTCTTGTGGGAATTTACACTAAGTAAAAATGTCATTTGTCCTCAGGAGAGTGACTTTTCTTTCCAGCTTAAGTTTACTAACCTGAAAATGAGCAAGTTAGAATTTATGACCATTAAGTTATCTTCTAGCTATGAAGCTAGTTGATTGTGTTAGTTAAGTGATCTTGAAGTTTAACAGGCATTGCATAGCAGTCAAAAAACATGAAATTTAGTAAATTCCTTCCTCTGTCACTTGTTCACAGTTGGGCATGTGTCCTGTTTCTGATGTTACACTCCTCAGGCTTCTGCCCGAGTATATTTCCAACACTGAAACACCCATTTGCTTGTATATGGCCTTTGAATTTCATGGTAAAAGTCAAATGCCATCTTGGAGAAATAAAATATATCTCCATTTTAAATCTCCATTAGTACCTCTCCTCTATTTGGCTTATAAGATAAGCAACCAAAGCCTAAAATGAATATGACTTTGGGGAGGCACTTTCCAAAGCAGGGAAATCAGGTAGAGAAAGCCCATGATTTGGGTTTAACCCATCAGGTCCAGAGCAAGGTGAAGGGTAGGAGCTCTGTACAGTCAGATAACCAGAGGAGCAGGAGTGTGAAAATCGAGAAAAGAAACTGTACTCCTGATTCTCTTGAAGGTCAGTGAGGAGGGTATCTAACAAGGTGGAATTAATGGAATGACATGAATGAAATATTTGATTATACCTCTTTATTGTAGCCCTTCAGTCTGTAATATCTCTAAAGGAAGAGAACTCGTTCTGCTAATGATGTTAGTTTAAATAGATATAGTTAATTTGAAACTTCCAGTCAGATAAGGTGTGATTTGCCCAGGGTTAGTAGATGGAAAATAATTTTATGAAGATTCACGAGTGACCTACTATGTGCATAACACCATATAGGACATTCTCAAACTTGCTGGAATTTGTTAGTGGGCAGGGACAGAAAGAGGGCAGGGAGGAAGCATGCCGTTCAAATAACAATTACATGCCAAAATATGTAAAATTGTTTACAATGTAGAAGATAGAAAGAAATAGGGATCAGTATAATTGGAGCAGATTAAAAGCCAGCATGGGGGAATTAAGACTTGAAATGGGGCTTTAGGAAGGAGCAGGATTTGGAGTTGAGAAAGAGAAAATAGGAGGACCATTCTGCTTTTTGGCTCTGCAGAAATCCTGATTTAGGATCCTTTAACGTGACGTTACGGCCAGTGGCAGCTTTGAGGAAATAGAATTTTAATATTAGTTTGCAAAAAAGACTGTAGCAGTTGAAATCTCTTTATATGAGTAATTAATGCAAAAAGTACATCTTGTCTCTTCCTCTAGGTGTATCTGCACAGCTTACCAGTACCCGGCACCGTCGGAACACATCCGTAGGAACACCGTTTTGGATGGCTCCTGAGGTCAGATAGAGTTTTGAGGGAGACAAACGTAATAGCTGATCCTGTCTGACTTTCCTTTTTATGTGTACTCTATCTCCGTAAGCATTTTGGATTATAACAGAAGAAACTCTCAGTTGTGTTATTTTCACGTGAGATTTTTACATGTGTGAGGAGGTACCTGGGAGGTGGTCAGTAAATGGGCTGTGAATGAACACATGAATCAGTGAAAGAGGGAATGAGTAAATCAGATGATGTAAAAAGAAACTACTTCCAGGTTTGTTTTTTCATTAAATTTAGGTGTTTACCGTGTCTCTGTACTAATGATATTTACATTATATTTTAAAATTATAATAGAAATATAATATTATGAGAACCCCTATCCTTTGTGGGAGCAGATTCAGGTCCATTAACCTATATGGCAGGTTCCTGTGTTGAGACACTCTGCCTAGGGGCTATGCTTAGCTTTAGTAAATTCTTTACATCATTACCTTTGGGACGTTGCAGATAAACTGCTAAAATAGTTGAGGTAAAAGGTTTTCAAGAGTCATCTTCTCCCCCCATCACTATTAATGATTTTAATCTTTTTATGTTTATCACTTATAATGGACCCTTATTTTTGAAGACTGTCTCTACAACTGTTGGGGAAAGTGCTGCTATTTATCTCCAGTTTTCTAGGGAGTGAAGGGAGGAGAAGTAATTAATATACTATATTAATATTTTCAAATCTTATAAATAAATTTGAGGATTAAATGCTGGTATGCTGTTTTTATTTGAATACTTGTTTAATTATTACTTGCAAAACAAGTTAAAATGTAAACTTAGTACAAAATATGGACAGAGGATGAAGTATTTTAAGAAACTTAAAAAAATCCACAATGGATTAAAAACAATTTTTTAACAGGGAGCATATCTTAGAATAAAAATAGAAAGTATAGTCATATAAGCAAAACCAAAAATTGAATAAGAGAATCTCAAGAGAGTTTCTTTAGAGTTTGTTTTGATATATTACTAGTGTTTTTTAAACTTACAAAAAAATTACAAACATGAAAAGTTAATAAAAACCTAGTTACAATACCAAATATTGCATTTTGTTTGCATATATTATTAATAGAATAAATAATATTACATATAATATTATTGTATAATATCCTAGCTTTATGGGTTTTGTATGTTTATTTTAACAAGCCATTATTCAATATTTAAATTTCCATTTAGTAAAAACACTTATTAATATGCAATTATTAGTCATTTTTCTGATGTCAGTTTTATTATTAATAAACCTATGGTAGCACAGTAGGGCTTGAAAGTTCTTTCTGGCTTAGCAAACTAATGGATATAATAGATATGAAAGAAGGTTCACTACAGTTTTTATCAAGCTGTCATGGAAATACGTGTTTGAAATTTTGTTCTTATTATATTCATCTCTCTGTAATAAGTATTTTCTAACCTTGAAGAATATATTTTAAATAATCAGCTTTCTAGTTAATCAAGAGATTTCATATCTACCACTCTATGGTATTAATAGCAAATGTCTAAGAATTAGAAAGCAATAAGGTAAACAAATATATGTATATATTCACCATAATGGCATAGAAGTATTTCAGTGTTTTTGGACCCCAGGAGGCAAGGTTGTTCAAATCAATTATCACTTGAAAAGTGAAATTCTTGATTTGGCATGTTTAAATTAAATTCTATATCAAAAGTAGTATTTGCTGGTTACATAAAGACATCCTCTGCCAGGATGAAGGGAACAAGGGAATTAGCGACTGTAGTAGATGACCATACAACTTATCATACAAACCAGGACACCCTGGAGAGTGAAAGGGGATGATATTTATTATGATTCTAGGACTACAAGCATTAAACAAGAATGTCCCAGGCAAACTGGGACATAAATTCACCTGAGCCTATGGGGAGATATCCTCTGACCACACATGTAAATTCATAAAATAATGTATTATCCTGAAAAATAATTTTCCTTAGGAAAACAATGACGGGGCAAAAGATATTATTTTTAAGCTCTAGCAAACAAAGTTATATTAAACAACAGAATAAGAAATTCATATGAATGAATTTTTTAATGTTTAACAGCTTTAAAGAGGTATAACTATAGAATTAGGTCATTTAACATATACAACATTCTGATTTTTAATGTATATTCACAGGGTTGTGCAGTCATCATCACAATCATCAAAAACGTTTTTGCTCCCCCTCAAAGAAACCTAGTAGTCATTAGCATTCACTCCTCATCTTTGCCTAAGCCCCCTTACTCTAGGCAACCATTAATCTATTTTCTGTCTCTGTGGACTGGCCTTTTCTGGATATTTTAAATAAATTGAATCATACAATATATGGCCCTGTGTCTGGCTTCTTTTACCTAGTGTAATGTTTTCAGGGTCATCTATGTAGAAGCATGTATTAATGCATCACTCATTTTAGAGTTGAATAATATTCCATTGTATGTATAGACCACATTATGTTTATCCATTTGTCAGTTGATGAATATTTGGGTGTTTATCACTTTTTGTTATTATGAGCAATATTGCTATGAATATTTGCCACATGAATTTTTAATGTAAAACTTAGGACTTTACTGTTTCCCTCAGTACTTCAGGCTATGATCTCTGATTTCAGCAGTTCACTCTCATGTGATATTGAAAATACTTTCATAGAAAAGGTTAAGAAGCACTGTGTATGATGATGTCCCATCATACTAACTCTAAGTTGAGAAACTATTCTCTCTCTTTCTTTATATATAGACATATACATACACGTGCATAATTTATTTATATATGCATTTATTATTGTCCTTCAGGTACTTAGAAATGAATTGGTTAATGGTCTTCTTATTTGCCCATAAACTTGCCACCCATGCCAGAACCAGAATATTACCCATAGCATGCTCTGGCCTCTATCTCTTCATCTATTCGAACTCCTCACCTCCTCTCAAGAGTGTCCTTTGCCCCATATGTTGTGTTTATCATTGCCTTCTTTTTATTTTTTTAATCACACTGATATGCTTATAACTAAACTGTTTCCTGTCATTGCCATTAGTGTCAGGTATTAATAAGGATTTATTTATGAAGGAGTCACCTTTCCTGGATGACATGTGTGTAAATGTTACTAACTGAATTCTAGTGTGCCCACAGATGGATTTTTTAAATGTGTTAAGCCTGATGTTAAGTGAAGTCAGAAGGTGAGATATCGTTTCCAAAAGGGCCTTAGATTTTTCACTTTGTATATCATTTTACAGTACTGTATTTAAATGACACAATTCTAATCTGCCATCATTCCAAAATTATTTTTTATTTTTCTTGTGGGTTGGCATGCACAAAACATAAAATTTCTAAAATGCAAAAAGATGATTCTTAGAATGTAAAGTTGAATTTCCTTTTTGTGTTTATTGATGTTAATAATTACCATTCACAATCAATCTGCATTTGTACTTAAACATTTACAACTAAATTGGGAAGTAATCAATGCAATAATTTCTCTATATAATACAATCTTATAATATTACAAAAACAAATTCCTCTTTTTTCCTTGTCTGTCAATTACGTCTTTTGATTACTGACATGTTTTTAAACCTGGTTGCAGTTTTACAATTTAGGGTGGCCTTGGTAAAGGCCTTGGATAGGCTGTTGGTAAAACTACATCAAGGTTTATTTTTATTCAGTTTTCTTTTATTAGTGGCTTAAAGCTTTTGCATTCCTCCAAACTTGTCTTATTCCTCCCTTAGGTAGCCTTGCCTTCTAGTTGCCAGTAGAGATCAAGGCCATCTAACTAGACAGCCCTCAAGCATGTTTACCTTTATTTCCTCCACTTTTAATTCTTCAAAAACATAGCCCTCATCTTTTCATTCCCTCAATAGATATTTATTGAGTGACTACCGCTGCCCAAACTTTAGTTGTGCATTTGATCCCATCCCTTTCCATTTGGGACACGATTTCTTTCCTCTTTTTGTTCTATATTTTCAAAAATATTTTTCATAGACTTCTTCCCTTATATTTGTAAACCTCCTAAGGTATTATCTGTTCCCAGAACAAAAATACTATTACTAATAATAATTTAATCTTTTATTCTCCTCCTAAGTTACTGCCTTCGTCTTTACTTATAGCTGTCAAACTTCACCAGTTTAAATACTTAATGCTTTGTTCTAAGTATTTTATTACATGCTTGTTAAGGTCACAAATTTCACCTTTTGGTGGTGTGGTTTTCTACTAGGTGATTGCATGTGAACAGCAATTGGATACCACTTATGATGCCAGATGTGACACTTGGTCCCTGGGTATAACGGCCATTGAGTTGGGTGATGGAGATCCTCCACTAGCTGACCTGCATCCCATGAGAGCACTCTTCAAAATACCAAGGTCAGATGACTAACATTGGGTCCAGTATCTGCAGCCTGTTTTTCTTCCTCCAGCCACTGAGTGTTCATCATGCTCTTCATGGAGACGTTCAGATACATTCCAACAAGTTGGGAGCAGAAGAGCCTGGAATATTATTCTGCTTCTTCTGAGACATTCTCTTTGTTCAGTAGTTGCATTTCCCTGGTCTAAGTAAAAGAGCTTTCTCTTGATACAGTGTGTCTTTGTCTCTTTTGCTAGGATTTGATCTCAGAAAATAGCGGTTCCTCTCACTCTTTTTCAATTCCTCAATGAGTCAGTGAGGCATCAGAGTCCATAGCCTGTGCAAGTGTTTTGCTTTGCTTTACCTACCAATCTAGTAATATTTTACTACTTGCTAAGATTTCCCTTCGTTCAGAACTTTAAAATAATATTATTAAGAAAATTATGTATAAAATTTATCCAGAAAATAATGATTTTAAACATGTTAATATTTTGAATATGTTAATGTAAAACAATAAATTTAGAAGAATAACTTCTTTTGGTGCCATGAAACCACTTGAGTATTTATGTACCCCCCACCCCTTCATGTGTGATTTTCCCCTACTATCCTATTAACTAATTTCTTTAAATACTATTTTCTATGAGTGGTGGTTAGTCCCTAGATGTTTCAGATAACTAATGTGAAAAGACTCCCTATAATTATTAAAGGTGTTATTTTTAAATATATTTTTAAGGATTTTGCCCTAATTATAATGCAGTGCACACCCAGAGCCTGTGATGACAGGGATCCAAAACATTAGAATATTTGGCATCTAACTAAATTATTATAAGACCAAAACGTTTGAATTCATTTTTGCCTTTGAATTTCTTGTCCTATCTATATGTTCCAAATTATAATACCTTGGCTATATATCATCCTTTACATACTGCTTATTTTGTAAGTGGAGAAACAACATTACAGAAAATAATGGAAAACCTTCTGTATACTAAATCCAAGACATTTCATTAATTTTGAAGAAAACAGGAAAAAAATCTGTAGTTTCTAACTCCTATTGTCATTCAGTATGTAAGGTGAAGTTGTGTACTGCCTTAGCTGCTTTAATTGTGGATTAAACCATCATATTTAGTCTGATGTTATTACTCTTGGTGATGATGCCACATGAAGGAGGGATGACACTGTTGACAGATATTGTACTTAGGTAACAGGCAATGTGCAAAGTAATTCTAGGAACTGCATCATCTTGGTTATTTCTTAATTATGTCTACCACCAGTGGACTTCCAAGAATACTGACTACGGTAATATGGAGAAAAAGAGGATCTGAAAAGCTACCCAGTTCTGAATATTCCGAAATAATCCACACTTTGTTATTCAAAGCAAGCCAATAAATCTCATAAAAGGACATTTTCAGGAGGACAAGAAACAAAACAACATTTCTGCAGAAAAGAATTACTTCTTTTAATGTGCAAATTAGCAATCTTCAAATTGTCCTCAGGATTGTGAAATGAGCTTAGTCGTGATCTGGGGTAGATGAGTAGCTGCACTTTTCTTTAATGAGCCTGTACAAACTGTACATTAATTTCATTATAAGCTATTTAAGGAGTAATGCAGAACTGAAGACAAAGTATTTCCATTTCACTAATGAAAACAAAGAGCTGTTAGAATTAACATAAAGCAGCACTTCAGCAAATTCAACTATCATGGTTGATCAATGTTGCTTGATTGCAGAGTTAGATCAGCCTCATTTTCAAGTGATGTTCCTTTGTATTCAACGAATGTGCCAAAAAATATATTTGTTCAGTTTAAACTGAAAGGAATTAATAAAATTGTTAAAGTTGTATTCACAGCTTTATCACTAATAATATTTTTCAGTTCCTTAACACTTTGTAACATGTTTCCTGCTGTGTGTCCAGTAACAACAGAACAACTCATAAGGGCATTCTGCTGTGCCACTCCCCGGCACGCTTTCCTTCATATTCCAAACAGGCCACTTCTGTGTTCCCTGGATGTTCCTCAGAGACTTCACTGGGACTCACAGGAAAAAGAAACCTTTTCCCCTGCATCTGTTGTTTCTGTTCTGTTAAGTATTGATATTTCCCCCTAGAGCTAGGTAAAAGCAAGAAGACTCTTTAAAAGAAAAAAATTAGTAGTTGGAAAAATCAGGTCATATGTTAAGTGCTAAACAAAGATTGTGTCATTTTTGTATAAAGAAAGATGAGTAATGATTTATCTGTCTTGGAGTTGGAAAAAGATGGAATCCTTGATTACAACTGGCAGAACCTGTGATTGCATTAGTCTATCTCATTTTGCACTGACTGACCAATACGCAGAATCCAACACTGATTCTTATTTTTCTAGGAATCCACCCCCAAAACTAAGGCAGCCTGAGCTATGGTCAGCAGAATTCAATGACTTCATAAGCAAGTGAGTAAAAAGAGTGTTTTAAAAAACCAAAGAAATTCCCTCCTGCTATAACTAAATCTCCTCCTATTTCTTCTTATCTGTTAAATGGCCCCAGAGATTGCTATTATTTTCTTCTAAGGAAGCACCTATAGTGTCTTTTAAATGTTGGGCAAATTTATCATTGCTCAGATAATGGCCTTAGGGTCATGTTTATTCACTTATCAATAGCTATGCTTCTGTGGACCCTTTATAATCAATGGACATGTTCTTCTGTTCACCTGTGTTTTGCCTATGAGTGTCATTTCATATGAGATGGGTCTCAACATACTATTAGGTTTTGCTTCTTTATCCAACTTTATCATCTGTGCCTTTTAATTGGGGCATTTAGCCTGTTTACATTCAATGTTAGTATTGGCATGTGTGGATTTGATCCTGTCATCATGTTGTTAGTTGGTTGTTATGCAGACTTGTTTGTGTGGCTGCTTATGGTGCCACTGGTCTATGTACCTAACTGTGTTTTTGTAGTGGCCAGTCATGGCCTTTGCTTTCCATATTTAGCACTCCTTTCAGGACCTGTTCTAAGGCAGGCCTGGTTGTAATGAATTCCCTTCACATTTGCTTGTCTGAAAAGGATCATATTTCTCCTTTGCTTATGGAACTGTAGATGCTTCCACACAAATCCTCAATGGAACTTAGTGTCTAATGTATTTCTTGCAGTTTCACCTCTGAGAAACATTTCCTGGTTTCTGCCAAGCAGTTAGTATTCTGTCCTGGTTGCTATTGGTTTGGTTTCTCTTCCTCTATTAACATTGCCAATTGTATTTAGCTTACCTGTTTTGACATCTTTCTCTTTAACTAGACAGTAAGCAACTCTAGGGCACTGAACGTGCCTTACTTGTCACTGTAACTCCAGAGTCTAGCAGAGTGCCTAGTACACATGAACGATTTGATAAAGTTTTACATGAATAAAATAATTTCATATGTGACTCTTCTGAATACATACATACAATTACTACAGATGTCAGAAATTAATGCATTCTGTTAAACTAGAGGAAAACGAAGAGCACTTGTTCTTATTTTTTAAACATTGGCATTCTTATTCCTTAGCATATTTTAGCATTCCTGGGAAATATATTTTTGGTTAAGCTCAATGAAATAAATTGCCTAATTACTATAATACCGATTAGAAATGGCGCTGCTCAAGCCAAGGCATGAGTTTCATCTTTTTATGCTTTTTTCTTCTTTTTTAATATCCCCAAATGACAGCCCAATTTTCTCATAATTGTAGACTCTGTGAATTGCAGGGTTAAAGAGGTCTTGGAAAGTTGTACAGCCCAAGTTTATATCCAGAGGTTAAATCCTTCTCAAACATGTGCACTCAGTGGCTGCCCAATCAATACTGAAATATCTCCAGTGAAAATAATATTTCCCAATTCAGCTCATTCTACTTTGATAAGCCTCACTCTTGAAAAGTTCTTCCTTAGACTGACCTGAAAGCTGTTTCTCTCTTGATTCCACCAATTCTGGGTCTTTTACCCCCTTGTGACCACTGAAAACTACTTGAGTCCTTCTTTTAAATATTCAAAGTCAGCTGTCACAGCTGGTTAAACATTCTACGTTTGTTCAAATGCTCCTCCTGTGCTGTTGTTTCAGGTGCTCTCACTAGCCCTGTCCTTTCTCAAGAATATGCTCTGGTTGAACCTATCAAGAGGTACAACATGCATTAGTACATCTGCTGTATGACCTCAAAAAATACCTATTGACATGGAATTTCAACATCCTTAGCTGAGTGGCCTTCTCAATTGGGTTACCAGTTTTATCACATAGAAAGAAACAGATCAATTGAGAAGCCTTTAAAAGCATTTATGAAGGGAAACTGCATTGTTTGTTTTATTTTTTAGATAAGCATCAAACTATAATGACTTCATTGTCATTTATCTGCAGCTACTGACTTGTAAAGGAGACTTTGCAGTGGAGACATTTTAATTATCACTATGCAATAATCCTTGCTGGGAGACGACAGAAGTGGTATTTAGTTGAAAGTTGGTATCACTGCAGCTTAATCACTCACAGATGTGTGCACTTTCACAAACATTTCATCACATTGCAGTTTGCTATTTTTGAGAGATTAAAAATTGCAATTAATGTATTTTAAGCTTGGGCTGAGCATTTGTGAGGAGCATCACTCGTGTGTTAGATTAATTTTTAGGAATATGAATAATAGTTTCAAAACTCTAACTTATCTAACAATTGCATGTTCTTTTTTGCCAGTGCAGGTGCTTGACTAAAGATTATGAAAAGCGTCCAACAGTGTCAGATCTTTTACAACATAAATTCATTACTCAAATTGAGGGCAAAGATGTGATGTTACAAAAACAATTAATGGAATTCATTGGCATCCATCAATGCATGGGAGGCACAGAAAAGTCCAGGTAATCAAATAATATCTTGATTCTAAAATCCAGAGATTATTGAAAGATTTTGAATAGTTTAATAATGCATTAGTTTTTAAGGTGAATAAAATTTGGAGGTAATGGGGACTTACGTGAAAAGTGAATGTCACCTGTTGAATTGCATCTCAATATTAGTAAAATTACCGGCAACACTTTTATTTTTTTTGAAACGGAGTCTCACTCTGTCGCTCAGGCTGGAGTACAGAGGCACGATCTCGGCTCACCGCAACCTCCACCTTCTGGGTTCAAGCAATTCTCCTGCCTCAGCCTCCCAAGTAGCTGGGACTACAGGCCCCTGCCACCACACCTGGCTAATTTTTTGTATTTTTAGTAGAAACGGGGTTTCACTGTGTTAGCCAGTATGGTCTCGATCTCCTGACCTTGTGATCCGCCCGCCTTGGCCTCCCAAAGTGCTGACATTACAGGCGTGACAGGCAGCACTTTTTAAACAAGTTTTAAGAACAAAGAATGTAAACTTCAAAAGATCATTTTTGTGTTGGTATATGTTTTCTTGTATTTTCTACTTTTCTATAAAGTAAGATATCTTAGATTTGGGATTAAAAAAACATAAAACTTGAAAGACCTTTTGGCACTATTATTTGTTCATTTTCCCTGGTTAAATTATATTTAAGATCATTTTAAATATCTTTGTACATCCTATTGGGATTTTAAATAGTATATAAGTTTATTTCAGGAAATTTAAAAGTCACAGAAAAATATACAATGGAAAATTAATCAAGTATAACATTTTAATCTGTAACCTTTTAATATCTTCTTCTTGGGTATACTTTTTTTTTTTTTTTTTTTGAGACAGGGTCTCACTTTGTCACCCAGGCTGGAGTGCAGTGGCACCATCTCTGATCACTGTAACCTCAACCTCCAGGGTTCAAGTGATCCTCTTTCTTCAGACCCCCCAAGTAGCTGGGACTATAGGTACGCACCACCATGCCTGGCTAATTTTTGTATTTTTAGTATAGACAGGGTTCTGCCATGTTGCCCAGGCTGGTCTTGAATTCCTGAGCTCAAGTGATCCACCTGCCTCAGCTTCCCAAAAGGCTAAAATTACAGGCGTGAGCCACTGTGCCCAGCCAGACATTTTTAAACATTTTTAAAACAAAATTGTAATAGTATTATATGTGTCCCAGAGACTGTCTACTTTCACTGGAGTGAATATCCATATAATTAAACATTCTTCTAACACAAAATTTTAATGGCTAGATAACATTCCCTTGCCTGACAATTTAATGATTAATTTAAATAATTCCATACATTTTGGCTGTTACTGTTTTTACTCTATCAAGTAACTGTGTAATGAACAGAGTTGTACATTAATCTCTTACTATTTTCTTAAGATAAATTCCTATAGATGGTACTATTAAATCAAAAAATTATTAAAGTTAAATTTATAATTTCACTTTATTCTTGAGAATCATATTTGTTTCATCCCAGGAGCATATCACTATTTAAGGAGTTGGAAGAAGTGAATAGGACATTACTTATTTGAATTCCTGTTGTGAATGTACACATTTAGTTCCCATTTGTTTAATGCCTGCTATGTGCCAGATTTTATGTTAGGACTTTATTATGTTATCTCATGTGATTTTACAACAAATCTGAGGAAAATATTTTATGATAACCCATTTTCACAGCTGAAAAAAATTGAAGTTGGCAGAGGTTAATTAACTTGCACAAGGCTGCACAGGAAATAAATGACTTAGCAAGGATTCAAATTCTGATCTTAAAGCCCAAGCTTTAATTCACAGGAGTAAATGAACTAATGATTGTGGATGATCTTGGGAGATAATAATCCATGCCTGTTTGAGTTTACAGCTTTGCTGCAGAGACAGACCTGATATACCTTTAATGAGGAAGAATTAGGTGACAAAAAGAAAGAAGCAGATGTGTAGTTTGTAATGAGGAGATAATCATGCCCATCTTTTTATCTTTGTGTAAATGTAGTTTCATAATCTGTTGCAACCTCATTCTTCCCAAAATAGACAACAAATAATCAAAATAAACAGAAATTGAGGTGTATTCACATTGTGTAGGAAGTTCAATGTCAAGAACTGTGAAGGATCTGAGATATTGCCCTACCTGCAAGCTAACAATTTGGCCTGCCACAGTTTCATGAATGCTAGTAGAAGACACAAGATTCATGGATGAGAGACAAAGGACTTTACTACTCATTGCCAAGCTGACAGCATGAGTTTATGTTCACATTGGTTCTCCTTGCCCGCTACAGTCCTAGGGGAAATGTGGAATAGATGGATGTTGTGTCCACACTTGGCTTGCCTCATAACTGGGAAACCCTGAACTTGGGAAACTACAATCTTTTAAAGGGGCTGCTTGCATGCTTGCCCAAATTTTGCCTTGGAGGAAGCTTTACTTTACCATCCTGGACACCAAATAAAACTTCCATCTGTCCTAGAGGGAGACAGTATTTTTAATTTCTAAGGCTGTTTGCTATACAAACATTATTGAAAATATAGTCTGGAACAAAAGCTAATATAAGACAGGCAGAAATTTGAGAGACCCATGAGTAATTGTCTCCCAGTGTTCAAGCATCATAAGATTGGCTGCACTACACAGCATTTAGATTGTCATTAGATTGTCATGCTTGTGCTGTTTCAGTGATTATTGGGCACAGTGTTATGCCCAACACTTTCTGATTCTGAGACGCAAGATGTAGTCTTGTTTATCCTGTTAAAAATTGAGAATATGCTTTCAGTATGAGAATTCATGATATACTCAGTTATGGAAATTTTTCAGTTGTTTTTTTAAGTATTGATCCTCTCTCATTCTTTTCACTTTTTATTCCTGAGACATAAATGTTGGAACTTCCTATTTTACCTCACATGTCTTGCAATTTCTCTGTCATGTTTGTCACTCATTTATCAATCTCTGCTACAGTCTGAATGAATTCTTCAAAATTGTTTTCCAGTTCACTAATTTTCTCATAGAACTGGGCCTAGTCTAGATATCTTGTATACCAGTATTTTTTTCATGCTGATATCTATTATACATCAACATCTATATTTTTCATTTCTATAATTTCTTACTTGGTGAGTGGTTTTTTTTGTTAACCACTCTTTTCATATCTGACTTTTCATATCTGGCTATTCATTTTTTCTTTTGGGGGAAAGTAATTCCATTTTTCTTCTCTTTGATCTTAAACATACTTTTTAACAGTAACTCTCAGATTTGCATTTCAGCACAGGTGAATTGTCCTGATTATTGAGTTCATTTGTTTATTTAATATTTGGTTTCCTTAGTCTAGGGTTCAGAATTTTCGTTTGCTTTCTCATCTTGAGTGGGAGGTTTTCTATTTTGATTTTTCTTTCCTTCTGCATTCTGTCTATCTGGAGGGTTTTGCCTTTGCCATTACTGGTTTCAAGATTCCCCAGGGCCCATCGTGATTTGAAGGAAACTGCAGATCTAGTTACTGAGCCAGTGAGAAGTAGATCTTCTGTCTCTCCATCCTGCCATCTCAAGCACCTGGCTCCGTATAAAAGGAAGAAGCAGCAGAGATTTTTCAGTCTTTTTCCCAGGCAAAGAACCCCACACTCAGCCCCATTCTTCCCACCACATCTCGGTCAAGGCCTTCATTGTGAATGTGTGTTTTAGTTCCTTTACTCTCCACGCCTCTTTTTCCCGTTTTTGGTGCCTGACTTCGAATCAGCCTATAGTTTCTGCCCTCTTACCTGGTGTTCTTGTTTGCTCTGTTAGGTCCACTCTAATGCTCATCTTGTTTTAGAAAATATCTTTGTCTTTTTAATTTTATTTTTTAACATGTAAGAAATATTTTATTTTTTACAAACATATGTTTGGAAGAGGTGGGAGTTGAACTTGAATTTTTACCCACAACACTCCTTTGACCATGGATCTTAGTTCAAAGGAGGAGGAAAGATTTTCCAGCCCTCAGCATGCATATTCACACTAGTCCCAAAGTGTCAGACTTACTCAGGCAAAAGAAAAGAGGCTTGGTTATGCTGCTGGTAACACATTAAACAAAAGCTGTCTTCTTGAAGATCATGAAAAATAACTTGATTTGTCACAGTTTCTGATGTTGGTAAAATGGATCAAAAAATCTGATTGTATTAAATCTACATAGCTAACTCAAAGCTGACATTTTTCTTTTTGTACATGATATTATCCTTTAGAATTGAATTGAGGTATGTGCTTGGCAGGATAATTTTTTTTTAATTAAAGATTCAGCTTTAAAGAAAACGGTCCTAATATAAATTGAATACAAACTGAATACTTTATAAACTTCCTTGTTGGGAGGAAGTGGAGTATTGGGAGATACTGTGGAATGGATATGAGAACTTTCTATTTTCAGTCAAGACCTGAATATAAAACACATCACTTTTCTAACTTATTCAACTATTCTGAAGAATTAAGACCATGTCGTAATACACTCCTCGAAAAACAGGAAAGCATTTTTCACATGAGTTAAAATTGACAACGTTAGAAGGCAGACTAAATTGGTAGAAACTCCAGTTATAAAATATTTTAAAATAAAATTTTTCCTTTGAATCCAGTATTTTTAAACTGTTGACTATCTGATTTAATAGGAATAGATAAAAGTCATTTGTAACTGAAATGTGCTATTCAGAATTCTTGACGAAAACAATAAAAGCCCACTTAAAAAGTAAAGCAGTTTAGTGGACAGTGTTGGATGGCTCAGAGAATGGAGAGGATGGGAGAGAGCCAGGTTTAGTCATTAAAGCAGGGGGCTTCAACTGTCCTTCCTCAAGAATCATCAGCTAAACGGCTGCCACTGAAAACCACCCACCTGCCTCTAACATTGCCTGCCGTGACACTAGTTTCTTGAATGCCACATCCCACTCAAAATATTTGTAAACTGACTTTGAGCTTTATGTTGCTTCCTTGAGGTTCTAAGTTCCATACTGGACCATCTGATCGCCCACACGTAGGTTACAGGTCCACACAGGTGGTGAGAGACACTTGGTCTCAGCTCACTTCCAGTTTCTATGTGAGAGGCAGAGTCCTGCCTGCTAACCATTTTGAAATTTCTTCCCCACAGCAGACGGGTATTTTTGAGCTGCTGAAGCAACAGATGGATAGCCATTATATGGAATATTTTTTATTCTATTTCATTCTATTTTAGAGACAGGGTCTCACTGTTGCTCAGGCTGACCTCAAAATTCTGGGCTCAAGTGATCCTCCTGCATCAGCCTCCTGTGTAGCTGAGCTTACAGGCACAAACCACCACATCTACCTCCTGTACGGAATATTTAACACTTCCTACAATTCCTTCTTTTATATGTCTTGAATATTTGCCTAAAAATATTATTTAAACTATAATTGTCATTCCTCGTAAAGAAAATATCTAACCCAGCATCTACTTAAATGATAACAAATTCCAAATTAAAACTTCCTTTTTTTGAAAGTCATATTATTAACATGTTATCATCTTAAATTTTCTTTGTGTTGTATATACAATGCAAAATAACTTTAATATTTTACTTGATACTCTCAACATGCTAGTGGCAATTACCTTTGACATTTATAGATTGTTATATTTTGCATATGATTTTGTAGAAATAAAAAGGATTTAGTAACTCCTTTTTCTTACTAATGTTGGTTTCTTAGACCAAAAATCCTGGCTGTGTTTGTGGTGCTGTTGTAACTAGTCCACTTGTCCTGGCATCTATGGTTTTCAGGCCAGAATATAAGGTGTATTTGAGACATATGTGGAAGGATTAACAAAGGAAATCAAACTAAAAATTGACTATCAAATCAGTGTTAAAACTACCTGCTGGGTGCGGTGACTCACGCCTGTAATCCCAGCACTTTGGGAGGCCAAGGCGAGTGGATCACGAGGTCAGGAGTTCGAGACCAGCATGGCCAACATAGTGAAACCCCCTCTCTACTAAAAATACAAAAAATTAGTCAGGCGTGGTGGTGGGCGCCTATAATCCCAGCTACTTGGGAGGCTGAGGCAAGAGAATCACTTGAACCAGGGAGGCGGAGGTTGCAGTGAGCCCAGATCATGCTATTGCACTCCAGCCCAGGTGGCAGTGGGAGACTCTGTCTCAAAAAAAAAAAACAAAAAACCCCACCCAAGCTGTCAATTCCTTATTAGGTGTGGGACTTTATGTAATGTAAATTTGCTCAAATAGGATTTTGATTTTACAAAACAGAACAATGAAAAGAGAAAACAAATCAATAGAAAGTAATAATAGGGTCCTTCCATGTAGCACAATGCGTGACTCCATTTTATGTTCTATTTTCTGGGCAAGATCATTTTTCTTTAATGGCTGTGACTATGTCATGGTGAGAATTATTCACCCTTTGGAACATGTATGCTTTTCCTTAACACACGAGACTTTAAGAATGCTATCCCCATTGCTTTACTAACAATTATATTTTCAATTCCCATCTCCATGTGACTGAAAGATACTTCAAACTCAACGTGTCCAAAATTAAACTTGTGATATTCCATCTAAAATGTGTTATTTGTTCCCTTTCTTATTTTATTTTATTTGTTTTTTTTTGAGACAGGGTCTTACTCTATCACCCAGGCTAGAGTGCAGTGGCATGATCTCGGCTCACTGCAACCTCCACCTCCCAGGTTCAAGCGATTCTCCTGCCTCAGCTTCCCAAATAGCTGAGATTACAGGCGCCAACCACTGTGACGGGCTAATTTTTGTATTTTTTTTTTTTTTTTAAGTAGAGATGGGGTTTCACCATCTTTGCCAGGCTGGTCTCAAACTCTTGACCTTGTGGTCCACCCGCCTCGGCCTCCCAAAGTGCTGGGATTACAGGCGTGAGCCACTGCAACCGGCTGTTCCCTTTTTTATTAATGACACCACCACTTATCTCATTATGCCAACCAGAAATCTAGGGATTATCTTAGCCTATTCCTCTCTCCTACTTTTCATTTTTAGTCCAAACCAGGACTAAATTTATTACGATCTCACTCAACATCAATTGTGCTATAATCTTTGCTACCCTAGAAATCACGGATTGAGATGACTTCCATGTTGTCTCAACATTTGTTGAGGCCATTGTATAAAGGTCTGGATAAAGGTTCTCCACAGGGGTCTGACAGCTGAATCCTTTATAGAGCCTGTGCTCTGGGGCTAACCTTTTAGTAAACAGGATAAGACAAGCACATAAATAACCATTATACAAAATTTCAATCCCATTTTCACTAGCAGGGGGAGGATGGCTTATCCAGGAGGTGGCCTTTGAATCAGCACCACGAGGGATAAACTGGACTAAATCATGTGAAGATAGAGTTACCACAAGATGAACATTATAGCTGGAAAAACAGCCTGAGCAAAATCATGAAATCAAGGATAAGCTGACAGAAAGGCAAGCATTTAATCAAGCTGTAAGGGGAAAACCCAGAGATAGGATTGGAGAGGTATACTGAGACCAGATCCCTGAGAGCACTGAAAGTCAGACTGAGAGGTTTGACCTGTGTCCATGACAGCCCAAAGTGGGGAGTACCCCATTGCTAGCTCTTAAGCCACCTGTGCCCTACTGTGCACCAGCCTTTTGTTGGTTCTAAAAGGTAAATTATGGATATACCAAGACAGACTACAGCATTAATTTTGGATTCATTTTGCTTGTTCCCAGTATGACCATATTCTCATACGTTTCTTCCTAACTTTAAAATTTTGTATGTTTTTGAAGGTAGGGGGAGTTGGTCCCAACTGTGTTTAATTATCATCTATCTCTAAATGTGTTTAATTGGGTCTTATCCTTCTGCCATCTTCTATTGCACAACAGTAGGTGCCCAGCCGTTATTACAGACACTTGAATCCCAGCCCCTGCCTTGGACTGCCAGGATGGCAACTCCACTGTCTACAGCAGCCCACTCAAGCTAGGGACCCAGACAGGAGTATTTCTCTTCACTTAGTTCAGTGTAAGTTGATTCTAATGGCTCCGTAGATGAAGGACTGTAAGTGTCTCAAATTAAAATTAGAAACAGGAGAGCACCATTCTGGAAAACAAGATAACCTAGAGTTTGCTTTTATTCAGATAGGAATCGATCATGAATCAAGAAACTGGATAATGATAGCTCCATCATTAAAATACATGGCCATTTGCTATGACCAGATCTAGTTGCTAGTCTAGGAAAAAATAGAAAAGGAGCTACAGATCACATAAAGATAATTCTATTAATAATATTAACAAAGGCTGATGTTGACTCTTGAGTGTTGAAAGGATGATGAATTTGCTTCAAAATTATAGTATGTATTTAATAAGCTGTAATAGGCAAGACAGAGGCTAGTGTCTGGATATTTATATATTTAACATATTGATATATATTTAATATTGGTATATATTTAATATATGTGGACATTTATTTGTTTCTATGTTTTTGTGTTTATTTTTAAATGGATTGTGTGTGTGTGTGTGTGTGCACACATAATTTGTGCTTATATTCTAAGTAAGATTTTATTTTAGAAGATTCCCATCTTATCTTGGCTAAAATAAAAAGTGAAGGAACTGTCCCTGTCAGTGCTAGAAGGAGAGGTCTCATAAAGGAATATACTGGTAGCTGTGTCCATCCAAGATGGACAACTCAGGAAGAAACAGATAAAGCTGGGGAATACAGCAAGGATCCCTCTAGGACTAGGAAATTTGGAAAATATACAATAACTTACCCTTTCCTGTCTTAAATATTTCCTTATGTCAGTCTTCAGTACCTCTTCTTCCAGAAAGCTCCCAGAATAAAAACTAAGTGGCTTTTTAATGTGGTCTCCAGGAATTTTAAAAGGAATAGGAAATTGAATGATTATTCATGATACTTACTTACTTATACTTACTTACTTATACTCATGATACTTACAATGGAGAAGGCCATTGTAAGTATCTCTGCTCCTGAGTAGCATTAAATAAAGGAATTCAAGTAAATAAGAAGAAGCAGTTGCTGATACTACAAAAAAACTGTAAATAATTCTAAGAATAAGTTACATTGTTGCTTCAAAATGAAACAGCGTAAAGAACCATGGTGCAATCTGCCCACTTGTGCTAAACACCTTGTTCAGTTCCTGTCTTTATCATGCCACTTCCCCCCGCCAAATAATTACACAATCATAGATTATTATTGCTGGAAAGGAGCTTTGAATGTGGATCCTTATTTTAGAGATCAGGAAATTAAATCTCAGAGAAATTGAATCCTGCCTTCTGAAACAATAGCCAGTTAATGACCAGCACAAAGTTGTAACTCAAGTATAATGATTTTCAGACTAGCTCTTTTACTAGTTTCTCTTTTCCTCAGTAGTGTTAGAAGTTGGCGATCACAAAACTGATGGACAGATTTTGTTTGAGCTACTTTGTATGGTTTACTCACAATGGGCATTTACACTTAAATTTTATTTTATTTCTTTGGTATACTGCAATTAGAGTTTGCATTACTAAGTAGAATATTCAATGGTCAAGGAATCTTTGTTCATGTTTTCCCTAAGACTTTTTTTTTTTTTTTTTTTTTTTTTGAGATAGAGTCTCACTCTGTCACCCAGGCTGGAGTGCAGTGGCGCCATCTTGGCTCACTGCAAGTTCTGCCTCCCGGGTTCACGCCATTCTCCTGCCTCAGCCTCCCGAGTAGCTGGGACTACAGGCGCCCGCCACCATACCCGGCTAATTTTTTTGTATTTTTTTTTGTAGGGATAGGGTTTCACCGTGTTAGCCAGAATGGTCTCGATCTCCTGACCTCGTGATCTGCCTGCCTCAGCCTCCCAAAGTGCTAGGATTACAGGCGTGAGCCACTGCGCCCGGCCCCCTGAGAGTATTTTTTAATTAAATTAAGGATACAGAGTGTGGAAACAACTAAGTTTAAAATGGGTATCTAACTTATCCTTGAAATGTTTGGGAAATAATAATTTAGGAACTAGGTTTAATGACACATCGATATGGGTGTTGACAATCATCAACATAGTGATATTTTCATTTCTTTTGGAAAGAGTCCCTCATACCTATGATGAGTTTAGGGGTTTGCCTATGTTATTAGTAGTCAAGCTCTCAGCAGGGGCCAACAAAACTCTGCATTCAGTGAAAAAAAGGCCTGGACCATTTTCTCTAGTAATTAATAGTATGAGTTGTACTGCACTCTGAGACTTTTTAGCCTATTTTGTGTGCCCTACATGATCTACTTTTCAGTTTTTAGTTTCATTTAGGCTTAAAATGGCAAGTCGTCAGTGGCTCCCATCATGAGTCACTGATGACAGTAAGTGTTCCTATAAGGACCAACTTGCTCATCTCTCCCTGTGGATCCACCGACATTGTAGCCCCTGGGGCCACTTGCTGGTTGCTGAACCTGCTATGTATCTTCATTCCTCTCCATTTTGGCTCATGGAGTGTTCTCTCCTTGACATCTCACCCACCTTCATTCTCTTCTTGGGAATATACTTAAAACCAGTCTCCAACTGTTGGCACCTTTGAGAAACCTTTCCCAGAAGTTCCGAGTATGTGTTTACACTTTCTTTCCTCTGTGGTCATACGTCACTTTGTTCTTACTTCAGTTAGACACACCTGGGATAGAGTCCCAATCCTGCCGTCTATTAGTCTTGCCATGAACTAATTTTGTGACTCTGTACAAGTTACTGAACCTCTTAGACACAGTTACACCCTATTTATAAAATGAGGACACCAATAACACCTACCTGGTAAAAGTGAGAGAATAAATGAAATAAAATAAACACCATGAAGCACCTGTACAACATTAGCAGTCACCAGCATTTTGTGGATAGTTACGTGCATCTGCATTTTACAAATCTTAATCATCTATGTCTCCAGTGCTGAGTCTAGTAATTTGCATGTAGTAAGTGCTCAATAAATATATATTGTTTGGAATTGAAGAGTTTGGGTTGAGATCTGAAATAGAATGCCTTGATATGGCTTTATATGTTCAATAGACACAATTAATAGTGCGTTTAGCTATTTATTACTTACTATGAGAAAAAAATTGGAGAACCAATTAACATGGAAGATTTTTTGAGATAAAGGTTTTGAAATTTTGTTCTAAATTTTTTAAATAGATACTTCCAAATCTATTTTTATATATGGTGAGAGATAGAGATCTAGTATCATTCCTTTGCATATGTATACCCAGTTTTCCCAACACCATTTATTGAAGAGATTGTCTTTTCCCCACTGTATGGTCCTGGCACCTGTATTAGTCCATTCTCACACTGTTCTAAAGAACTACCTGAGCCTAGTAATTTATGAAGTGAAGAAGTTTAATTGATTCACTGTTCCTCAGGCTGTACAGAAAGCATGATTGGGGAGACCTCAGGAAACTTACAATCATGGTGGAAGGGTAAAGAGAAGCAAGCACATCTTCACATGGTGTCAGCAGTGAGAGAGTCAAGGGGGAAATTCTACACACTTTCAAGCAACCAGATCTCATGAGAACAGCAAGGAGGAAGTCCGCCCTCATGATTTAGTCACCTCCCACAGGGTCCCTCCCCCCAACATTAGGAATTATAATTCAACATGAGATTTGGGTGGGGACACAGAGCCGTATCAGCACCTTTGTGAAAAAAGAGCCCACTGTGGGTTTATGGACTTATCTCGAGGTTCTCTATTCTGTCCCATTGGTCCATGTGTCCATTTTTATGCTAGTGCCCTGTTATTTGGGTTACTATGCCTCTGTATAATTTGAAGTCAAGTAATGTGATTCCTCCAGTTTTGTTCTTTTTTGCTTATGATGGCTTTGGCTATTCTGGGTCTTTTGTGGTTCCATATAAATTTTAGCATTGTTTTTTCTATTTCTGAAGAATGTCATTGGTATTTTGGTAGGGATTGCAATTAAATCTGTAGATTGCTTTGGGTAGTATGGGCATTTTAGCAATAGTGATTCTTCCAATCCATAAACATGGAATAGCCTTCCATTTTTTGGTGTCCCCTTCAATTTCTTGCATCAATTATATAGTTTTCATTGTAGAGATTTATCACTTCTTTGGTTACTTCCTAGGCATTTTATTTTATTTGTAGCTATTGTAAATGGTGTTACTTTCTTGATTTCTTTTTCAGATTGTTTGCTGTTGGCATATAGAAATGCTACTGATTTTTGTACGTTGATTTTGCACTCTTTACTGATTTATTTATCAGTTCTAATAGTTTTCTTGTGGAGTTGTTTAGGTTTTTTCAAGTATACCATCATATCCTCTGCAAACAAGGATAATATGACTTCTTCCTTGTCAATGTGGATTCCCTTTATTTCTTTCTCTGGTCTGATGGCCCTACCTAGGACTTTCAGTACTATATTGAATAACAGTGGGCATCTTTTTCATATTCCTGATCTTAGGGAAAAGGCTTTACATTTTTCCCCATTCTGTATGATACTAGTCATGGATCTGTCATATGTTCCCTTTTATTTTGTTAAGGTATGTTTCTTCAAAACCCAGTTTTTGTCATTTCAATTGATGCTTAATTTTTCACATGGGTTTTGTCCTTCATTCTGTTAATATAATGTATCACATTGATGGATTTCCATATGTTGAACCATCCTTACATCCCTGGGATAAATCCCACTTGCTCATAATGAATGAGTTTTTGTTTGTTTGTTTGTTTATTTGTTTTGAGATGGATTTTCACTCTTGTTGCCCAGGCTAGAGTGCAATGGCATGATCTCGGCTCACCGCAACCTCCACCTCCCGGGTTCAAGTGATTCTCCTGCCTCAGCCTCCCGAGTAGCTGGGATTACAGGCAGACGCCACCGTGCCTGGCTAATTTTTGTTGTTGTTGTTGTATTTTTAGTAGAGACGGGATTTCTCCATGTTGGTCAGGCTGGTGTCGAATTCCCAACCTCAGGTCATCCGCCTGCCTCAGCCTCCCAAAGTGCTGGGATTACAAAATGTGTAGTTGAATTTGGTTTGGTAGTATTTTGTTGAGAATTTTTGCATCAAGATTCATTTGTGATATTGCCCTATAGGGCTTTCTTTCTCCTCTACTTTTCAGAATAGTTTGAGGAGGATTGGCATTAGTTCTTTAAATGTTTGGTAGGTGTCAGCAGTGAAGCCATTGTGTCCCAGGCTTTTTTTGCTGAGAGACTTTTTATTATGGCTTTGATCTCATTACTTCATATTGGTCTGTTCAGGTTTTGGATTTCTTTATGGTTCAATCTTGGTAGATTGTATGTGTCTAGGAATTTATTTATTTATTCTAGATTTTTCAATTTGTTGACATACACTTGCTCCTATTAGCTACCAAAGATCCTTTGAATTTCTGTGGTGTCAGTTGTAATGTATCCTTTTTCAATTCTGATTTTACTTAATTGGGTCTTCTCTCATTTTTCTTAGTCTGGCTAAAGGTTTGTCAATTTTCTTTATCTTTAAAAAATCAATCTTTTGTTTAATTGATCTTTTGCATTGCTTTCTTCATTTCAAATTCATTTATTTCTGCTCTGATCTTTATTATTTCTTTTCTTTTACTAATCTTGAGTTTAGATAGCTCTTGCTTTTTTAGCTCTTGCCTACATCATTAGGTTGTTTATTTGAAGTTTTTTTTTTTTTGATGTAAGCACTGATAGCTATAAATTTGCCTCCTATTACTGCTGTCACTGTATTCCATAGGTTTTAGTATGTTGTGCTTTCATTATAATTTTTATTTCAATAAATTTTTCAATTTCCTTCTTAATGCCTTCATTGACCCATTAGTTGTTTAGTATCATGTTGTTTAACCCTGTTCCTGTTTTTTTTAAGTGCACCTTGCTGCCATTGCTCATTTAATTTTACATAAACATGCTTTTTGAGACTGCAGCAAATCTGACTGATTTTCAATGTGAAAATAAAATATAAGAACTCTTCTTGGAGTTATTTCAAAACAGAACTAATGTTAGAGTAGTCTGAATCATCAGAATTGTCTATTTTGGAAAAATCAGATTCATCAAATGAATCTTCAGCCAACAATTGTTCAAGAACGATGTTAACATCACTTGGAGGGATGCTACAATTTCCAGTATTTGACATTTTCAGCAATTGAGAATTGTTATATTTTGTAAATGAAAATACCACTACCAAAACCAGAATGCTATAAATAGAATGTTATCTTTTGTTTCCAAAGTCAATATACAAGAGAGATGCAAAAATAATAATAAAGGCAAAATACTTCACGGCAAAGTTATCTTAGAGTAAACACTGCAGCTACAAGCACCACCAGCAAGTATTGATGGGGTAAATGGAAAAAGAGTTAATTTCTATGTGTTTGTATAGTTTCCAAAAATGCTCTTGTTATTGATTTCTAGTTTTGTTTCATTGTGGTCAGAGAAGATGCTTGATATTATTTCCATTAAAAAAATTGTAAGATGTGTTTTATCACCTAACATATCATGTATCTTTGAGAATTACCCGTGTGCTGAGAACAAAAATGTTTATTCTGTAGCCACTGGATGAATGTTCTATAAATATTTATTAGGTCTATCTCATCTATAATGCAGATTAAGCCTGATGTTTCTTTGATGATTTTCTTTCTGGAAGATCTATTCAATGCTGAAGGTGAAGTATGTAAGTCTCCAGCTGTTATTTTATTGGGGTCTGTGTCTCTCTATTTAGCTCTAATATTTGCTTTATATATCTGGGTGCTCCAGTGTCGGGTGCATATATTTACAATTGTTATATCCTCTTGCTGAATTGACCTCTTTATATTACATAGTGATCTTTTTTTGTTTCTTCTTATAGTTTTTGTCTTGAAATCTATTTTGTCTGGTATAAGTATAGTGACTCCTGCTTTTTTTGGTTCCCATTGGCACAGAACACCTCTTTCGATTCCTTTATTTTCAGTCTATGTGTGTCTTTTTAGATGAAGTGTGTTTCTTGTAAGCAACAGATCATTTGGTTTTCGTTTGGATGGTGATGGTGGTTGTTGTTTTTATCCATTCAGCCACTCTATGTCTTTTGATTGGAGAGTTTAGTCCACTTAACTTCAATATTATTATTGATAAGTAAGGAATTACTCCTGCCATTTTGTTATTTGTTTTCTAGTTGTTTTGTGGTATTCTCCTCCTTCTTTTCTTCCTTGTTCTCTTCCTTTTAGTGAAGGTAATTTTCTCTGGTGGTATGATTTAATTTCTTGCTTATTTTTTGTATAACTGCTATATGTTTTCTGATTTGAGGTCACCACGAGGCTTGCACATACTATCTTATAACCCATTGTTGTAAGCTGGTAACAACTTAACAATGTTTGCATAAACAAACAAGCAAAATGAAAACTAATAAAACTCTACACCTTAACTTCATTCTTCTGCTTTTTAACTTTTTGTTGTTTCTATCTGTATCTTATTGTATGGTCTATGTCTTGACACGTGATTGTAGTCATTGTTTTTGATTGGTTCATCTTTTAGTCTTCCTGCTTAGCAGTAATTTACCATAGTTACAGTATTATAATATTCTGTGTTTTTCCTTGTACTTACTGTTACTGGTAAATTTTGCACCTTAAAATGATTTCTTATTGCTCATTAAAATGCTTTTCTTCCTAATGGAAGTATTCCCATTAGCATTTCTTGTAGGACAGGTTTATTATTGATAAAATCCCTAACTTTTGCTTGTGTGGGAAAGTCTTTATTTCTCCTTCATGTTTGAAGGATATTTTTGCCATATATACTATTCTAGAGTAGTACTTTAAGTATGTCATGTCACTCTCTCCTGGTCTGTAAGCTTTCCACTAAAATTTCAGCTGCCCAGTGTATTGGAGCTCCCTTGTATATAATTGACTTCTTTTGTCTCACTACTTTTAGGATCCTTTCTTTATCGTTAACCTTTGGGAGTTCGATTATTAAATACCTTGAGGTGGTGTTCTTTGGATTAAATCTGCATGGTGTTCTATAACCTTCTTCTTCTTGGACATTGATATCTTTTTCTAGGTTGAAAAATTATTATCCCTGTCAATAAACTTTCTATCGCTCTTTCTCTACTTCCTCTTTTAGCCAGTAAGTTTCACATTTTTCCTTTTTGAGGGCATTTTCTAGATCCTGTAGTTGTGCTTTATTGTTTTTTATTCTTTTTTCTTTTGTCTCTTCTGATTGCATTTTCAAATAGCCTGTCCTAAAACTCACTAATTCTTTCTTCTGCTTAGTCAAATCTGCTGTGAAATCTGATGCATTCTGTAATGTCAATTGCATTTTTCAACCCCAGAATTTCTGTTTGATTATGTTTAATTATTTCAATCTCTTAGTTAATCTGATAGAATTCTGAATTTCTTCTCTGTGTTATCTTGAATTTCTTTGAGTTTCCTCAAAACAACTATTTTGAATTCTCTGTCTAAAAAGTCACGTACCTTTCTTTCTCCAGTATTGGTCCCTGGTGACTTATTTCGTTAATTTGGTGAGGTCATGTTTCCCTGGATAGTTTTGATGCTTGTGGACATTCATCTATGTCTGGACATTGAAGAGTTAGCTATTTCTGATAGTGTTTGCAGTCTGGACTTGTTTGTGCCTGTCTTTCTTTCTTGGGAAGACTTTCCAGGTATTTGAAAGGACTTGGTTCTTGTGATCTAAGCCATATGTGTATTAGGGGACACCCTCAGCCCAGTGATTCTGTGCTTCTTGCAGACTCATAGAAGTCCTTGGATATGATCTTGAAGAATTTCCTGAATTGCCAAGCAGAGACTTTTGTTCTCTTCCTGTACTTTCTGCCAAACGAAGAGCCTCTCTCTCTCTCTCAATCTGTTCTGAGCTGGATCTGGGGATGGGATGACACAAGCACCCTGGTGGCTGCTGGGACTGCACTAAGTCAGACCTGAAGGCAGCATAGCACTGTGTCTTACCCCATGCCCACTGTAACCACTACCTGGCTACTGCCTATGTTTGCTCAAGGCTCTGAAGTTCTACAATCAGCAGGTGGCAAAGCCAGCAAGGATTATGTCCTTACTTCAGGACAGTGAGTTCCCTTGGGCCCTGGGTAGGTCCAGAGGTGTCATCAAGGATCTAGGGACTGGAGTCAAGAACGTTAGAAACTTACCTGATGTTCTATTGTACTGTGGGTGAGCTGGCCCTCAAGCCATGAGACACAGTCTTTCCCACTCTTACCTCCCATTTCCACAGGCAGAGGAGCCTCACCCCATGGTCATCACCACTACAGGTCCTTAGGGAGTACTGCCACGCTACCAGCAGTGTTCACTTACAGCACAAGTGCTCTTCATTCAGCCCATGGTGAATGCTGCCTGGCCTGTGACTCACCTTTCAGGGCAGGGGGCTCCTTTCTAGCCCAGGCCAGGTTCATAAATACTGTCCCAGACCCAAGACCTGGAATGGGGACCCCACTTAATACTGTACGCCCTTGTGGCAAAGCTGGTACCTAAGATGCAAGACACAGTCCCCTTTACTTTTCCCTCTGCTTTTCTCAAGAAGAAGGAGTCTTCTGTCCACAGCCATCACAGCTGGGAATGTGCTGATTCTCACTTGAAGCCAGCAAGTCTGAGTCTCACCCAAGGCTCATGGTGTACCATCTGGGTATCACTGCTGGTCATTCAGGTGATGGGTCCTGCCAGGACTTGGTTCTTCCCTTTAACTCAGCAGCATCTCTTCTGGCCGAGGTTGAGTCTAGACATGTCATCTGGGAACTAGGGCCTTGAAAGGGGGCCTCATAACTCTGATTGCTGCACTATCCTATTATGGCTGAGCTGGTATTCAAGATGCAAAACAAAGTCCTCTTTACTCTTTCCTCTCCTCTTCTCAGGTTGAAAAAAAGGTTCTGTTTTGGAGCTGTGAGCTGTGCAGCCTGTCGTTGGAGAAGGGGTGGAGCATACACTCCCTTAGCCCACTGACTCTGAGCCCAGTTCAGCAGTAGGACTTACCTATGAGTTGCAGTCTTTGTGGCCTAGGCTGCCTTTCAAGTTTATTTAGCACCCCAGAGCACTTTAGCCCATGCTGGCAAGGCTTGCCAAATCTCCGATTCTGACCACTGGGATGGGCGATTCCCCCTGGCTAGGGCTGGTTTAAATACTCCTTCTTTGGGTAAGTGTCAGCTGAGTTCAGCCTGGTTTTGCTTTCTGCGGTGATAAGATGGATTGGCCTGGCAGGACTTGTTTTGCCAAGGATAACATGCTCTTTATATGTAACTAATACTAGGGAGAAGACCACTAATTTGACCCAGTAGCAAAGCCTTAGTGATTGGAGGGAGTCAGAGCTCTGAATATACACATTGGCTCTTAACAAAAGCCATCTCAAGCCTAGCCCAACCAATGGGGTACATATCTGTGTCCTAAGGAAGGGTGGGGCTACAAGTAAAAACTGAAAGAACTGAAAGAGCTGTTTCACTCAACCTGTAAAAGAGGGGTACAAGCAGCTGTGCTTTTCCATGTCAATTAGCACATAACACGTAACATATAACACGTAACAAATAGATCCATCTATTTGACTTCTGAAAGGACTCTCCTGCGTGAATGGAGCTGCAGAAGGTCATGGCATGCCTGGTGTGCAGGCTGTCCAGCACAGTAGCAGTGTATCCATCCAGAGTATCAGCAGCAGAGGAGCAAAATACCTGACAGAGCAACTGGAGACACTGCTTTTTCTGGCTGAGCAATGCTCAGCCTGGCCAGCAAGGACTCCATATGCTCAGGAGCAGCAAGAACGCCCAGAGCGACTAACAGGGTGCCAGCCACCATCTGCCCAGCAAAGTGGGAAGGACACCAATGTCCATCTAAGTGAGGGCTGAGTACCAGTGGTGTCTGGCTAAAGCAGACTTGTCCCTAAGCACTTGTGAGACATACTTATGGGGATTTTGTAAAGTGACAGAAGTCCCACATTAGCATGTGATAACTATCAGCCTGCATTTTTATATAGATGTTGTTGCCTGTCCATGAATGTAAAATTTGATTACTAGTGTTATGACACTTATTGTACCCCTAAGTTGTATGGGTGGCATTAGATAGATAGATAGATAGATAGATAGATAGATAGATAGATAATGTTCATTATGTATATATGAAAATACGCACACATAACACAGTTCCTAGTCCATAACTTCCATAGTCCTTGTATTTCCTGAGTGATTAAAACAATAAGCATATCTTTTGTTGAAGTATGTGGATTTTTATCCTTGGTTCCTGCAGCAGCTTTGGAACCGCTTCAGACAGACTTTTGTTATAGTGTTGGGGTGCTTTAGGTCTCAGAAGCAGTCCTCAGGAAACAGAATCTCTCTGACCTTCCCTGGTCCTCCTTTCATCTGCTCCTTTTGCTCCCCAAGCAGGCCACAGAGACCAAAAATAAAATCTTTACCCACCTTTCTGTCTTGGGGCTGCCCATAAAGAAATTATCTGACCTACCTTGTCTGATTGTAGATCATAAGACCCACTCTTTATCCAATCTCATTTTTACAAGGTTGTCCATGCTTCATTTGTGCCTATCCAGTGAAGTCTCTGTAAAAGGCCCAAGAGAACAGGGTACAGAGAACTTCCGACCAGCTGAGCTCTTGCAGGAGGGTGAATAAGAGCTCATTCATGTGGAGGGTGGCGCATGATCATGGAAGCTCTTTCCCACATGCCTTGCCCTACACATCTCTTTATCTATATCCTTTGTAATATCCTTTATAATAAACCAGTAAGTGTTAGGAAGTGAGGCACTCTAGCAACTTAATCAAACCCAAGGAGAGGGTCATGGAAACCCTGATTTATAGTGCTGGTCAGAAGCACAGGTAAAACAACCTGCGGCTTGCTATTAATGTTGGAAGTGGGGAACAGTTTAGTAGAACTGAGCCCTCAACCTGTGTAATCTGATACTATCTCCAGGTGGATAGTGACAGAATTGAACTGGGTTGAAGGACACCTATTGGTCTATTGGTGTCTGCTGCAAAACTGATTGCTTGCTTGATACGTTGAGAAAAAAACTATACACATCTGGCCACAGAAGTCTTCTGTGTTAATTGTGGTGTGAGAGCAGAGGAAAAACTGTATTTTCAACACAGGTGGCCCATGTTGTACAACTCCAGGAGGCTCTATTCATATCATATTCCACGTCAGTGTCCTCACCCTGGAGCACATAAATAGAACATTAATGGTGCCCCCTGGAGTTGTGCAATGTGGACTTGTGGATCGGGAGCCTGAGAAAATTCTGAATACATTTGCTTTACAACCCAAAATAGATTACCATCTGTGATATTAGCTATGTACACAAATAGAGAACCCAGTAGAGTTAAAAAGCTATCCCTGGTTCATTGTTTGTAATCTGGATACTGATTTAGCCTGAAAAATTTTGTCACCCAAAGTACTTTCATATAAGATTGCATTCACATATAAATACATTCAGCAAATACATACAAGGATGAGATCGTAACATGTTTCTCTAAAGTTCACGTGGATTCATTTATTAGTTGTTTCTTTGGTACCTTCAGCATCATGCGATGAAATACTATTTTTCTTTAGTAGTTAGTATTAAAATATGCTAAATACAGATAAGAACACTTAAATTTTATCAGCTATTCGGATCACTTTACAAATTCTGAAAGTTTAGGTAAGATTCCCAAATTCCTGTAATGTAAATGTTTCCAATGATGTTCTAGAAATAATTATTTTACTGATAGCATTACCTATTTTTAGCTTCAGTAAATGGACTCAATTGTTTACTTGTTTCAAAAATATTTGTACATTCTTGTAATTTTATAATTATTTTGTTTAAAGAGGTTTCTGAAAACTATTACGTTTTATTTCATGGGACAAAATAAGATGAATCCAACAAATATGTGTACTTAAATACAAAGAAAACACATTTTACTAAAAATAACAAAATTTCCTGAAAAATTCTGAGTATACATCTTTTGGCCTTAAAAAAAATATTGTAGAGAGAGAAAAAAAAGACACATATAACCTAAAGGATTATCAATAGCTTTAACCTATATTATGAATTTCAATAAATATTGCAATACTAAGTTTTTGCTTTTTTTCCTTCAAATTAGCAATTTTAGGATTTGACTGAGTCCATTTTTACTATTGGTGTCATAAGAAAAGACACATTTGTGGCCGAGTGCGGTGGCTCACACCTGTAATCCCAGCACTTTGGGAGGCCAAGGCAGATGGATCACAAGGTCAGGAGATAGAGACTATCCTGGCTAACATGGTGAAACCCCATCTCTACTAAAAATACAAAAAAAAATTAGCCGGGCATGGTGTCAGGTGCCTGTAGTCCCAGCTACTTGGGAGGCTGAGGCAGAAGGGTGTGACCTGGGAGGTGGAGCTTGCAGTGAGCCAAGATTGCACCACTGCACTCCAGCCTGGGTGACAGAGCCAGAATCCATCTCAATTAAAAAAAGAAAAAAAAAAAAAGAAAGAAAAAGGAAAAAGAGAAAAAAGAAAAGACACATTTGCATAGACTTACATTTACTGTTGAGTTCTGCCCCATGGGAGGCGGGACACTGAGTATGGATGATAAAATTTTTATTCTTTTTTTGCAGTGAAACAAGATGCATGGGTTGAATAGAGTGCAGAGCAACTGTTTTCCCTGGGCGCCTTCACATTTTTAATCCTCTAAAAACATTTTTGTCTTTGTGTCAAAGGCCTTAGTAATAAATCTATTGACAGTACCTTACTGGAAAATTGTGCTTTAGAGTAGATATAACTTTAGCAATGACAGGGAAGGGGGAGAAATATTTTTTTAAGGATAGTAGTGTAGTTTTAGGTCAGAATAATTTAGTCTTTCAGTAGAATTCAAACTGACATGCCCCTCATTCCTTACTGCCAGGAACATAGAGCTTTATCTCTGACTGTTCAGCTGCCCTAATCTTGTTTGCTTTCCCATTTATGTTTCTAGTCTCTGAAAAAATGTATTATATTTAACAGAATTTGTAGTTTTGGAAGATTCTGATTTACTTTGCAGTAAGGTAGTATACATTTATATAAATACAACTTGTTTTTTTTTTAAGTGAAAAATCTGAAGTCAAAATTCCCAATGTTTTAGCAAAAAGAAAGAAAGATAGGGAAATAAGCAAATACCTAACCGTGACAATGCCAGTCTTGGGACTAGAAATTGAAATGGAATATTATTATTTCATGGTCTATTCCCACAAGGGGAACTTGTGATATAGATTATATACATACATATATACGTGTGTGTGTGTGTGGTCTGTGTATATAAAGCCTGACATCACCTGGGCAGCCCAGACTAAAGTATAGATTTTGTTCCCTGTCCATGAATGATAGTGTAATTCTCCTGTGTTTATCCATATAGGTTTGAGGGTGGTCATGCATTCTATTGTGGTAATGCTAAATTTGATATGCCATTTAAATATCAAAGTAGAGTTACCAAGGAGGCAGTTGGATGTAGTAGTCTGGATTTCAGGGGCGAAATCCATGTTGGAGATAATGCTTTGGGTTGTTTGCTTATAGAAGTATTCTATGCCACGGCATTGGATGAGGTCACTGAATGTGAGTGTTAAGAAAGAAAAGTGAAGGAGGCCCAGGACAGAACTCTGGGGAATAGCAACATTTAGTCACTAGCAGAGGAGCCACAATAGGAGATTAAGGGAGTATAGCCCTTAAGGGAGGAAGAGCAGAGAATGTGGTCTACTGCAAGCCACGTAACCTGAGTGTTTTGGAGAGAATAGTCAACTCTGCCAAGTAGTGCTGAACATTCAAGAAAATAGTGTAACATTGAATTTGGCCCCACAGAGTTATTTAATGACCTTGACAAGAGCCACCTCCGTAGAGTGGGGCAAAGGGCAGTTCTAGCTAGGAGAGATGGAGGAGAGAGACAAGGTGAGGAAGGAGAAATAGGGAATATGAACTCCTCTTTTAGGAAGCTCAACTATGAGGGATGAGAATTAAGGTAATAGCTGGAAAGGACAGAGGATCAAAGGAGATAATTTTAAAGATGGGAGATACTAGAGCACAGGTTGTATGTTGATGGAAGGAGGAGGTTGATGATGCATATGAAAGGGGATCATTACAGCAGTGGATCCTGTAAACAGCAAGTGAACAAGCAGAAAAGTTAGCCTTTGCTCAAGCAGAGACAGTTTCTTCTCCATTGGAACCAGAAAGGAGGCAGAGTGATGCAAAGATGAAATTCTTTCCTTTTTTTTGAGACTGAGTCTCGCTCTGTCACGCAGACTGGAGTGCAGTGGCGCAATCTCGGCTCACTGCCTTCACCTCCCAGGTTCAAGCAATTCTCCTGCCTCAGCCTGCCGAGTAGTTGGGACTACAAGCACCGCTGCCACGCCTGGCTAATTTTTGTATTTTTAGTAGAGACGGGGTTTCACTATGTTGGCCAGGATGGTCTCAATCTCCTGACCTCGTAATCTGCCCACCTCGGCCTCCCAAAGTGCTGGGATTACAGGTGTGAGTCACCGCATCCGGCTGAAGTTCTTTCCACTTGTTTATAATTGCTCAGCGAAGTGTGAGTTATGGTCATCAGTTGAGAGTTCTGGTACAGAGGACTGTAAGAGTAATGCCTTTTTAGTCTTTTTTTCTAGGTTCTCCATAATAAACATGCATTTCTTTTATAATTAGATAAAAAAGTATAAAAATTTATATCCTTTGACCCAACAAATTTTGTTCTTTTCCCAAGGAAGAGGAAAAACATTTTTGTACAAATATATTTATTATGGACGTACTAATAATAGCAAATAAAGGAGAGTATACAACAGTAGAAGGATGCTTAAGTAATGGACTCTCCTAAAAATAGAAGGTAGGTAGACTTTAAAATGAAAGTTTTCAAGAATATTTAATGACATGGATAGGTCTCGGCATGTTAAATAAATCTATCATCTCAAGTAAAAACACCGTCTACAAAGCAATTATCTGCAGAATGTTATCTTCAAGTCAATATGAAAGCACATTTCTAAAGAATGAAAAATTTTTTTAAATCTGCATAAACAAAATGATATAAGGAATCATAAAATGTTAATAGTGATTGTCTCTTGGCGATGGAGTTATAAGTGATTTTTTTCTTCTTAGACCTTTGACATTTAATTTTTTTTTACAAAGAAAGTACATATATATACACACACATATATATGTAATTTTTTTCTTTTCTTTTTTTTGAGATGGAGTCTTGCTCTGTTGCCCAGGCTGGAGTGCAGTGTCACAATCTCAGCTCACTGCAAATTCCTCCTCCCAGGTTCACGCCATTCTCCTACCTCAGCCTCCCAAGTAGCCGGGACTACAGGTGCCCGCCACCATGCCCAGCTATTTTTTTTTCTATTTTTAGTAGAGACAGCATTTTACCGTGTTAGCCAGTATGGTCTTGATCTCCTGACCTTGTGATCCACCCACCTTGGCCTCCCAAAGTGCCAGGATTATAGGTGTGAGCCACCGCGCCCGGCCGTTATTTTTATACTTGGAAAAAATCAATGTATTAAAAACAATCCTACACTCACCAGTGACCCATCATGCCATTTAATGATTCTTGGAAAAGGTAAACACCATCAACCTTCCTAGCCATTAACCAGATTATTTTCCTGTAATGGTGTTTGTCCCACAGAAACTTGTAGCGGCTCTGGTAATACAGCTCTATATGTTGAAGGGACTGTGCCACTCCATCTTTGCAACAAAATTCTACTTACAGAAACTGTGTTTCTTTGCTGTGTGTGTGTGTGTTTTTTTTTTTTTTTTTTTTACTTGTGTCTATGCTTTTACTTGTCTCTAAGATAAGCGTGGAGTGAAGACAGATGTTAGGAATTTTGCAGTTGGAGAATAACCATAAAATATTCTTGCCAACACAGATATCAGATTTATTTCAACGTCTAAAACTCAGGTTGCTGTATCTAAAATAATACAGAGCAGAGAGCAGTCACATTTACAGCGTAAACACACAAAATTTCCCAGTATGACATTTTTTTCTTTAGCCTCCAGACATCTGATTCCTTTTCAAAAGCACACAAATCCTCTCAGCCAGCCCAGAGCCACCCAAAAGGGATTTCCATATGGTAGATGTTGCTTAAAATTTGCTAATAGACTTAATGAAGGTACTCCTCTTAACAGGTAGGGTTATGCCTATTGCTCAACTCATAAATAAATGATTATACATCACTTCTTTAGGTTGTTCCTTAGTTATAAATCAAAATTTATACCAGAGTGTAGCATATCTTTTCTTTTGTTTTTTGAATATGTAATCCTTGCATATTAAAATAGTGCACAACTGTAGTCAGTGAAAAAGTCTTCCCACTAATATCCCTCCATAGAGGCAGCCAGTGTACCCAATTTCTTGCATATATTTCTAGAGATACTCTATTTTTATCTAAGAAAATAACTGGAGCATTCATGAAAAACTTAAGACCCTTAAACATCACGTAATATTCTTTATCACTGTATCAAAGACATGAAGGATGGTGGTCAGAAAAGCTTATAATGCCAGAAGCCACTAAAAATTGGAGATTAGAAAGAATTTAATATTTTTCTGAAAGAAAAGTCTAAATGATTGGGGAAAAGACAATGCTTTAAAAGTTGATTTCTATACACATCAGTTGCATCAAAGGAGACATCTAATTGGTTGAGCATATAGAAAAATGCTAATCTTTGCTACTGGCTTGTAAATTTTTAATGTACTAGACATTTTGTGGTTTAGTTTTTAAAAATAGTTTCACTCTCCCAGTCACAAAGTATGCATTGATCTTTAATACATATATATGTATTGTGTACTATATATAAAATATATATTTAAAATTATCTTGTGAACCACAGATGATTGATAGTGGCTTGCCATCCCCCACTTCAGGCTCCTCTTTTTTCCAGATTTTTTGCCTATTACAAGGTCAGCAGTTATGGCTGATAGGTCAAATCAGGCTTGCCACCTATTTTTGTGAATGAAGTTTTATTAGAACAGAGCTATGCTTATCCATTTATGTATTGACTATAGCTGTTTTCATGCCACAATGACAGGGTTGAGTAGTTGTAACAAAGGTTGTGTGGGCTGCAAAGCTGAAAAGCTGAAAATATTTATCTGATCCTTTAAATAAAATGTGCCCTGGAGTAATAAATCCTCATTATGGTAATGAATGAGCAAGAAGCAGTAGAGAAAAGAAAAACCAAGAACTGATTTTAAATGTGCAATAACATTATAAGGTATAGAGTATCACATAGGAGCATGAAAACTATGTATAAAATCTCTTGGATTTCATTTATTTCATATGCTTTAGTGTCCACCTAGAAAAAAGTAGGGACACTGCTCTTACAGAGACTTAGAATAAATTAAAGGTGTGGATACACAAGTACCTAGCTAAACATGTACAGATTTTCATCTACTTTCGTGTATCACATTTCCGATCCCATCCTTCTTTCCAACATTGCTACAAATTTTATGAGTACATATTTATCTGTGCAGTCCAGATTAAAGTACATCTTTAAAAAAGTAAATGCGAAAGAAGAAGGTTTCCAGGAATGAAGAGGGCAATTAAGACTTACTGGGGGCTTGGTCACTATGATACCTGTCACTCCAGGTATTGAGAGTCAGTGCTATGGCTCACCAGGCTGGTGTGTACTTCCTTCTCCACCATCATTTCAAAACTACACACCTGGTCAAAGGGGTCAAACTGCAGATAAATAAAATCTAGTCTTCTAGGGCACACCAGGGAGAGCCTGTACTCCCATTGATACTACCAGTGCTGGTAGACAATGTTGGTTGTTCTTGTTACTGGAATTTAAAGATGGATAAGGAAATGAATACAAAACAATTGATTAGATTTATGTTTAACAAAGGATTGCTATTCTACCCCAGTGGTTCCTTAATCGCCTTAGGTGATAGAGCTTGATATTTACAAGAGTATTTTTAAGCAAAGTAAAAGCAAATAAAGCTGTTTCATTACCACAGTACACAGTACAACTAAATAGTAAGGATAAAAATTTAACATCAGGCAGCATAGTGGTTTTTTGTTTTCATTGTGTAGAGCAGAAATACAAATAAAGCTATATTAACCACCCCTAAGGGTATTTGTGACCTTTGACAACAATGAAAGAAAATGTTTATAGTCTGAAACTGTGTCTCTCCCGTATTACAGAGTAAATGAAAAATATAATCTGGTTAACAAGTTGTACTTTTACAAGAGGACAACATTCTTATAGAAGGATTCCAACTTTGCTTTTTCCAAGTCTTACAGAAAGAAAACATTGAAAAAAGTAACAAGAATGGAAAGAGTGGAAAAGTAACAAGAATGGAAATCAATTATATAAAATAAAGACAAAAGGCAACTATTAAAAGTATAAAATTATCTTGAAACATTTATATTTAATACATATGTATGTATGTATATACATGTATACCTTGAAAAGTACATATACACTTTGTCTTAGAACATTTAAGTTGTTTATAACCAGAGTGTAAAAATAAAAATACATTTTCTTTGGTTTCACAGTAGATGAACATTTAGTAAAAGCAAACTATTCACTCAAATATATTTTGAGCATCCACCATTTGTGAGAATCTGATCTAGGAGTATGGGATATGTCAGTCGGTGACAAAACAAAGCAAAACAAAACCTGTTTTCACGGAGCTTATATACTTATTGGAAGACCCAGACAACACATATAAAAAATTTAGTGAGCAATGTAGTATATCACATGGTGATGCATGCTAAAGAAAAACAGAGCAGCCAGGCGCGGTGGCTCACCCCTGTAATCCCAGCACTTTGGGAGGCGATGGAGGGTGGATCATGAGGTCAGGAGTTCGAGACCAGTCTGGCCAACATAGTGAAATGCTATCTCTACTAAAAATACAAAAAATTAGCCGAGTGTGGTGATGTGCGCCTGTAATCCCAGCTACTCAGGAGGCTGAAGCAGGAGAATCGCGTGAACCTGGGAGGTGGAGGTTGCAGTCAGCTGAGATCATGCCATTGAACTCCAGCCAGGGCAACAGTGTGAGACTCAGTCTCAAAAAAAAAAAAAAAAAGAATAAGAAAAATAGAGCAATATAAGAGGGACTGGAAGTCCTCAGGGTTGGAGGGTGGGATTACAGTGTTAAAAACAGTGGTCATTCCAGACCTCACAACCAAGAGAAGTACTTTAGGCTTGTGACTCTTTGGGCAGAGAGAAGAGTCAGCCTCTGAGGCAGGAGTGAGCCAGGTGTTAGAGGCTCTGCCAAGAGGAATTGAGAAAGCTAGAGAGGAGTAAGTGGGGACACAGTGTTAGGAGATATGGTGGGAGAAGCAATGGGGTGGGTGTGGGATCAGATTACAAGAGACCTTATTTTGAGTGACATGGGGAGGGTACTGACCAGATGGGTGACATTTCTGAGTTATGTTTTAAAAAGATCATTCTCACTATTGGCAATAATCAAGGTCAGAAACAATGGTGGCTTAAAGATCAAGGTAGTAGCAATGGAAGTTTTACTTTAGAAATAGACATTTATGGTTTTATTAAATAGTCTAGGATTTAGGTGGAGAGCACAATATTGTTTAATGAAGAAATCCCACCTTTTCACCCATGTACCCAATCAGCAGTTCATGGAAAACTCTCTAAACTGTTTTTACATATGATCCAGGTTTTCTTACCTTCCTGCCAATATTTCTGTGTTCTGTGCATTTTCCATTTGCCTTTCTAGATTTTGGTAGGCTCAGTAATGACCCTCTAAGATACCCAGGTCTAATCCCTGGAATCTGTGAATATTACTTTGCCTGGCAAAAGGAGCCATGCAGATGTGATTAAGTCAAGGATCTGGAGAAGGGGAAATTATCCTGGATTAGTGGCTGGGCCCTAAATATAATCATAAGAGTCATAAGACAGGAGCAAGAAGGTTAGTGAGGGAGAAAACAATATGAGGATGGAAGCAGCTGTTGAATTGATGCAGCCATGACCAAAGAATGCCTGCAGCCTCCAGAAACTGGAAAAGGCAAAACAATGATTCTCCCCTAGAGTCTCCAGAAGGAACCAGCCCTGCTGAAGACACCATGAATTTCCAGATGAAACTGATTTTGGACTTCTGGCCCGCAGAACTGTGAGAGAATAAATACTCATTGTTTTATGCCACAAGATTTGTGATAAACTTGTTGCAGCAGCAATGGGAAACTAGGTCTACTTCCTGCTTCTTCACTCTGCCGTGTGCCCTGGAAAGCTGACCCTGGTGCACTGCACCAATTAAGCACCTGCAGATTGGAAGTGACAATGGCCAGGATCTACCTAAGGCAGCAGCTTCTATCCAGTGGTGCTAACCCTAGAGCTACAGCTCTCTCTTGGCTTTTGGAAACCACTTCGTCCACTTGCAGCTTCTGGCCGAGGGTAGTAAAAGTTGCTGTAGAGGGAGCTTCACTAGCTCTCGTTTGTTTCCTTTATCAGTGCCCATACCTTCATAAAGACAGGCTCTTTATCCAGTTTCTGCTCCAGCATGTAAGGAGGTTAGAAGTTGTCACTCCATCCTAACAACCAGTGAAAAGTTGAACAAACTGAAAAATCAACAGCTCTTATTGGATCCATCACAGAAGTAAGGTTACAGGGTAAACCACTCCCCACAGGTATGAAAATACAGACAATATCAGCTTATTGGAGCAGAAACATGCAATTGGAGACATCCAAGGGAGCAATTACTGGGGTGGGAAAATTTAAACTGTAATTGATGAATTGCTGGAGGCTCAGTCTGACAGTTAAAAACTATAGGAAATTCCAGTCACAGGTGGCCTCCATACTTGTGTAGGTTTTACCTGCAGATCAGTCCGGTTCTCACAGTAAATTTCAGAGAAAAATCCCTTTGTGTTTACATCAGGGAGAGAGGAAAAAGTGCCATTTAAAAATATGCCAAAGCATTCTGTTCCTTTTAACATGCTTTACCCTCCTCTTATCCTTCCTAAGGAATAGGAGGGGAGTAGAGAAGGAGGAGACTGAGGCACTTGTGAAGATCACAGTTGAAAGTCACTGGCATTAAAAGGTTGAAACCTAATCATATAACTATAGAATGCTTCCCCTCCCTTATGCCTGTAGCATGTTAGCAACACATTAATAAACGCCTGTTTATTGGAGTTACTTTTACCCAGTCTTGGCTTTCAAAAAAAAATTACAAGGCATACTAACAGGCAGCAATCACAGTTTGAAGAAACAGAGCAAGCATCAGAACCAGGCTTAGATATGGCAGGTATGTTGAATTATCACACCAGGATTTTTTTGTAAGTCCACAATAAATACAATAAAGGCTCTAGTGGATGAAGTAGACTACATGCAAGGACAGATGGGCAATGTAAGTAGAGAGATGGGAATTCTGAGAAGGAATTTGAAATGTTAGAAATCAAAAGCACTGTAACATAAATGAAGAACAACCTTAATGGTCTCATTAGTAGACTGGACTCAGTGGAGGAAAGAATCTCTGAGATATATCAATAGAAATGTCTGAAATGGAAAGGCAATGAGAAAAAAGATTGAAAAACTGGAATAGAAGATCTAAGAACTGTGGAATAACTAAAAAAGTATAATATATATATAATGGGAATACCAAGAGAAGAGAGGAAGAAACAAATATTTTAAGCAACAATGACTGAGAATTTTCCAAAGTTAATGTCAAATACTAAACCACAGAACCAAGATTCTCAGAGAATGCCAAGGAGCATAAATATTTTTTAAAAACACCAAACATATCTATAGCACATGTAAATGGATAATGGCAGGGCATGTGTCCCAGAGACAGTGATGATCTGCTATAAACAGAATGTAGAGAGCTTTAGTGTATGATGTTGGAGGCTGAGGAAACTAGGTCAGGGAAGGGCATTATTACTGAGAAATACAGATGTCCTAAATGTGTTCAAGTTCCAAATGCCCAGAAGCAAAGCACTATCTTCCTTCACAAAATCTGAAACTCCTCTAGTATTTATCTCATTGACAGATACCATCATCTGTTTAATTGTACACACCAGAAATCTCCATCTTTTTCAACTCTTATATCCCCTACATCACCAAATTTTATCATTTTAATCTCTTTAAAATTTCTCAAAACTCCATTTTCTCCATATCCATGAAGGAGATGATGGTGTCATTGACTGAGGTGGAGATAATTGAGGTGAGGCATAGTGAGAAGGACAGGAGGAAAAAAAAAACAAAAACAGATGCCATGAAAGCTACAGAGGAGAGAATTTCAAGACAGTAGATCAATAAAGTTAAAGGACACAGAAGAACTAAATAAAATGAAATCTAAAGAGGGCAATTGAATAGGACGGTAAGAAGGTCGTTTTACTTTCAAGGGGCTGATAACAGTGCTGATGCCAGAGTTTAGTGAGTTGAGGAGCGAATGTAAATAAGGAAGGATTCTGTGAATTCAGATTGTCCTTTGAAAAGTTGACAAGGAAGAGTAGACATTGTAAAAGTTTGAGGAAAATGCAGCAAATTGAGGAAAGGACAACTTAGGATGGTAGAAGACTTGATCAGCTGAGAATATGGACCCAGTGGAAAGGAAGCTTCTGATAGGATGATAGAGCAAGTTACACAGGAAAAAGAATCAATAGACAAATTAGTAGGGTTAACCCTGGAAAAGAAAGGCGATGTTTCCACCTTGGAAGTCACAGAGAAGTTGGGAGGGATGTGAAGGGAAGATACATGAAAATATACTATCATTTTGAGATAGAAGGGAAGTACCCTGAGTGAGTTTGTGTTAGTTTCCATTGAAGAAAAAGGAAAATAGATATTGGAAGCTTGAAAGGTAGACATTTTTGGACAACTGCTATGTACAATGAGCTAGGAAGTCATCCCCTGGATGGGTAAAATAATTAATAAGTAGACTTCAGGGTCCAGTGGAGAGAAAACTAAAATCTTTCAAGTGTGAGTTTTGTGACCACAAATAAGCAACATTGGAGCTAAAGAGAAGTCAATGGCTAGTTGGATCTATTAGTGCCCTGGAAGCAAAAATAGCACAGTCCAAAGAAGCGTGATTGAAGAGAGTTTTTGTTTTTGCTTTTTATTAAAATCAGCTTTATTTTTAAGAGCAGTTTAAAGTTCATAACAAAATTGAGAGGAAGGCATAGGGACTTCCCATATGTCCCCTTCCCCCATGTAGGCACAGCCTTCTCCACTATCAACATCCCACACCACAGTGTTACTTTCGTTACAATTAGTGAACCTACATTGACACATCACTATCATCCAGAGTCCACAGTTTACATTAAGATTCACTATTGGTGTTGTACATTCAATAGCTTTTGACAAATGTAGAATGATACGTATTACAATTGTAACATTGTACTGAATAGTTTCATTGACCTAAAAATGCTCTGTTCTCTGCCTATCCATCTCTCTGTGTCCTCTAATTGCTGGCAATTACTGATCTTTTTACTATCTCCATAGTTTTGCCTTTTCCAGAATGTAGTAAAGTTGGACTCATATAATATGTAGTTTTTTCAGATTAAGTTCTTTCACTTAGCAATATGCATTTGTGTTTCTTCCATGTTTTTTCATGGCTTGATAACTCATTGCCTTTTAGCACTGAAAATACACTATTGTCTGAATGTACTAGAATTTATTTACCTATTTATTCTTGAAGGACATCTTGGTGGTTTCCAGTTGTGGCAATTATGAAAAAAAACTGCTATAAATATCCATGTACATGTTTTTGTGTGGTTTTCTACTCATTTGGGTAGAAAGGAGCACAGTAGCTGAATTGTATGGCAAGAGCATGCTTCATTTTATAAGAAACTGTCAAACTGTCTTCCAAACTGGCTGTACCATTTTTCATTCCCACCAGCAATGAATGATTACTGTAGCTTTATAGGAAGTCTTGAAATTGCACAGTGTCAGTCCTCCAGCTTTCTCTCCTTCAATATTGAATTGGCTATTCTGGATCTTTTGATTTTCCATATAAACTTTAGAATCGGTTTGCCAGTATCCACAAAATAATTTGTTTGGATTTTGCTTGGGATTGCACTGAATCTGTAAAGCATGTTGAAAAGACCTGACACCTTGATAATATTGAGTCTTCCTATCCATGAACATAGAATATATCTCCATTTACTTAGTTCTTGTTGTATTACTTTTATCAGAGTTTTGTAATTTTCTTGTATGTATTTTGTTAGATTTATACTTAAGTATTTCAGTGGGGGTTGCTAACATAAGTGGTATTGTGTTTTTAATTTCCATTTTCACTTATTCATTTCTGGTATATAGGAAAAAATGACTTTTTTATATTAATCTTGTATCCTAAAACCTTGCTGTAATTGCTTATTCATTTCAGGAGGTTTTTATGCTGACTTTTTAAGATTTTCAACATAAACAATCATGTCATCTGCAAACAAAGACATTTTTATTTCTTTCTTCTCTATCAGTATACCTTTTAAGTCATTTTTTGGTTTTATTGCATTAGCTATGACTTCCACTATGATAATGAAAAGGAGTATAGAGAGAGAACATCCTTGCTTTGTTTCTGATCTTATCAGGAAGGCTTCTAATTTCTCATCATTATGTATTGTAACTGTAGGCTATTTTACATGTTGTTTATGAAGTTAAGGAAGCTCCCTTCTGTGGCTCATTTACTGAGAGTTGTTATCATGAAAAGAGGTTGAATTTTGTCAGATGCTTTCTCTGCATCTATTGATATGATCATGTCATTTTTCTCTTTTAGCCTATTGATGTGATGAATTATATTAATTTATTTCACCCATCAGTCACCACTCCTACATACAAATACTCTTCCTCAGGTTACTGGAATCCTACTTCTACTTAAAGATCAACATTAAATGCTAAATCTAATCTGAACTGTAGCCACTTTTCTGTACCCACTTTTCCAAAATGGAATTAATTTTCCCTCTTTGCTATTTCCACTTTATGTATTACTTTAATTTTGTCATTTGCCATATACTTTGTATTTTTTTAAATATTTGTGTTTACATCTCCCACTAGTTTGAAACTCATTGATTGTACAACCTGGATTTTTTTCCACCTATAATAACCCCACAACACTTGGGGTTACTGGGAAAATGCTTGCATATAGCAGGGTCTCAATAAATATGAGTTGGATTGAATTCCATACTTAGATTTTTATTAAAACAACAATGACACTTTGGGAGGCCACAGCAGATGGATCACTTGAGGTCAGGAGTTCGAGACCAGCCTGGCCAAAATGGTGAAACCTCAGCTCTACAAAAAATACAAAACTTAGGCCGGGCGCGGTGGCTCACGCCTGTAATCCCAGCACTTTGGGAGGCCGAGGCGGGAAGATGACCTGAAGTTGGGAGCTCCAGACCAACCTAACCAACATGGAGAAACCCCGTCTCTACTAAAAATACAAAAAATCAGCCAGGTATGGTGGCACATGCCTGTAATCCTGGCTACTTGGGAGGCTGAGGCAGGAGAATCGCTTGAACCTGGGAGGCAGAGGTTGTGGTGAGCCAAGATCGTGCCATTGCACTCCAGCCTGGGCAACAGGAGCGAAACTCCATTTCAAAAAATAAATAAATAAATAAGTAAACAATAAATAATACAAAAATTAGCCTGGCATGGTGGCGGGTGCCTGTAATCCCAGCTACTTGGGAGGCTGAGGCAGGACAATTGCTTGAACCCGGAAGGTGGAGGTTCAGTGAACTGAGATCTTGCCACTGCACTGCAACCTGGGTGACAGAGTGAGACTCCATCTCAAACAAACAAACAAACAAACAAACAAAAGCAAGTGATAACGAGAAGATTCTAAAGCCAATGCCCTTCAAAATTCACAGCTATCACTTTCCATAAATTTGTTATTTTAACCATCAAAATGTGTTTTCCTTACAATTCTAATATATGGCACTTGGTATGTAGCTAAATCTGACAAATCAATGTATGCATATTTTAAAACTTATTTAATACTGGAAACATGAAAGTTAACCAGAAAAATAAGCAGTCTTCATTGATTAGCTATTCACTGATGTATAAAAATTTTGGAAACATTTACATGTTCTTGTGAAAAGGTAGATGTACTTACTCTTTTTAAGACATGCCCAATATTATACTAAGAAAAATCATTTAAAGCTATTTTCTATGCAAACCTCAAATATGCAGTTGGTTTCAGGCAAACATGGATATTGAATTAAGGTAATGAACATTCAAGACACCTTGTTTTTTGCATCTTTGTATCAAGGCATAAAATGATGAATAACACTTGATTTCTACACACAACTTTCCCAAGGTCTAGCAGGAACAATGAACCTGTATTGACTTCATTAAATGTGAGAACTTCTCCACTAGTGGTGTATTCTCTCTGGAAAGACCTGCAGTGTCTTCACAGAGAGGGTAATTTAAGCCTAACTTTGAAGGATACGTAGAATTTTGCCAAGCATGGAAGGAAAATAATTCCAGGTAGAGAAATGGAATGAACAAAGTACAGAGTCTTGAAAATGCTTGGTATGTTGAGAGCTATTCCGTACAGAGCTGATGGAGAATGGATGCTGGAAAGGTTGTTTAAGGCAAGATTGTGAAGGTCCATGAAATCCATGCCAAGACATTTTTAAGTTGTACCATAGAAGATAGGGATCTATCTGAGGTTGTTTTAATCATCACAATGACCAAATCTTTTCTAAGTTTTTGACAGCTAATACCAAAAGCATCATGGAGGATGAATTCACAGGAGCGGAAGAGTGAGGGTACCAGCCAGCCAAGTATTGATCCTTCTGCTCCTTACCATCCATTCCCTGTCGTTCTCCAGGAATGTATCAGCCAAAAGGGTCCAGAAAAAACAGACAAAAAATTCAGGGCCCTTCAATTAAATGGATAATTGGATTTCTTCCTCTTTTGTCTTAAAAAGAATATATAAAAAATGGTTATATTTGTAAGAATCTCTTTGAAAATAGGGGAGTAAATAAGATGATACTTTTTCAGTTCAGCAAATGTGGAGACCAACTATATGCAAATTCCATGCCAGAAGTTGTGGGGGGATATACAGTCACTTAGTCATTCAACTAAAGTTTATCGAGAAACTACACTATTCTAAACAATATCCTCATTCTTGGAATACAACAAGAAACTAAAGGCATAGTTTTGCAGATCTTGATGCTTACATCTAGTAAGGACTTCAAATATTAACTAAATTATCCACACAAGTGCATAATTTTTTAAGTGGTGTAAAAATTATGGAGGAATCTTGTAATCCCAGCACTTTGGGAAGCCAAGATGGGCGGATCACGAGGTCAGGAGATCAAGACCATCCTGGCTAACATGGTGAAACCCCATCTCTACTAAAAGTACAAAAATTAGCCGGGCATGGTAGCACGCCTGTAGTCTCAGCTACTCAGGAGGCTGAGGTAGGAGAATCACTTGAACCCGGGAGGCAGAGGTTGCAGTGAGTCAAGATTGCGCCATTGCACTCTGGCCTGAAGACAGAGCGAGACACGGTCTAAAAAAAAAAAAAAATTATGGAGGAATCTAATTAAGAGTTGCAAATAGGTGTAAGACACTATTTCTGTCATTAGATACATTTTTTTGATATCAGAAACATGATTTGCAAATAGTTTCTTCCAGTCTGTGGCTTGGTTTTTATTTTCTTAACAAGAAAGCAGCAAATTGAGGATTGTACACCTTAGGATGATGGAAGACATGATCAACTGAGAATATGAATCTGTGGAAAGGAAGCTTCTGATGGCATGATACAGCAAGCTACACAGGAAAGAAAATCGAGAGACAGGTGGAAAGGGTTAACCCTGGAAAAGAAAGGTGGCACTTCTACCCTGGAAAGTGAAAAAGAAGTGTGTATGGGAGTGAGGGAGTATGAGAAGATAGGTGAAAATATACTAACATTTTGAGATAAAAGGGAAGGAACCGGAGTGGGTTTGTATTAGCTTCCATTTGAAGAAGAGGGAAAATAGATATTGGAAGCTTGAAAGATAGACATTTTTGGACCACTGCTATCTAAAATGAGCTAGGAAGTCTCCTGTGGAGGGGTAAATAATTAATGAGTAACTTCAGGGTCCAGTAGAGGGAAAACTCTAATCTTTCATGTGTGAGATCTGTGACCAGAAATCTGCAACATTCGAGTTGAAGAGAAGTCAATGACTGACTGGATCTATTAGTCAGTGTCCTGGCAGGAAAATAGCACAGTCCAAAGAAGTGTGATTGGAGAGAATTTTTTGTTTTCATTTTTTATTAAAATAAACTTGCACAGTGCAGATGTTTATAATTTTAGTGAAGCCCAATTTATCAATTTTTTATTTCATGGATGGCATTGTTGGTGTTGCATATAAAAACTTACTTCCAAACCCAAGGGTATCTAGATTTTTTTCCTATGTTATCTTCTGGAGTTTTATAGTTTTACATTTTACATTTAGATCTGTGATTTATTTTGAGTTAATATTTGTAAAAGCTTAAAGGTCAGTGTCTTGAGTCACTTTTTTTGCACTTGAATGTCCAATTGTTCCAGCACCATATGTTGAAAAGATATTCCTATCCTAGGAAATTTACAATCTAGTAAAGGGTATAAGGCCAGCACACAAATGAATGACTGAAATGACATTTAACTAAGATATCTGTCCTAAAGGATGTATAGAATTGTGCTGAGGAGTGTAAAAGAGGTGACATTTAAGGTGGATTGTGAAAAGTGAATAAGGTTTTATCATACAGATGGGGCTGAGGAGGAAATAACAGAAACAAAATGACAGGTGAAAAAAGCACAGGGATATAGTTTAAGAAACAGAAACAAGTCCAGTTAAGCTAAAGTGTAAAAGTGTACTTTCTGGCAAACACACTGGAAAGACAGATTGTGTAATGTTATGGAAGGCCTTGAATGAGTTTCATGTGATGAGTCATTGAACAAATATTTATTGAGGGCCTACTGCATGCCAGGCACTGTTACAGCTGCTGGGGAGACAGCAGTGAACAATATACAGCTACTCTGTCTTACTATTACAATAAAATCTAGATTGGTATTGTATTAATTACAATCTAATAGGAGATGAAAAAGGACAAGGTAGAATGTGAGAGGTGATGAGGAGAACTGGCGGAGAAGCCAGTGGCTAAAAATAGAGCAGGAAAAGGGTGATGAGAAGTTCTGGAGAGAAGCCATTAATTCACAAGGGCTCACCAGGAAAAGACTCTGATTAATGTAATATTGAAAGAAGCCCATAGGAAGCAAGAAAGAGCTTTACAGGTATCAAAGAAAATGGCATTCCACTCAGAGGGAACAGCAAGTACCAAGGCTGTGAGGTAGAAGCATGCTTAACGCATTCAGGAAACAGTAAGGAAGCCAATGAGGTTGGAAAGAATTGAGTAGGAGGGATATTAGAAACAGATAATGTTAGAGAAGTAATAGGGGTGCTGAGGGAGGCACAGATGCACAAATCATATAGGCCTCATAGGCCATGGTACGGCGTTGGATATTCCTTTGAGTAATAATGGGAAGATCAGGAACTTTGAGCAGAGTAGTGACATGACGTGACTTATTTTCTTGAAGATCACTCTGGCTGCAGTGTTGGGAAGAGTGTCAGAAGGTAAAGGTGGCAGCAGGGAAATCTCTTGGGCAGCTGTTACAGCAGTGAGAAGAAATACAGTGAGGGGTGGTGGGGAGAAATGTCTAGCCCTAGTTAGAATTTGATGATAGAGGTGATGGAATTTGTATACAGATTGCATGAGGGGTGTGAGAAACAGAAGAGCCAATGATGTCTCTAACATCCTGAACAATCAGAAGAAAGGAGTCACCATTGACTGAGATAAAGAATCACAGAGAAGGAGTAGGTTTGGAGGCAGAGTATTTAGGAGCGTGGTTTTGGATGTGTCTGTCTCTCCAAGTGAGTTATCACATAAGCATTTATATGCAGAAGTCTGGAGCTAGTAGTTATCAGTGAATGAGTGGTATGTAAGGCTATGAAATAAGGAAGTGAATGTAGAGAAGATAACTTCAAGAACTGAAACTTGGGAGACCCCCAAAATGTAACAGAAAGATAAGGAAAAAACAGAAAAAGATACTCAGACAGAGATACCAGTGAGATAAGGAAGAGAATCAAGAGAGACTTACAGTAGACCAAGGCAAAGGTATTCAAGAAAGCCTTTGTTAAATGCTGCTGGTAGATTAGGTAAAATGAGGACTTAAAATTGACCATTGGATTTAGCAATGTAAAGGTCAGTAGAGTCTTTAACAGAAGCTGCTTCCATAGAGTGTCAAGATGAAAGCCTGAAGAAACTAAGTATAAGCCAGGCGCGGTGGCTTATGCCTATAATCCAAGCACACTGGGAGGCCAAGGTGGGCGGATCACTTGAAGTCAGGAGTTCAAGACCAGCCTGGCCCACATGGTGAAACCCCGTCTCTACTAAAAATACAAAAAAAAATTAGCTGAGCTTGGTGGCCACGCCTGTAATCCCAGCCACTCAGGAAGCTGAGGCAGGAGAATCCCATGAACCTGGGAGGCAGAGGTTGCAGTGAGCCGAGATCACGCCACTGCGTTCCAGCCTGGGTGACAGAGCAAGACTCATCTCCAAAAAAAAAAAAAAAAAAAAAAAAGTATACCTAATTCTTTTGAGGATTTTTACTATAAAGCAAAGAAATAGAACAGCAGATGGAGGAAACTGGAAGTCAGGGGAGGGCAGTTTGTTGTTTTTTGTGGGATGGGTGATATAACAGAAAATTCAATGATGTAGGAATGAGAGAAAAAGCAGTGGGAATGATGTCCTTCCCTAAATGAGAGAGGACAGAAGCTATTATAGTAAACAAAAGGAGTAGTCGGCTTAGATAGGGGAAGGGGCAGTTTATTAATAGGCTTAAATTTCTAAGCAATAAGAAACCATTAAAGTTTTCTGAGTGAGTGTTAAGATTCTTAATAACCCTCATAATCTATATATTCCTTCCCCTTCTACCAAGGGGCAAATCCAGATACTTAAGAGTATATCCAAAAATAGATACCAGAAATACAATTATCCTCAAAATAAAATGGATGTCCAGAAAAGTTTAAATAAACCATTGTGTTTCTCTCAGCAATTTCTTCAGCCTTTGTGTTAAATCAAGATCTTTATGCTGTTTTTGAAACTTGTTGAAATGTTTTACTTTGAAAATAAACTTTTTGGTACATGAAATCTATTTTTACACACATCTAACCTTCTGAAAATTTGTAATGTGATTTATTTTGTATTCCTGTTAAATTTTGCTGAATAATAATTAAAAATGACCATACCTTGACCACCAGTGGCCTAACACTACCTCCAACAAAATTAGGAATGTAATGAATTCAAACCCTTCAGACTCATCACCTTGTAACAGATTCGATCACACAGAAATTTAGAGGAAGTTTTAAAACAAATCATATAAAGATAGTTCTTAAAGGAAATTATGTACTATTGATCATTCATGAAGTAAATTCTGTAATTTGCATTTTTTCCAATGGAAAGGAGTAAACAAACAGTAAAGATCAAATATATTAGGATGTTTTCTGGTATGTTATCAATGAATTTAATAAACAGATTCACAGAGGATTTTCAGTGTCATATGTATCTAAAACTTACTTCTACTATGATCAGTAATCAGTTCTTAAATCAGAAAGCATTTTTCTCCACAGACATGAACGTATTCACACCAAGAAAGGGAACTTCAACTGGTCTCTAATATCCAATCTGAAGGATGTAGATGATTTAGCAACCCTAGAAGTTTTGGATGAGGTAAGAATTTCAGTTGAATTAAACTTAGACATTGCAGATGTTTTGTTAATTTATAGAAAACACGAGTAGTGGTAGAAGGGGAAGGAATATATAGATTATGATGGTTATTAAGAGTCTTAACACTCACTCTGCCCATGTCTTCCATCTGTAAGTCTCATGCTTTCTTTGTCTCTTAGCTTCCTATTATTTCTCTTATCTTCAGTTTTAATCTATAAAACTCAAATTTACAGATCTTTCCAGCCTAGTGTTCATTTTTTTCTGATGCTCAACTGTCAGGGGTGAAGTCCTCACAGTATAAGTTGTTAGGCCACAGATCTTCCTTCTTTTTCATTATTTGTGGGAGTCTCAAAGATATGATTTATTGTATTCAAAGAGCAGTCAGCCTACTGTAACCACCATGTGGTGGCCTCCCCCTTTTTCCTCTCTTGTTTCAGCTCTCAGTGGCTATACCCAGAAACTCCAAATACCTCAACAGCCTGTCTGTTACCATGGTCAGTGTTCTTCCTCATGGGATCACAAAACCCTTGTTTCACACAGCTTATCTTTCAGGGGTATTGAATTCTGCTTGGAACTCCTTATTCTAATTATCTCAGAAGTATTTCAAACATTTTTTGTGAAGGTACAGATCCAAGCTATTAAATTCTAGTCTCAGCCTCCTTTCCCCTCACCCTTCTTTATTCCACAGTTCTTTATTCCACGTAGTCAGATCATTAGAGAAATAAATGCCCTCTTTTTAGGACTTCTGTCCTGCCTGATGAACACCTTTTTTATTTTTTTTACACTGCTGATACATGCCTGAGCATTTGACTCAGAAATGTACCAATCAAGAGCTAAGTTCTGAATAGAGGTAGTCATTTGGTAAATTTAGGGTTGCATAAACAACTCAAGTACTTCCTCAGAATAATCTCAAGATCATCAAACATCTTGAAATCAAATCATGTTGGCAAGTCAGAGACTGCAGACACCTTTCTGAATTCTTACATATAAAATTTTTTAATATTGTGAATTCCTAGGCTTGTGGATTGCAAAGAAGTTTTCACTAGATCAATATATTAATATATTAAATGGTAGATTTGTTTCTGTTGTCTATATCTTATTTTTAGTTTCTTTTTGTACCTAAGATATTTTGCTCCTCTCTTGTGTCATGTACTATAAATGGTGGTTTTTGATATTATCAACCCCAATTCATTTACTCAAATGACTTATCAACTATGAAAATTACATTTAAAAATTTTTCACAGTACTTCATAAAGCCGAAAGTCTGAAAAAAAAAAAAAAAAAAAAAGGACTAGGACATTCCATAAAGCCTCTGGATCACCTTGATTTGAAATTAAATCATGTTTACTCTATCTTCCCTTCCCTTTTCTCTTTACTTTGTTGTTAATCTTTACGTCACTTACTGCTATTACTTCTTTTCTTAAAAGCATTATATATTTAAAATTCCTGTGACATATAATATGTCCTCTGGAAAATGCAGGTAACAATGACATCCTCCATCTCAAAACCAAAAGAAATGCCTGTCAAGTGAATGAGTAGTTGCAGACCTGATGTTATACATTTTTTTACTATCAATGTGTCTATTTTTCTAATCCTTGGTCCACATTCCAGATGTTCTGTTTATTATTGTTTACTTTTTAAGTTGACCACAAATAATTTTTAAGAAGGAGAAATTATTTTATTTTATTGCAGAATACAGTCTCAGAGCAACTTGAGAAGTGTTATTCCAGAGATCAGATCTATATCTATGTGGGAGACATACTCATTGCTCTTAACCCTTTTCAGAGTCTGGATCTTTACTCCACAAAGGTATGTCATATGGGGTGCATTATCTTACTTCATACACATAATTATACATTCAGATACTTAAATTAATTTAAATGAATGCCAGAAAAATTTTATCCACTATTTTGAATAAACAGTTATATAATTGTTATTAAAACATAGAACTAGGAAAAGTAGAAGATGGAGTCAATCTGGGTGCAGTTTGTGGTCTTCCTTTCTCCAAATGTGTGTGCCAGAGTGTTTATTACATTCAGTTACTGGTAACGGATCTACATTAAATATTGTGTCACTAAACAGATGCCTTTAAAAGCATATACTTAAGTCTGCTTTAAAAGGTATGTACTTAATGTATGTCTGCCACTGAACCGAGTATGGGAGCGTCAAAAGTATAATTACGTTGTTTATGTAGATAATACATACTTAATGGCTACAAAAATTGTCACTATGAGTTAAAAATTCCTTTTGATGTATTATTGGCTTCATTAATATCACACACATGTTTTATGAATATGAATATATAATTATCAACTATTCAACCCCTAATGGCTTAAATATAGAATACTATTCTGGAATTAAACAAGGTTGTTTTTCATTTTTAATTGGACTCATTCTCTTCTGGCTATTTGTGTACTCCAGAAAATTATTTAATACTGTTCCTAATAGTTATTTTTGTGTGTGAAAAGTACATATCTCTGTCATCTTTTACCATCCTAAAATTTATAGGAATAACAGTAAATTTATGAGCCCTGACCTATGTTTCAGAAGATTCGGGCTTTAGTGCAATCCTACTATCAATTCACTGTGTGATCGTGGACAAATCAAATGAGAGAATGTATGTTAAATGATGTGAAAGGAAAAAAATGGTGGTCATATGTGAGACATTATTATATCCAAGGAGCAGTTAACAAACTGAAACCTGATCGTCTTATTTTTAATGAATGCTTTCACTTAAGTAAATAATGGAATTTTGAAACCTTACGTTCTGCTTTGGAAGTACAATGCAGAATCTTTTAAATTACTTTGTGTCATATCATATTTCTGGGCTGTTTTGTGTCAGGCTTTTATTTTACATAGTTATACATTTAGATATATGTGTAATATGTGTGTAACATGTATGTAATAATGTTTTGGTGGTATAAAATGACATTTTTATTTATACTTTGCTTTAAAAATTGGAGCTATATTTGTAAATAATTCAGGACTTAAAAACAAAAAACCAAAAAGCCCTACAAATGTATTATTTTTAACCCTTAGCATTCCAAACTATATATTGGATCAAAGAGAACTGCCAGTCCTCCTCACATATTTGCAATGGCCGACTTAGGATATCAATCTATGATAACATATAATTCAGATCAGGTAAGAAGAGTCTCCCATTCTTAGAAATTTACCTCATAGTTACTTAAATGTCACCTGAATTTTGAGGATAAGGTCTTCTCACAGTTTTCTTTTCTATGTGTAGTGCATTGTTATTTCTGGAGAAAGTGGTGCTGGAAAGACAGAAAGTGCGCATCTTTTAGTTCAGCAGCTGACAGTGCTTGGAAAGGTATAATTCATTTTTTTCTCTGTCCTATCAGAAATATTTGTTGAATTTCAGAACTTAATATAACTCATTAATATTCTCTAGTATCTCACATTTAATAATGTACAGAAATTTTAAAATACAGTTGTTATCTTTTGAGAGTTTAAAATAATGAGCAATATGAAAAACATGTACTCTGTTTTGAGGATTTTCTAACTTTTAGCACACTTATTAGCAAGGCTTATAAATGTGATTTTCATTCTTTTTAGTCCCAGTGCATTTATTGAATACTTTCTTTACTTTTTCTCCCTTTGTTGCTAGCAGGTTAAAAGACAGTCAACATACAAAAATCAGTTGTATTTACATACTATATGTGTATACTAGCAATGGTCAATTGCAAATTGAATCTTAAAAGTGCCATTAACAATAAAATTAAAAAACCATGACCTATGTAGATCTAAATATTATTATATATGTGCAAGATTTGTATGCTGAAAACTGAAAGAGTTAAAAGAAATAAAAGACCTAAATAAGCGAAGAGGTATATCATGATCATGGATTACATGACTCAATATTATTAAGATGTCAGTCTCCCACAAATTGATCTGTAGATATAATGCAGTTATGATAAAAATCCAATCAGGATTTTTTTTTTTTTGGTGGAAATTGACAGGGTGACTCCAAAATATATAATGAAAGGCAAGGGAACTAGAATAACCAAACAATCTTGAGAAAGAGCAAAGTTGGAGGATTCATACTACCTTATTTCCAGACTCGCTATAAAGCTGCAATAGTCAAGACAGTGTGTCATTAAACAGAATAGAGAGGCTACTCGCATATGGTTTATTGATTTTTGACAAAGGTGTAAAATTCGTTAATTAAGAAAGGTGGTCTTTTCAACAAATGGTGTTGAAATAATTGGATAGTCCCATACAAAAAAATTAACATCAATCTATACTCACATGTTATACAAATTTTTAACTCAAAATGCATCATAGATCTAAACATAAAACCAAAAGCCATAAAATTACTACAGGAAAACATAGGAAAAGTTTTTGTGATGTTGAGTTAGGTGAAAGAGTTCTTAGATTCAACCCAAAATGCATAATTTATAAATGGAAAAATTTGATTTTGTCAAAATTAAGAATGTCTGTTCTCTGATGACACTGTTACAAAAATGAAAACACAACCCACAGACTCAGAGAAAATATTTGCAAGGCACACAACTAATAAAGGACTTGAATGTAGACTATATGAAAAAAAAACTAATAAAACTCAATAAGAAATGAAATGACAATTTAAAAACAAACATAATGTTTGAACAGTCATTTCACCAAAGATGATTATGTATGGTACATAAACAAATGAAAAGTTGCTCAACATCAGTATCATTTGGGAATGCAAGTTAAACCACAAGAAAACACTATTACAAAACTATTAAAATGACTGAAATGGCTAGCGTTTTTTAATCTAAAAGTACCAAATACTGACAGAGATATGTGCATTACTCCATTCTCACACTGCTATAAAGAACTTTCCGAGACTGGGTAATTTATAAAGGAAAGAGGTTTAATTGACTCACCGTTTTGCATGACTGGGAGGCCTCAGGAAACTTACAATCATGGCAGAAGGTGAAGGGGAAACAAGGACCCTCTTCACATGGCAGCAGGAGAGAGAAGAGTGAGAGAAGGAGGAACTTGCCCAACACTTATTAAACCATCAGATCTTGTGAGAATTCACTCACTATCACGAGAACAGCATGGGGGAAACTGCCCCATAATCCAATCACCTCCCTCCCTTGACATGTGGGGATTACAGGTCCTTCCCTAGACATGTGGGGATTACAAATCAAGATGAGATTTTGGTGGAGACATAGAGCCAAATGATATCAACATGTGTTACCGAAACACCAGGGGTTTGGTCTAGGTCCTGCTACATGCTGCGCAGAAAGCCAATGACTGAGATGATGAGTATTGCCAAAGAAGTAGGCTTTAATCAGGTGTTGCACCCGGGAAATGGGAGCTGTCTCAAATCTATCTCTTTGATCAATTAAAACTAGGGGTTTACATAACAGGGAAGACATATAAGAATGTATAAGAACACAAACTAGGGAGAGAGAAGGAAGCAATAATGATGAATGAGGGGTCTGCATCTTATTGTCTGGATGTGGTGATCTATGGAGTTTCAGTTCTTTGATACTTTTTTTTGAGAGGCCTGAAGGTGGTTTCCTCAGGAGTAAAATCAGATAAAACAAACTGTAAAGTTCAAGCTCCAAGACCAGAAGGGTCAATTTTCCATGTTTATTTAAAGAAAAGAATCTATGGGACTATTGGGTTTCATATGGAGCAACTGTATTTCTGGTGAGAATGCAAAGTGGTACAGCCACTTTGGAAAACAGTTTGGATGTTTCTTATAAGCTACACTTACCATACAACCCAGCAGTTCTACTGCTATGTGTTTATCTGTGCTATGTGCCTTTCTGTATAGACTATGAAAACCTTTACAGAAACCTATAGACAAAGATTTATAGAGACTTTATTTACAAACTCCAGAAAGTGGAATAAACAAACTATAGTATATTAATACAGTGAAATATTACTCAGCAATAAAAAGAAATAAACATTGAGTCCAGGAGTTCAAGACCAGCCTGGGCAACATAGCAAGACCTCTATGAAAAAAATTAGAACTTAGCCAGGCATGATGGCACATGCCTACAGTCCCAGCTACTTGGGAAGCTGAAGTGGAAGGATTGTTTGAACTATGGAGGTCGAGGCTGCAGTGAGCTATGGTGGCACCACCGCACTCCAGCCTGGATGACAGAGCAAGACCCTGTCTCAAAAAAAGAAAAAGAACAAACATTGATACAAGCAATAATGAATTCCATTAAATTATTGTTGGATGAGGCCAGGTGCCGTGGCTCACGCCTGTAGTCCCAGCACTTTGGGAGGCCGAGGCAGGCAGATCAAGAGGTCAGGAGATCAAGACCATCCTGCTAACATGGTGAAACCCCGTCTCTACTAAAAATACAAAAAATTAGCCGGGCGTGGTGGCAGGTGCCTGTAATCCCAGCTACTTGGGAGACTGAGGCAGAGAATGGCATGAACCTGGGAGATGTGAATGGTGTGAATCCGGGAGGCGGAGCTTGCAGTGAGCCAAAATCATGCCACTGCACTCCAGCCTGGGCAACAGTGCGAGACTCCGTCTCAAAAAAAAAAAAAATTGTTTTTGGATGAAGCTCAAATGTATTATGCAAGTGGAAGAAGCATTATGCAAGTCAGGCACGGTGGCTCATGCCTGTAATCCCAGCACTTTGGGAGGCTGAGGTAGGTGGATCACCTGAGTCAGGAGTTCAAGACCAGCCTGGACAATATGGTGAAACCCCGTCTCTACTAAAAATACAAAAATTAGCTGGGCATGGTGGCAAGTGCCTGTAATCCCAGCTACTCGGGAGGCTGAGGCAGGCAGAATTACTTGAACCTGGGAGATGGAAGTTGCAGTGAGCTGAGATCGCACCACTGCACTCCAGCCTGGGTGACAGTGCGAGACTCCATCTCAAAAAAAAAAAAAAATTGTTTTTGGATGAAGCTCAAATGCATTATGCAAGTGAAGAAGCCAGAATCAAAAGACTGCATAACGTGTGATTCAGTTTACATGCCATTCTTGCAAATTTAAAACAGTACAGACAGAAACAGATCAGTCATTATCAGGAAATGGGGGTGGAGAGAGGGATTGACTGCAAAGAGTCACAAGACAATTTGGGGTGGTGAAGGAATTATCCTATATGTAGACTGTGATGGGGGTAACATGATGGCATATGTAAAAACTCTCAGCGCTGTACAGTATAAAGGATGACTCTTACTGTATGTAAATTATACCTTAATTTTTTTTAAAAAAGGAAGTTGAGGATAGACACTTTGATTTTCCAGGTAAAGATCTTACAATAAGATAAAATTGTACTTTAATGACGCTAATGGCCAAAAAAGAAAAAAACATTGTTTACAATTTATGCCTGTAAAAATTTTTATTACGATCTACATAGTTATAATTTGCCATGTTAAAATTTTTGCCAATTCTGTGAGGAATCTTGTGTTACAAACACCAATAGGTTCAAGGTTAAACCTAATCTGTCTACAAAAGATTGAGGCTGCATAGTTCAAAACAACTGCTTAATTGAATTTAATTCACTTTTTTTCTTATGCATTTGGAATTTATTCTGATTTATACTGCCATGAATGGATCAAATTGTCTCTTTTTGTCATACACGCTATTCATTTATCCCAACACCACTTATTAAAAACCCATTCTTTCCATAAACTTGAGATGCCACACTTATATCATACTAAATATCCTCGTGCAGTTTGATCTACTTCTGATTTTCTATTCTGCTCCTTTGACCTTATTGTGTATTCATGCACCAGTGTCACACTTTTTAGTGTTGAAGTTTTTATATACTTCATATTTTTCATATATATAATATATATTATGTATAATTATATATGTAATAATGTTATATATAACATAACATATAATATATGGTTTGCAAGTACTTTTTCCTAATCCACAGGCTGCCATTTCATTTTGGTGATTGTTTCCTTTGCCATGCAGAAGCTTTTGACTATGACATAATCTTATTTTTTTTCTTTGCTTTTTTGCATGGGCATTTGATGTAATATTCAAAAAATCATTGCCAATGCCAATGTTCAGGAGCTTTTCCTCTATATTCTCTTCTAGGAATTTTATAGTTTCTAGTCTGATATTTAGATCTTTCATCCATTTTGAGATGATTTTTTGTGTATGGTATAAGATAAGGATCAAATTTCATTATTTTGCATGTGTAAATCCAGTTTTCCCAGCACCATTTATTGAAAAACTATCCTTTCTTTATGATATCATCTTAGTGCCCCTGTCAAAAATGGGTTGACCATAAATGTTTGGGTTTATTTTGGGGCTCTCTTTTCTATTCCAGTAGTCTATATGCCTGTTTTTATGCTGGTACTATACAGCTTTTATTACTATAACTTTGTCATATAGTTTTAAATCAGGAAGTAATGATGTCTCCAAATTTTTCTTCCTCAGAATTATTTTGGCTAGTTGAGGTTTTTTATGATTTCATACAAATTTTTTGGATTTTGTTTTCTTTTTAAATTTTTATTTATGTATTTATTTTTTAAAAATTTCCATAGTTATTGGGATACAGGTGGTATTTGGTTACATGACTAAGCTCTTTAGTAGTGATTTGTGAGATTTTGGTGCATCCATCACCCAAGCAGTATACGCTGCACCATATTTGAAATCTTTCATCTCCTGAGTTACTTCACTTAGAGTAATAGTCTCCAATCTCATCCAACTCACTGCAAATGCTGTTAATTCATTCCTTTTTATGGCTGTGTAGTATTCCATCATATATATTATTATATATTAAATCGTGGAACCAACCCAAATGCCCATAAATCATTGAGTGGATAAAGAAATTGTGAGATTGATATATATTTTTATATTGTATATTATATATTATATATATATCAATCTCACAATTTCTTTATCCACTCATTGATTTATGGGCATTTGGGTTGGTTCCATGATTTTGCAATTGTAAATTGTGCTACTATAAACAGGCATGTGCAAGTATCTTTTATGAATAATGACTTTTTTTTTCCCCTGTAGTGGAATTTCTGGATCAAATGGGAGTTCTACTTTCAGTTCTTTAAGAAATCTCCATACTGTTTTCCATAGTGGCTGTACTAGTTTACATTCCCACCAGCAGTGTAGAAGTGTTCTCTGTTCACCACATCCACACCAACATCTGCTGTTTTTTAATTTTTTGATGATGGCTATTCTTGCAGGAGTAAGGTGGTATCACATTGTGGTTTTGATTTGCATTTGCCCAATTATTAGTGATGTTGACCATTTTTTCATATGTTTGTTGGCCATTTTTATATCTTCTTTTGAGAACTGTCTATTCATGTCCTTAGCCCACTTTTTGATGGGATTATTTGGTTTTTTCTTACTAATTTGTTTGAGTTCATGGTAGATTTTTGCTATTAGTCCTTTGTCAGTTGTATAGATTGTGAAGATTTTTTTCCCACTCTGTGGGTTGTCTCTTTACTGTGCTGACTTTTCCTTTTGCCATGCAAAAGCTCTTTAGTTTAATTAGGTCCGAGTTGTTTGTCTTTGTTTTTGTTGCATTTTCTTTTGGGTTCTTGGTCATGAAATCCTTGCCTATGCCAGTGTCTAAAAGGGTTTTTCCAATGTTACCTTCTAGAATTTTTAGAGTTTCAGGTATTAAGTCCTGAATCCATCTTGAGTTGATTTTTTTGTAAGGTGAGAGATGAGGATTCAGTTTCATTCTCCTACATGTGGCTGGCCAATTATCCCAGCACCATTTGTTGAAAAGGGTGTCTTTTCCCAACATTATGTTTTTATTTGCTTTGTTGAAGATCAGTTGGCTCTAAGTATTTGGATTTATTTCCGGGTTCTCTGTTTTGTTCCATTGGTCTGTATGACTATTTTCATACCAATACCACGCTGTTTTGGTGACTATGGCCTTGTACTATAGTTTGAAATCAGGTAGTGTGATGCCTCAAGATTTGTTCCTTTTGCTTAATCTTGCTTTGGCTATGTGGGCTCTGTTTTGGTTCCATATGAATTTTAGAATTGTTTTTTTCCAATTCTGTGAAGAATGATGGTGGTATTTTGATGGGAATTGCATTGAATTTGTAGATTACTTTTGGCAGTATTGCCATTTTCACAATACTGATTCTACCCATCCAGGAGCATGGGATGTGTTTCCATTCGTGTCATCTGTGATTTATTTCAGCAGTGTTTTGTAGTTTTCCTTGTAGAGGTCTTTTGGGTCCTTGGTTAGGCATATTCCTAAGTTTTGTTTTGTTTTTGTTTTTTGCAGCTATTGTAAAAGGGGTTGAGTTTTTTATTTGATTCTCCACTTGGTCACTGTTGGTGTAGAGAAGAGCTGCTGATTTGTGTACATTTGTCTCATATCTGGAAACTTTGCTGAATTCTTTTGTCAGTTCTAGGAATTTTCTGGAGGAGTACTTAGGGTTTTCAAGGTAAATGATCATATCATCAGCAAACAGTGACAGTCTGACTTTCTTTTTACTGATTTGGATGCCCTTTATTTCTTCCTTTTCACTGATTGCTCTGGCTAGGACTTCCAGTGCTATGTTGAAGTGGTCAGAATGGGGATCCTTTTCTTGTTCCCATTCTCAGAGGGAATGCTTTCAACATTTCCCCATTCAGTATTATGTTGGCTGTGGGTTTGTCATAGATGGCTTTTATTACATTAAGATGTGTCCCTTGTATGCCAGTTTTGCTGAGAATTTTAATCATAAAGGGATGCTGGGTTTTGTCCAGTGCTTTTCCTGCATCTGTTGAGATGATCATGTGATTTTTGTTTTTAATTCTGTTTATGTGGTATATCACATTTATTGACCTGCGTATGTTAAACCATCCCTGCATCCCTGGTATTAAACCCATTTGATCATGGTGGATTATCTTTTTGATATGTTGTTGGATTCAGTTAGCTAGTGTTTTGTTGAGGATTTTAGCATCTTTGTTCATCAAGGATATAGGTCTGTGGTTTTCTTTTTTGGTTATATCCTTTCCTGGTTTTGGTATTAGGGTGATGCTGGCTTCATAGAATGAATTAGTGACAGTTCCTTCTTTCTATATCTTGTGGAATAGTGTCAAAAAGGTTGGTACCAATTCTTTAATGTCTGGTAGAATTAGAGAATTCAGCTGTGAATCCATCTGGTCCTGGACCTTTTTTTATTTTGGTAATTTTAAAATTACAATTTCAATCTTGCTGCTTGTTATTCATCTGTTCAGAGTATTTAATTCTTCCTGATTTAAGCTACAAGGGTTGTATTTTTCCAGAAATTTATTCATCTCTTCTAAGTTTTCTAGTTTATGTATGTAAAGGTGTTTATAGTAGCCTTGGGTGGTCTTTTGTATTTCAGTGGTGTCAGTTGTAGTATCTCCTGTTTCATTTCTGAATGAGGTTATTTGAATTTTTTCTGTTCTTTTCCTGGTTAATCTTGCTAATGGTCTATCAATTTCATTTATCTTTTCAAAGAACCAGGTTTTTGTTTCATTTATCTTTTGTGGGGTTTTTTGTTTGTTTGTTTCAATTTCATATAGTTCTGCTCTAATCTTGGTTATTTCCTTTCTTCTGCTAGGTTTGGGTTTGGTTTGTTTTGTTTCTCTAGTTCCTTGAGGTGTGACCTTAGAATGTCAGTTTGTGTTCTTTCTTTCAGGTTGTTTTTTTTTTTGACTTAGGCATTTAGGGCTATGAACTTTCCCTTTAGCACTGCCTTTGCTGTATCCTAGAGGTTTTGATAGGTTGTGTCATTATTTTTGTTCAGTTCGAAGAATTTTTTAATTTCCATCTTGATTTTGTTTTTGACCCAATGCTCATTTGGGAGCAGGTTGTTTGATTTCCATGTATTTGCATGGTTTTGAAGGTTTCCTTTGGAGCTGATTTCCAGTTTTATTCCTTCTGGTCTGAGAGAGTGCTTGATATAACTTCAATTTTCTTAAATTTATTGAGGCTTGTTTTATAGCTTATCATATAGTCTGTCTTGGAGAAAGTTCCATGCATTGTTGAATAGAATGTGTACTTTGTGGTTGTTGGATGAAATGTTCTGTATGTATCTGTTAAGACTATTTGTTCCAAGGTGTAGTTTAAATCCGTTGTTTCTTTGTTGACTTTCTGCCTTGATGACCTGTCTAGTGCTGTCTGTGGAGTATTTAAGTCTCCCACTATAATTGTGTTGCTGTCTATCTCATTTCTTAGGTGTATAGTAATTGCTTTATAGATCTGTGATCTCCAGTGTTAGGTGCATATATGTTTAGGATTGCGGTATTTTCCTCTTGGACAAGGCCTTTTATCTTTATATAATGTTCCTCTTTGTCTCTTTTAAAGTTTCTTTTGTCTGATATAATAATAGCTACTTCGCTGGCTTTTGGTGTCCATTTGCATGAAATGCCTTTTTCCACCCCTTTACTTTAAGTTTGTGTGAGTCTTTATGTGTTAGGTGAGTCTCCCGAAGGCAGCAGATAGTTGGTTGTTGAGTTCTTATCCATTCTGCAATTCTGTATCTTTTAAGTGGAGCATTTAGGACATTTACATTCAATGTTAGTATTGAGATGTGAGGTACCGTTGCATTCATCATGCTATTTGTTTCCTGGTACTTTAGTTTTTGGTTTTGTTTCTGCTTTTAATTTGTATTTTTGTTTCATAGGTCCTGTGTGATTTATGCTTTAAAGAGGTTCTGTTTTAATGTGCTTCCAGGATTCATTTTAAGATTTAGAGCTCCTTTTAGCAGTTCTTATAGTGGTGGCTTGGTAATGGCGAATTCTCTCAGCATTTGTTCATCTGAAAAAGATTGTCTCTTTCCTTCATATATGATGCTTAGTTTTGCTGGATACAAAATTCTTGGCTGATAATTGTTTTGTTTCATTAGGCTGAAAATAGGGCCCCAATTCCTTCTAGCTTGTAAGGTTTCTGCTGAGAAATCTGCCATTCATCTGTAGGTTTTCCTTTATAGGTTACCTGGTGTTTCTGTCTTACAGATCTTAAGATTCTTTCCTTCATCTTAACTTTGGATAACCTGATGAGATGACAGTGTGCCTAGATGAAGACCTTATTGTGATGAATTTCCGGGGTGTTCTTTGTGCTTCTTGTATTTGGATGTCTAGGTCTCTAGCAAGGCCAGGGAAATTTTCCTTGATTATCCCCATAAATGTATTTTCCAAGCCTTTAGAATTCCCTTCTTCCTCAGGAACAGCGATTATTCTTAGGTTTTGTTGCTTAACCAAAATAATCCCAGACTTCTTGGAGGATTTGTTCATATTTTCTTATTCTTGTTCTTTTTTCTTTGTCTTTGTTGGATTGGGTTAATTTGAAGACCTTGTCTTTGAGCTCTGAATTTCTTTCTTCTACTTGTTCAGTTATATTGTTGAGACTTTTTCACAGCATTTTGCATCTCTAAAAGTGTATCCAAAGTTTCCCAAATTTTTGATTGCTTTTTCTTTAAGTTATTTATTTCCTTGAATATTTCTCCCTTCACTTCTTTTATCATTTTTCAGATTTCCTTGTATTGAGCTTCACCTTTCTGTGGTCCCTCCCTGATTAGCTTAATAACTAACCTCTTGAATTCTTTCTCAGGTAAATCTTTTTTGTTTGTTTGTTTGTTTTCAGTTCAGATCCATTGCTAGTGAACTAGTGTGATTTGTTGTTGTTGTTGTTGGGGGGGTGTTGCGGAGCCTTGTTTTGTCATATTACCAGGGGTGGTTTTCTGGTTCCTTTTTCTTTGAGTAGGCTCTGTCAGAGGGAAAGTCTAGGGCTGAAGGCTGTTATTCAGATTCTTTTGTCCCACAGGGTGTTCCCTCGATGTAGTTCTCTTCCTCTTTTCTATGGATGTGGCTTCCTGTGAGCTGAACTGCAGTGATTGTTGTCTCTCTTCTGGGTCAAGCCACCCAGCAAGTCTGCCCAGCTCTGGGCTACTACTGGGGGTTGTCCACACAGAGTCCTATGATGTCAACTGTCTATGGGTCTCTCAGCCATGGATACCAGCACCTGTTCTGGTGGAGGTGATGGGGGGAGTGCAGTGGACTCGATGAGGGTTCTTAGCTTTGGTGGTTTAATGCTCTATTTTCGTGCTGGTTGACCTCCTACCAGGAGGTGGCACTTTCAGAAAGTATCAGCTGTGGTAATATGGGGTGGAACCGGCCGTCAGTGGGGCCCTAGAACTGCCAAGATTATATGCCCTTTTTTTTTCTGCTACCAGGGTAGGTAGGGAAGGACCATCAGGTGGGGGCAGGGCCAGCTGTGTCAGAGTTCAGACTCTCCTTGGGCGGGTCTTGCTGTGGCTGCTATGTGGGATGGGGGTGAGATTCCCAGGTTCCTGGAGTTGGGTACCTAGGGGGATTATGACTGCTTCTGCTGAGTCATGCAGGTTGTCAGGGAAATGGAGGAAAGCTGGCAGTCAAAGGCCTCACCCAGCTCCCACGCAAACTGAAGAGTGGATCTCACTCCCACCATGCCCTCAGCAACAGCTGAGTCTGTTTCCAGGCAGAGGGTGAAATGGGCTTGAAAACCTGCCCCATGCTATCCTCCTCCCAGCTGCAAAAGAAAAGTGCTTGGCTCTTCCCCTGCTTGTGGAGTCTACACACCAGATTTGCACGCTCCCCCCAGTTCTGGCCAGGCTTCTTGCGAGGTCAAACTGTTACAAAGTTCAGCTAAAGATTTCCTTATCCCTGCGCAGTTTTACCCTCTGCTCCTCTGGCCACCCTCCCCTTGGATCCCTGTGGTGCCTGGCAGGAGTGGCCTGCTAGAGGACCCAGGAAGCTCCCAGGGTTTTTCTGCTGCTTCCTCTACCCCTATATTTCGCTTGGCTCTCCAAATGGATTCGGTTCCATGTAAAGTCAGAAACTTCTCCCACCTTCAGCTTCTCAGCTTCTCCAGTGGGGATGTGTGTTCAGGAGAGGAGGGTCTTCTTCTCCCACTTCTGCAGTTGGGGCACTCACAGTATTTGGAGGGTCTCCCAGGTCCTGCAGGAGCAGTCCACTTCCTTCAGAGGGTCTGTGGGTCCTCTTGAGATTGCTGGTTTGTTCTTGCATTAATCCGGAGCTAAAATTCACAGTGCAAGCCTCTGTACGCTGCTCTGTCTGGAGCTGCAATCCAGTCCTGTCTCCCATCTGCTGTGATGATTGACCCTTCCTAGGATTGTTTTTTTCTATTTCTGTGAAGAATGCCTTGGGATCTTGATAAGGATTGCATTGATTCTGTATATTTGGGTAGTATGGATATTTTAACAACATTAATTCTTCTGATCCCTGAGATATATTTTCATTTATTTGTGTCTTCCTCAACTTCTTTCATCACTGTTTTATAGTTTTCAGTGTATAGATCTTTCACCTCCTTGGTTAAATTTATTCCTAATGTTTTATTTTTATGCTTTTGTTAATGGGATTGCTTTCTTGATTTCTTTTTCAGTTAGGTTATTATTTATGTATAAAAATGTTATTTACTTTTATATGTTGATTTTGTATCCTAAAATTCTATTGAGTTATTACTTCTAACAGTTATTTTGTGGGATATTTGGGGCTTTTTACAGGTAGGATCATGTTATCTGCAAATGCAGTAGTCTCCACTTATCCCCACAGGGGATATGATCCAAGATACACTTGTGGTTGCCAGAAACTGCAGATAATATCAAGCCCTATATATACTGTTTTTTCCTAAACATCCCTATGATAAAGTTTAAATTATAAATTAGGCACAATACAAGATTAATAACAATAACTAAAAATAAAATATAACACTATACTGTAATAAACATAATATGAATATAATCTCTCTCTCTCTCTCTCTTTCAAAATACCTTAGTGTCACTTGTTTTAGGGGATCCCTTGCTGACTTCTTTGTGTAGGCTCAATGCTTTCTGGTTCAACCACTGACACCAATCAGAAAACATTTTCTCTTCATGTCTTCCACCCACAAATTTAATGCCTTCTTATCTTAACTAAGTACTGATCATGCACTATGACTATGACTTTTGCAATATGATATGTGATGGTAAAACTAGCACAAGTTTCTTTTTCCTTCTTCACAATTTAACAGATAGTAGACCTCAACATACAATATTTTTTCTTCCCTTATGAAGTCAAGAACTTTCACCTTTTCACTTCAAGCAGGCAAATATGGTTTCTCTTTGACATATTCAAATTGTCAGCATCACTACTCTTGTGCTTTGGGGCCATTAAGTAAAATAAAGATTATTTGATGGCCAGAACTGTGATACTGTGACAGCTGATCTGATAACTGAGAGGGCTACTAAGTTGGCTGACAGATGGGTAGCATATACAACGTGGATACGTTGGGCAAAGGAAGGATTCACTTTCCAGGTGGGACAGAATGCGGTGGCACAGATTTAATCACACTACTCAGAATGGCATGCAATTTCAAACTTAGAAATTATTTATTTCTGGAATTTTTCATTTAATAGTTTTAGACCATGGTTGACTGCAGGTCAACTTCTTCCTTTCTGATTTGGGTGCCTTTTATTTCTTTATCTTGTCTGATTGTTCTTATTAGTACTTTCAGTACTATGTTGAATAGAAGTGATGAGAGTGGGTATTTTTTTGCGTTGTAATAGATACTATTGGAAAAACTTTTAGTTTCTCCTCATTGATTATAATGTTAGCTGTGGATTTTTCATACATTCCCTGTATTATGTTGAGGAACTTTCTATACCTAAACTGTTGAGAGTCCACATCAAGAAAAGATGTTGTGGTATCTTAAATGGTCTTCTATAACTCATACATATGATGTAGATTATTCTGTGGTTGAAAAATGTTAAAAATTGTGTCTTTTCAAGGTAAAGAAACCTATTACCACTTTGCTTAATATTGCTTTTCTAGTGCCTAAGAAAATGTTACATAATTATAGGTAGCTCCTGTATTCTTTGGGAATGAAAATGGTTATGCCAAAGAATACTTCATTCCTTCCAAAATGTCCTTTTTCTTCCTGCGGAATACCGCTACTTAGTGGAACTCACAGCAAGACCAGCAGTTTCTAGATAGTTCATAAAAATCTGGGACATTCTGTCAATAGAAAGATAAATAGCTATAGAAAGGCCTCTTATGAGTTATACCTTAGTAAATGCTTTTCTTTTTGTAATCTCATAGGAAAATGGCATACAGCTTCCACTTTTAAAATTAAAAAAAGAAGGGGTGTTGGACTTTGTCAGATACTTTTTCTGCATCAGTTGAGATGATTATGTGGTTTTTATCTTTGACTCAGTTAATATGTCAAATCACATTGTTTGATTTGCATATGTTAAGCTAGATTTGCATGCCAGGGATAGATTTTGCTTGGACATGATGTATAATCTTTTTAATGTGTTATTGGATTTGGTTTGCTAATATTTTATTGAGAATTTTTGCATCAGTGTTCATCAGAGAAACTGGCCTGTAGTTTTCTTTTCTTGTGATACCTTTATCTGGCTTAGGTAGTAAAGTAATGCTGGCCTCATAGAGTGTAGTTGAAAGTATTCCCTCTGGCTCTATTTTTTATTGTTTATTAATTTGCTTTTCTTAGAGACAGAGTCTCACTCTGTCACCCAGGCTGGAGTACAGTAGCATAATCATAGCTCACTGCAGTGTCTGAACTCCTGGGCTCAAGTGACCCTCCTGCTTCAGCCTTCCCAGTAGCTGGGACTACAGGCATGTGCCAGTGCACTGGGCTAATTTTATAATTCTTTGTTCAGATGAGGTCTTATTTTGTTGCCCAGGCTGGTCTCAAACTCCTGGCTTCAAGCTGTCTTCCCACCTTGGCCTCCCAAAATGCTGGAATTACAGACATGAGCCACACTGTGCCTGGCCTAGCTCTACCTTTTAGAAGAGTTTAAGAAGTATTGGTATTGATTTTCTTCCAATGTTTGGTGGAATTCAGCTGTGAAGCCACCTTATCCTAGGCTTTTCTTTGTTAGGAGGTTTTGATTACTTCTTCAATTTCTTTATTTGTTTTTGGTCTGTTCAGGCTTTCTAATTCTTTCTGACTCTATTTTGGTAGGTTGTATTTTTCTAAGAATTTATCTACTTCCTCCAGGCTACCCAAATTGTTTGTAGATAATTGTTCATAATAGTCCCTATGATCCTTTTTATTTCTGATAGTCTGTTGTAATTTCTGTACTTGCATTTTTTATTTTACTTATCTTAGTCATCACTCTTATTTTCTTAGACTAGCTGAGGGTTTGTCAGTCGTATTTTTTTCAGAAGTAAAACTCATAGTTTTATTGATTCTTTTTATAGTTTTTCCTTTCTCTATTTTTGCTCAGGTTTTGATTTTTTTCCTTTCTTCTGCTAATTTTGGCTTTAGCTTTTTCTTCATTTTTTAGTTCCTCGAGGCATAATGTTAGACTATTTATTTTGGAGCTTGCTTCTTTTTTAACATAGGAATTTATTGCTGCAAACCTCTCTCTTAGAATTGCTTTTGCTACATTACATAGGCTTGTTATGTTGTGTTTTCCTTGTTGTTTGTCTCAAGGTATTTTTTACTTTCCCTTTTACTTTCTTCTTTGACCAATTGGCTGTTCAGCAGTACATTGTTTAATTTCCACATATTTGATCATCTGTGGTGCTAGGAGGTGCTCCTGCTTAGGTGTGCCAGAGGCTTGGAGCCCCAGGGTGCAAGGTACCACCTCACCTGTGATGTGTGGTGGCAACAACTACTTCAGTGTTCAGGAGGCCTGAGGCCCTCTGAGGGTGGGGTGCTGCCTCAGCTCTGGTGCAAGGGAGCTCCCTCAGCCAAGCTCAGAGCCTGTGAGGACTGCAGGAGTCTCCAGTAGCAATGACTGCAAGTGTGAACAGCAGTGAGAGAGGTTGCTGGGGGTATCTTGCTTACCTCTTCCTTGCAGGGAGCTGTCCTTCCTTCGTGGTTGTGAGCTGATCCCCACTTGGGGCATGATGTGGTAAAGGTAAAGTGTTTCCTTTCCTTCTCTATGTGGCCATCCTGGGTTTCTGTGCTCTACAGGATTTCTACTGGCTGCTTTTTTGCTGTTCTCCAGCGTGCTCCTTTAGTTATTTTGGTTTAAATGTACTTGTTTACTCATTTGCAGGTGGAGGGGGCTTGAAGGTGTATTATCCATTCTCACACTGCTATAAAGAGCTACTTGAGACTGGGTAATTTATAAAGAACAGAGGTGTAATTGACTCACAGTTCCACATGGCTGGGAAGGCCTCAAAAAAACTTACAATCATGGGCAGAAGGTGAAGGGGAAGCAAGCCCAGCAAAGCAGGAGAGAAAGAAAGAGGGAGCAAAGGGAGAAATGCCACTTTCAAGCCATCAGATCTCATGAGAACTCCGTCCTTATCACAAGAACAGTGAGGGGGAAAATCTGCCCCCATGATCTAATCATCTCTCACCAGGCCCTCTCCCCTGACACATGGAGATTACAATGTGACATGAGATTTGGGTGGGGACACAGAGCCAAACCATATCAGAGGGAGAGCACTAGGAGCTTCTGGCCAACCATCTTGATGTCACTTCTAATTCATTTTCAAAATGATGAGTAGGAAGAATTCCATGTTCCTGTTAAAAACTAATTGAGTGGTTTTAATATGTTCTATCAGAAGTCTTGACCCAGTGGCTTAATATAACCTCTACTTAGCAGACTTGTGACCCTCTCGGGAGTGGAAGAGCCAGGAGAGACCTAAAAAAAAGGTGGCGCTACCCCAGGTGTCTCATCTCAGCCTTTTCTTCCCCCTTGCCCATCAACCACTCTCTCCTTCTAGAAGTATCATTTTAAAAGGTTTTGACAATGGTGAGATAAGATTTAATGTGGGGCGCGGGGGCAGTGAGGCATAGCATATTATCCTGGTGTAGAGGAGCTGAACACCTGAATGAATTTACTCACAGGTCTTTGCTATTCTGTCCTGATCTGCGGGCTGATAGAGGTTCTCATCAGTGATAAATTAATTGTGTGTGAATGTGGTTCTGTAGATGTCAGCAAACTCCTTAATCTAATCTCTTTGTCTTGTTTTAGATTAATGTTAATTGGGGATAGGTATATATGTATTTTCAGATTCCGACCCTTATCATATCTTATCTTGTTTTAACTTATGTCCTTGATAAGGATTTACCAGATGGAAAAACGAGGTGTTTGGTAGATAGAACTTACCTTTGAAATATGCAGTCTTCCAAATCTTACTTAGCAGGTCACTGCTATTCAATATATGCCAATGAAAATGTTATCTCACCTTTTTCATGGGTGCAAGGCCAGCCCAAAACATTTTAAAAGAGCCAAGTTCATCCCCCAAATTACTATGCTCTTCTCTCACCCCTTATTGCCTCTTTTATAAGATACTCAAAGTTCTTACACAGCCTGAAAACTTCATTGTGAATGCCCCCTCCAACCCACTCAAATTCTAATGTAGCCTGCGTTCCAGAAATAGCTTCCACTGTTCTCCCTCGACATAGAAAATTTGCAATAAGTCTAACATAGTTGATCTTGGTAAAGTATTAAGGTAGGTATTACACCGAAAATAATCTACTTAAGCTAACTTCTGCCAAGTTGTGAATAACTAATACCTCCCTACACCTCGGGGGGCAGAGGTTGAAATGCCTTTGTAAAAGTGATTGGCTATTAACCCAAATAAATTTCTACTCAGTAGAATTTCAACAAAGTGGTAAAAAAGAAACATGGAACATACTTCTTTGAGAAGAGGAGCATAAGAGATGGGGAAGAAATAGAGGTAGAGCCATGTAAGCCTGCTAACCTTGACCTGGTTTCCACTCCTCCCATTCATACTTCCGAGCTGTTCTCACTTTTCATAATTATTCCCTTCTCTCTGCTTCTGAATTAATGAGTTATCTTTCCTCTCTTAGTTTCAGGGTTAGCAGCTTCTGTGGAAGCAAGTAAAGTGGTTCTGGCTTTGGGGACTATTTGAATGGGGGCCCAGGCAGGTAGAGGAGGAATAACAGAATGACAAGTGTACTTCAATGTGCATAGGCTGCTTATAAACTATCTTTGTAAATCAGGCAGAACTGCATTTGAATAGAAAAGTATAGAATATCTCCTTGTCCTTTTTTAAGAAAACAAGTGAGTGAATCCACGTATGGGAGGGCGAAAATAGACCAGGATGTAACATCTGCCAATATATCAGGAACATGCTTTTGTATGTTTATGTCTACATAAAGTGCTTACCAAAGAAGAGACATTTCATTATATACCAAGTTAATTTTTTATGTTTTTAAAAATATCTTAATATTTTCTCTTTAGGCTAATAACAGAACCTTGCAAGAGAAGATTTTACAAGTAAACAATTTGGTAGAAGCCTTTGGCAATGCCTGCACTATTATAAATGACAATTCTAGCCGATTTGGAAAATACTTAGAAATGAAATTCACCTCTTCTGGAGCTGTAGTGGGAGCACAGATTTCTGAATATCTCCTGGAAAAATCCCGAGTTATCCACCAAGCTATGTAAGTTTATTTCAAACCTCTCCTATTTTGGAGGAATCAGAAGCAAACATAATGCTTTAATAGTAAAATGTCTTTCTCATTCAATAAAATTTTGTTTATCACCTACTATATGCAAAGCACTTACCATTGAGAATGAAGAGATCCATCAGCACTGTCTTACTCTCAAATATATGTAACATTCAATAGAGGAATTAATAAATAACCTAAAATTTGTGCTGCCAGATAGAAAGCCTAAGCCCATCATAGAGGTACTAACAGCATAAATTAGAGACCATTCTGACATAGCAGAGAATATATTTATCTATACAAAATTAATGTGAAATTTAATTAGAAATAACTGAATGCTTTTCTCTTTTAAATGCTAGCATATATAAATAGACATTTGTATTAATTCTATTCTTCCTATGTTTATACACAAGGGGCCAAATAAAAGATTCAAGAAGGAGCTTTATCGTATTGACCTTTTATTGCTGACTGATTTTAGCCATCAATACTCTTCATAATGCTTTGATATTAAGTTGAATGAATTCCTTTTGCAGGTTTGTAGCTTAATGACAAAGTTTCTCTCCTGTCTCACAAAACATCTTTGTTATTCTAATGAGGAAACTATCGTTACACATTGGATTTGTACCCTGGTAGTTACATTATTTTGTTTAAAAGCTTGGCAAGTTAGAATCTTTCATTTTTCTTATGTTGGTTTTATGCTAAACATATGCTACATTATTGTAGTAATATGTCAAGTTAATTCACAGTAACATAATAAGCCTTGTTGTGTATTAGTACATTATTATTTAATGTAAGTGCCTTCAAGCTTGGTGTCATTCAGTTCATGAGTAAGTCATGAATAGAAGTTGCCTGGAGTCCAGCTCCTGAGCACTAGCCCTAGTATGGAAAATTACCCTTTGGTCTTCAATTGAAAATATGGAAGGAGGCTGGGCGCGGTGGCTCACGACTGTAATCCCAGCACTTTGGGAGGCCGAGGTGGGCAGATCACAAGGCCAGGAGATTGAGACCATCCTGGCTAACAAGGTGAAACTCCGTCTCTACTAAAGATACACAAAATTAGCTGGGTGTGGTGGTGGGCGCCTGGTGGTGGGCACCTGTAGTCCCAGCTACTCGGGAGGCTGAGGGAGGAGAATGGCGTGAACCCAGGAGGCGGAGCTGGCAGTGAACCAAGATCGCGCCACTGCACTCCGGCTGGGGTGACAGAGCAAGATTCCATCTCAAAAAAAAAAAAAAAAAAAAAAAGGAAGGAATGATTATTAGACACATGTGGTTTTCAATTGTGGTACCAGACCATTTTAATCCACCTTGGGTAAGATATTTAAACCTTAAAGATCCTTACAGGATCTTGGCTCTGTAATTCATTGTATGTAGGATTTGAAACAGTTTACTTAACCTCTCTGCACCTCTGTTTTTCGTCTCTAAAATGAAATAGCATTAGTACCTATCAATTAAGACAAGGTATGTATAGTATGTACCACAATGAATGGCATATAGTAAGAAATCCATAAGTTTAAGCCATTAGTAGTAATAGTAGTATTAATAGTTGATTAGAAATAACATATAGCATAGTACCTGGGATATTGAAGATGTTCAATAAATGGTAGATACTATTTATTGATGTGTGTCTAGCCCAAAACTCAGTGGACATGTGTGTCAGTGCCGTTGCTGCCCATAAGTAAAAGGACCTCAGGATCTTAGCAGATGTGGAAACTTAGCTAGTTCTTAAAACCATTTGTTCTGCTCTCATAATTGTGTAAGCCTCCCCTTCAGGCCCTTTGGGGAGAACTACTTAAGAGTAACTAATTGGTAGATGGCACCACCATGTTGCACAATATTAAGGGATATCATTCACGGTGTATTCTATGGAGCTGAGTGCAGGAACACAGTTCATATAGAATAACACATGAACATAACCCTCTGGAGTTACACAACGAGGCCCTGAGCTTATAACCATAGAAATAATCCTGTTAATGCTTACTGAAATATTGTAGGATGCATTCTAAGAAATAGCATAGTCAGGATTATATTTAAGGCATGCTATGAATTAAGTAATTTTTCCCCCTAAGGAACTATTCTAATTTTACAACTTCGCTTATTGGGGAAAAGCATTCCAAATTCCAAATTCACAATCAAGTGGAAATATAACTCAGTTATAATTTGAGCACAGCTGTCTTTAATTTATAACACTTTTTCCATTTTTATGTTTTTTCTTTCACCTAATTTAATTGCATTTTTAAGTTCCAGAGGAGCTTTGAGTGACCTATGAATATGAAAATATTAGACCTGTGATTGATGGAAGAATTCTTAATAGGTACCTTTACAAATTATAAATTTAATTGCACTGTTATCAATCAGGGTACTGAACAGAAAGAACAAGCTCTAGGGTTTTAACTGAGAAAACTGTTTACAGAAGTCACATGAGCATTGAAGAGCCAAGAAGAAATGGTGAGATGCCCATGGACTAACAGGGGTGAGGAGCCATGGCTGCCTTCCTGTCTGCAGGCAGAGGGAGGGGCAGTACTAGTGCCTGGTGCCAGCTGCAGCTGTGGATCAGGGGCCGCCTGATGAGAGCTATGGCCCTAATGGGATGCAGCCGTTCAGGGAGAGAGCAAGGGGATAATGTCCCAGCCTCTCTCTCCTCCCTCCGCCTGTTTCCTGCCTGTGCTTCCTATTGGCTGAACCCATATGGAAGCCAGAGAGCAAGGGAGTCCAGGGATTGCAGGCTGTAAGGATTGGCCTTTGGGGTCCCAGAGCAAGACAAAGAAGAGTGTAGAATGATCTGAGGAGTAGGGAAGAATCAGAGCAGACGAGTATCTTTTTTTGATGAACTCACCTTTTAAGACATTTTGTTCTTTTCTTTACTTTTTGCCTCTGACAATGTCATCCCAGCTCAATCTCTGACCACATTTATTTTTAGATTACCTTTCTAATGATGATGGTACTATCTTATAACCTGTGACTTAAATCCTTTTCTAAACATTGATAGTTTTCAAGGAGAAAATTTTAAAAGAGGCTACTTAATTTCAAGAATAAAATGAACCTATTGAAGGCAATGCTAGATAATTCTCATAAATACAAATTATAGCCATTTCCACTGCAGTTTCCTCCTGTTATTACAGTTCAGTTCAGCAGGCATTGATTGCATTTCTCTCATGTCCGCAGCACTTAACAGGACTCTATAGGAGACATAAATAAGGGCAGACATGGTGCTCTCCATTGTGGAGAAAGGGAAATGTATTTATGGAGCAGTTACTCTATGTCAGTCACTGCGCTAAGCACCTTACAGTCATTATCTCTTTTAATTCTTGTAGTCATGTGACAGGGTGTCATCTTCTCCTTTAAAAGTGAGAAACTAAGAGAATTTTAATAAGTCGCTTAATGTCAAAAACTTAGCAATGAATGAGTTGGAGTTTGAAGCCTCATCCTTCTGTCTGACTCCAAAGCCCACCATCCATCCATCCATCCATCCATCCATCCATCCATCATCTATCCATCCATCTATTTGACACATATTTATTGAGTGCCTACTGTGTGCTAGGCACAGGAGACATAAAGCCAAGTAAGGCAGGATTCTTGTGGTAACACAGCTCACAGTATGATAAAACTTGCTGATCACTCATGGTTTCTAGCCTCTCATGAAAGTAAGAAATGAGTTCATCTGCTAAGATTCAGCAGGTAGATAGCAAGAGAAGGGGACTGAGGAGACTGCATATCCAGGAGGAGAGAGTTTATAAGGTGGGAGCTGTGATTAAAAAGGAAAAACTAAAAGTGTTGCTTTATGGATACCATGTAGTCCCTTAAGAATGCAAAGCTTCATTATTAGCTTTCTAAGTCTGATTGTTGGACACTTCATTGAATATTCAAAGATTTCACAGGAATTAAGTTACATCCTTGTGAGTACTTTGCCACCGTTTGAGGCTGTCAGAGGCATTGGCTGCACAGGTAATCCCCAGGATGCAGAGCAGGTGAACACACATATGAGACAGCCCTGAAGGCCTTCCTGCAAGCAGCTGAGTGGAACTCACTCTGAAGAAGTGTTAGAAGATCCATAAGTAGGAGTAAGGCCACAATCAGAGAAATGATATTTGGTAACTTGTAAGACCCTGTGTCTGTCCTCAGGCAGTCCTGACCTGGGAACCCCTGGAAACATTTAGCAAGTGTGGGATACCGTAATGCTCTGTGTTCTTAAGCACAGCTTGATATGGTTAGGGACCCTGGGTAAGCTTTGGAGGTGTGTTCTTTTCCTGTTTCTTTAACTTTCTGATTGTCCGTTGAAGGTCAGTATATTCCCCAAAGTTTCTCCAGGTCTTTTCAAATTATAATTTCCAATAAATGTAAACTGATGAAAAGAAATCCATTAATATTGTGTGTCTAAGTTTTAACACTTAACTGATATGATGTACAATTAGTGTACATTGTTAACAATCACAAATGTTAACACTTAACTGATACAAATGTGATTGTGATTGTTAACACTTAACTGATACAATGTACAATTAGTGTATATTGTGAACAATGTAGTACAGTGTTAACATCACAATTGCACTATATTAGTTGATGTTAGCAATCACATTGTTAGCACTTAACTGATACAATGTACAATTAGTGAAGTGCACAATCAGTGTGCTTCATTAGAAGAAAGCAAACTGAATTATATGCTGTGCCAGTCGTAGAGAAGTTTTTATTATTCTATGGTGAGAAAAGACAAGAACTAAAGGAAACTTTCAGTTTCGTTCTAACTTCAGTCATAGGCCATGTTGGTGTTTCTTGCATTATCACTGGTGACTGCAAAAAGTAACAGAATAGGATGAATTCTGAAGGAAGAGCGTGCCAGTCCTCACTTCAGCACCCAGTCTCTGGACCACCCCTTTTCTTTAAACCTTCACTTTTCTTTGCCCCATGACTAGATTCTCCTGATTCCTCTCCTACCTCCCTGAATTTTTCTTCTGTTTTAGATTTATCCATCCAGTCTCACACTGTGTATTTACCAAATATTTGTCCCTGCAGCTTTTCTCTTTTGTTCTCTACACTCTCTCACTTCACAAATTCTTCTGACATTATGGCCTCAACAGAGAGCCCTACGTGATTGACACCCAAACACATACTTCTCCCCCTCTCTTAAAACTGAAAAAAGTTTACATTTTTAAAAAATTTCCAACTACCTACATATCCTGCTACCATCTCAAATTCAACTGAATACACATCTGAAATCTATTTATTTTCCCATAGCCCCTTTCTTTTGGAATGGGACTATCCTTCTCTAATTATATAAGAACCCCTGACTCTCCCTTCACTCAGGGGAGAGTTTCAGTGCAGAATGCATACTAACCAATAGCATTGTTACTTTTCCCTTTAGAAAATGTCTTCCTTCCTTTTGAAATACTAAGGAAGAACAGAGATCTGCATTATTCACCTTATCAAGCTCTACCCTTTCATATTATTTCAATTTGTTAACTTTCAAGAAAGACCAAAGAGAGTACCTTCAATAGTTATTAGTGTGTCACAAGTATCAAATCTTCAATGTTATTTTAAACCTACATGACTGATGTGTTGGAGTCCTTATTGAGCTTCTGTAAAAATTATTCTTGTAATGGCTTTTGGCAGAATGTTGGATCAAAACTAGAGATTATAAAATAAAGCCACAGTTGTTCGGAAACTCCAAATTTTACTGCATTATTGGAAGAGTAAATACAGATGGATATATTTGAGTTACTGTTGATTCTGAGGAAAACTTCTACATACTGAAAGAATGAATAATTTCTAAAGAGAGCAACAGTAAATTTCCATCTCTACTGAGATGATACTGCATCATGTACAGGGGGAGAAGACCCTGGAACGTTTTTAAGTCCTTTCTTACCTTTTAAGTAAAATAATTTATGTATAATCATGCATATCATGAAGTGGGCTTTTTTTCTGTTTCATGTACTTCATATGGAAAAGAATTCAAAGACCCCTCTGTTCTACTAAAAATAAGTTTAATAATAATAATTCCTTTTCTGAAAATATTTAATTGGCCCCCTAAGTTTGCTGATAAAGGCTGTGGAGGGGGTGAAGGAAAGGAGCAGAGCGAGAGGGGATACAAGCTGCCCCTGAAGTTTCCATCTTGGGTGTGATGAGTTTAGGACCCAGAGCACAGTTCAGGTCACTGCCAAGAGTGGCAGAAAGGGGAGTATCCACAATAATTTAGTGTCTCCTGCCCCAATCCCTATGGTGACATGCAAAGCTTTGTGGTAGGATGAGAGTTTTATACCAACGGAAAGAGAAGTAACGATAGAAAGAAGTGAAGACAGCAAGGCCTTCTTATTGAGACATTAGAATTAATTTAACCACTGTAAGAAGAATCCTACCCTGCCCCAACCTGTGAGCCTGGTGAGCCTGGTGATAATGGAGTGAACAGTCAAGTGAAGTTTGAGGACCACCCTCAAACAGGAGGAGGATCTAGTAGGAGGACGCGAAGGGGAATGCCACAGGGAGATGCAAACCCCAGGGTGTCCCAATTGACCACTAGGTTCATCAAGAGTGGAAGTAAAACAGGGCAGTAGAGATGGGGAAACTATAGAACAGGAGTTTCATCCTCTGCTGTTTCAGCAGAGAGCCTGAAAGTGTGGTCTTTCGCTAGAGCCCACTAGAGCAGAAGGAAGACATGAGGGAAGGAGGAGAGGGGACCCCAAGGTCCAAGAAATTATGTTGTGAAACATCCTGAAGTGGAAACTTACCTCGTTGTAATCCATATTCCCTTAATGACATTATTGCAGCATCTGGAAAATGCTATTTATACTACTTAGAACCACAGAATCATGGGATTTGAGGCTTATAAGAAGGAGATTCCTCATACAAGTGAGAAAACTAAGCCTCAGAAAGATAATATTCAAAGGTGGTTAAAGGCATGGGCTTTGGAGTCAAATAGACGTGATTCAAATCCATATTAATTATCAACTCTGTGGCTTTGGGGGAGATTGGCAGCTCTAATCCTCAATTTCCTTCTACATAAAATAGGAAACACATGCCCATCTCAGGGGCCTATGGTAGGTTAATGAGATAATGTAGCACTTATAACCATTGGCATGGCTGTGTACATTATTCTTTTTTGTCTGCTCCACTGGCATGTAAACTCCAATGAGTTAGGGATTTTTGACAGTTTTGCTTCTGCTATATCCCCAGTGCCTGGAACAGTGCCTGGAAGTCACTCACAAATGTATATTGAATGATTCCTATGAAGTGATTAAGATAATGTCTGGAATTTAATGACAGTGGTTGTTGAAAATAATGACAACAATAACGACCACAGAAAGCCAAAATGCAGTATTCAGAAAAGCCCATATTAGCACTCACAGTCATTGTTCAAATAATTATATTGTCAAGTAACTTAAACAATAAATATTCTTACTAACTCCCGTACTGAAAATATCTTTTTTTCCAGTGGAGAAAAAAATTTTCATATTTTTTACTACATTTATGCTGGTTTGGCTGAAAAGAAGAAACTAGCCCATTACAAACTGCCTGAAAATAAGCCTCCCAGGTAATCTACCAGGTTGTACTTTCATCAATAATACTTTCACTTTTCACTTAATTTTAGACTTTTATCCTTCCTTTTATATATTTTTTAGGTACCTACAAAATGACCACCTCAGAACAGTACAAGACATCATGAATAATAGTTTCTATAAATCCCAGTATGAATTAATTGAGCAATGTTTCAAAGTGATAGGTTTTACAATGGAGGTAAGTATGAAAGACACTTGAACCTCTTTAGAAAGTATCTTTTTATCATCATTAATGTTAAGAGCATTTATTGAGTGATTAATATATACCAGCATAAGTGCTTTACATATATTAGAACAGCCTTATGAAATAACTGGAAATATAAAATTTACTTTATAAGTGAAGAAATAGTGGCCTTGAGATATAATTGAATTTAGTTTTGTTCTTAATCTTTTATTTTACTTATACGTACATTTCCCATATACATATATGGGAAATATACATAAACATATATATATATATAATTTTACATAAATGCATAAATGTGCATGTTCTTTTTAGTGCAATCTTTTTAATAACTTTATTAAGATATAATTTACATACAATATAATTCACCTATTTAAAGTGTGTATTTCAGTGACTTTTAGTATATTCATAGAGATGTGTATTCATGACCATAATCATTTATAGAATATTTTCATATTATAAATTTTTCACCCCAAAAAGAAATATGGTAGCAATTAGCATATTTCTGACTCAATTCTGACTTCATCCCTACTTTCTATCACTATAAATCTGCTTTTTCTGGACATTTTACGTACATGGGATCATATAATATGTAATCTGTTGTGACTGGTTTCTCTCACTTAGCATAATGTTTGCAAGGTTCATCCATTTTTGTAGCATGTATCAGTACTTCTTTTTTTGTTGTTAAATAATATTTCATTTTATGGATATACTTCATGTTATTTGCCCATTCATTAGTTGATGGGCAACATTTAGGTTGTTTTCGGTTGTCTATTATGAATAATGCTGCTATGAACATTCATGTACAACTTTTTGTGTGGACATAAGTGTTCATTTATCTTTGATATATACCTAGCAGTGCAAATGCTGAATAGGGTAACTCTGTGTTTAACTTTTTCACTAAATTGTTCAACTGTTTTCCAAAATCACTGCACCATTTTACATTCCCACCAGCACTGTATGAAGGTTCCAATTTCTCCACATCTTCACCAACACTTATTGTTATCTGTCATTTTGATTATAGTGATTCCAGTGGATGTGAAGTGGTATCACTTGAAGGTTTGGTTGAATTTACCTAATAACTTATGATGCTGAACTTCTTTTTCATGTACTTATTGGTCATCTGTGGATCTTTTTTGGAGAAATGGCTGTTCAGATCCTTTGCATGTTTTCTAATTGGGTTATTGTCTTTTTATTATTGAGTTGTAGAAATTTTTTATATTCTAGGTACTAGCTCCTTATCAGATATCTGATTTGCAAAAAAAAAAAAAAAAAAAAAAAAAAAATCTCCTATTTGTTATATTTTCCCTTTCTTGATGGTGTCCTTTAAAGCACAACAGTTTTTAAATTTTATGAAGTTCAGTTTATCTATTTTTCTTTTATTGCTTATGATTTTAGTGTTATATAGAAAACCAAGCTCACACAAATTTATGCCTAAGCTTTCTTCTTATAGTTATATAGTTTTAGCTCTTACATTTAGGTCATTGTTCCATTTTGAGTTAGTTTTTGTGCATATTGTGAGGTAGGGATCCAACTTCATTCTTTTGCTTCTGGACATTCAGTGTACCAGCACCATTGTTGGCAAGATTATTCTTTCCCCATTGTTCTTGGTCAAATATCAATTAACCACAAATATATAGGTTTATTTCTGGACTCTCAATTCTATCTCATTGATTTATATATTTATCCTTATACCAGTATCACACATGAGTATTGTAGCTATGTAGTAAGTATTGAGATTAGGAAGCATAAATCCTTCTACAACTTTGTTCTTTTTTTAAAATATGTTTTGGCTTTTCAAGGTCGGTTCCTTAAACTTTAATATAAATTTGAAGGATCAGCTTGTGAATTTCTAGCACCTTTAAAGAAATATTTTTGTTCAGCTCTCTCTTCCCCATCTTACCTCCTTAAATCTACATCTGCTCTCTTTCTCCTCCCCTAGCTAATGGACATATACATGATCCAACATTCCGTATTTACTTACCTAGTCCTAGAGTCTTGTTTATAGATACACACACACACACCCCCATGCAAATGTGTACACATGCATATATTTGGTGAGATGATCATTCTTTTATTAATATGGGATTATATTACACACACTTTTCTATATCTGATTTTTCTTACTCAGCAATACCTGTGAAAATCCCTTCAAATTACCTAATATATCACTGAATCACCTCTTTTAAAGGCAGTAAAATGTTCTACAGTGTGTACTACCATAGTTTATTCAGCCATTCACCATGACTGGGTATATAACTATAAATGTTTCCGGATCTTTGCAACCATGAGCAAAGCTAAAGTATGTCCTTAATGACTTGTTCATTTCTTTCTATGAAATAGGTTCCTAGTAGTGGAATTTCTGGGTTAAAAGGTACATATATTTTACATTTGAATAGAACTTGCAAGATTGCCTTCCAATAATTCTGTAGCACTTCACATTTCCACCAACGATACATATTAATACCCTTCCCTCACTCATTCCTGCCAGCAATGTGTTGTGGCTTTTTAAATATTTCCTAGTCTGGTGGGTGAAAGTAACATCTCATTTTAAATTTGCATATCCTTGGCAAATAATATATTTGAACATCTTTCCATTTGTTTGCTAGCTGCTTAGATTTACTCTTATGAATTGTATATTTATATATGTTGCCCCTTTTATTAAATTATTTAGATGCTTTATGTCAATTTGTAAGGGCTCATTGATTATAGACATATGTTTCTATCATTTGTGTTATGTTTCTTTAGAATTGTATATTTGTGACTTTTTGTTATATTGTTTACCATAATGAAGTTTTAAATGTTTGTTTATTCAAACAAATTTACCTTTTTGTTCATAACATCTAGGTCTCTAGTTTCGGTTAAAAAGTTTTCCCCTAACTCTAGGTTGTACGTGTAGTCTCCTAGATTTTCTTGAAAGTGAAAAAAAAAATTTATCTTTAATCCATTTGAAATTTATTTTATGGTACCAGATGGAGCACCACTTTTCTTTTATTCCAGATGGAGAGCCAGAATTGACTTATCCTATATTAAGGCCTTATATGACATGTAATCTATTTTTGATGCCTCTATTTTAGCCATCAATCTATGTTTTCTATTTCTATAGCAGTATTCTGTTGACTTGATTACAGTGGTTTGATTCTATGTTTTTCTAGTAAGGCTATTCCTGCTCTCACTTTCTTCTTTTCCATACTTTCCTTAGCTATTGTTTAGCATTGCTTGTCCATACAAACCGTAAGATCAATGTGTTCAATTCCAACAACCCCATTTGGACTTTTAATTAGAATCGTATTGAATTTATATATTAGTTTTTGGAGCAATGTCATTTTCATGATATGTATGTCTTCTCATCCCAAATTATGAAATGACTTATGTACTTTTTGTCATATGATTTTATGTTTGTTTAGATGCTGTTTTGGGTTTTTAATAATAATCTATAGTTATATTCATCTAGAACTTGCATCTTATTTTTAAATTTATTAACAACTATGTTAAGGTTTTTATTATAAGTAAAATGAATTTTCCATTGGTAGAATTTTTGAGATATATAATCATGCCATTAGCAAAAAAAGAGTTTTACCCCTTTCATGTTACAGCAGTCATTTATTTTTCTTTTTTATACTTAGATCATCTAAGACTAGTCTAAATCAATATTAAGTAATAATGATTATAGTTGGCCTCTCACTCTAGTTTCTGATTTTAAATGGCTTTAGTGTTTTACTATTTTTTGAAAAAGAATATTTATCGTAACTAATTTCCTTTCATTGCTGTTTTACTTAGGGTTGTTATTAGGAATTCTGCTGAATTTTACCAAATATTTTTTCAGCAGCTATTGATATAATCATATTTTTTCCTATGGCAATTTGTTGATGTCTCCTTATTATGTTGATAGATTTCTTAATATTTAAATATCCTTACATTTCTGGAATAAGCCAAATAGAGTCCACCTATATTATCTTTTTGATAAATTTCTGTATCTATGAGCTAGTGTTTTATTTAGAATTTTGCATCTATATATTTAGCAATGAAATTTATCTACTGTTTTTGTTTTCTTTTATATCAAATTTGATTATTAAAGTTATGCCAGTGAGCTTTTTTCATTTTTTCTTTGGCCTATGTGAGTTAAAATCAGTTTCCAATGTTCTCTGAAGATAAGAAGCACCTCGACACACATACGTGAGTCTTACCCAGACCTACCGTATAGAAATTTCTGAGAGAGATCTAGTATTACAGCATCCCATTAATTCTTATCATTAGAGAAGATTGAGGACAGTGTCTTTTAAAACTTTAAATAAAGATTAGGGGCCAGGCGCCATGGCTCACGCCTGTAATCCCAACACTTTGAGAGGCCAAGGCGGGTGGATCATGAGGTCAAGAGATCAAGACCATCCTGGCCAACATGGTGAAACCCCATCTCTACTAAAAATACAAAAAATTAGCTGGGCATGGTGGCAGGTGCCTGTAATCCCAGCTACTTGGGAGGCTGAGGCAGGAGAATCGCTTTAACCTGGGAAGCGGAGGTTGCAATGAGCCAAGATCACGCCATTGCACTCCAGCCTGGGCAAAAAGAGTGAAATTCTATCTCAAAAAAGAAAGAAAGAAAGAGAGAGAGAGAGAGAGAGAAAGAAAGATAGATTAGGGTAAAACTCAACTGTGTCTGACCCTTGGGCCTTTTTGATACTGAGTCTTTAATTACCTTTCTGATTCTTCTATGGTAATTATCTTTTTGAATTAGTTTTTCTCTTTTGGGTTATTTGTATTTTGCTAAGAAATTATCATGAAATCTTATGCCATAGATTTTCTTGCTGAATTTTCTTATGATACTTTAAATTAATCCCATTCTGGCTTTGTTTCCTTTCTCATTCCAATGAGAAATTCTCATTTTTGCCCTTACTCTCTTTTATCTTTAATTGGGTTTACAGGGGGTTTTGAATCTTAAAAAAAAGAAAAAGGCAAAACCACAACAGCTATTGGATGCATTTTACCCATCTGATAAATGTTTTCATGTCTGTATTATTGGTTTTAATTTGATTTTTATATTTTTATTAATTTATTCATTTGTTTCTTCTGTTTTGTTTTTTTTTTAAGAGAATACTTGGTTCCTGTATTTCTTTACATTTGTTATTGAGTAATGAAAGCATTTAAGGCTAGAAATTTATCCCCAAGTAATAAACACTTCCTTATGTCCCATAGGTTGTATTTTTAAATTTTTGTAACAAAGCATCGTGTTTAATAGGGACTCCTAAGGCATTTAGAGAAACTTTCAGACTTCGCTGGTAATAGTTTATTGTTTGCTACATTGATTCAGCGTGTGTGATGAAAGAAGATTTTACTCTGAATGTGAATCAGGCTTTTAGATGAACTCTTTCTGGAATTTTAGATGAACTCTTTCTGCAATTCGTTGAATTTTGATTTCATTTTCATAAATGACACTCCTGCAGCTTTAAACAGTCAATGTGTCTGCTTAAGAAGTTTACCAGGATCCTTTGGGTTATCAGATCTCTACTAAGAGCTTAAGCTAAAACAAACAAACAAAAAACTAATTCTTCAATTCTTCTCAAAAAAATTATAGAAAATTTAATCAGCAATATATAAAATGTAGACATGCTAATAGAAGTGAAACTTTATAAAAAATATTCAAATTGTATGCTATGAAATTATTGAATCTAATGATTTTGTAGTCTGTTTTTAAGGCACTGTTGACTCCCTTCCAAAATGGAAGACTATCAGCAGTAACTTTAGTTCCATGATCCATCTGCTTGCCAAAAGTAATATTTGTAAAGATGTAAGTGCTTTTGGCATATTCTCCAAATAGGGAACTTCTGCTGTTGGCGACTCTGAAGACAGGAGTCTCTCAGTCTTACCTTCTCTTTGAAAGCTTTTGGCTCCATCTTGAGTATCCTTGGTGCAGGCTTATAGGAGGTAGGGACTGGGGGATGTTTTCAAGACCTTGCCCCTAGAAGATAAGTGTGATCTTACCAACTGGGTGAGGTTGGAGAAGAAGCAGAGTAAATGGATTTTATTTTGATTGGAATTAGGGCTCTGCCTTACAAGGGAGGTTTAGGTAAATCCAGTGCCGTCTTTGTCCATCAAGATCTTAGAAATCTTCACTGATCCATCTCCCCAAAGCTAACTTTATCACCCAGAGATGTTCCAGACAGTTATTTGGTAGAACAAGAATACATAGATTCAAATGGAATTCCAATTATTTAGTTCAGCACTATCTTATTTAATAAAGACTTCTTGAAAGAGAGATTTTGTTTTGTACAATCCATCTAAGAATGAAAAATGTAGAATAATGATATGACAAGTTGTCCACTGTAAGAAATGAGAAATAAAAATTACTACAAAAGGAACTTTGTTAGACTTAACTGACAAACCAGACAGTATCTGTAACAATGAATATTTAGATTACAGTACTACCCTCTAATCTGCAGTTTCACTTTCTGCAGTCTCAGTTACCTGTAGTCAACTGCAGTTTGAAAATATTAAACAGAAAATTCTGGAAATAAGCAATTTTAAATAGCATGCCGTGCTGAGTAGCATGATGAAATCCCACTGCTTCCATCCTGGTAAATGAATCTTCTCTTTGTCTAGCATGCCCATGCTGTATAGGCTACTTGCCCCTTAGCCACTTACTAACCCTGTTAGTTATCAGTTCAAAAATACATAGTACATATAGAGAGAGTTCAGTACTATCTGTGATTTCGGGAATCCACTAGAGGTCTTGGGAGGTATCTCCCATGGATTAGAGGGGACTACTATAATCTAGTGTGTTGTAGTCAAACAATAGTGGTTGTGAAACATTCCAACTTTTAAAGTAAACTTTTCTAGTATGGGCTTTCTCCTTAACCAAGAGGAATTCAGATTTGATGAAGAGACTCTTTCCTGGCTACTTTTACAGGTCCAGAATTTAGAATCTCTCATTGAGTAATCTGAATAGACATTGCTACTCTGTTTCTAGAGGAATTAATTGGTTGTAGGGAAACATAGGTGAGAGAGAGTTTGAGGAGCCAGAGGGAATCTGGAAGGCTACTTCCAGCACCAGTCAAGAATTATTAACAAGTCCTCTTGGGACCAGAGGGGAAGTTATTGCAATGAGTTCCCCCAAACAGTGCTGATTTTACTAGAACATTATGAATTATAAGGACAACAAGAAAGTTGTACTCTAGACTCAATGGCAAGCCAAGATTGAATGCATCCTTAGGAAGACACTTTACTCACAAAAAGTTGTGAGCTGAAGTTAAGTGACTTTGTGGCTTAAACGTAGAGACTCCAACTTGACCATCTTCATTTCTGAATGACGCTTTCTCTCCATTGATTCGTGGAACCCACCTGGATCTTGGGATTGAGAAGTCAGGCTGTCCACTCTATATCTACTACACTGCAGCTGTAATTTGGGAACTCAATGGTTCTGTGGTCTCTAGGTCAGAAAGGAGATGAATGGGCCCCTTCTCTCTTGATGCACTAGATGGTTTTTAGGCTATAAAATGGAACAAAAATCCATTGTTTAATGCATTTTCTCTGAGGAGTTTTGGAGACGCTTTCAGACTTTGCTCTTAGCTGTAATTTGTTACAGTGAGACAGTACCTGGTTCTTAAGTGGCCAGTATGTGAATCTCATTCCCCCATCTCCCTCCCTCCAAAAAAAGTGAAGCAGCAAAAGTTGGCAGGATGTCTGGATTGATATATAAGGACAGGAACATTGACTTGACCATAGCACCGTTTGTCTGAGAGTTGAAAGAAAATGATGAGAAGTGAGTAGGAGTTGAACAATTGAGAGACCACTAAGCATTTAGAACTTACCATGGATACCTCATGTAAAGGATAGAGTGTGCATACCCTTGTACATGCCATGAGGTCTGCGTGGTAGACACCCTATCATGCTGAAATTTGTGCCACTGACCTTTTACCTGATTGTCTTTTGGAAACAAGATCTGAACTGTAGGACCTGGAGTCAGAGATGACCCTGATATATTTCTGGAAAATCGTTTTTTGGGCTTTGGGTTTCTTTCTCTTTTCTTTCTTTCTTCTTCCTGATATCTTTCTGGAAAATCATTTTTTTGGGTGGGTGGCGCCTGCCTTCCTTCCTTTCTTCTTTCCTTCCTTCCTTCTTTCCCTTTCTTTCTTGATGGGATCTCTCTGTGTTACTTAGGCTGGAGTGCGGTAGTGAAATCAGCTCACTGTAATTTCAAACTCCTGAACTCAATCTGTCCTTCCACCTCAGCCTCCTGATTAGCTGGCACTATAGGCGATTACCACCATGCCCAGCTAACTTTTTAAAACATTTTTTTGTAGAGGTGCATCTCACTGTGTTGCCCAGGCTGGTCTCAAACTCCTGGCCTTAAGTGATCCTCCTGCCTCAGCCTCCCAAGTAGCTGAAATTACAGGCATGAGTCGCTGTGGCTGGTGATATTTTTAATACTAGAGAAATAAATGTGTTCGTAATGGCTTCAACTCTGGGAGAGGAACTCCCTGACTCAGAAAGCATGAGTTTCAGCCATATTTCAGGTGATATGTGGCCCCCACCCAAAGACTACAGATGAGCTAGGGGCACACTCCCAGGAGACTGACTCCATATGCCACCCTGTTCTAAATATAGTCTCATTCTTATGCTCTAATTCTGATGTCCCAGGCATCATAAATGACCACTTGAATGTTTTGCTCTTATTAACCTAACCCTAATTCTACCCCTACCCCTACCCTTTCCTGGGCATAACCACTGCCAGGTGCATCTTCCCCTGCTGCCAACATTCAGTTTCAAATCTGGCCCCTCCCCTTCCGCTGCATCATTTCCCCTCAGCCCTCCCTAATCTGGTCCTCACCCTTCCCACAGTTTGTACCTATGGAGACAAGCTGATTCAAGCACTCAGTGTCCTGGCTCTTAAAGCAGAGCCAATTTATTTGGGATTCAGTCAATAAAGAAAAAAACAGCAGTCATTCTTTTCATCAATCCTTGGTCATAAGATCAGTGTTGCTAATGGTAGATGCTCCTTGTGAACTGTGGCCTGGCTCTGTTGGATGCCTGGTTAGGGGAAAACAGGAGCAGCTAATAGGAGCTCAGGGCATCCTTCTAACTGGAAGATGTATAACAAGCAAGGCAGTGCCTGCTTGTGACCAGGGGCTGGGCCTCTTCCTAGTTCTTTTCTCTGCCTTTTGTCTTCAGAGTTGATCTGCTTCTTAACACATTCACTTTTGCTATCTTAGAAGCAAGGATTCATGTTTAATTGGTTTGTTTACTTAGAAGTCCCACTCGTTAGAGGCAGCGTTTCACTTATATTTGGCTCAACTACTTTCTCTTGCTTGGTTTAGTAACACTAATGTTTACTAACATTAAAATGAAATGAGTTTTGCAGCTAGCATCTATTGACAAATATAATTTATTTCAAACTGTATATTCCAAATTTAAACATATTCAGTGCTTATTGAACATCTAAACGTACAGTGTAAGATAAAGGAAAACATAACATCTGTTTTTTGGATCTGAAGCACAACCACTGCTAGGTATTTTGGGAAGACTTTTAGTCCAGTTCAAGGTGATTCTCCTAGGGCGTGGTGGCCTCCTATCTAAAAGCAGAAACTGTCCCAGTTGGGATTTGGTAGAATTAAACTGCGTATTTACTTCCTTTTTATCCCCAGTATTGATTTTTTATGCTATTTTATTGGTTTTCTTGGATATGTTCTTTGTCAGTAGCTGCTTCTATTTTGATAGTAAAAGGCAACTTTTATTATCAAGATAAGTGGCATGATTCTGACATCCTCTAAGCACAGCATGCAGCCTTCACAGTTTACTGCAGCACAATTTGAGTGACTCTCCAATACAGTCTCTCTTTCTTTCACTTTATCTCCTGATCTTTCTCATTGGTGTTGACAGCACCCCCAGTGTATGTGTCCCTTTAAATACTCTCAGAGTTTACAGCTCATGTGTGCATTTGTGATTCAGCACAATCCAAAGGAATGACAGGAAAATCAAAATCAGATATTCTCTAAAAATAACACCATTGGAAATCTCTGAAACCGTTAAACCATATGATTTCCTAAGCCATTTCCCTGCCATAGTTTTAACATAAATGATTGGTAGTTTGATGATTCATAGTAGTTTGATGATTCAATGAGTAGCTTGTCTCATTTAGAAACAATTTTTACCATATAATGGGAGTTTTGTGGGGTTTTTTACACAAATTTATGTATCTGATGTCTAAGATGAGAATGCCTTTTTTCTGTTTTAATTGCGCTTTCATTTCTCGTGATAGTCTAAAAATCACATGCTAGCATGTTTTCTTTGGATTATTAGTTATGTCTTTAGGGAAGATCAAATAATATTTGTGAAAGAAATTAAATATTTTAAAGCATCACAAAAAGTAACGAATTTCCATGAAATACTCATTTCATTTTTAAAAATTGGTTTTAGGCCAGGCGCGGTGGCTCACGCCTGTAATCCTAGCACTTTGGGAAACCAAGGCGGGCAGATTGCCTGAACTCAGGAGTTCGAGACCAGCCTGGGCAATACGGTGAAACCCCGTCTCTTTTAAAATACAAAAAATTAGCCAGGTGTGGCAGTGTGCACCTGTAATCCCAGCTACTCAGGAGGCTGAGGCAGGAAAATTGCTTGAACGCGGGAGGCGGAGGTTGCAGTGAGCCGAGATTGTGCCACTGCACTCCAGTCTGGGAACAGAGCAAGACTCCGTCTCAAAAAAAAAAAAAAAAGGTTTTGATCAGAATCGAAGGGTATGTATATTCCATTTGGTTTGTCATTTGTAATAATTTAAAAATAATTTGATACCTTTTTCATTCAAAAAACATGAAACAAATTACAATTCCAGAATGCCATGATTTAGCCAACGTTGATGACTTGAACTAAACGACAGGGCCAAGGAGGTAGCTGGTAAAATAAAAATAATTCTGTGCTAGGGAGTCAAGATCCCTGGGCTAAAGTCCTTGACACTGCTTATTTCTGGCTGTGTGTCCAACAACTAAACTTTCTGGTCTAAGCTTATTTACCAGTAAAAGGAGGAGAAAGGAATAATTAATTTCTGAGTCACTTCCAACTCTATGATTTCATGACTAAAATTGAGGGGCACTTAATTTCCTTCTAGTCTTTGCAGATTGCTCATGCCATTTTATTGCTTTAAGTGTCTGCAGAATTGAACCTAGAATAGAGAACATATTAATATCTCACGTACCAGCAGCTGCAAATGCTAATTGCAAAGCATCTCCTTCTCTCCCATCAGTTCTTATCTGCCTGGTATGTGAACTGCAGTAACATCCCATCCTGGGTCCACTCCTCCCCACACGCCCTCCACCCCAACCTGCCTCCCTGTCCTTTCTCAACAGGAGCATCTGCACCGTGGCTCCAAGGAGTAGACTGGGTAGTGCCACATCTGCCAGGGTTGGGCCACTTTGTCCTGGTCCATGATGACCCCCACCTACTTTGCAGTCTGGTCATTGTTCTCTCAGTCCTCTCTCACGTAGGTATCAGTTAGGCATCAGGTATAGGTTGAGGCCCTAAGAAACGACTTAGCACATTTTGTCAAAACAACTCTGGACACCAAAATCAGTCTACCCTGCATTGACTGTTGCTTCCATTCCCAAAACAAAATCACTGAAAAGGAAATCATATATTTCCCAACCACAGGGCTCTGCTACTTAGAGAAGTTAATTGGCTTTTGGGGGGGGGGGGGGACCAAAAACTGGCTTAATGAGAATTTTTTGTTCTCATAAAAATCTAACCACTCACTCAGGATGCAAAGTTTTGTGTCCGGAATTGGTGGGTTCTTGGTCCCGCTGACTTCAAGAATGAAGCCGCGGATCCTCACCGTGAGTGTTACAGTTCTTAAAGATGGTGTGTCCAGAGTTTCTTCCTTCAGATGTTCAGATGTGTCCGCAGTTTCTTCCTTCTGGTGGGTTGGTGGTCTCGCTGGTGAGCGTTATAGCTCTTAAAAGCAGCGTGTCTGGAGTTGTTCTTCCCAGTCGGTTCGTGGTCTCGCTGCCTTCAGGAGTGAAGCTGCAAACCTTCACGGTGAGTGTTACAGCTCAAAAAAGCAGCATGGACCCAAAGAGTGAGCAGCAGCAAAATTTATTGTAAACAACAAAAGAACAAAGCTTCCACACTGAGAAAGGGGACCCCAGAGAGTTGCCAGTGACTGGTTCCAGCAGTGTGCTTTTAGTCGCTTATCTGGCCCCACCCACATCCTGCTGATTGGTCCATTTTACAGCGAGCTGATTGGTCCATTTTTACAGAGTACTGACTAGTGTATTTACAAACCATGAGCTAGACACAGAGTGCTGATTGGTGTGTTTACAATCCTTTAGCTAGACACAGAGTGCCAGACAGAAAAGTTCTCCAAGTCCCCACTAGGTTAGCTAGATGCAGAGTACTGACTGGTGTATTTACAAACATTGAGCTAGACACAGAGTACTGATTGGTGCATCCACAATCCCTTAGCCAGACATAAAGGTTCTCCAAGTCCCCACTAGATCCAGGAGCCCAGCTGGCTTCGCTTAGTGGATCCTGCACCAGGGCCGCAGGCAGTGCTGCTCGCCAGTCCCGCGCCAGGCACCCGTATTCCTCAGCCCTTAGGCTGTCAATGGGACCGGGCCCTGCAGTGCAGGGGGCAGCGCTCATCACTTGGGCCCTCGTCGCTTGGGCCCGGCAGGAGCCTTGGGCATGGGGGACTGCAGGTCCCCAGCCCTGCCTCACGGAGAGGCAGCTGAGGCCCGGTGAGAAATCAAGTACCCGGTAGGCCGGCACTGCTGGGGGACCCGGCGCACCCTCTGCAGCTGCTGGCCCAGGTGCTAAGCCCCTCGGCCGGAGTGCTGACCCGTCGAGCCCACGCCCACCCAGAACTTGCGCTGGCCCGCGAGCGCCTCGCGCAGCCCATTTCTCACCGGCTCCTCTCCCTCCACACCTTCCCGCAAGCAGAGGGAGCAGGCTCCGGCTTAAGCCAGCCCAGAGAGGGGCTCCTCAAGCACTGCCAGAGGCCGAGGAGGCGCCAAGAGTGAAGGCTGCTAGCATGTTGTCACCTTTCAGTTTGACACCAAAAGAAGGGGACATTTAGATTTATAAAAAAATTTTGAGAAAAGTAAATAGAAACAATGAGGCACAGATTGAGTCTTATAGACGTAAAACGAGAGATTCTGTTTTGAAAGTGAAGGAAATTTTACTGTCACTTGACTGAAACAAAAGAAAACAGTTTGACAAGCATTTATTGAGTACTACCTGTGTACCAGGCCCTGTGCTAAAAACTAGAGATATGAATTAGTCACAGTTTCTGTCCTCAGTAAGTTTGTAATCTGATAGAAGAAATATACACTAGGCATCATTTCAATAAAAGGTAGTCAAGTCTATGACAGCAGATAATTTCACGGAAACATGAAGTCTGGAGTGGAAAAAAGAACAGCGTAAGCCAGAACTGAGACATGAAATTAACAAAATAACATGGAATGCTTGGGAACCTATGAGGAGTTTGGCTGAAATATGTCAAAGAAAACTAGCTGGAAATGATAATGGACAGGCAGTCAGGCACAGGAAGATGTGGCACCTTCCTTCTAATGCCTTGGTAGGAAGCTGGAGCTTTATTGCTAGGGGAATAGGGGCCACTGAAGGATTTTAACTGGAGACATAGGATGATGTGATTTGCCTGCTAGAAAAGTCACTCTGAGAGCCATATGGAAAACGGATTGGCAAGTGGCAAGACCAGAGGCAAGGAGACTGGTCAAGAAGAGGATCATACCAGAGGCAAGCTGTGCCCTAATTATGCTTTTGAGTCTAGGTATGACCCTCACCTCGACGGATAAATATGCAACTAAATGCAGGCAGTTCACCTGGTAGTTGTTTTTAATATCCAAAGAAGGCATGCTTGTGCTCAGAAAGGACAATTTACAGTTGCTTATATTTAATTAATTCAGTATATGTATTAATGATTTTGAAACCATGTATCTATATCTAGATTTTTTCTTAAAATTTTAAGTTCTGCTCACTCATCATTTTATTCAATTTGTGAATCCAACAGTTTTTTGTATAAGAATAGAAAAAAAATCTCAGTTCTTTATTCATTTAACTCATAAACATAACTTTACATTTCTCTAAACAAACATAACGAAATTCTCTTAAACACTTGAACTTATATAAAAATTCAGTACATCTCAGTCTTTTGAATGCTCCAAATGATGGACAGAGCAGGCTTACAAGGACTGATAAGTGCTTTCTAAACTTTCTAATAATTTACCAAATCTTCTTATCCACTTAAACTTATTAGTGCCTAAGAAGATATAATAATTCAAAATTATTAATGTAGTAAATCAAGTTATCGTTTACATTTGAATGCAGTTTGCAATCAAAATATGTTCTGCTTTTCAAATTAAGGTCATAAGTGTTATACCAAATAAGTATTTAAATTTAAGTCGCAAGACTAATTGTCAGAGGATTTACTATGTCACTAATATGATCTTTACTATGTCTCACATATTAAGTTTTAGATATTTAAGAATAAACACACTGATTATTCCGAGATTACATATCTTATTCATAAATTTAACCAAAAAAAAAGCATTAGTTTGCTAGGGCTGCCATAACAAACTAACATATACTTTGTAGCTTAAACCACAGAAATGTATTGTTGACAGCACAGGAGGCTCAAAGTCTGAGATTAGGATGTGGACAGGGTTTGTTTCCCCTGAGGGTTGTGAGGGAGAATCTGTTCTATGCTCTGCTCCTAGTTTCTGGTGGTTCTCCAGTAATCATTGGTATTTTTGTACTGCAGGTCCATCACCCCATCTCCACCTAAATTTGTCTTCACCTGGTGCTCTCCTTGTGTGTGTGTGTCTTTTCACATGGTGTTCTTTTAAACAGACACCAGTATAGTAGATTAGGAATCCACCCTACTCCAGAATGACCTTATCTTAACTATTTACATTTGCAATGACCCTATTTCCAAATAAGACCACATTCTGAGTACTGGGACTTAGGACTTCAACATACGAATCTGAGGAGTACACAATTCAACCCACAACAGATACTACAGATTTCATTTACTTCAATATCTCTATTCTTCTTTTTATATTTTCCTGGGGTTCTGAGCTGAGACTAAAAGTTCAGGACTATTCTTTGGGGAGAAAGAATTTTGAAACTTTCTCCAAAATCTAGATCCTGCTTTTTTCTGGGACAAGGTTTCTCAACCTCAGTACTATTTACATTTGGGACCAGGTAATTCTTGCGTGGTTTCTCCTATGCAATGTAGAATGTTTAAGCAGCACCCTTGATCTCTACTCTGTGGATGCCAGTAGCCTTCCAACCCCATTTGTAACAACCAAAAATGTCTCCAGACGTTGCCAAATGTCCTGTGAGGGCAGAGTTGTTACCCCTTTCCCCACAATTGAGAACGACTATTTTAAGGTCATTTAATCCAAGCCACAGATCTGGGTCTATTCTCATCAGATCCAGATGGGGAACCCCAAGATGTACCTTTCAGCTGATATTTACTTGTGTTACCTGGCGTATCATACATTCCACTTGGCATATTTCAGGTGTTACTCCTACTCAATTTTCATTATAACCCCTCTGAAGAACTTTTCTGCGGGTTTGGGTAGGCAGGATTTGGAGATGCAACTCTATATACAGCCAAGCCTCTTCACTGTTTTACTGGATTCAACCAATCCCTTAAACTTTATGATGGAATTCGGCATCATTTTATACATTCCAAGTTCATAGACCAGTTTTATACTAATTACATTGGTAACATCCTTATCAAGGGTAAAAAAACACATTTTAAAACACTTTTATTTAAGTTCAGGGTACCTGTGCAGGTTTGTTTACATAGGGAAACGTGTATCATAGGGTATTGTTGTACAGATTATTTCATCATCCAGGTATTAAGCCTGGTACCCATTAGTTATTTTTCCTGATCTTCTCCCTCCTCCTACCCTGTGCCATGCCTCCTACCCTCCAACCTCCAATAGGCCCCAGTGTGTGGTGTTCTTCTCTATGTGTCTACGTGTTCTCATCATTTAGCTACCACTTACGAGTGAGAACCTGTGGTATTTGGTTTTCTATGTCTGTGCTATTTTGCTAAGGATAATGGACTCCAGTCCATCCATGTCCCTGCAAAGGACATGATCTCATTCTTTTCTATGGCCATATAGTATTCCATGGTGTATATGTACCAATGTATTTTCTTTACCCAATGTATCATTGATGGGCATATGGGTTGATTCCATGTCTTTGCTATTGTGAATAGTGTTGCAGTGAACATATGCATGCATGTATCTTTATAATAGAACAATTTATACTCCTTTCGGTATATACTCAGTAATGAAATTGCTGGATCAAGTAGTATTTGTGTCTTTAGGTCTTTGAGGAATTACCACACTGTCTTCTACAATGGTTGAACTAATTCAGACTCCCATCAATAGTGTAGAAGCGTTCCTTTTTCTCCACAACCTCACCAGCATCTGTTATTTTTTGACTTTTTAATAATACCCATTCTTACTGGTGTAAGATGGTATCTGATTGTGGTTTTGATTTGCATTTCTCTAATGATCAGTGACCTTGAGCTTTTTTCATGTGATTGTTGCCTGTATGTATGTCTTCTTTTGAGAAGTGTCTGTTTATATCCTTTGCCCACTTTTTAATAAGGTTGTTTGTTTTTTTCTAAGGCCTATAGTTTCCTCCAGAAAAATACAGCACAACGTCAGATGCTGTATGAATTTTTCCACCTGAAAGCCATGAAAGCCCATGCTGGTTGCTTCATTGCAAGTTATGCATATTACAAATGCTAATTCCTTACCAGAATTTCCTTAGAAACATTATCTACATCTAATCTGTCAGCATAGGTATTGTTCCACTTCTGAAATACACCCTACATGCATTTACTTCTTTCCATCTCTACCATTTACTGTTATATCCAAGTCACTGTTACCTCTCACCTAGACCACTGCAGTAGCCTCCTGAGTTTTCTGTCTTGCCCCAATCCACTCTGTTTCACAGGATAACTAGATTCATCCATTTAAAACACAAAAGATAATGTTGCTTCCCACTCTGAAATCTCTGGTAGCTTTCTCTGGCAATTAGCACAAAATCAAAGCTTTTTTTTTTTTTTTTTTTTTTTTGGCAGCCCAGTCTTACTCTGTCACCCAGGTTGGAGTGCAGTGGCACGATCTCGGCTTACTGAAGCCTCCACCTCCTGGGTTCAAGTGATTCTCCTGCCTCAGCCTCCCAAGTAGCTGGGATTACAGGTGCATGCCACCACGCCCAGCTAATTTTTGTATTTTAAGTAGAGATAGAGACAGAGTTTCGCTATGTTGTCCAGGCTGGTCTCAAACTCCTGACCTCAAGTTATCCAACTGCCTCGGCCTCCCAAAGTGCTGGGATTACAGGTGTGAGCCACAGTGCCCAGCTCAAGCTCTTTCTGTTGGCCCAGGGAGCCTGGGTGGTGTTGCCCAGGCTCACCTCTCTGATTTCTTACTGTACCGTTCCTCATCTTCACCCTCTTCCAGCCCTCGTGGGTCTTCCTTCTTTCTTCTAGGAAGGTTTTTGCCTTTGCTGTCCTCTGCCTAGAATAGTTCATGTCTGGTGACTTCCTGTCATTCAGGCCTCAACTTCCACATCGCCTCCTCTGAGGACAACCTTCCCTGACCTCCTAACTGAAAAAGTCTGCCTCTCCTTTCCCAGGAACTCTCCTCTTTATTAAGTTAGCACCTCTTAGCTCTATTTTCTTCGTAGCCCTTGTAATTTTTTTTCTGAACATATCATGTTTGTTTATTTGCTTATTTTCCTACTGTTTGCCCCTCCCCCCACCGCATGGCCTGAACACCCCAAGGAAGCCAGGATCTTTAGCCTATCTGCTACTGAATTACCTGAGACTAGAACAGTGCCCAGCATAAAATATGTTTTTATTAGATCAATGAATAGGTATCCCACATATATATTCATTCAACAAATATATTTGTTGTTTATATATTTACTACATATATATTTATTATGTATGAGTAAATGTATGTCCTTGAAGATGTTTTTTCATATCCAGCTTTTATCTGGACTTGGAATATGGGAGTGAATGGAATAATCACCTTTGTTAAGTGTAGGAGCTGGGCTGGAATAGATGCAGCAACCTGTAAAAACAGTAAAGAATTTTGCCTCTTTCCTGTATTTCACTGTACCATGAACATAGTTGAAGAGCTAGAATTACCACAGACTCCTTGACAAATGCCTCCGGTGTCTCCAAAAAGAATCATATATGTGTGTATATGTGTTTCTGAATGTAATTTGATGTACCTTAATTAGGAATGTATGTTAAAGAAGTAATAACTGCTATAAACTCTACGCTGTCATCTAAAATTCTTATGTGGCCTGGCACAGTGGTTTACACCAATAATCCCAGCACTTTCAGAGGCCAAGATGGGCAGATCGCTTGAGCTCAGGAGTTCGAGACCAGCCTGGGCAACATGGCGAGACCCTGTCTCTACAAAATACCAAAAATAAAATTAGGTGGGCATGGTGGCATGCAACTGTAGTCCCATCTACACAGGAGGCTTAGGAGGGTGGATCACTTGAGCCCAGGAGGCAGAGGTGGCAGTGAGCTGAGATAGTGCCACTGCACTCCAGCCTGAACAACAGTAAGACCTTGTCTCAAAAAAGAAAAAATAATAATAATCTTATGCTTACATTTAAACCACACATATCCTTTGGTTTTGGTCCTGGGATCTTTTGATTTTTCTTTCTTAGCTCTCCTTTATTCACACATATAGCCTCACTTTTAAGATGGCCTCAAGGAAAATCCATATGGTAACAACCACACTAAGTTCTGAAATTCAGTTCTGCATGGATAGATTTATCTATGGCCTAATGAATGAGGCATTTCTACTTCCTCTGAGAACAGCTTCTCATTTTTATTTTTTATTCATATTTGCATTTATAAAATATTTTTAAGCGCTTACTGGGTAACAGGCACTATGCTAACCTCTGAGGTTAAAATAATGAAAGAGGATGAGCCTACTTGGATCTCAGTGTGGCATTATCATAGTCTACGGACAGATATGATAGGGCCTGAGGGTTCTCTCCCTGTCTGTCCCCAGTCATAGTCACTGGTTGGCTGTACTCAAGGGAAGAATGACGCTAATGTTTCTATGGTGTGTTTCAGCAACTTGGAAGCATATACAGTATACTGGCTGCAATCTTGAATGTTGGCAACATTGAATTTTCTTCTGTGGCATCTGAACACCAGATTGACAAGAGCCACATTTCTAATCATACAGCCCTGGAGAACTGTAAGTTTTATTATCTTCTCTTCAAAACTGAAATCTTTCAAAGTCTTATGACATACCATAAGTATCACATAAGGATCATTTCAAGCAATTGTGCTAACCTAGAATCCTTAAAAGAATACTCAGATTTAATGTGTGTAAAATTAAAATTTAAAAGTCCACTACTTAAAACATCTTCACGCTTCTAAATTAACTGATTACTGTAGAAAATGTTTCTAAAGACTAGGCTTTTATGACTATTTTGGGAGCTATTTACATTTCGATATAAAAGCACAGATAGTATAGTTAAAATTCAGTAAACTGATCTGAAAAAGAATTATGTTATTGTCTTATAGATTTAACATCTATATCATTTTACAAGTAATAAAGACCTGTATGTTTTCATACTAGATGGATTTTACACTCATTCATCCTGGGTTGATTAATTTTGCAATCATTTTTACACAAGAGAAGCATGTCATAGTATTTGCTTCAAATCAAGTTTTCCTTAATAGTAGAGTTTGATAAATTATTTCCAGTAATTTAAGGTTTTCCATTAATATCTGCAACAGCACAGCTTTTTTCTATTTAGTATTACCTACTATGCCCTGTTATTTTATTTTTAATATTGGCACACACTTTCATAATTCCATATTTGCTGTTTCATTAATAATAATAAATGGAGAATCAGTCCTGGTCCAGAGGCTCACATCTCTTTTTTATTTTATTATTATTATTTTTTTTTTTTGGAGACAGAGTCTCACTCTATCATCCAGGCTGGAGTGCAGTGGCATGATCTTGGCTCACTACAAGCTCCACCTCCCGGGTTCATGCCATTCTCCTGCCTCAGCTTCCCAAGTAGCTGGGACTACAGGCACCTGCCACCATGCCTGGCTAATTTTTGTATTTTTAGTAGAGACGGGGTTTCACCGTGTTAGCCAGGATGGTCTCTATCTCCTGACCTCGTGATCTGCCCATCTCGGCCTCCCAAAGTGCTGGGATTATAGGCATGAGCCACCACGCCCAGCCCAAAGGCTCACACCTCTAATCCCAGTACTTTGGGACACCGAAGCTGGTGGATCACCTGAAGTCAGGAGTTTGAGACCAGCTTGGCCAACATGGTGAAACCCTGTCTCTACTAAAAATACAAAAATTAACCTAGTGTGGTGGCGCATGCCTGTAGTCTCAGCTACTTGAGGAGGCTGAGGCAGGAGAATCGCTTGAACCCAGGAAGCAGAGGTTGCAGTGAGCTGAGATTGTGCCACTGCACTCCAGCCTGGGTGACGGAGCAAGACTCTGTCTCAAAACACAAACACACACACGCACACACACACACAGACACACACACACAAAATAGAGAATCATGATACAAATTTTAATTTATATACTTTTTCCTGATTTATGCTCAGGAACAGAATGAGATGGGATAGTTTTAGGGGGCTAAGTGCCAAATTATCCTGGTCTGGACCTGTCCCCAACATCCCTATAAATGCTATCCCACTGTGTCTCTGGAGCCAGTGTGGGAATACAGTAGCAAAAGTGTATGGAGTTGGCTTGTAGTGACTGGCATGTGCCTGGAAACCTCAAGAAAACACGTTCTAATTTTCCATATATAAAAAATTTAATTGGCATGTATGATATTAACTTATCAGAAGTAGAAGGAATAACCCTACAACTCCATTGATAAGTTGTAAATCTTACATCTGATCATATTCATAAGAACTAGCAGCAGCCAGTGGAATGAGTTGCAATAGAGATGGGTTGTAGGTAAGAGTATACCTAGAAACAACCATACTAAAAAATGATTTTGATGATTGAGAACCTATTTCTGCATAAGAGAAGACAGTCATATAGGTTACAAAACGTTGATATTAATATGAATATCATTGAAATTAATTAACGTACTTTCTGGAATAACCACTCATGGAAAGTTAAAACTTTATTAATTTATATTAAAATGCTTTAATGAAAAGTTATAAGGAATTATGTCCAAACCAAGGCTGCATTTCCATATGGTTTTACAAAAGTGTTGTTTCAATTAAGCACTGGTTCTGACCATTTTGTCCCTTAAATGTCTCTCAAATCTGACCACTTCTCTTTATCATCATTGTCGCCATTCTCATGAAAAACAACATCACCTCTCACCTGAACAAGTGACCTCCCATTTGTTCATATCACATCAAAAATTGAGTTTTTCCAGGTCATTCTGCACGATTATTTCAGAAACCACATAACCCATGTATCAGTGGGCTCTCTCAGTCTCCCCCTTTCCCTCTCCGTCTTCACCTCCACCTCCCTCTCCCTCTCCCTCTCCACTTTCCTCTCCCCCTCCCTCTCCTTCTGCTCCTCCTCCTCCTTCTCCTTTTCTCTTCCTGCTTAAATTTCTTGATTGGCTTCCCATTCTTGCTGGATAAAGATCATCAAGACTAGTGCTTTGTTTAGAAAGTATTGTACTTAGCAATATATCCCCAGGTAAAATGCCTAGCATGTAGTAGACAATAAATCTATGTCAAATAAATAAACAATGTAGGGACAGAAATAGACACACAGATCAGTGGGAGACACTGTTCAGAAACAGATCCAAAGTATATTACCAAAAATGGCATTACAAATCACTAGGGAATCAGTATTGTAGAGAACTGGCTAACCATTTTGGGGAGGAGGAATTTGAATCATTCTCATATACTGTATACCAGAATGAATTCCAAACATACATACATTTAAATGCAAAACAATCGTAAAAGAGACTGGAATTGATTTATGTAATTTTGAGGGGAGAAAGGACTTGAAGAAGTTTATGTGTAGAAAATCAAAAGCACAAATGATTTTCTTTAAAAAATGGATATTTGACTACATAAAAATTAAAACTTTTATACTGAAAAAAGAAAACATAAATAAAATTGCAGTACAAATGAAACTAAGGGAAAATATTTACAACATATATATCAAAGCATTTCTTTAAGCTATGAAGAGTCTCATATAAATTGATTAGGAAAAGATGAACATATCAATGAAAATATTGCAATTTTCAAACTAAGAAACACAAATTACCAATAAAAATATGAAAGAAGAAAGTATTCAGCTTCACTAGGAATCAATTACAAATAAATAAAAAACATTTTCTCCTATCAAATTGACTATTTTAGAAAAATGATAGTCCCTGATGTCCATGAAATTGAATTGAAATTATTGGTGTTTTCTTTGGCTGAGAGGAGTGTAATTTGTTCAGACTTTTTGAAGAGCAGTTAAATAGAATATATCAAAAAACTTTCTTGATCCCAGGAGTTCGAGGCCAGCCTGGGCAACATGGTGAAACACTACATCTACCAGATAATAATAATAATTAGCCAGGTAGGTTGTCATGCGCCTGTGGTCCCAGCTGCATGGGAGGCTGAGGTAGGAGGATCTCTTGAGTCCAGGAGGTGATGCTGCAGTGAGCCGTAATTGTGCTGTAGCACACCAGCTTGGATGACAGAGCGAGACTATGTCTCAAAAAAAAAAAAAAGCTTTTACATATTTACATATTTTGAAAAATTGCTGCCCTATGCTAAGAAAATAGTACAAAATATGAACACAGATTTGTGCTTAAAATATTTATGCTGGCATTTTTTTTTTTTTTTTTTTTTGAGATGGAGTCTCACTCTGTCTCCCAGGTTGGAGTGCAGTGGCACAATCTCTCCTCACTGCAATCTCTGCCTTCTGGCTTGAAGCGATTCTCCCACTTCAGCCTCCCGAGTAGCTGGGACTACAGGTCTGTGCCACCATGCCTGGCTAATTTTTGTATTTTTTTAGTAGAGACGGGATTTCACCATATTAGCCTGGCTGGTCTCAAACTCCTGACCTCAGGTAATTCACCCACTTTGGCCTCCCAAAGTGCTGGGATTACAGGCGTGAGCTACTGCGGCTGGCCTATACTGGCATTTTTTACAATTTTGAACATAGGGAAACAATTTAAACATCCACCAATTTAAAAATTATTGCTATATTATCGTATTTGTCAGAATATTATGTGCAAATTAAAGTATATTTACAAACAATATTGAACAAAATGGGAAATGCATAAGATGTTATATGAGATAAAATGTTTGTACAGACTAATGGTAGTAAATATGCCTGGAAGGAAAGAAATGCAGAATGTTAACTTAGAAGGTAAAATTTCTGCAATGAGCCTATAGTACTTCCACGATATGAAAAAATATAGGATTTAACAATCTTAGCACATAACCAAGAAACATCTTGTCACAAGTGCTAAAAGTTAAATTTAAAATGTTCAAAATATTTTAAAAGAAGAACAACAGATTTGAAAAATTAGCCAATCTGTCATGTAATAATTTTGGTTAAAGATGTTTATTATATTCAAAAATGAGTTTTGTTCACTGAGTTAAAGTGTTATTAATTTTAAATTCCCCATGAAATGTAATCACCATTAAATGCCAAATAAATGTTTGTTCAAGCATCCGGTTTTGACATAATTTAGTAATTGAAGTATGAAACTAAAAAGTAGGATGATATGTACATGAATGTCAAGTATAAGTACATGAATGTCAAGGTAAGTTTATGCTCTTTCTGTTGTGTATTGCAGAAGGTACTTGAAATACATTTATTGAGGTATACCCCTGAAGTCTATGTAACCTTCCAATTAATTTCTACATTTTGAAAATGTGTATGTAATAATGATATCCAAATTATGCCAAAGCTATTCATTATATTTTAAAATTATTTAGCATAATTTAGTGAAAGTATGTTTGACATCACATAAACAACCACTTGCTTGTGCAGCTGTATTCCTCTGCCAGCCAGTGTGATTTGGGTTGTGTTATAACATGCAATAGCCTAAGTTTAACCAGCTGAGAAAAGTTGAGAAAAGTGATCAAGAAGAGACATAGGACTCATGTTGAATAGTATTGTATTTTTACATTACATAATCTCCACACATTTAATTCACATCATTTGAAGAAGGCAGATTAAGACATTTTCATTTTGGGGGAGTGACCTCATTGCCATAATTTCTTCTAACAATGCATCTGTTTGTTTTTCAGGTGCTTCTTTGCTTTGTATTCAGGCAGATGAGCTACAAGAAGCTCTCACCTCCCACTGTGTGGTCACTAGAGGAGAAACAATTATACGACCCAATACTGTAGAAAAAGCTACCGATGTCAGGGATGCCATGGCTAAAACCTTATATGGACGTCTCTTTAGTTGGATAGTCAACTGCATTAACAGTTTGTTGAAGCATGACTCATCACCAAGGTAAAAATTTTTACAGAAACATTTTTTCCCAAATGTCAGGTGATGTAAATCTATTTTCTAATTGATTGTTTTGTATAGATCTCTTTCAAGATGTTTCTATAATTGATATAATTAAATTATCAAAATTATAATTTAGTAGATAAGCTTCACTTCCTAGTAGTTCCACCTCATAATGCCACTTAACACTTAACTATAACACTTTTAAACTGCTGCAACATAAAACCTGTAGCAACATAAATAACACAATAAAAAGTGAATTTTTAAAATGTGATATCTTACTATCAACTAATAGGTTTTTTAAATTAGAAGTTGTACCATGAAGCATATACTATTTTATGCTTGTATAAAATGTCAGCTCAGCAGTTCTTTGTTTTTATTTTGGGGGTTTAAATTAAACCTTAAAGATAAAGGAAAACTTTATTTTCACATTTTAACTCTCACTGTAATGCCATTACAGCCTCACTGTAACTCCAATGAAATTTGGTTCAGAAATGCACTAGATAAACGTAGGTAATAGTAAATGGCAGAGCCATGATGTAAGCATTGTTATCTGACTGTAAGTCTAGATCATTCCTTCTTCAAGATAATTACAGCCACCATTGATTGAGTGCTCTCTATAGGCAGGGCTTATACATGGACACAAGTCGTTACATCTAAAGCTTTGTTCTGTGATAAATGCCATTTTGCATGTGGAAAAGCAAGATGGATGCCTACCATAAGATCACCTCATTCACACTTGCTTACTAAGCATAAAAGACCATTTATACACATTTCAAGTATGCAATTCATTATTTTTTTCACTAAAATACATGCCGCACCATAATACTATGTATAGTCAAACTGTCTAAGAGCTTATCCATTATTTCTCCATGTTCTTAACTTTGTGTCTCTCAAAATTGCTTCTGTACCTCCTGGGTACCATCTATACCATTTTCCCATTATGATGTAATGGTCAAAATGGTTGTATGTTCTGGTACGGTCATCTATATTATGTCAAGCATTCATATGAAAATGAAACAAATTCAGGGATTTTTATTATCTGTATATTCCAGAAAATGTAGGCAAGATATTTAGAGATTTGGCCTCATTTTGTTAATTATCATCTGCATGTTTGGCACTAAATGGTACCTACCCAGAAAGGGGATCTACTATATCCACTGTAGCCTGTGTACTAAATGTACATATACTAAATATATTAAATGGCAACTTTCCTTTCCATTCACTAATGAAAACCATCCAACTCTTAGATTTTAAAAATTTTTACAGAAAGTTTAAAAACTAAAGGGAGACCATTTGAAATAATGTAGTTCAACTTTGTTAAGTTGTACACTAAGTTTTTAAACAGCATATGTTGTATGCTGGGCTTTGCCACTAACTCGTTATGGGACACTGGGCAACTTACTGCATTTGTCTGGGTCTTTCCCTCCTCAACTGTTAAATAAGGGCATTGAGCCTGGCGCGGTGGCTCACGCGTCTAATCCCAGCACTTTGGGAGGCCGAGGCGGGCAGATTGCAAGGTCAGGAGATCGAGACCATCCTGGCTAACATGGTGAAACCCCATCTCTACTAAAAATACAAAAAAAAAAATTAGCGGGGCATTGTGGCGGGTGCCAGTAATCCCAACTACCCCAGAGGCTGAGGCAGGAGAGTCGCTTGAACCCGGGAGGCAGAGCTTACAGTGAGCCAAGATCGCGCCACTGCACTCCAGCCTGGGTGACAGAACGAGACTCCGTCTCAAAAAAAAAAAAAAAAAAAAAAAAAAAAACAAGGCCTTGAATGACAAGTCAGTGGTCTTAGTTGTTGGGTGTATCTTGGAGCCTTTTAAGAATGTCTTGAAAACTGCCTATTTCCTTCACTTAAAAATAAAAACTGGATATATTTCTATATCCCCATGAAAATATTGCACACTTATGATTCCAGTCCTCTTGAAAGCCATTAACAGATCCTACTTTAAGAATCTCTGAACTGGATTATTTGTAAGGTCCCTCCTGGCTCTAACACTTTTTTATGCAGTGAGTTAAATATTTATCTCTGTGGGATCCTGTGGGGCAAAGAGATTGTAAAAGGATAATAATCTTTACTAAACCAGCATAAGTTTTAACTAGACATCTTGCCTCATAAAATAATACAGAATTATTATTCAAAATAAGAACTTTCAGAAATACTCAGATAGCTTTCCTTTTGTCCATCCCAGCACATATTTAAAGTATTCTGCAGCCTGGATTTTGAATTCTGTTGCTTCCTCCAAATGTAGGGCGAATCCTTCAGCTCACAGTGTGCAGTTGCTGACTGTCATTTCCAAATCACTCCTTTACATAATACTAAGTGTAACCCTGGAATACCTAAATGACGAACACAACGAGAAGCTTTTGTACTTTCTTTTAAAAATTCACATCAACATAACTCTGCAATGTATATATTTCTTTGGGGAGGAGTAAACCTTTTAACCAATAGTAAAAAAAAAAAATGTATTTGAAATACTTAATTGTAAAATAGAATCTAATTGTATTTTAAAGTATTTAAATGCAAAAATAATCCCTATGTATTTGTATCTTTCTCCAGGTTGCCATTTGTTCTATATTAAAAAATTATGAGCAAATGATCCAAAAACAATAACAATTCTTTAAAATAATTAAGATCTTTTTAGTAAGATTTTCAAAATTGTTCTCCTAAAATGAAAAACTATACTTTTTAACAGAATTTTTGCTTTTCTGGGACAGTTTTTATTGAATATGTTTTTGCCGTGTTCTAATTGCTACCCAGGTTGTTCTTGTAATTCCTGACTCACTCAAGCCTGTGACTTTGTTCTTAGGAGAAGAAAAAGTTTCTTTTGTTTCAGTATATAACAGTATCAGAGTAGTTTCTATAGTTCAAAGAAAATACTGTTCCATTTTCATATAAAAATCAATATCTGCCATTATCTTTATGTGCTATGGAGAGAAACTATTTCAGTTAAGAAAGTTTCACTCTAAGTGTATGTTCTTATAGTAGTTTCTTAGCTCAATCACAAATGGTAACTCTAAGATTCCCTGTTTTACATTACCTCTTCAGGAAATAACTCAAAATAATGTCTCTTCAATTCTTCTAGTGGGAATGGTGATGAACTGAGCATTGGCATTCTTGATATATTTGGCTTTGAAAATTTCAAAAAAAATTCCTTCGAGCAGCTGTGCATTAACATTGCAAATGAACAAATTCAGTATTATTATAATCAACATGTGTTTGCATGGGAACAGGTAAGTCTAAGTACTTACTATAAAGATGCATGCATGTGTGTATTATAAGCAGACTTGTACAAATGAAGCAGGACCTTAACCATAGACTTAAAGCCTTAAACATTTTAGAAAGACAAAGAAAAGATTTTGTTATCTCCACGTCTATAGTAAAAACAAATAAAAACAAAAAAACTGGCGTGAATTTAGTGTGACTTCATATGTGATGTTAAATGTCCTCCATTGATAATCGGTACACTCTTCTCCAAAACTTACAATTCTGAGCCTTTGTAAACAAAGAAATTTCCTTTGAAAATTTAAGTAAACAGATATGTCCAACAGTTTTTCTTTCTGTAGACTACATAAGCTGAAATTCTGTTTAAAATTTCAATATCCATCTGAAAGCCATTACACTTCAGAATTCCAGTAGCTAGGCAACAGAACATAAGATAATAGGTTTGATGCAAATGCCATGAAATGATAATTTTGTACAGGGTACAATGTGTAATTTATGAATCAACTTCAAAAAATATTCCTCCGTAGAGAAAAATCAGACTTACTTAAATCACATTTGATGAACTGTAATACTAAAAATATTTTAATTATTTTATTACGTCTAAAAGAGTCATATTTAATATCATCCAGTATGTCATTTGTCTCCTTCAAATAATATTATATTGTTTTGCATTTAGATTAGAGGTACATGAACTTCATTTTATTCAAAATATTTAGGCTTCTTAAGAATTTATTTTGGAATTACATTTTGAAAACTGTGGTCATAAAATAAAACATTGCGATTTTGACACTTCTTAAGCCAAAAGAAGACATAAATTTAAGACCGTATCTAGTTGTTCAGCTCTCTTTCATCTATCCCAGAATGTTCCATCAGATATTAATTCCCTCTCCCTGTCTCCCTCTTCTTGTCTCCTTCTCTACTCCTCTCCATCGGTGCCCTCCCATAGCCTAGATATGTGAAGAAATCTCTTTAAAATCTTAAAAGCAAACAGAATAAAAAACAAAACCCTTTTACACTCTGCTTATCTCTGTAGCATGGTCCTCTTCCCCTCACAGCCAAGCTCCTTGAAAGCATGTTCAGCACTCACTGCATTGCGTTTCTTCCTTCCCCATCTGGTACACTGAGGTGTATCTGGCTCTGACCTCCCGACTCCCCTGGAATAGCCCTTCCTCATCTCATTAGTCATTAGTTCATTTTTGTCTTTCTCACTAGACTGTAAACTCCTTTAGGTCATATACTGTGTCTTAATTCTTTTTGTCTTTTTAGAGGCTGATGTGTAGCAAGTGCTCAATGAGTATTAATTAAACTAATGTTGCCCTGCTTTAATGCTTCACAATACTCACAGCATCCATTTGAGCCAGAGACCAAAACAAGTACAAAATTTTTGGTTTGAACTGTTTGATAATATCTATCCGAACTGCCAGCTTTATGGGACCAGGTGCGTCCCCATGCATTGCTCATCTGAAGAGTTACTGACTTGCATTGGAAGACCTCTGTTGTTCTTTTGGTGGTTGGGTAGACTCTGGTTTTAGCCTTAACCAAGGTACAGATATTTCAATAATTATTGCTTTTCACTTTTTATAAAATGTTACAGTTTACAAATTGCTTTTTTTTTTTTTTTTGATACTGAGTCTCATTCTGTCACCCAGGCTGGAGTGCAGTGGGGCAATATAGGCCGACTGCAGCCTCCGCCTCCTGGGCTCAAGCAATCCTCCTGCCTCAGCCTCCCAAGTAGCTGGGACCACAGTCATGCACCACCACACCTGGCTAATTTTTGCATTTTTTTCATGGAGATGGGATTTCACTGTTTTGGCCAGAGTGGTCTTGAACTCCTGAGCTCAAACAATCTGCCTGTCTCAGCCTCCCAAAGTTTTGGGATTACAGGTGTGAGCCACCAAGCCTGGCCTACAAGTTGCTTTGATTGCTTGCCTTGAATTTCATTCATGATCCCAGTGCTCTTAATTCTTTTGTCTATGGGCTTGTTAAACAATTATTCTATAAAGCCCTTTAAGATATTCTTGAGAGGATTTCAAAATAAAACAAACTCAAAATTTCCCCCAACAAAATAAAAAAAATCAACTAGAATCCAGGATTATACAAACCACTTTGAGGAATTAAAACAATTTCCAGTATTTTCAGGTGACTTCCTAGAGTAACTACCTAGGAATTTCTGCTTCGTAATTTTATGAAGTAGACATTGGCAGTTGAGTATGATCAGATTGATGAATGTGTTATCCAGAAGATACAGAATTAGTCAATGACTCTCTTGATTTTAACACGTGAGTGTACTTGTTTTTTCTTTCTAACACCCAGGTGAAGGCTGAAAATGTAGCTAAGAAAAGCTAACTAACTGTATGTATTAACTATCACAGACACAGAGCACACTTACACTAATTTCTGTAAATGAGAAACTGCTATTAAATCTTGAATTAAAGTCATGGTCTACATTTTTTGGTAGAATATAATCACAGATTTGACCTAACTGAGAGATCCTTAGTTTAATAGAGCCATTATTGCCTATCAGAAAGAAATAGTGTTCTCACTTTCATGAGATGTACAAATGATCCGGCCAGATCTCAGCACAAGCCTTGGGCAGCACCTTTACAGGTGAAGCACTTCTGTTCTTACTTAAACCAATAAACATTATTTTTATTGACAGTTCTACAGCACTAGAACATAAATAACAGTCTGCTGAAAGTGTTTTCCTATTTAGTCCAATTTCAGTATATTCGTAATAGAGAGTGGGACACTCCAGGGAAGCTATTTACAAAGGTATTTTGAATATCATTTTCACGTTGCCTTCCATTAGAAAAAGATCAATAAACTACAATTAAATATTTTTAGTGAAAGAATTTATAATGGTGGCCTAATCTATAGCATGCAGAGTAGATAGTTTTATGTTTCTTGGAGTTGTTTCCAACTGTTTGTATTACTTTTGAAACATTTTCCTAATTCCAGGAATTTCTATTATCCACTCACTGGCAGCTATACCTCCTTTCTCTTCATAACCTACTTTCCTATGGACAGTTACTATATGCCTCAGAATCTCTTAATAACCACCTGGAGCATCCAATTTGCATCCCTTTATTTTCCTTATTATCTAGATATTTAGAATGTTAAGAGAGCTTGTGTATAGAAGCATTATTTTTCTATGTGTAAAATATGTAGCTCCTAAAATTTTTCTGGAGTTTGATATTTCATAGTATTTGAAGCTTTTACAGTTTCCCAGTACTAGAAGAATAATTTTATGTATATTTATTTTAATAAAATCTAAAGATACTATTTGTATCTGAAAACAATAGTTTGAAAATCAGATGGTAATCTATGTTCCCATCCTGCAAATAGAAGATGATCAGCCAAGAAGTAGAGCTGTAATTATTTTAAAATTTAAGACTCAAACTCTTCTAAATGAGTTGCAGCTGAAAAGTATATAATTTACTCTCGATTGTGTCAATTCCATGAATATAGTATTCATATTTCAGCCTTTGCTATTACATTCGTACACCATTATTGTGTCATACATTGTCAACTTCCATTTTCTGAGAGGCTTTTAGTTTGCATCTCAAATGGCAGTTATCCCATTTCCAAGAAGGAAAGCATGTCTCTCACAATAGCCTTCACACTGAATTTCCACGATAAATATAAAGCCAAGGTTTCGGTTTTGTTTGTTTTCTGGTTTTCTTCATGGGAAAGGGAGCTCAACAGTAATCAAACTGTGATATAAGGACTGAAGTTCTCTGGAATCACCTACCTCATATTAGAATCCCACATGAGAAATGCACATACCTTATCAAAAGTATTCTCATGCTGCTGCTATAGTGGTGGTTTTTGTCCTTTGTCTTCATTTTGCACTGTGGTATCATCATTGTGGTATAGAACATACAAAAGAAATGATCCCTGCTCCCTAGAAGTTTACACTTCAAACCAAGGAGAGCACACACAAAGGACTGGTCAATCCTGGGCATGACTTTGAATTGGAACAAATGCCATTGTTCTTAAGGGCCAGTAAGCACCTAAAACATGTGTATGACGCTACAGAGTATTGTTCTAGAATCCTGAAGATTCACTCCGCTTATTTATATGTGCCTATTTGTATTTTGGATAAGCTTTCTTCACCCATTAGAGCAGCACATCTGACTATTAACTGAACTAAAGTGTGTTTTTAAAATGAGCTATTACTATTTATTTCTGTAGAAGAATGAGCTTTTACAGGCATCATTTAGAAATGCACCCATGGGTTTAGAACTGAATGTCAGAAGTCATTTTAGAAGCAGGAAACTATTTACAGCGCATAGTGGAAACAGTAACTGCAGTTATGGCTCTGGCTTCTCTTGCAGAAAGTAATGTGTATGACTGTCATCTCCAGCTGTTCACATCCTAAAGTTTACAGTGTTTGAGATTTTAAATGTGGGCTCCAACCCATAATTTGTGGCAATTACAAAGAATAAAAATTCACTTAATATAAAATACCTACATTTTCAAAACTTTTTACATTATAAAGTAAAAATAACCAGTCATCTGATTTTTAAAAATGTGTGGACAATTAAAAACAAACCCTTATCAGGGTCTTCCCATTGTTTTGCTCAAAAGTGTGAAGTCTAAGTCCAACTTTCTTGCCTATTAAGTCATATGTGTGTAAATGTAACATTTGTCCCATTTTAGCTCTCCAAGTAATAAGCATTTCCTTTAAATGTTAAAGCAGCCAAATACATTTGAGAAGCCTTTAATACAACAAATCTTCCTTTTTAAGTGCTTGACCAAGTGTTAGGTTATTGTCTGAGACCACATTTAAATATTCCTTAAAAGTTTCACACACTGAAGATGGCAGCTGATGTCCACGTGGTTGGGTGTTTGGAGCTGTGTCGGGGCCCTGGCAGCAACTCTGGGCTGTGGACCTGTTGCTCTTCTTTCCCTCTGGCTTCACAGACGGCCTCTCTGGCTCTGTGTTCCTCATCCCTGCTAAGCAGCTGCGTAGCACACTTAGTCTGTTTCTCTTTCATTGGTGAAGCTTGGTCGACACCCTTAATGTGATGTGGGGATTTGTGGTACTTATTTTGATAGTTTAATGATATTCTTAAAAGTTTTTTTTTTTTTTTTCCTTTTCTGAGTTGGGGTCTTACCCTGCCGCCCAAACTGGAGTGCAGTGGCACAATCAAGACTCACTGTAGTATCGAACTCCTGAGTTCAAGTCATCCTCCTACCTTGGCCTCCTGAGTAGTTGGGGCTACTGGCGTGTACCATCATGCCTGGCTAAATTTTTAGAATTTTTGATAAAAAGTAATTCTCAGTGAAATACATAGTTCAAAGCCTAGATCCATATGATAGTATTGTCATTTTCTACACGTGAGATTAGAGCATACTGTTGACAAACCAAAATACAATTTTTTGGTAAAGATTTAAACATGATAGTAATGGAAAAACAGTTTAAGGTGAAAGAGATCCTAATATATAGAACACTGTATTTCTGAATTTCTAATCTGAATGCCTCCTTATTCTAAGCTGATACCTATTAATACAATATAAATCTGTAAAATCCTTTACATCTCTTAAATGGTTTTGAGAAACAGGTATCATATACAAAAAGTGACTAAATTGGAATTTTCATCTTAGCATGCATTAGTATATATTTTTCTGAATAAGGAAGCTGCTAAGGGAGAAATATTCTAAAACTCATCTCTTCAAATTTTAATAAAATATATGTAAAATAAAACATGAATATTTTATTAGGAATTTCCAAAATACTTTCTCATTAGGTTATTTGTCAAATTCTGAATTAATGACTTGTGTTATCTCAAGTTAATGATGGCCAGCATTCTCTGCGACTTGCTATTAACATTAACATAAAAACTAACAGGATCATCAATATCAGCTTTGAATAGAAAATGCAAGAAGAAATAGATTTCAAATCATAAATCTTATTTTATAATGAGTTCACATTTTTACAGGACATATATTATCACCATTTTTTAGAATTTAAAAAAATAGTTATTTCATTAAAGTGTTATTCAAAATATGTGTATATAGAAAAAGAATGAAAAACATGATGATGTGTTAACAATTATGGAATAACCACCATGTAAAGGGTACACAGGAGTTCTTTGTACTGTTCTTGAAATTTGCTGTAAGTTTTAAATTATTTCAAAATTAAAAGTGGCAAAAGGTTTTTTTTCCACTGTAATAAATATAAAACATACTCAGTTCATCCTGAGTTCTGGTAGCACCCTTATAGAAATCTTAGATTTTCAACCTTTAAAATCTTTCTGTTTGATAAAGGAGCATTTTTGTCAATGGTTAGAATAAGCAACTTCTTCTCAATGGTTTCTCTCTACCATGGGCAATGTTTTCATGAATAGGCACACTCATTTGAGCAGTGGTGAGTAGGAGTTCTTTTACTAAAATACAGACTTCAGGGACTACATGTGTCTATGTAGCTTCTTTCCTGTTGCAAACATTCTGTCCACAGTCTTAACCATATTTATTCATTGAGTTTCATAACATATCCAAGCAGTTGTGCATTCTGAAATATTAGAACTAGAAGAAACCTAAATAGATTATCTATATTTCATTGATTAAAATGGCTCCTTCTCTTCAACTGTGATTTGCCCAAGGTTATAGGACAGTGAAATGAAACCAGGACCAAAGTAAGGGGCTTCTGACAGCTATCCATGGTTTTTCTCATGAACAAATAAGTAAACAAGGACCAGGGATCCAGTAATCTCCTGTGCAGAAGAAAAAGGTGCTCTTTCCTTCTTTTCTTTCTTTCTAAATAGATAAGAGCACCCTTTTCTTCTGCATAGAAGATTACTTTACTGGAATAATCTATTAGATTACTAATTATTGGGTTATTATTAAATCACAAATTATTAATTATTTAATTATTAGATTATTCATATTGGATCAGAAAGAAGGAAAGAAAAGAAGCATAGGTCAGTCTTAACATGAAAAGCCAAGGAGAATCAACATAAGGCAGGGTAGAAGAAGGTAGGAAATCCCAGGGAGCACTGAGGCTGGCAGCAGAGGCCAGCAAGGGTTATGACAGCTGGAGACCCCTCACAGGAAGGAACTAGAACTAGAAGATGGAATAACTGGAAAGGAGAATACAGCCACAAGCAAAGAAATCTCAGATATGATTTTAGGGTTGGAATGGAAAGGCAGAGAGCATCTTTGCCATGCCCTAAAGAACAGAAACTCAACCAGGCACACTGGGTCACACTTGTAATCCCAGCACTTTGGGAGGCTGAGGAGGGTGGATCACCTGAGGTCAGGAGTTCGAGACCAGCCTGGCCAACATGGCGACACCTCATCTCTACTAAAAATACAAAAATTGGCCAGGCATGGTGGTGGGTGTCTAGAATCCCAGCTACTCGGGAGGCTGAGGCAGCAGAATCACTTGAATCTGGGGGCCGGAGGTTGCAGTGAGCTGAGATCGGGTCCACTTCACTCCAGCCTGGGTGAAAGAGCAAAACTCCATCTCAAAAGAAAAGAAAAGAAACTCTATCTTTCTGATCTTTAAATTCTACCTTCTGCAGCCCCACCTACCCCTAACCACACACAGAGTAGGCACTCCTCGAACATTTCTGGAATTTGAGTATATCACATCCTCTGCAGTGATCTGTACAAAGACAGCATCACAAACCCCAGGTGAATTACCAGTGCCATCTCATGATATGAATCTCATTCTTCCTCCTGTGACCTAAAATGGGTAGGACCATAAAAAAGTGGACTAAACTTACAAAAATAAAAGAGATACTGATTTATGACTTGAAAACAAGAAATACAGGAGAATATTGAGGGTCATATATACCAGCTATTAACATTTCCCCATTCTGGAATATCTACAACTGCGGAGCAGTGTCAAATGATGAAATTGTCTATTGGAGAAGGCTATGACATTGTTCCCCAGGTGTAAGTTCTGTGAAATAACTAAGTGTTCCCTGTCACTGCATGTGCTAGCCTTTTATAAAAGAAAGATGTCACGAGCCAAAGTACTCAAATCACTTCAATTGGTGACTTTGGAAGAATCTTTTTAAAACTTTGGGCTTACATAAAACTATCAGAAGGTAGTAGAAAGTATTCTCCTATAGTAAAATGATGAGGTGGTGTGTCAGGGGGAGTGGGGAGAAGACTATTCCAGAACCATCTATTGTTTACATGAGGATGTAGTCAGCCTACTTAGGCAGTGTTCATCTACTGCTATCTGGATTGGTGCTAAGAAATAAAAACACACTAAGTACAGATTGACTGGGCATGGTGGCTCGTGCCTGTAATGCCAGCACTTTGGGAGGCCAAGGTCCGCAGAATCACTTGAGGCCGGGTGTTTGAGACCAGCCTGGCCAATGTGGTGAAACTCCATCTCTACTAAAAATACAAAAATTAATGGGGCATGGCAGCATGTGCCTATACCCAGCTACTCAGGAGGCTGAGGCATGAGAATTGCTTGAACCCAGGAGGCAAAGTTTGCAGTAAGTGGAATTCGTGCCACCGCACTCCAGCCTGGGCCATGGAGCAAGACTCCATCTCAAAAAAAAAAGACCCACACAGTAAGTACAGGTTGATTGGTCTGGTGTGTACTAATGTAGGTGATGAGACTACATAAAAAAAAAAATTATTGTTGATTCTTAAAGATTTAGGTAGTACATGGAAGGGCAATAAATATTCATTTCTGAGTGCTAAAGTTATTTGTGAACTAGAAATATAGGTTATTCTATATTTTAAATTATCCCAGACCTGGGTAATTTCGGAACTTCAACTAAGGAAACAGAAAGATTTGAAATAGTTCACTGTTGCAGGAAGTCAGGGACCTCAAATGGAGGGACTGGCTGGAGCCACGGCAGAGGAACATAAACTGTGAAGATTTCATGGACATTTACCAGTTCCCAAATAATACTTTCATAATTTCTTATGCCTGTCTTACTTTAATCTCTTAATCCTGTTATCTTCATAAGCTAAGGATGCATGTCACCTCAGGACCACTGTGATCCTTGTGTTAACTATACAAATTGATCGTAAAATGTGTGTTTGAACAATATTAAATCAGTGCACCTTGAAAAAGAACAGAGTAACAGCAATTTTAGGGAACAAAGGAAGACAACCATAAGGTCTGACTGCCTGCAGGGTCAGACAAAAAGAGCCATATTTTTCTTCTTGTAGAGAGCGTATAAATGGACGTGCAAGTAGGGAAGATATCGCTAAAAAGATATCTTTTCCTAGCAAGGATTAATACTCTGGGAAAGGAATTCATTCCTGGGGGGAGGTCTATAAATGGCTGCTCTGGGAATGTCTGTCCTATGTGGTTGAGATAAGGACTGAGATATGCCCTGGTCTCTTAGAGTACCCTCAGGCTTACTAGGGTGGGGAAAAACCCCACCCTGATAAATTTGAGGTCAGACTGGTTCTCTGCTCTCGAACCCTGTTTTCCACTGTTTAAGATGTTTATCAAGACAATACATGCCCCACTGAACATAGACCCTTATCACTAATTCTGCTTTTGCCCTTTGCCTTGTGATCTTTGTTGGATGCTTATCAGGAGTTTCTGATTTTGCCCTTGTCCTGTTTCCTCAGAAGCATGTGATCTTTGTTCTCCTTTTTGCCCTTTGAAGCGTGTGATCTTTGTGACCTAATCCCTGTTCTTGCACCCCCTCCCCTTTTGAAATCCTTAATAAAACTTGCTGGCTTTAAGGCTCAGGTGGGCATCCTGATATGTTCACAGTCCTACTGATATGTGATGTCACCCCCGATAGCCCAGCTGTAAAATTCCTCTCTTTGTACTCTTTCTCTTTATTTCTCAGCCAGCCAACACTTATGGAAAATAGAAAGAACCTACGTTGAAATACTGGGGGCAGGTTCCCCCGATAGTTCACCATTATTCAAGTCCATCTTCCCAACGAATGGTACCTCATTTATGTCTTCCAACTGCATTTTTTATTATTAGAGATCTGACTTCTAACAATGTTCTAGAATTCTGTTTAAAGTCAAATTCTAAGGAATACTTGAAGACTGTAGCTTATCATATCTCAAGAACCTGCTGATAAGATTATGTTATGATAATAATATCATCATCATGGTGACAGAAGGAAAAATTTTCAAGCTTGGGGCTTACATTTTTCTTCAAAATTACTCATATTATTGAAAGGCGAAAGATGTCTGTCTTTGTGTGCCACAGAGAGGCAATGCAAGAGCAATAGAAGCAGTGTGAGCAAGCTGACAAGGAAGGGGTCTAGACCTCCAGGCAAGGGCTGCAGAAACCACAGCTGATGTTGTGACTGCCCTTGTCAAGTCAGTCCACTGAGATCAACACTAAAGAGGATGATTTCCCCAGGAAAGTCACTCAAATGCCAGCTTCATGAATGGATTCCTGTAGAATGTAGTCACAGGACCAAGAGGACACACAGAAGCAAATGGGAAAGAGACCAGGGAGTAAACATCAACCTGACACCAAGGATGTTTTCAAGAAAGTCCAGGAGACTTTCCCTTCATTTAACTCTGTCTGATTGCTAGCTTCACAAATCTTCAGCAACATCACAACAACTGATGCTGTAAGGAAGCCTCTGAGTCCAAAACATGTCATGTTTCTTATTATCTAGTTTCAAAACAATAATACTCCTAATAATGGTTGACAGACATTAAGTATGTAGTATGCGCTAAGCATGTATCTACTTTATTTCTCCCAAAATCTCTCCTCTTAAGTAAATACATAATCAAAGAAATGCAAATACAACAATAGGCTACCATTTCCCCCATCAAAAATAGATTTAAAAATATATATATTTTGAGACAGAGTTTCACTCTTGTTGCCCAGGCTGAAGTGCAATGAATGGCATGATCTCGGCTCACTGCAACCTCCAACTCCTGGGTTCAAGTGATTCTCTTGCCTCAGCCTCCCAAGTAGCTGGGATTACAGGTGTGAACCACTACATCCAGCTAATTTTGTATTTTTAGTAGAGATGGAGTTTCTCCATGTTGGGCAGGCTGGTCTTGAACTCCTGAGCTCAGGTGATCTGCCCGCCTCAGCCTCCCAAAGGATTAAAAATATTCCAATGAAAATATTCATTGCTTGTGAGGATGCAGCAAGTTAGAAGTGTTTATGATTACAGTGCAGTTTCTGCAAGCTTTCAAAAAATCAATCTACAGCCAGGAGCAGTGGCTCATGCCTGTCATCCCAGCACTTTGGGAGGCCAAGGTTGGGGTGCAGTGGAGGATTCATTTGAGGTCAGGAGTTTGAAACCAGCCTGGCCAACATGGCAAAACGTGACTCTACTAAAAATACAAAAATTAGCCAGGCGTGGTAGTGCATGCTTGTAATCCCAGCTACTCTAGAGGCCGAGGCAGGAGAATCACTTGAACCTAGGAGGCAGAGGTTGCAGTGAGCTGAGATCACGCTGCCACACACCAGCCTGGGCAACAGACTGTCTTAAAAAGAAAAAAACAGAATCAGTCTACAAACACGTTTCAGAAGCCTGTAAAATGTTCATACCATGTGATCATCTACTCAGTTTTAAGATGTAATAGAAAATACAGAAAAGCTTGATGTACAAAGAGGTACCCCAGAGCATGGTAGAGTGCATGGAGAGTGACCAGTTAAGGAAGGGAAATTGCTGAATTAGAAAAATGAAGGAAGGTCTCTCTGAGGAGGTGAGACCCAAATGATGAAAGTGAACCTTCATTGTATTACTCACCTGTGCTGAGTAATCTGTACTTAAATTTGTACCTGATTTATAAGCCATGTGGACGCTTGCAGCCTCTCTCAGCCCATGGTGACCACCCTTCCATGCTGCTGTGCAAGTCTGAGGGCTCAATGTAGTCATCTTGAATCTCTCCTGGAATGGCCCTTTGGCCCTAAATATTTAAGTTTGTTGTTTAGGCCGTAGCTGGAAAGGTGCAACTTTTATAGGCTTTCCTGCCATTGTGCCGCTTCATGGCTCAGACTCAAAATTCAATGAAAAACAAGGGAGAGGCCGGGCACGGTGTCTTATGCCTGTAACCCCAGCACTTTGGGAGGCTGAGGCAGATGGATCACTCGAGGTCAGGAGTTCAAGACCAGCCTGGCCAATATGGTGAAACCCCGTCTCTACTAAAAATAAAAGAATTAGCTGGACATGGTGGCAGGTGCCCGTAATCCCAGCTACTCGGGAGGCTAAGGCAGGTAGAATTACTTGAACCTGGGAGGTGGAAGTTGCAGTGAGCCAAGATAGTGCTACTGCATTCCAGCCTGCGTGACAGAGTGAGACTCTGTCCCAAAAAAAAAAAAAAAAGAAGAAGAAGAAAAACAAGGGACAACTTTACCCAGGTGTGGGATTTCCTAAGATTTCCTAACATCTAAATCTTCTGATTTTCCTGAAGAAAATATATGTATAATGATTATTCATCTATTTTCAAAAGGGAACTCAGTCTGAAGAGAGTAGGAATTGTATTGACTAAACACTTCAGCTTTAATACAGTTAATAACTCTGCTCACCTTCTGCTTTAAATGTATATTTGTTTGTTTGTTTGTTTGTTTTTTGTTTTTTGTTTTCTGAGACGAAGTCTCGCTCTGAAGCCCCGGCTGGAGTGCAGTGGTGCGATCTCAGCTCACTGCAACCTCCGCCTCCTGGGTTCACGCCATTCTCCTGCCTCAGCCTCCCAAGTAGCTGGGGCTCCAGGCGCCTGCCACCACACCCGGCTAATGTTTTGTATTTTTAGTAGAGACAGGGTTTCACTGTGTTAGCCAGGATGGTCTCGATCTTCTGACTTCATGATCCGCCCACTTAAGCTTCCCAAAGTGCTGGGATTACAGGCATGAGCCACCGTGCTGGTCCCTAAATATATTTTTAATGTACAGGGCAGAGCAGAGGACTTTCTGAAGAAATAGGAGCTTTGTTTCTCCACGTATGCTTGAAAACAACTAAGCATTTTGGGATCATAACTGCTATATAATACATAATTATTTTAGGCATTATAATTTTGCTAAAAGTATTTTATAAATTCTGAGTAATAGCGTTTTTTTCTGCCTTGGTTTGCCTGAAGTTCCTAACACTAACAAGTGTCTTGAAGGGGAGCCCATTGTTTTCCACACCACTCATCTCTGCTCTGTGTGACCCGCCACAGAAACAATCAGTGGATTTTGACACAGGCAAATAGAAATGACAAATGCATTAGTTTAGACCTTAACCTCGTGTACTTTCTATATAAAACAGACAAAAGTTGTTTTGAACTTTGCAGTTGCCATTTAAACTATAATATGCTGTGAGCATGATGTGTCTAACAGTAAAATAATTCTAGGTCTACTCACTTCTCCCAAGGTTACCTTCAAATACAAAAGTTGTGAAACTTCAAGTCGTCGTTTTCATTTTCATATACTGGATAAGCTAAATGCCTTTTTGGTTCTCCACCTTTTAGACCATCTATTCTTCTCATTTTTGTGAATTAGATTTCACTTTATTTAAAAATATACATTTATTTTTCCTGGTGACACCTTTGAAATGAAATTTCAGCTTCATAAGCCCCCTACTGTAGTGATTAAAAGCTCTGGTTTATCAAAATGTCCACTGGCTACATTGCAGATGTTCCCAGAAATTTTTCTTTCTCTTTACTATTGTAGTACATTATACATCATAATTATCCATCATATGTTACCTTGCATTATTACTCGAATTATATTTGAACTCTGTGGAGGGCCAGGAGCTCGTTTTAAACTTCTCTGTCACCCACTATAGTGCCTTCGGTATTCAATGAATTAAAGCATATATTAAAATAACAATGAAAATGGTCTGTAATTTAAACATGGGAATGTCACAGAGTGTTCCACCCGCGTCAGTGATTGATTCATACACTTACCAGGAATGGTTGCTTATCATTTGAGAAGCGGTGACTCCCCCACATGCAAGCATGGCTGCATGTCATAGTTCAGAGGTCACGCATGTACTGTCTGACAGACTTCAGCACTGGGCTGGGGACAGTGTGAAGGCAGAGTCATAGAAGCCGACTGGGCACAAGCCTTCATGTCCCTTTTGTAAAGTAGATCATAGGTACCTATGCTGTGCTGGTACCTTACCCCTACAGTAATTATCTGTGGTTCATTGTTTCTATTATACACATCTTATATTACACTATACTCAACAGCAAATTATTATTAATATGCCATATGTTATTACTTTGTAAAATGGGGTTTGTTACCCCCATTTAATAGATTAGAAAATAGATGTTTATAGAGTAAGGAAATTCCAAAGGATTTTGTGGCTAGTCAAGTGGCAGAGCCCAGAGATGAAACTTTGTGTCTTTGGTACTCAATCCACTGGTTGTTTCTATAACCCTCTGCTGTCTGCTGGAATTATAATTGAAAAGTTATATACATGTGCTTGAGAGATTCAGTGGGGGAAGTATACCTCTAAGATGTATCTAGTTAAATATTCTGTAAAGTCTGGAACATAATTTTGTTACTTCTCATTAACAACATATTTTCCTACATCTTGAAAACTTAGGATGTCCATAATTCTAGTATGGAGACTAGAGCTTCTGTTATTACTACCCTGAGTATAATCAGTTCTGACTTTAAGGAACAGGCAGCTCTGTGGAGAGAAAAATAAAATGATACTCTGAGTTTAAGAGCAAGTTCAGGCCAGGCACGGCAGCTCATGCCTGTAATCCCAGCACTTTGGGAGGTCGAGGCGGGTGGATCACTTGAGGTCAGGAATTTGAGACCAGCCTGGCCAACATGGTGAAACCCCATCTCTACTAAAAACACAAAAATTAGCCAGGCGTGGTGGTGCGCACCTGTAATCCCAGCTACTCAGGAAGCTGAGGCAGGAGAATTGCTTGAACGTGGGAGGCAGAGGTTGCAGTGAGCCTAGATCATGCCAGTACACTCTAGCCTGGACGACAGAGCGAGACTCCATTAAAAAAAAAAAAAAAAAAAAAAAAAAAGCAACGTCAAAGGGAGCAATTTATTTTAATATGTGTAAAGTAAAATTTTAGGTAATTACTATCAAGCTATATATTATTCACAGTTTTAAGTGGTTTTGTCTTTGTTATAGAATGAATACCTAAATGAAGATGTGGATGCTAGAGTTATTGAATATGAGGATAACCGGCCCCTCTTAGATATGTTTCTGCAAAAGCCAATGGGTTTACTTTCCCTACTTGATGAAGAAAGTAGATTTCCCAAGGCCACTGACCAGACTCTTGTAGGTGAGTTTTCAGTCCAGTGTGTCTGCATGGTTTTATGAATAGAGTCATGTCATTCTGAATGATATTTTTAAATAGCTTTAAATTATCTGGGAGAAAATAGCTGTCATAAAGCCTGCATATTTGACTTTAAAGAAGAGCCTTTGGATTTAATACCTGGACCAGTGCATGTTTATGATAGGGTAAAATATTTAGTGATAAATTAAGCAAGTTTAAATATTGGACTTCTCCTTATTTTATGGTGAAGCTCAACCATAGAATCACAGGTTATAAATGACCTTAGAAATTTTCCAGCCCAAAATTAGAAATTGGTGAGCAGGGCAGAAGGATAGCTCTGGAATTGAAAAGAGATAGTTAACAGGTAGGAAATAAATTAATCTTTGATGTTCTGTTCTATTCATTTATTTAATAGAGGCAAATCGCTTCAAATACTTAATAACCTCTAAGTTACCATACATTAATAAATGTTCATGATAATCCTAAGTCATCACAGTAAGATTAAATCTATTTTTTGTGTCTGAGAAGGCAGAGATGTGTATAATACATTTTAAAAGACCACCATTCAAGCTGGTTAAAATGAAAATGTCTTACTCCTTAAATTTAAAAAAAAAAAAAAAATTTAGATTTTTCAGATATCTGAAAAAAAAAAATTTTAAACGCAGAACATTGTATTCCCTGATGATCGGAGGTATTTATTCTGTATGAGAAATACTTGCAGAAAATATGGATTCACATCTTTCTGTCATTTACTTTGGGTGACATGCAGAGCCTCTTTCTTACCATTAGGTCTGTGATGTCTCTTCTTTCTGACTCACTGATTGGCTTAAATCTCTCCTTGAATTGGACAATACTAGATGGAAAATAAATTGACCCCAAAGTGGTGGGGAAAATCATTTCACAGCAGTCACTTGATTTTTAGATCAAATGATCCTTCTAGAGCAAGTTCTCTGAAGGTGGTAAAATTGTTCTAGAAATTCAGCTGCCTTTAAGATCATGTTTTATTTCTCATGTAATCAATAATAATTTACAGCTCTACAAGTAGAAAAGAGAGCAAAAACACTAGATTTTTGGGCTCATGGCTTGACATCACACTGTGTTTTACAAACCTCTTTGGTCAGTCTCAAGTAGTTCACTTGCCCTGTACCAGTGGTTCTCAAAATGTGGTCTCCCGCCCAGGAGCATCAGCATCACCTGAGAACTTGTTAGAAATGTGAATTCTTGGATCCCACCCGAAACCTACTGAGTCAGAAACTCTGCGGTTGGGGCCCAGCAACCTGTGTTATAACAAACCCTCGGCCGGGTGCAGTGGCCCACACTTGTAATCCCAGTACTTTGGGAGGCCAACGCAGGCGGATCACCTGAGGTCAGGAGTTTGAGATCAGCCTGGCCAACATGGCAAAACCCTGTCTCTACTTTAAAAATACAAAAATTAGCCAGGCCTGGTGGTGGGCACCTGTAATCCCAGCTACTCGGGAGGCTGAGGCAGGAGAATCGCTTGAACCCAGGAGGCCGAGGTTGCAGTGAGCCGAGATCGCACCATTGCACTCCAGCCTGGGCAACAAGAGTGAAACTCCGTCTCAAAAAAAAAAAAAAAAAACCCTCGAGGTGACTCTGACGCATGACATGGCATGAGGACTGATGCCCTAAATCATAATGTAATGGTAGAAATTAATGATCTTGAGTTTTACTTTACCATATATAATTCTATTCCAAATCTGCATATATTAGCTATGTAAAATTTTCTTTGTTCGCTGCACATTTGTCCTTTTTATGGTAAATGATTCTCACAGTATTTTTTGAGAATCTCATACATGCTTGATATATGAGTTCAGTATTTTTCTACAGAAAAATTTGAAGGTAACCTGAAATCACAGTACTTCTGGAGACCCAAAAGATTGGAACTTAGTTTTGGAATTCACCATTATGCAGGAAAGGTAAGAACTCTTAAGAATTATGACTGGGTTTCTCTTTAGCCTTTTAATGAATAATAGGATGGACATAAAAATTATGGCCCAAAATGTTTATAGGTAATAATAATGTCATAGCTGTCTGTTTCCACCCCCACTGGCCCTAATTATGCCCTCTGATGTCCTGTGATTGATCCTGTCCTTTGCCAGCCACTCACTATGGAGGCCACACCCACTCCAGGGCATGCGCTGCTGGCATCTATGCTGAAGAGGTTAAAAGAAAAGTCTTTCTCTTAGTTTAAGAATCGTAACGTTATAGTTTTTCTAGAGGAATTGTTTCTCAGTAACTAAGAAAAAACAAGAAAGAAAAGACACAAAACTGAAAGAATCCTTGGGTGAGATTAGCTAGCAATAGTTACCTATTTGTTTCCTTCTCTTAACAATGCCTGAGGAACTTTGGTATAAACTGCCCTTTTCAGACTTTAGATGATTCTCTCTCTACTGTACTCTTTGCCCCTCCTCCCTTTCAAGAAGAGAAGGTGCCAGGTTAGAGACACAGTCAGATAACTGAGCTAAGCCAGATGGATGGATTACAATGCAGTTAGAGGAGGAAATGTGTCTACATAGACAGAAACACATTTCCACACCAGAACGAACCTCAGATATGTTGTCCTAGACCCAGAGGATGCTCTCTTTCCTTCCTTCTGCAGAGAATGACAGGTCATTCCTTCACAATGATGTCATAAATATGGGAGGACAAAGAGGACATTCAGATCAAGAAAGAATGTTTCAAATGAGAAATACATAAAAATAAAATTACACAGAACTTAAAGCATTCTAGTCTGCTTGGCAACCTCCATATGTCTGTCAACATCCCACAGACTTTCATCATTTTTAAAGTATACCTTAAATCATTAGTTTATAGCCTAATGATTCTTAGCATATCATTTTCCAAATAAAGCCTGTTTTAAACATCCATTAAGAATTGCATGAACCTGTAGTCCCAGCTACTTGGGAGGCTGAGACCAGAGAATTGCTTGAACCCAGGAGGTGAAGGTTGCAGTGAGCCAAGATCGTGCCACTGCACTCCAGTCTGGGCAACAGAGTGAGACTATGTCTCAAATAAATAAAAAAAAAAATACCTATGATCATTTTATCTAGTTGTTTTTAACAGTTAGATTTTAACAATCTATTAGTCTGCTCGGGCTGCCATAACAAAAATATCACAGGCTGCATGACTTAAACAACAGACTTTTTTTTTTTTTTTTTTTTTTTGACAGTTTTGGAGGCTAACAGATCAAGGTGCTCCGAGAAGGGTTAGCATCTGGGAGCCCTCTCTTCCTGGCTTGAAGATGGCTACCTTCTCAAGGTGTCCCCACATGGCCTTTGCTATGTGAGCGTAGGGAGTGGGGAGAGATATCCCTGGTTCCTCTTCCCGCTCTTATAAGAACACAAGTCTTATTGGTGTAGGGTCTTACTCTTATACCCTATTTATCATTAATTACCTCCATAAAGGCCCTGTCTCCAAATATAGTCACAGTGAAAGTTTACATCTTCAGCATCTGAATTTTGGAAGAACACAATTTGACCCGTAACAAATACTATATTGGATCATTCCACAAAAATCTTTGGATTACATTGATCTTGAAAAAGTCATAAAATTGGCCAGGCATGGTGGCTCATGTCTGTAATCCTAGCACTTTGGGAGGCCAAGGTGGGAGGATCACTGGAGCTCAGGAGTTCAAGACCACCCTTGGTAACATAGCAAAACCTCATCTCTAAACCTTTTTTTTAAGTAATAGCATTATTTAGAAGTGCCAGAAACACAAAAAGCCACAGTGTATTTAAATCACACTACTACTGAGATAAAAATCTATCATGGCCAATTCAATACAGGTGGATCAGTATCATAGAAATAGGAATGCTTTTGTGGCTCAATATGCTTCCTTTATGCTGCTCCATCCCTCCAAATAGAGAAAAGAAACATACCAAATTCCCAACATAATAAATGAGAGGAATCCAACCTCTTTGGTCATTTCAACCCAAATAAAATCAGTGAGACACAGATTATAAGGGGCTACCTTAGTAAATGCTTGTATCCCTGTTGCTGAACATAGAGTAAGCTCATAATGAGTATCTGTTGATAATGATGATGATGATGGTGAGGAGGAGGAGGAGGATGACAATGACATTGATTGTGATAATTATAGCATACTGTATCAACAGGTCCTCTATAATGCAAGTGGATTCTTAGCCAAAAACAGAGACACTCTTCCAACTGATATTGTGCTACTTTTGAGGTCATCTGACAACAGTGTAATTAGGCAACTAGTCAACCACCCTCTGACCAAAACAGGTAAGGCAATTTTCCTTACCTGTAAGTTTTCTCAAGCCCAATCAAATAGTTTCTATCTCTGTGCTTTTCACGAATTTCATCCTTAATTTTTCATGTGAGTTTGTTTTTGGCTCACTAAATATTCATGTGTTAATATCCTCTGCCCCAGATCATCTGAAGAAAATATAAAAATGAATATAAATAAGCTAGTTTTTCATTAAAGGTAAGTGTTTGCAGCACTCACCATAGTAGTGCTATTCTAGCTACTCCCTACAAGAGTATACTGACCTCCAGAGTTCAGAATTACCTGCACAAATCAGGAGTGGGCCGCTTTTGGATGATTCTTTGAGGTTCCAAAAGTTTGGTGGGCTCTCTTATTGATTAAAACTGGGCGTGTCTTTGTTCCACCCAACCATAATACATCCTTGCATTTGCTGTAAGTAGAAAAAATATAGTTTGGGTTGTTTTTCTTTACTGGAGTTTAAAGTTGTTCTCTGCATTTCTTGTTTCATAATTTTATTGAAGTATAACTGAAATACAAGAAACAGCACATATTTAAACAGTAAAATTTGATGAGTTTTTGACATATATAAGCACCTGTAAAACTATCACCATGATTAATAGTGAACATACTCATCACTCACAAATGAGGTTTCTTCATGACCCTTTATAATCCTTTCCTCCACTCCTTCCTGTTCTATCACCATTTGTTGAAGAGATTGTTCTTTCCCCATTGAATTGCTTTGACACTCCTTGAAAACTCAGTTGACTAATGAATAGGTCTATTTCTGGACTCTTTATTGTGTGTCATTGATATTTATCTATCTTTAAGCTAATGCACACTTCTGACTAGTGTAACTTTCTATAAAGTCCTAAAATCAGGCAGTACAAGTTAGCCTGACTTTGTTCTTATTCAGGCTTGTTTAGGTAATTATAATTTGTTTGCTTTTCCATATACGTTTTAGAATGAGCTTCTCAATTTCTACCAAAAATCCTGGTTGGATTTTGATTGGATTGCACTGAAATTATAGATCAATAATGGAAGATTTGGTATCTTCCCAATATTAAATCTTCCAATCGGCACAGTCTAGCTCTCCATTTATTTAAGTCTCCCTTAATTTCTTTCAGCAATATTTTGTAGTTTTCAGTGTACAACTTTTGCACATCCTTTGTCAAATTATCTGCTAGTGTATCACATTTTTATGTGATTATAAATGGTAATTTTTAACTGAAATTCTGAATTTTGCCAGTATATGAAATCTAATTGATTTTTGTATATTGATTTTTTGCCCTGCAACCTTCCTAAGCTCATTTATCAGAGTAGCTTTTTTTGTTAATTCCGAAGGATTTTCTTCACAGATGATCATGTCATCTGTGAAGAAAGGGTTTTGCCTGTTCTTTTCCAATATGTTTCCTTTTGACTTCTTTTTTCTTGGTTGTACTGGCTAGAATCACCAATGCAGTCTCCAGTGTTGAACACAGGATAAGTTGCAAGAGTGAACATTCTTGCCTTTTTCCTGATCTCGGGGCAAGAGTAGTTAGTCTTTTAATCTTTCACCACGGAGTATAATGTTAACTGTAGATTTTTTCACAGATGCCCTTTATCAAGGGAGAAGTTACTTTTTTTTTTAATTCCTAATTTCCTGAGTGATTTTTGTTGGTGGTGGTTGTTTTTGTTGTTGTTGTTGTTGTTGTTTGTTTTTAGTTTTTTGTTTTTTGTTTGGAGACAGAGTCTTACATTGTTGCCCACGCTAGAGTGCAGTGGCACAATCTCGGCTCACTGCAACATCCACCTCCCAAGTTCAAGCGATTCTCCTACTCCAGCCTCCCAGGTAGCTAGGATTACAGGCATGCACCACCATGCCCAGCTAATTTTTGTATTTTTAGTAGAGATGGGGTTTCACCATGTTGGCCAAACTGGTATTGAGCCCCTGACCTCGGGTGATCCACCTGCCTCGACCTCCCAAAGTGCTTGGATTACAGGTATGAGCCACTGCGCCTGGCCAATTTCCTGATTTTTTTTTTTATCAGGCATGCATACTGTATTTTGTTAAATGCTTTTTCCACATCTGTTGAATAGATTACCCTTATATTTTGTTTTTTTTTAAATTGACAGCTAAAATTGTGTTTACTGTATACAAATGACATTTGGAAGTATATGTACATTATAGAATAATGAAATCCAGATAATTAACATATATATTACTGTATATAACTATTTGTGGTGAGAACACTTAAAATCTACTATCTTAGCAATTTTCAAGTATATAATACATTGCTATGAACTTATTTATCCTATCTAGCTGACGCTTTTTATCCTTTGACCAACATCTCCCCAACCCACCTCCTCCCACTGCAACCACGCCAACTGCTAGTAACCACTATTCCACTCTCTAGCTCTATGAAATCAACTTTTTTAGATTCCACAAATTCCATCCAGTATTTGTCTTTTTGTGACTTATAGTGTCCTTCAGGTTCAACCATGTTGAATAGTATTCGTGTGTGTGTGTGTGTGTGTGTGTGTGTGTGTGTGTGTGTGTAGATACCACATTTTCTTTATCCAATCATCCATTGATGGACAACTAGGTTGATCATATCTTGGCTATTATGAACAATGCTGCATCTGTTAGATGGTGAGTGCCTGATTTTTTAATCATTCCTGGGAAAAACCTCAAATGGTCATGATGCATTGTACTTTTTATATATTGCTGAAATCAGTTTGCAAACATGTTTTAAGAATGTTTGCATCTATGTTTTTGAGAAATATTGCACTATAGTTTTCTTACACTTTATTTTGTGACTTTGGAATCACAGTAATGCTGGCCTCACAGAATAAATTGAGTAGTATTGCCTTTTCTTCAATTTTCAGGAATAGTAGAATGAGTATTATCTCTTCCTAAGTTGCCTTGTAGAATTCACCAGTGAAGCCAACGGGGCCTGAAGGATGTTTTGTGAGATTTTCAACTACAAATTCAATTTGTTTAATAAACATAAGGCTGTTTGAGTTATCTAATTTTTGAGTGAGTTTTAGTAGATTGTGTCTTTTAAGACATTTATTTCATCTACATAGTCAAATTTATTGACACAGTTGATTATAACATTTTCTTACTATACTTTTAATATCTGTAGATCCTGAAGTTATATCAGCTCTCTCATAAGTGACACTGGTAGTTTGTGTCTTCTCTCATTTTATTCTTGATATATTTCCTAGACATGTATTAGTTTTATTGATCTTCTCAAATGGTTTCATTGATTTTTTTTTATTGGTTTTGTTTCTATTTCATTCTCTTTTTCTTTCTCGTTTATCTTTGCTGTTTTCTTTTTCTGCTCACTTTGTGTTTTATTTTGTTTCCTTTTTATTTTGTTTCCTTTTCTAAGGTAAAACTTAGATCATTGATTTAAGAAGACATTCTTCTAGTATCAGCACTTATATGGGTTATTTATAAGAGTTTATAAGGTTTCCAAATATGGTGAGATTTTCCAAATATTATTTATGGACTTCTAATTTAACTTCATAGTGTTCAGAGAGCATACTTTGTATTATTTAATCCATTTAACTCCACCCAACCATAATACATCCTTGCATTTGCTGTAAGTTTTAAGAGATATGTTCTAAGACCCATAATATTATGTCTTATTTTATTTTCATTTGCACTTGAAAATACTGTTTATTCTGCTGGTTGTTGGATGAAATGTTCTGTAAATGTCAATTGGGTCTACTTTATTGAGAGTGTTGGTCACGTCTTCTGTATTCTTACTGTTTTTCTCTCTCCTGGTTCTATCAGTTACTGAGAGAGGAATTTTTAAATATTTGACTATAGCTGTCAATTTGCCTTTCTTTTTTTCAGTTTTTGCTCATGTATTCTGAAGCTATATTATTAGGTACATAAACATTTAAAATTGTTATGTCTTCTTGATGGATAGACTCCTTTGTTATTATGTAATGACCCTTTTCATCCTTGGCAGCATTGTTTGTTCTGAAATCTACTTTGCCTGATATTAATATAGAGGCTCCAGCTTTCTTATGATTAGTGAGTGAATGGCATATCTTTTTCCATACTCTTAATTTCAACTTATTTTTTTTCTTTATATTCAAAGTAGGGTTCTTCTAAACAGCACATAGTTGGGTCTTGTTTTTTTTAATCCAGTCTGACAATCTCTGCCTTTCAATTGAGATGATTAGATGATTTACATTTAATGTGATTAATGATATGGTTGGATTTGACTCTTATCATCTTGCCGCTTGTTTTCTATTGGTTATATCGGCTTTTTTCCCCAGGCTTTACCTGAGTTCCCTCACTCCCTGCATTTCAGGCTGACACCTCTCCAGGCAGAAAGCTGGCACAATCAAAGGGCTCACCACATTTGTCTTCCCTCTCTTAGGGATCAGCGTCCTTACACTGCTTGACGCACAATGTATGAAACCTGTTTTCCATTTTGTATGTCTTTTTAGTTGTTTGGGGAAGGTTAATTTAGCCTGTTACTTTATCTGACCCAGAAGCAAAAGTCATTACTTTTGACTTTAACAATTGCCATCCCTTTCCATATACACCAACAGCATCTATGCATCTAACTCCATGTTTTTCACCCTATAAAATATGCAGCCAGGTTCTAAATACTATATTGTATTGCTTGGCTATCAGCAGAACAGTGTCTGGTTGGCCAGGGAGAAGAACTTAATAGTCAAGTATGTTTCAATAAACTCAGAACCTCAGAGATAGCAAAGACATATGGATTTTATATTCACCCAGATGTGCAAACATGTAATAATAATCATAGACAACTTTGTTATCTGTTATGTGCTAGGCACCGTGCTAAGCACCTTCAATTACTCCTAATGACAACACAATAAGGAGGTACTACTTTTTTACAAATAAGATATTAAGGCTTGAAAGTGTTGAGCAGCTTTCCCAAGGTTTCCCAATGGAAAATGTTAGAATTAGAGTTATTCAGTTCTATATTATGCTGTCTTCAAGATTCTAAAATAACCATGGCCTTTCGTATATATGACTTCACATATGACCTATAGTTCAGCCATTTTTAGGGGAAAGTGCACCACAGTTCCTTGCAGCTCGCATCTTTAGTTGGGTTTATCACAAGTTTGTTCATTAGGTGAACCATAAAAACCAAAATGGAGACATTTTCTGAAATTAAAGTCTATGCTAATTTTAGTTGCCATTGATCTACATAAATAAATTTAAGCAAAATTCCTGAAACTGCCATTCTAAAGATCATCTGTTGCTGTCTCTGTCCACTCTGCTGTAGTCAGTAAGTTTCACATTTGAAAAGTGAACAGGGCAGTGTGCAGGGCAAGCCTAGCATGGAAACTGTTGCACACACCCGTCTCAGCCCCTCCCCTGGAGTTGGGAGGGAGAGGAGGAGGCAGAGCAGATGCACTGCCAGGCACATCCCCAACATGATTCCTTCCTGCACCATCTTAGGCCAGCCTTTTGCAACCATAAAGAATGGGAAAGATTTGCCAAAAACATTCAGCCTCTACTTATCACCTAAAAGAAGGAGAGAGACAAGAAATGATCATTCTGAATTGGTACTGCATTTTGAATTTATTTTGCCCATTACTATTAGGATAATAAACTCTTGGATTATGGGTTGGTTGGTTCCTTGTGCCTGGTGGGGGTGAGAAAGCTGTGAAAGTGAACTGCATTTCAGGGGCTTTCCATGTGCCAGACATATTATCGCATTTCATCAAAACTCTGTGAGGTAATCACCATTATTCCCATTTTATGGATTCTGGGTGCAGATCAGAGACTAAGTAAATGACCCAAAAGCAACACAGTTTAAGTACTATACCTGAGATTCAAAGCCAAGTCTTTCTGGCTTCTCGGGCCATAATTTTTTCACTGCTTTGGATTGTGTGCATTTGTGTAGTCCTTAGAATGAAGCACATGTTTCTGAAAGTTAGACTGAAAAAGGCCATTGCTTCCAACCATAGTTGATTTGCTTATAACCACCTCATGCAAATTACTGATTCCTATGATTTTTCAAGCCTGTTGTAAAGCTTAGCCTATGTTAAAGAAAATCTCAGATGCCATTTATCACACAAAAAAATAAGAAGCAAACTGCTCCCTCAATCATAGTCATCTCAAGTCTTCTAGCAATTCAAAGGAAACCCAACACCTACCTCTGCCTTTTCTGTTTTCCAGGCTCAAGGGTTTTTTTCTGAATTTAAAATTTGTTGTACATTTTTACATAATTTTTTTATTCCTGAGTTCCTCCATAAATAATTAACCAAGCATATGATTATGAATATTGCAGGATTAACAATGTTTATTTTAACATTTAAGTAAATGGGAAAAATCATCTAGACATTAAGGATTCTAAAAGGTATATTACATTTTTCTACATTTTCATAGGTAATCTGCCACATTCTAAAACTCAAAACGTTATAAACTATCAAATGAGGACTTCAGAAAAATTAATCAACCTGGCAAAGGTAAGAAAATGCTTTTTTCCTTGGCAGTGAGTCTAAGAATCTAACCGGTACGATGGCGATATTTGTATGCTTCTCAAAGTCAACAGTTTTTTCTTAGCTTTTCTCCCTTTGATCTTGCTTTTCTGTTTGAACAGATGTGTATGTTTTGTTCTTGTTACTGCTAGGGGCTAAAATAATCATGCATTTCTAATATATTAATATTTCCAACTCTTTTTTAGCTAGTTTTGGGGGGGAGTTTTTGTGTTTGTTTGTTTGTTTGTTTTTGAGACTGGGATTTCACTCTGTTACCCAGACTGGAATGCAGTGGCATGATCTCAGCTCACTGCAACCTCTGCCTCCTGGGCTCAAGTGATTCTCCTGCATCAGCCTCCTGAGTAGCTGGGATTACAGGCACCCACCACACCCGGCTAATTTTTGTATTTTTAATAGAGACGGGATTTCACCATGTTGGCCAGGCTGGTCTCGAACTCCTGACCTCAAATGATCCGCCTGCCTTGGACTCCCAAAGTGCTGGGATTACAGGCGTGAGTTACTGTGCCCAGCCCTTTTTTAGCTAGTTTTAAGTGTTACACTAAGACCAACTAAAAATGTACTAGTGAAGGTGAGAAATATTCACAGTCTACATAAGACCAATTAAAATTCCAACGAGACTGACAAAACAATTACATAAGGGAAGAATATCAACATTTTGCTGTTTTACATATTTCAATGCATAAATTAAGATAGCCTGAAGGAAAATGCCACATGGTCTCTGTAGATAATAAAGTACAATAGATACCAAAGCATCACTGTTTTCCTCGGTCTCTTTAGGGCGACACTGGAGAAGCCACGCGTCATGCCAGAGAAACAACCAACATGAAAACACAAACAGTTGCATCATATTTTAGAGTAAGATATTAAACTGTGATGTATTGTGCTTAGGGGTGCTATTTAGTCTAAATGGGTTATAGATCAAAAGCCAGTAACACTAGCAGAAGAGAATATTGTATTCCATTTACTGTTGTTAGATACAGGATATGTTAGCATCTACCTTCAAAATCTGTGGATTGGTTTGTTTCTGCATTCTACCTGGGAAATTATTGTATCCCAGGTCAATCTTTTTTTTTTTTTTTTTTTTTTTTTTTTTTTTTTTTTTTGAGACGGGATCTCACTCTTTTGCCCAGGCTGGTGTGCAATGGTGCAATCTCGGCTCACTGCAAGCTCCGCCTCCTGGGTTCACGCCATTCTCCTGCCTCAGCCTCCCAAGTAGCTGGAACTACAGGCGCCTGCCACCACACCCGGCTAATTTTTTGTATTTTTAGTAGAGACAAGGTTTCACCGTGTTAGCCAGGATGTTCTCGATCTCCTAACCTCGTGATCTGCCCGCCTTGGCCTCCCAAAGTGCCGGGATTACAGACGTAAGCCACCGTGCCTGGCCGTATCCCAGGTCAATCTTAATGAAAGTCTATACCTTGATTAAAATTTGTCCGTAGAACAGAATGCATTTCCACTAGAATAAAACCTAAACGGATTTTTACCTCAATGCTATGGTAACTACCAATTCTCCTTCCCCCTCCTGAATGATTTTAGAATAGACAGATAGGGCAAGGCTGAGCATCCATCTCCATTTCATATCACCCTTCTTGTATAGAGCTAAAAACCTCAAAAGGAAAATAGAGCCCGTGTAGGAATGGGGCAAGGAGAAGAGTCATCAGGAAGATGTGGTAACATGCTTAAGGGAGTGTGCTTAGCATAGGATCAAGGCGACCTTCCTTCCTTGGGCAATATAAGAGAAAAGAAAAAAGCAAGTACTTTTTTTTCCTCTGTGCTCTACATAACCCTTCCCTTATTATTGGTTCCAGTTCTTGTTTACCTATTCTGATAAAAACCTATTAACCATCCAATGAAAATGAAGAAAATACCACTAAAACTTGGAGTTATTACTTATATAATTTAATGTGGAGGAAATTAGATTAAATTTAAGTGTTCAGTGAATATATCCAGCTCTCTAGCAGAAACGTAAAATTCTTTAAAAAATGTATGAATATCTTTACTAAATATTTTTTAAGTCCTAAGCTCATAGAAGTTAGTGTATACTTAATCATCTTTGAGTAGTGCCTAGTACATTTATATGCTTAATACCTGACGTTTGCTGCGGATACATTTCACTTTACATCAGAAATGCAGCCCAGGTGAATTACTGAATTATTTACAGCCAGGTTTCCTATTTTTAAGTGAGTTACCCAAGGCCATTATCATACCACTGTTGTTGGCATCAAACACTGTATGTATGTTTAAACCAGGTTAGTTCATGAAATCTTTTTAATCTTCAGGCTGAAGTGAGAAATGATAGAAGATAATTCCACACAACATGAAGTGTGTTTTTAAAGCTATTTTCCATTCTGCAGAGAAGACTGGACACAGTGTAACACTATGCTTTTTCCCTCAGAAAAACCAGTACCTAAATTGCAGGAAGCTCCTGCTCAGAGTATCACCCCTGTACCACCAGTACCTGGCAGATGTTTGCATGAGTAAAGGAATGATGACTTACAGATAAATGTAATGAAAAAGGCTCCAAAGTGACGGGCCCAGCTGTTGGAAAAGATCACATCTGAGCCTCAGTGCCCAAAAGGAAGCCATGCAACTTCAGAGCTTTGTCGGTTGCCAGTTTCAGCATTTGTTTTGCACTGGCTTTGTGACTGTAGGCTCGTACATTTCCAGCACTAATTGAGATCCAGCCATCAATTGCTATTTGTGTCCATACTTACCTCTCCAATAAATGTGATCCTGGTCTTTGAGATTCTCATTTCCTGGGATTCCACTTTTAGTTGATTATACTAATATGTTATACTTACTTGTCTAGTAATTGGCTACTGTTTTAATAAGGTATTGGTATAGAACATAGTTTCATATCTATGTGAATTTTTAAAATTCTCCAAAAATAAATAAGAAAATGATCAAATTAGAACTGATGAAAATATTTAATTGGATATAACTTTGCTTATATCTACTTCCTACATATTAAAGGCTATTAACTTTTCTGTCCTTATTTTAAACTAAGAGATGACCCTAACAGGGATTAAGGTGTTCCCTTTTTTCTATTGTATTTAAGTTCAGGGGTATGTGCAGTTTGGTTACACAGGTGAAGTTGTGTCATGGAGGTTTGTTAAACAGATTATTTCATCACGCAGGTATTAAGCCCAGTACCCATTCGTTGTTTTTCCTGATCCTCTCCCTCCTCCCACCCTTTATCCTCCAATAAGCTCCAATGTGTGTTGTAAAGTATTCCCTTTTTTACCTTCCATAAAGAGAGAGTTGGACAAGGAAATTAATATATAAGCAGGATTAACCAGATTGTGTAATATTATAATTTGGCAAGTTAGCCTAAAAGTATATAATTGCTTACAAACTACATCAAAAATAATTTTATCTGTTAATTATAGTTGCCTTAATGGTTTATAAGCAAACTTTTAATAGCTAAATTTCTAGTTATTGCCTCTACATTTTTGTAAGTAAATCTGTATTTTTAGAACTATACTATAAATAAAATGTTCATTAAAACAGATTTTCCTCCATTTGCTGTGACTAGTGGGAGCATTTATAACATTCATTTTTTTGAATGTTATTCTTGTAGTAAAAAGAAAGGCCTACAAGCTCATACGTTTTTGTATGCTACATTGGGAAATTTATTTTTGTTGTGTATCATAGTATTCCTTGATGGATTTGTTGTCTAAAATGGTGGTGGGCCAACCTCATTTCGTCCGTTGCATCAAACCAAACAATGAGCGTCAGGCAAGAAAATATGACAAAGAGAAAGTTCTGCTGCAGCTTCGGTACACAGGAATTCTGGAAACAGCAAGAATTCGAAGGCTAGGATTCTCCCATCGGATACTTTTTGCTAATTTTATAAAGCGGTATGTGGATTTATTTTTCAGTTTCTATTGTGCAGTTTATATAAAAATTATTTAGAAGAATTATAAGAAACATAATATGAAAAAATATTTAGAGGTCTAGGAGGGAGGCATTTTGTTCATGCAAATGATTATGTGTTGAAAAAAGAAGATAGCTATTTTTATTTTTATTTTTATTTTATTTTTTTTGAGATGGAGTCTTGCTCTGTTGCCCAGGCTGGAGTGCAGTGGCCGGATCTCAGCTCACTGCAAGCTCCGCCTCCCGTGTTCACGCCATTCTCCTGCCTCAGCCTCCCGAGTAGCTGGGACTACAGGCGCCCGCCACCTCGCCCGGCTAGATTTGTATTTTTTAGTAGAGACGGGGTTTCACCGTGTTAGCCAGGATGGTCTCGATCTCCTGACCTCGTGATCCACCCATCTCGGCCTCCCAAAGTGCTGGGATTACAGGCTTGAGCCACCGTGCCCGGCCTAAAAGAAGATAGCTATTAACTGAGGCTGAAAGACTCTGGACAGATGGGTGGTACTATGTGGTATAGGCAGCATGATCCAGAGGCCTGAGCTTCTTTCTGTACTGAGGAGTTGGAGAATCTGGGTTTTCACCCTAGCTCAGCCACTTGCTATGTGACTGTGGGCCCATACCACTGATTCTCAGCTGGGAGAGATTTTGCCCCTCAAAAGACACTTGACAATGTCTGGAGACATTTCTGGTTGTCACATCCTGTGTGGTGGAGGGGCGTGGGGGGATGCTACTGACCTCTAGTGGGTAGAGGCCTGGGAATACTGTTAACAGCCATTCTACAATTTACAGGATAGCCTCCCCACAACAAAGAATTATCCAGCCCCAAATCTCAACAGTGCTGAGGCTGAAAAACCCTGGCCTATTATAACCCTAACCTCACTTTACTCACCTACCAAATCTGCTGTAACTACCTGATAGGATCCTTATAATGATCAAATGAGATACTGTCTCCAACGGTGATTTGGAAGATGAAACAATTAGGCTTATTTGTCAATTTCAAAAGCTAATATGAATTTTTTTAAAAAGAATCAATTGGTATAAGGAATTTTTTTTTTTTTTTTGAGACAGAGTCTAGCTCTGTGGCCCAGGCTGGAGTGCAGTGGTGCAATCTCAGCTCATTGCAAGCTCTGCTTCCCGGGTTCACACCATTCTCCTGCCTCAGCCTCCTGAGTTGCTGGGACTACAGGCACCCGCCACCATACCCAGCTAAGTTTTTTTGTATTTTAAGTAGAGACGGGGTTTCACCGTGTTAGCCAGGATGGTCTCGAACTCCTGACCTCGTGATCCGCCCGTCTTGGCCTCCCAAAGTGCTAGGATTACAGGTGTGAACCACCGTGCCCAGCCAAGGAGTTCCTTTTAATATTTGAGATTAACATAAAATAAATTGAGCTATATAATAAATATATTTTATTGAGTAATACATAGGTAGTAATTTAAAGTTTCAATATCATATATATTTAATATTTTAAAGCCCATATTTTTTATTTTTTTGGTTCTATAATTTCTATTGGTCATTAAACATAATGAAATTTCAATTTTTAAAGATGAAGTCTATTAAAATTTTCAGGTGAAACCCAGATGAAGTCCCATTTGTAACATTCTTCATCCTTTTTCAAAGCATATAAATTACTATTAAGAAAAAAACACAACCTTGTTTTGTGATTGTACACCAAATTTGATTTCTAAGTTTCCTCCCCTCCTCCCAAAACTTGTATGCATTTTATCAGCCATTCTTTTATTTGGAATAACCAAGACTCTTTGTAAATGTGATGAGAATTCTGATTATTTCTGCTAACTTTTATACATTCAGCAAATTTGTGGTAGTTCTTGATTTTGTTTTTCTTTAGAGACCTGGGATTATTTATTTGGAATGCTTTGAAATCAAGAAAACTCTACTACCTTTCTCATGATGGAGATCAACATTACATAAACATAGACTTTCATATTGGCCAATCCTCATAGTAGCTTAAGACAAACTAAAACCTCAAGTTTAGAGTCCAGAAATCTAGTTAGCAGCTAATCATTGACTTTACTTCCTACAGATCAGAACCAATTTTATAACCAAAACTAAGAAATAAAAAAATGGAATTCTTTATTGGCTAATAGGTAAATTCTCCATCCTACTCATCAAAGCAGATAAACTGAAAATACTAGATACAAAGGAGTTTCAAATTTCAAATTAAAATTAAAATTTCACCTTATTATCATGCACTTCATGTTTTAGAAAAAAAGATCTTTAACTTGTTTAAATAGTAATATAGATATTATGAGTGTAATATTAATATAAGTACTCTTAAATTTCAGTGATTTTTTTAATGTATAAGACACCATACTAAGCACTGTGGGAAATACTGAATTTTAGAACTGACTTGATCTTCAAGAATGGACAGTCCAGTTAGAATTACCACAGCCATAGAAATGGAAAGTTAACAAGCAATGTGAAGTAGTAACTGCCAAGTCCAAGAGAATGATATACACAGTGTAAAAGTTCAAGGGAAGGAAGAGCATCTCCAGGAAGGCTGATGAGAGAGGATATCAAGAAGAGGCGTTCAGCTAATGCAGAAGGATCATTTGAGGCCAGGAGTTTGAGACCAGCCTGGGCAATGTAGCAAGACCCCATCTCTAAGAAAAACAAAAACAAAAAACCTTTTTTAGTCACCTGGGTGTGGTGGCTTATGCCTGTAGTCTTAGCTACTCAGGAGTCTGAGGCAGGAGGATCACTCGAGCCCAGGAGTTCAAGGTTATAGGAGGCTTGATCATACCACTGCACTCCAACCTGGGTGACAGAGCAAGACCCTATCTCAAAAAAAAAAGAAAAATAAAAAATAAGAAGGACTCAGACTAGTACTTGAAGGTGGGTACGGCTTGTGGAGAAAACAGGAGTTTTCTTGGTGTACAGGTTGGTGTGCCAAAAGCTAGCAGGACTTGAGTTGGATTGGGTTGGTAGAGTGGGGATTGCACTGGTGAAGTGACAGAAGATAATATGAAAAAACAGTTGGGTTAAAATTATGAAGAGAAAGTCTTGAATACCAGCCTAATCTTATAGCCTGAAAAATAACCATAGTTTTACAATATAGAACATAATCAGAATAAAACCTATTTTCTTAGTGATATTGTAGTTCCAATGTCAGAAATGAGAATAAATTCTTAAATACATTTATAATTATTGTGCTGTTACAGAATAGCAAATTACTACACAATAAATAAAGAGAAGGGGATAAAACTAAGTGTATAGAGAACATGTGAATAGCTATTCTGAATATAGGAAGTTCCAGAAATAAAAGGCTAAACCTTTTCTGCATCACTAATTTGGAAATTGTCATCCATATTGGCATAGACTCTCAGGAAGGCAGAACAATTTTCAGAGGTTCTGTGGGGGTGTAAATAGAACTGCTAACCCTCTGCATAGGATGCAAAATTCCCCAGACCCTTTGTTCTGTTGTAGATAAATTCTTCTGTTCTATAAGAAGGAAACAGTCTTAAGGAAAAATATACAACATGAATTTTGCACAAGACACTGAGTTTTTACTGCAGCTATTTCAAAGGAACCCTTACACTAACAAGCCAGCCACTTAACTTGGCTCCATTTTCCCACTAAGCACCTGTACATAATGGTTTGGCTACCAGAGCTCTAATACAACCAGAACTTACTGAAGGCAGTAGTATGGTGGAGTAGATAAGTACCATGCTTTGAAGTCAGCAAAACCGGGTTTGAATCCCAACTCTGCCACTTACTCAGTCTGTGACCTTATTCAAAGTTACTTGAGTTCTGTAAGCTTCAAGCTTCAATGTCCCTTAGCTGCAAATAGGGATGATAATAACAATATCTACTTTATATATGTGTTTATAAGTATTATGAGAAATAATATATATGGATTTTATTGATAGAACCAGGTGTCATCAATACTTATTAGCTGTAATTATTTTTATTATTATTTTTGTTTCAGTCTCAAGCTCCCAAAATTACCTGTGACCAATAGTGACCTAGGAGATGCCCTCCATAAGCACATGTGGCTTACCTAAGTATTTATTTCCACAAGTCCCAGCAACAGTGCATCATACATTCAGCAAACATTTAGTTGAGGGACCCACTGTGTTCCAGTCCTTGAACTAAAAATCTTAATTGAAAGATTAAAAGTCCAAAGATTAATGGATGAGCCCCTGACATTAAGAAACTCACAGACCCATTATGTAAACAGGACTTTAAAAATCTGCGTTATCATACAATGTAAAGTCAGCTGCAGGCAGCAAGGGTGGGGGTATCCTGTGCTTCTGAAGCACCTAGAAGGGTTCCTGGCAAATAAATAGTAGGTGCTCAAATATTTTTCAAATTAATGAAAGAAGACTGGGTATTTTTAATGAAAGTATAAACAAGATACTCTGAGACCATAAAGGAAGTATGGTTTAGATTGTGTTCGAAATTCTGATAAAGCAGAGAATAATAAAAGTAATACATAAAACACACCAAAAATATTTTTACTTACAACATCAATGTAAGTTTGCTTTTTAACCTTTTGATAAAGGCTTAATGTTTTTCTTTGAGTGCACATCTATTAATCATAGTTTATTGCCTCTTTCTTGCATAAACTATCTGTAATCTCTCATTTATGATTTCCAGTTAACATTTCTTGGAGTGAAGCAAGTTATTAAAGATACTTGTGAAACAGTCACAGGACTGAATATTTCTTGATTCTTATGATTTTCCTCAATGCTTTGTAATTGCTTCATCCATGTTTAATTTCATGGTTTTTTTACAAGACTTCTTTATAAAGTCTTACCAAAGCATTTGATTCAGTTTTGTAGAAACAATCCTCCAGCTTTCCTCACTTAGATTTCAATCTGATATTTATTTGAATAACATCACACCAAATACAACTGGCATAACCAGGTTTGGGAGCAAACACAGCTCATCCAGTGAGAGCAAACACACATGGGCACACTAGTGAGAACTGCCAGTCTTGAGCCTTAAGCGTGCAGCGGACCTCAGTTGGTGTGTTTCACACAAGAAAAGACAATTTCAGTTACTCCAGTTAATCTGTTAATTGAAGACACATCGAAGAGAGTTTTTAGAATATTGAAAAAGTAGGTCTTCCTTAAGGAAACTAGGAGTGAGATGAAAGGACGCGCAAGCATAATGAGTAACACATACAAAGGCATAGAAGCATGAGCAAATATGGCCCTCCGGCACAATTTTAAGTAACTTTCATGACTAGAGCTCGGAATGCCATGGAAAATAGCAAAGAGGAGACTGGAAAGGCAGACAGGGATATAGGGCAGAAGGGAGCTTGCATGCTAGTCATCATATGTGGCAAACAACTTAAAGCCAATGCTTTTTGGCAGGTGTAACCTTTCCCTCTCCTACATTCCCACTGCTCCCAGGCGCGTATATTTATGGTATCTGCCTAGACTTTGAAAGCACCTGATTTTGCCATCCCAGCTTAGAACTTGGGACATCCATAGAGACTTTTCGAGTCAGGAAAGGACATGATCAGATTTTCACTTAAAAAAAGATAATTCATACAGAGCTGTGGACAGTGGCTGGGGCAGGGCAGGGGAGGGACAGTGGAGGTAACTGGTTGGGATGCAATTGCAAAAGTCTAGGTGAGAAGGGACGAGGTATTTAATTAAGGTAATGGCAGTAGGCATAGCGAGAAACAAATGGATTCCAGAGAGACTTTAAGCTGGTTAGATCCATAGAGTGAAGAATAGGGAAGAGTAGGCTGGCACACAGATTTCTAGCTCAAGTACCTTTTAAAATGTGGTGATATCATTCACAGAGACAGGAAATGGCAGAGGAAGGAAAAACTGATGAATATTGCTGAGTTTAAAGTGTCTGTGCAATAACCAGGTGGGCATGTAGAGTAGGAAGTCGTAAGTAATGTGTTTAGAGTTGATATCAACAGTTAGGGTTGATGGTGTAGATTTAGGAATCACCACATACAGGAATAATTGGAGCCAAGCATATAGATGAGATGCCTGTGGACAGAGCTCAGAAAAAAAAATGGAACACTGTAGAACACTAGCGTTTAAGGAACAAGTCATTAAATCATTAAATACGGGGCACGCAGAGAGACTGAGAGGGAAGAGGAGAAGCAGGGCACATTAGGTGTAAGCCTTGGAGAGAGCAAGACAGAGAGAACAGCCCATAACAGCAAGTGCTGCAGAAAAAACGCTTACAATTAGGATGTAAAAGGACCTGTTAGATTTCACCACTCCTGGATCCTATACGAGTAAATAAGAGTCCTTGTTGCTATGTGATTAAATGAGATTCTCAGAGCTGGAGAGTGATGGGAAGTGAAAACAATTATTTTAAATAATCTTTCAACTTATCGGCAAAGCTAGTGGGAGAAACAGAATCATTACAGATGAGTGAGGCTTAAGGTGTTTGCTTTATAATAACAAATAAACATCCATTTTGTAAATGGAGGGAGCCAGAAGAGGGAAATGAGATTGAAAATATACAGAAGAGGAGGAGGAGATGGCCTCTAGAACACAGGCAGAGGATGAAAATCTCCTTTGAAGGAGGAGGGAAAAATGATAGTGGACAAATGAATTTGTATTTGGAGAAGAAGCCTATGAATTGTGTGTCTGGTGGCTTCCAGTGATATAGTAGAGAAGCTCATCTGCTGAGAGAGGTACGGAGGGCAGGGGCAGCTGGGAGACTTGGAGAAAGCAGGACGGAATTAAGTCACTTTTGTGAGGAAGAAGAGAGGAAAGTGGCCCTGGACACTGGTCAAGATCCAGAGCTTTCTTGGGAGCCTGGCTGAGTCAGGAATCCACACATCCACAGGGAGCCGACTGTGCAGATTTTCTCTGGCTGTGCTCTGAAGCCTGGCGTGAGGACAGAGACGTAGATGATTGGCAGGTCCAGGCATGCATGTTTGCAGAGAGTGCACGACAAACGAATGAGAGTGGGAAAGGTGCCAGGGCTGCCTAAGGGTGGCTCCTGCGATGAACTGTGAGATCCTGGCTGGTTCTGGAAGGAAGTAAAACCAGGACTTGGTGGACAGGCTGTGAATGCAGAGTCACTGCTACTGGGTCACCATGCGTACATGTGCGAGTTAGTCCTGAAGTGAGCAGGTTCAGTGGCTAATAGGCACTCCCTGGGGTTTTTTGCGCAAATAGCAAAAGTTATGGTCGCTTCATTCTATACCGTTCTAGGCCAGGATTCTTCTCCATGGAGCCTAACAGAAGCTACTTCATTGCAGATTTAATGAGGTGAAACTTAGAGAAGTTGAAATATGTTATTTTCAGAGATTTTTATCTCTGGACTCATTTTTAGATGAGGAAATTGATACTTAATTGTGATGTGTCCAAGTTTATACAGATAATGAGTCAAGGGTGAAACTCTGCTCTTCATGTCACCATGCCACTCAGCCGTCTACATATCAGGGCCTCTCTTTTGAAATTCAAAACCTACCAAAATTTGCTGCTTTGTTGCACTGGACTTTCAGGCTAATCTTGCACCAATAAATTAAAAATAGGAGAGTATTAAAAATTCTGGAAATCTGTCTTTTTGCACAAGATTATTGACCAGTGTAAAGCAGATTTTCTTTCCTTAATTCATCCCCTTCCCCAATAAGCGTTGTGGTTTAACCTGAGGACCTGCTATCAGTTCTTTCCTGCCCTAGCCCTTCCTCTTTCCTCCCCTTGATTATGGATAGATTAAACCAACAGAGAAAAACTCTAGCAGGAGACATAGTGTCCCTCAAGGAAAAACAATGATGGAAGGCATGTATACAGTGATGGGAAGTTTCACTGGAACTAAGCTCCATCACCCAATTTGAAGATCAGCTTCCAGAGTTTTATTAACACTGGAATGTGAAAAATAATTCCTTCTGCTTCCTGCCACTGCAGCCCTGCACTTTTTAGTGTCCAGAGAAATGTAACAAAAAAACAAAAACAAAACTGCTAAATTTTTTTGACTGGTGGAGTTCTTGTCAGGGGAGTACAGTGTTAAGTTTTGAAAGGGGATCACAAAGGTGAAAACACAATGCTCAGATTTCTACAGACTGGACTGGGTTTGCATCAGTTTGGAATTTCTTCTACTCCAAAGTCGTTCTGAGGATGCCTAAAGGATTTCTCTGCATCAAGTCGGGGCATCTGTTCCTCAGCCCCTGCACTAAGTTGTTGGGGAACCACCAGGCTACAGAGATGTTGGCACTTTATGCAATACTAACCAGCCCTTTTTTCCATTCCAAGGTACCACGTTCTCTGCTACAAGTCGAGCGAGCAGCCCCCCATGAGCCCTGACACCTGTGCCACCATTTTGGAAAAAGCTGGTCTCGATAACTGGGCTCTTGGAAAAACAAAAGTAATGTTTTCATGTAATTTTCAGGAAAATAAATAATTATGCTGGATTCACTGAGAATTATAACATTTTACAATGTTTGAAAGTGTGGTTTTTTTATGTTATAGGATCTGTAGCTTACAATAGAGGAAGTAAATTTATAAACTCATAAAGATTTTCTTTTTCATCAACATTAAAGGCATTTGCTCTTCATAAAGATTTATTTTAAGAAATACAAAAGGCTGGGCAAGGTAGCTTACACCTGTAATCCCAACACTTTGGAAGGCCGAGGTGGGAAAATGGCTTGAGCCCAGGAGTTCCAGGCTGCAGTGAGCTATGATGGCACCACTGCGCTCCAGCCTATGCAACTTAAGACCCTGACTCTAAAGAAAAGTTTACGTTGAAATTTTAAGAAAGAAATGCAAGAAAAATTTATCTTGAAGATTTATCAGAAAAGGATAAACCATAATGACTGTACTTTATTTCAGATGGTATTGAAAACAGACATATATATTCTCTAGTTTATCACTACTAAATATAGTTAAAAAGCTATAGAGAATCATAATGATCCAAATAAGATTCGTGTTTTCCTTTTTTTCCTAATTCTCAGAACTGCTTCTATCATAAACTTGAAATTTTTCTGGAGTAAAATATTCACCACTATTACTAGACTCGCTATATGTATTGGACATTGATGTGTTTATATATTAGCTTTTAGAAACTGTGAGATCTAAGCTTATTTAATCCCTTAGAGAATAAAGTAAAAAACATAACCAATCTTGAATATGGAAGAAAGACAGTCGCTGTTTGGAGAAAGGATGTATTGGTCTTCTCAGGTATTCTCATAGCATTACCAGACAGGGATCAGGAAATAAACAAGTTTCCATTGTGCACTGAATGTATCTTAAGGGGGTATGAAATGTATCATGAAAAGAGCCAAGCTAAAGCCAAGAGATACTCATAGATTGACCACTCAAGAATACCTACTACCAGCCACACCACAGAAGTAAACCAAAACAAACTTCCACATTTGCAAAGAAATGTATAATACTTGTGTCTTGGGTGTAGGAGATGTGGGAGATAATTTTAATAATGTTCAGATGAGAAATTAGGCCTGTAACAATTTAAGAGATTTAAAAAAAAAAAAACTACTTTGAGTGTCCTGTGTATTCAGTAATTCATATTTACTTTAGTGTTTAGTAGGGGGATATTTTGGGCATTAAAAATGAGTATTTTATTCACACCATTTTCTCTTAGATGATAAATTTCAAAAAGATGAATTTTATCAAGCTAAAATCTCATGATTTATGGTCTGAAGTACATGCCTAACTTCAAATGGAGTTTTAACTTGTAAAAAGGCCTTTTGCAGTTATAGTTCCGCATGATATTTAAGTAGCATTTTAAAGCTATTTGTATTTTTCCACTTCACCTTTTCCAACTCATTAACATGGATAGAAAGTATTAATATAGGAACATTTCTAATGTCATGCAAAAAGAAATGATGACCTTTTTAAACAGATTGAATTTTAAATGAATTGTCAACAGCAGAATGGACTAAATGTATTAACATCTAGAGTCCTGTAGAAATTAAAACTGAATTAAATCAAACCTGTAACACAAATGTGTTTGCCCATGGTGCCAAGCTTTTGAGTAATGGAACGCTGAGAGAATTCTACAGTCAGGGTTATCAGGTCTCATGACTCAGCCATAAAATTTGAATTTAAGTGACTTTCTTGATGGATTCAATAAACTCTTTGAGATGACTTTTATTAGGAAATTTAACCATTAAAAGGAAAACAAAACAAAACAAACACAAGCTTTTCAATATCTTGGAGGAGGGGAGAACAAAACTGAGAAATGTTAGATGAGAACACGCCAAGCCTTCAGGCTCCTCCCTTGCTCCAATTGATGTTGATTTTAGAATAATCAAAAGTCAGCCCTCCTTTCTCCATGGCAGCCTTTGGGTCCAGTGAGAACATTGTTAATTAAATCTGCCTGGGGCCCTCTCTCTGCCGTATTCTCTTCACTGACAACACTACCAGCTCCAAAGGACAGCGACCCTGCCTTGTTCATCTCTGTATCCCCAACAGATATGTACCTGTAACAGGTCTCAATAAACATTAGATGAATGAATTAATGGAACTATAATTCTGTCCTCTACTTTATAATTAGATTTATTAAGATTTTTTAATTTGGGAAATATAGTTGCCTTTGAAAAATAAAAAGCATACAAATTAGCTCAGCCCAGAATACACGATGCTAGAAACTTTGCTAAAAGAGCTCAACATCCTACACTCTTACTGTCTCATCCAACAAAACCTAGTTACCTGTTGTAAACAAACAGTATGGTTGTCACCTTCTGCATTTCTTCTCAAAGAAATGTTTTCTTCAAGCATAAAAATCTGTACTGTCATAATGACAGCTAGGGCAAAGACGCAAAAGACAGTGATTTCCAAAATCTCGAGCAATTTAGAATGTGTTCTGTTCTTCAAAGCATAGCACACAACTGCTTGACATCTGTGTGCCATGGTTCTTTGTATTCTATTTTAATTTTTCAGGTGTTCCTTAAATATTATCACGTGGAACAGTTAAATCTAATGCGAAAGGAAGCTATTGACAAGCTTATTTTGATTCAAGCTTGTGTCAGAGCATTCTTGTGTTCAAGAAGATACCAAAAAATACAAGAGAAAAGGAAGGAAAGCGCTATAATAATACAGTCAGGTAATCTCTTTGACATATTTAGATATGGTCATAAAATCAAATCTTATAATACTTCTTACAGGCAAACCTCCAATTCTTATGTAGCTTTTGTGTTTAATTCCAGACTCTGTTGCCTTGATACTTTTGCTATATTAAATCTGAGTCAGATTGTTTTAGTGATTGACACTTTTAATATTTGGATAAATGCTTTGTCTTAAATAATTTAATTTTTAACTTTTCTGTCAAGAATTAATGAAATACAACTGACCTATTGTGGAAGATACAGCAAATGATTAATTACAGATCTCAAGAATCATATTATTATAGCTCATTGGACAATAAGATTCTTTTCTACTTTATTCCAAAGGTTACACTTGCCATAATTTTTGACAACTTAAATCTTATTTTGTTAAAGGGCATCCATTTATTTCTATTAACTGTAGGGAAATAATATTTATAACCATACTTTATTTCCCAAACTTTTATTAAGCTGTATTAATAGACTTTGGATTTTGCTTTCTACTTTTCCATAAGAAACGAAATTTAGATAGAGCTTGTCACAGGTTAGTATGCTCTCTTTCAAAATGTTTTGACTGGACACTTAGAGAAAAAAATGTATTTTGCTTTTTAACCTGATAAACACACACACTACAAGCACTGCGTTCTGATATTTTTAATTCTAGTCTATTCCATTTCATTTTTAGATGCTAGATTTGGCCTACTACATCAATTTTATGATCCACTAATGGTTTGCAGCCTGCATTCTGAAGAACACTAATATCATGGGCAGAGGAGTTGACTGACATTCAAGAGATTAACATTCCAGTCCCCATTCTGTCAATCAGCAATGAGTCATCATCATCTCTTTTTGTATTTTAAGCCCTTAACTTCTCACTGAGAAATCAAAATGCAAACCCAGTAATTTGGGCTTTAATCCTTTATCCACAGTTTCAAAATTTATAAAGCTCTGATAAAAAGGTTCTTCATAGTGCCTTTGGCAGTGAAACATAGCAATGTGATAATGAGGTTATTTACAGTGCTTTACTCACCCAACTTAGTAAGAATATTCTATTTTTCTGAAGAAATAGTCATCGATTATTGGGTGCTGCCCTGATATAGGGAATGTTACAGAATATCTATTTGCTCCGTATTAACTTTCTAAAACTTAAAAAGAAATTAATCTGAATTCTCAAATATATCATCTGATAATCTGAAATATATCTCGCCAAAATATATGAAACACATAACAAAAAAGGAAAATGATTATTACCAAATTTTAAGCAAATGAACACACTTTGTCATCAACTTTACTTGTCTCTATTATTTTGGTTTCATTTTAGTACTCTTCTTAGTATGAAAGTTACTTTAGTTATTATTGCTGTAGCTTGCTATGTAGAAGAATCTTGTTAATGACTCACATTAAGTGAACGTGTTCTATTTGGCATTTTAATTTTATTTTTCTCTTTGACATCAATGGTCAAAACCACTGTTTCTACTCACTAAAGTAATTTTCTTTTATTTCCTTATGATTAACACTACTATGGCTTTATATGTTTCAGCTGCAAGAGGACACCTTGTCAGGAAACAAAGAAAAGAAATTGTTAACATGAAAAACACAGCAGTAACAACCATTCAGACTTCTGATCAGGAATTCGACTACCAGAAAAACTTTGAAAATACAAGGTATAATGATGTTTATTCTTAAACCATTGTAACACAGATTTTTCAGATCTGTAAGGTCATAGAATAATGTTCATAGCCTTTCTCATACTAGCCAGCTTCCTGATACTGACACATCAAATGTCAGTGAACACCCAGAGGCTACTTTTGTGTTCTCTATTCTATTTTGGAGTTATTTCTCAAAATTTTTCTTCATTGGCTTCTACCAGATTGCTTTCTATAATTCTACTCCTAATTCGGAGGATTCTTTGCTAATATGTCCTCCAAACCCCACATTTCAATCCTCATCCATATCTAAATGTGTCCCTGGGCTCTCTCATTCATTCCAGTGGCTTTAAGAGCCAATATGTCATCGGCCCCTACATCATAATCACCAGCTCCCTTTCTTCTTCTGAGCCCTCATGTCTATACTTCCAAGTGCATGTTAGCAAACCACTTACTCACTTATTCAGCAGGCTTTATACTGGGCAGTGGGAACACATAGATACGTGAAGCAAAATCCTTATCCTCAAATGTCTCACAGTATTATGGGAAAAAATGACAGACAAACACATCCCTCTTGTAAAATGTGTTAACTCAGCTATAAAAATAGGCAAAGGGTACACTGGGGGCAAGGAGGAGGGAACCCTTCCTTGGTTGGTAGTGGTTAGGGAAAGGGAAAAATATCTACATTTTGCCCAAGAGGTTGAAACTTGAATTGATCAAACTGAGTACATGGTCATCCAGGGAGATAAAGATCATTCCAGCCCCAACACTAGTCCCCTTGTTTTTAACATCAAAACTGGCCATAGAAAGGATGAAGGAATGAAACAGAAGAAGAGGTGGCTTCCTGGCTTTCTTCTTTCCCCACACACCCACATCTAATGTTCTCTTCACCCACCGCTATTCTTCTCTCCTGCCAATAGTGGTCTCATAAATGATCTCATAGAAGACTTCTCTGCCACCTCTTCCCCTCACCTTCACCCACACACTCCCTGAATCCCTCAGGCCAACCTCATTTCTTATCTGGAAAACAGGAATGTTTATCTGAAGTTTAGAGACATTGGATGTTTTAAGTTTTCATGTATTCTGAGACCTACATATATGATCTTTGTCTTTGCTTGTGAGGATCCAAATGATTTGTTTCTCTTTGTTACTGGCTATAAAACAGTTCAGCAAACTTCCAAACATCACAGGCCTGCCTCAGGAGCAGAAGGCTGGATGATACCTGTGACTCTTGTACTTCAGTCTGGAGGTTGAGAGAAATGTAAACTGGCTGCAAATGGAAGAAAGATGGACTAATTGTACTACTTCGAGAAATTACTGCTTGTAGATATCACATCTAATAAGGAAGTGTGATGTTCAATTACATACCCATTTGCTACCACCTTTCTTCTGAGGATACCAGGGATTCACTTTCAATGTAGCAGATACTTATTAAGCACCTACTGCACACAAGATCTACTTCAGGGTACATGAGTGTGAGTAAGAAGCTATGATCTCTGTGGTCTGGGATGGAGAATTAGACATGTATTGGGCTATCTCATAGGAGGTGGATCACAAAGTCAGACATTAAAGCAGTACAGGCAGAAAGTCAAGGGAAGCTTGTAGAGAGGAAGGTTAGGGAAGGGAGAGGCAGGTGGGCCTGACCACTGCCAGAGATCTGTGGGCCAGGACTCCCTCCCTCTGCCACTTCTGACTTTCCTATTCCCTCAGCTACCAGAAGCCCTTGTTTTCACTTAACCCTTCCCTGTCAGAGCCCCTGACCTGTGACCTAGAATACCACAGCAGGGAGCTGGAGAAAGGCCCAGGCCGGCAGGGCTCTCCGGCAGATGTCAGAAGAGATCGACAGTCCTCCTCATGCTGGAGCTCTGAAGGGCTGATCCTCAGAAGTACCCATCATTGCACGTGGTCCTCAGCCAGCCGCAGCACAGGGTGGAGTCACCTGAGCCTAGACGTATAACTGATGTGGGAATTTCAGCAGTGTGTACAAGTCTTCACCAGTGAAATGCATTTAAAGGATCAAAACTAACTTATAAATTGATTTTTTGGAATGCAGTCAGTTAGGGACTGCACGCATATCTTCTCTCATTAGTTGTATTTTGAATAAATGTAAGCATTCTCAGAGAGGTCAGTATTATGGAGGAATTCAAAATACTAGCGTAGCGATTCATCAAAATCATGGGCATCTCTGGTGCCCTACCTAGTTTTTTGACTGATCCTAGCAGGTCTGTTATGCCTCCTGTATTAGCCTAGGGATACCATAGTAATTCTAGTCTTAGGAAGTGGCCAATAGAATTAGAAAAATGGAATCCCGGTAGCTTTTTCCAGATTTGACTCAAAGAGCAGTCTGACTTCACAAACAGATCACAAAAGACCCAAACTCTTACATGGGTTTCTGGGCTGAGATGAAAAGTTTGGTGCAAAAGCCCTCCAAGTAGCAATGAGAAGTGTTAGCATATCAAGGTGTCATTGTACAACATTTTTATTCCATCTTAACCTTTTTCTTGGCGGTATTGCTCTTGGCTAGAAAAAAAAAAAAAAGATACAGAGAAGACCTTATCTTCAAGTGAAGGGAAATCATTTTGGAAGGATATTAGCAAAGTAGCAACTGTGAAATTTTGGCCACCATATTACATGATCATGAACTGTAGCGAGGACATTGCTTTTCCTTTAATTTTATAAGATATTTCCTCTGATCAGTAAACTTAGTGCTTATTAAAGTACAGTATGTCAGTCAAGTGAACATACCCTGCTTACTGGTATCAAACTTAGGTATATTTTTCACAGCATCTCACTACTAAAGTACTTTGTTTTGAAAAGGATATATTTTGAAAGGATTAAGTTCCTAGAATTTTGATATCTCATTAAATGAAAAGATGGCTATTCATATGCTAGGATATTTCTCACTCTGAGTTGAATCTGGTTTTCTCATTATTTGAGTAGTTATCACAGTTGTCACCAGAGAGAACATTCTGGAAAGCACTTGATTAATGTGACTTGAGATATTTTAATTTTGAGCTTTCTTTGTTCCTTTTGCCTTTCTCCCACCAGTATCTAGCATATAGCTATTGCCAAAAGAAGTAATAAGCCCCAGTTTAGTACTGTATATTCAAAGATAATATATTTTACACAGGGAATCTTTCGTGAAGAAACAAGCAGAAGATGCAATCTCTGCTAATAAAAGATTCATTTCAGCTCCAAATAATAAAGGAAGTGTATCTGTAGTGAAGACTTCCACTTTCAAACCTGAAGAGGAAACCACCAATGCTGTGGAGAGTAAAAACAGAGAGTATCAGACTCCAAAAAAAATGAATAATGTGTATGAAGAAGAGGTTAAGCAAGAATTCTACCTTGTAGGGCCAGAAGTAAGCCCCAAACAGAAGTCTATCAAAGACCTGGAAGAGAACAGCAAGCTAACGAAAGTAGAGAAAGAGGAAGCTATGATCCAGAGTTACTGTCAGAGGTACACAGAGGAGAGGAATTGTGAAGAGTTAAAAGCAGCATATCTAGAAAGGAAGGCCATATCGGAAAGGCCAAGCTACCCAGTGCCTTGGTTAGCTGAAAATGAGACTTCGTTTAAAACAATTTTGGAACCTACACTTAGCCAAAGGTCAGTTTATCAAAATGCAAATAGCACGGAAAAAGAAAAGAAAACATCTGTAGTTACCCAGAGTGCACCAATATGCAGCCAGGAGGGAGGTGGAAGCCATCTGAGGCATGAGACAGTCAAAGAGAGGCAAGCTGAACCGGTGGCACAGGCCCAGGAGGAAGAAGATAAAGCAGCGGTATTCATTCAGAGCAAATACCGGGGTTACAAGAGAAGGCAGCAGGTGAGGAAGGACAAGATGTCTTCTTTTAAGCATCAGAGGATTGTCACAACACCAACAGAAGTAGCAAGAAACACTCATAATTTGTATTCCTATCCCACAAAACATGAGGAAACCAATAATATAAAGATGAAGGATAACAAAGACTCGAAAGCAACTTCAGAAAGAGAAGCATGGGATTTGGCAATTTTTTCAAAACAGGTATGTCAATAAATGAATTTATTTACTAATAAAAGTCCCTGGGAACTATAAAATAACTGAATTAAACACATAATTAATAACTGGTAGATTGTTTCATCTGTGTTGATGGGCCCGCAAACATTTTTAATAAAATGTTTCAAGGATTGTGCTATTCAAATAGCCAGGAGCTTTTAACCCAATTTACTACGGTAACATTAGTATAAAATATGATAGAAACCTCATGTAGTCATGATACTAGAGATTGGTTTATACAGCTTACTAAAATGCTGAGGCTCGACACTGAAAAGTTTGATGTATCTGTGAGATCTTTAATTAAAGCTAAAAAAAAATTAAAGTCGTTTTAAGTTTTCTAAATCCTCCAAAGTTTATGCTTTCTCCCTTTCACAAATTTGAGAAGACATAATTAGGTATCAGATTTTGATAGGTAGCCACACCGAAGCATATACAGTGAAGATGAAAGTCTGCATGTCACATCGTGACAGAGAACGAACAGTCATGGAAAATAAGGAATCACAAAGAAAACCCGCAGAGAAAAGTTCCCTCCTGGAGAATATCTCACGCCAGTTGTAGGTGTGTTTCAGCTATTTCTAGAGAGGAGCATAGGGAGCAACTGGTTTTTTAGGGCTTCTCATGGGTATACATGCAATTTATCTCTGATACATACAATTTATCACTGATATATAACAATTTATCACTGATATATAACAATTTGTCTCTGATAAATTGGTGCTATGGAAAGATTGCAAGAACCAGCTTCTGTAAATACCAATTCCAGTTCCTCCTTTCTCTTTCTAGGCATTTGACCTTCATAAAAATCACTTTATGTGTTAGCACTGTTATTTTCTCCTGTGTAAAATGAAGAGTTTTAACTATATGATCTCTAAAATACCTGAATTTCCAGGGTAATCAATGGTGTATGAAGTAATAAAAGAAATATCATAATGGGTTAGTTCCAAGAAGGACTGTCTAATATTCCTGAGTCCCTCAACTCCCCTTTTTGTATCTGACAGTGGCTAAGCCTATGAGGAACACGATAATTGCACTTGGACCCTTCCTTAGTGCGAGAGGTGTGACCCAGACATCTCCAACTTCTAGTTGTCGGTAGAGATCTGCCATTTTTTAATTTACCCATCCCCTTCCTACTCTTGTTAAGCATATGGAAATAGTGAGTTAAACGAACATACAGTTCTTCTCACTCTAAACACCAAATCAGGGATTAGAGCTCAGACCTGCTATGCCATGGAGACATGAGATGTAGAATTACCAAGGCATCTACTCGGAGCTGGCCAGTAATGCCATGGGAGTAAATTCACTGGTCCATGGAACAAATCTAGAGGCTGTCCCAGCGGGAGCCTCACACTCAACCCAGCAGGACAGCCGTGTTATCAGAGCCAGGATGCAGAGAGAACAGAGGCCGGGGGCAGAATGGAAAGAGAAACCAGAATAGAGCAGCCCTGAAATCAGGCTAAAAAGACTGGAAAGAAAAGGAAGGAGGTTTACACAATCAAAGGCAGCAGAGGGGTCCTCGGGACAGAAGCAGAAAGGCAAACACAGCAGAGTGGCAACGCTGGAAGCCAGATCTCAGAAACCTGGGAAGGAGTCGATCAGAACAGAATTCTGCACGTAGCATGACGTGCTTGGCAGTTTTTAAAGAAAAATGTGGGCTGGGTGCGGTGGCTCACGCCTGTAATCCCAGCACTTTCGGAGGCAGAGGCGGGCGGATCACGAGGTCAGGAGATCAAGACATCCTAGCTAACATAGTGAAACCCCGTCTCTACTAAAAATACAAAAAATTGGCCAGGAGTGGTGGCGGGCGCCTCTAGTCCCAGCTACTGAGGAGGCTGAGGCAGGAGAATGGCGTGAACCCGGGAGGCGGAGCTTGCAGTGAGCCCAGATCTCGCCACTGCACTCCAGCCTGGATGACAGAGCTAGACTCGGTCTAAAAAACAAAAAAAGGAAAAATGTGAGAGTGCAGGTATTCAGAGCACAAGGCGGGAAGGTTGTCAGGTGAGGACTTTATCAGACCTGGTGCAAGGGACAGGGTGGGCCCTGGAGAGGAACACGAGAGTCCCCAAAAGTGCTGGTAAGGCATTTCCCAGCCCCCAGTGCCTGTAGAACTCTCTGTATTCTTTTCCTTGATTTAACCTGACACATGACCTTCTTTTTAGATATCAAAGTTATCTGAAGAATATTTCATTCTGCAGAAAAAATTGAATGAAATGATTTTGTCACAGCAACTGAAGCCACTTTATCTGGGTATCTCGCACCATAAGCCAATTAATAGAGGAGTTTCTTCTCAGCAGTGCCTCTCAGGTAAAAATCAGTAGAGTTAGAACTTCCTGAAGGGGAAGGAAATGCCAGATACTTTGTTTATTAGTTTCCCACCGTTATTCTACGGCAGATTTGAGGAGCCTGTGTTCTGTCTTGGGAGAACCTTTATTTCATTTCTTACATGGAAATACACTTTTTTTTAGGATGTTCTACCCACTTTCTACCTTCTCTGACTTCATTCCCCTCCATTTTTTATGTTTTTCTTTTTTCATTTTAACTAGGACTTGGCATATGACACCAGAAGGGAATAAAAAAGGGTGGTATAGAAAGGGGGCCTGGCAGGAGGCAAACTTGATAGGATAGAGCAAAAATAGAAATAGGAAGATTTCTATTTCCTTTGTCAACAACTGCAATCTTGAGTATAGCGTGTGGAAGGTGCAAAATTCCATTATACAAGAAATATTGTTATTGAGCTTTTTTCTAGTCAACCTATTGTACTAAACTGGTGAGGAATTCAATCTCAATAATTTTCAGATCTCCCTCTCCCCAGAGCTGTGCAAAGGTTTTATGGCCTTGCACACCACCAAAAGATCAGGTACAGCCTGTAGTCTCTGAACATTTGTCCATGAAGTTACTGTTGGGACACTCATGGCTCCAGCTGGCCCCCACAAGCTGTTGAAGTTGGGAGGTCTGGCTGCTCCCACACCCTGTAGGTGGCACCTCAACCGTGGGAGTCTGGAGCCTCATATTGTCCATGCCCACTCCAGGTAGCCATTCTCTGCAGTCTTAGCACCTTCCCCAGGAGCTGTCACTATAAAGTTCAGGAGTCCCACAACTTTGAACCCTGCTGACCTCTGCCCAGAAGAATCTGCATTTATTTTCCCTTGCTTTCTTGGAGGCCCTCCGCAATCTCGTTGCCCCGCTCAGGGATCCCTGACATCATCTCTGCAATGAGTTTGGCTCTTACCAAAGACAGGAAGAGCCACTGACCTCATGCAACTTCTAATTTCTTCCCTGAAAAAATATCTAAGGCAGAAATATACTAAGATGCACTTGGCTATTTGCCTGATATGAGAGGAAGGAGAAATACCTTAATGTTTTCATCAATTATTCTGCCACATCGTTTTCAAGTCAAGAATTGCGGTGAAGCTGACCACAAATGGCTCTTTGGTGCCCTTCATTCCTGCTCCTCTCCTGCTCTCTGGCCCTGGCTGAGAGCCTTCTGCTGTGAAGAAGAGAGACTAGCAAGTCAGTGCCCAGAGGCCCATTCATTTGGCTGCCGCAATGGCCTGTGCCCAGGGGGCATGCTGGCAGAGTAGGAGCTGAGGGAAGGCCTGGGTTTCTGGTTCCCTCATGGTCACAGAAGTGGCAGCACTGGTGAGTGTGGAGCAGAGAGGAACGGGTGGTGTGGGGAAGCAAGGAAGCCAGGCAGCTCACCCCAGGCCGCTGCTGGAAAGGAGAGGTACAAATGGGAGGCAGTGTCCTGGGAGGAAGTAGAGGTCGCAACCAAGATTTTCACTTTTGAACATCTCAGGGACTTTAAACAAGCGTGAAAAGCAGCAGAATCTTATGAGAAAGTCAAATTAGTTCACCTTATTCTTTTTTGTTTGATTGTTTTTGTTGAGACAGAGTCTCCCTCTATCATCCAGGCTGGAGTGCAGTGGCGCAATCTCAGCTCACTGCAACCTCCGCCTCCTGGAGTCAAGCGATTCTCCTGCCCCAACATCCTGAGTAGCTGGGAATACAGGCACAGGCCACCACGCCTGGCTAATTTTTCTGTATTTTTAGTGGAGATGAGGTTTCGCCATGTTGGGCAGGCTGGTCTCGAACTCTGACCTCAGGTGCTCCGCCTACCTCTGCCTCCCAAAGTACTGGGATTACAGGCGTGAGTCACCGCACCTGGCCGAGTTCACCTTATTCTTGAATCTTTCATTTTTTTTGTGGACTTAAGAAGAATATTAGAAATCAATTCTTAGCTTACGTGGAGAGGATTGTAGCTCAGAAATTTTTCTTTAGCCCTTCGGGTTTAGAGGGAGAATCTCTTTTTGTTCTCTGCACATATGGAGAAGTTTTGTATTATACTACACTTGTTTAAGGCTAAATTGGCAAACATCTGAATTGTCCCATGTTCTAGAGAGTAGCAGAGAAAGTGCCTGAGAGAGGGCCTGATGTGGCCTAATGACCCAGGGGTATCTGTGTGGATCTGACAACCCAGAACCCAAGAGTAAGGGGGACAGTGGGAGATGCAGTTCAGCGACCAGAGACCAGACAGGGCAAGTTATTCAGCAGATGCCAGTGACCAGCCAAGAGTGGCTGCAGAACAGATGGCCCCTCCCCACTAATGCCATGAAGCTGCCAAAGTGCCCTACGCCAATCCCCGACTTACATGTGGCAGGACAGAGAGGAAAAGGGAAGGCTGAATGTAAGCCGTCAATGTTCTTAGTGTCTATTTAGTCATTTTAGGTTTCTGACCCTAATCTAAAGTGACTAAATCTACTCAGAAGACATTAAGAATTTAGAATTTAGCTAGAATTTGTTAAAAATAATTTAATGCTAGAAAGTAGAAATGAGCACCATGATAAATTAAAGTTTTAAGTGTGTTAATTTTTTTGTATATCTGAATTGTACATTGTAAAAAATGTTTTAAAAATCTGATTGCACTGTAGGAATTGAACTTGAGAGCCATGAAGAGAAAAGGGGAAGGCCAGCGAGAGATGATGGTAGCTAGGATGAGATAGTGGCCAAGAAGGCAGTTTAAAGCACTGGTTAGTTTGTAGATTACAAGGGTAATTGGTTGCACAGGAAAAGGGGCATGCTGGGGTCTCTAACATGATCAGCCAGTATCATGGTGGATGGTGGTATGTCATTACCTGAGATGGGAAAGATTAATAAAGAGCAGGGGTTTGCATTCAATTTGGACTGTGTTAAGTATGAGAAGCCTTTGATGAATTGGGACCACCTCTCAGTAGGCAGTTGGACACATACGGGGTAACTGAAGCCATGGAGGAGAAGGGAAACTCCAGGAAATTTACCTACACTGAGAAGAGAAGACAGCCTAGTGTAAGAGTCTGGACATGTGCAGGTCAGGTAAAGAGGAACCAGGAAAGAGGAGCAACTGGAGATGGGGAGGGCAGCCAGGGAGCCTAGACCCTCCGAAACTAAGGGAAGAGGGTCTTAAGAGGATCGTGTGCAGAAGGATTCAGACAGAACAAGTCAGAAGGGAACCATAAAACATTCATTAAATTTCCTATTCATTAACAGTTACTTACTGAATTCTTCAAATCTTATTTAAATATTAGAATAGAGACAGACGGAAAGGGTGAATGCAGTACTGGAGTACTTTGGGGGCAGATTCATCCCAGTGTTTGTGGATATAATCTGTGTTCACATACTTTAACAATTTTTGTTTTCTTAAAAAAAAATCCTTGAATAGCTTATAAAAGTTCATTGTAAAATATAGTTCAAAGAACTAAAGCAGACAATTGAGCCAGATATTGCTTAGCTAACATTTAATCCCTGCCTGCGACAGAACCAGTTTCTTTCCACATCCCAAAGATGTGCACCTCAGGTGAACTGGCATGTCTACATGGTCCCAGTGACAGAGAGAGTGTGTGTGTGTCTGAGTGTACCCTGCAATGGAATGGCATCTTGTCCAGCCTTGCACCCTGAATTTCCAGTAGAGGCTCCAGCCATCCATGACTCTGAACTGGAACAATTGGGTAAAAATTTTTCTTATTTGTTTTTCTTAATCTTCCTTTCTATTTTTTTTTTCCTGAGACAAGAGTCTTGCTCTGTCTCCCAGGCTGGAATGCAGTGGCGCAATCTCAGCTCACCACAACCTCCACAACCTCCGCCTCCCGGGTTCAAGCAATTCTCCTGCCTCAGCCTCTTGAGTAGCTGGGATTATAGGCATATGCCACCATGCCCAGCTAATTTTTGTATTTTTAGTAGAGACAGGGTTTCATCATGTTGGTGAGGCTGGTCTCAAACTTCCTACCTCTGGTGGCTCATACCTGGAATCCCAGCACGTTGGGAGGCTGAGGCAGGTGGATCACCTGAGGTCAGGAATTCAAGACCAGCCTGGCCAATATGGTGAAACCCCGTCTCTACTAAAAATACAAAAATTAGCTGGGCATGGTGGCAGGTGCCTGTAATCCCAGCTACTTGGGAGGCTGAGGCAAGTAGAATTACTTGAACCTGGGAGGTGGAAGTTGCAGTGAGCCAAAATTGTGCCACTGTACTCCAGCCTGGGTGACAGAGCGAGACTGTCTCAAAAAAATAAATAAATAAATAAAAGAACAACAACAATAATAACAAGGGACAACTTTACCCAGGTGTGGGATTTCCTAACATCTAAATCTGATTTTCCTGAAGAAAATATACATAAAATGATTATTCATCTATTTTCAAAAGGGAACTCAGACAGTCTGAAGAGAGTAGAAATTATATTGACTGAACACTTCAGCTTTAATACAGTTAATAACTCTGCTCACCTTCTGCTTTAAATGATTTTTTTTTTTTTTTTTTTTTTTTTTTTTTTTTGAGACAGTCTCGCTCTGTCACCCAGGCTGTAGTGCAGTGGCGCGATCTTGGCTCACTGCAAGCTCTGCCTCCCAGGTTCTCACCATTCTCCTGCCTCAGCCTCCTGAGTAGCTGGGGGTCCAGGCGCCCGCCACCACACCTGGCTAATTTTTTGTAATTTTAGTAGAGACGGGGTTTCACCATGTTAGCCAGGATGATCTCAATCTCCTGACCTTGTGATCCACCCGCTTTGGCCTCCCAAAGTGCTGGGATTACTGGCATGAGCCACCGTGCCCAGCCTAATTTTTTTTTTTTTTTTTAGACAGAATTTCACTCTTGTTGCCCATGCTGGAGTGCAGTGGCACGATCTCAGCTTGCTGCAACCTCCGCCTCTGGGATTCAAATGATTCTCCTGCCTCAGCCTTCCCAGCAGCTGGGATTACAGGTGCCCACCACTATGCCCAGCTAATTTTTGTATTTTTTTTTAGTAAAGACTGGGTTTTACCATACTGGCCAGGCTGATTTCAAACTCCTGACCTCAAGTGATCTGCCCACCTTTGCCTCCCAAAGTGCTGGGATTACAGGTGTGAGCCACTGCACCTGACCTAATTTTTCCTAAATGTAGGCATAGTTCACATTTATTTCAGTGTTGGTCTCCGTTGAGAAGTTTGGTAATGTTTTTGTGACCAGAAATATACCATAAGAAGTTAACTCTTGTTTATATCAGTCTATGGTAAAATTGGTCATTTCGCTTAAAGTTGCAGTTTCTAAGAATCCATCGACATTGTCAAGTGAGGACTTACTGTATGATGATGTGACTGTTCAAAGAATTACTGCCAACAAAGGTTCCAAGAACTCATAGTATTTTATGCAAACACATTCAAACATTCATGGAACAGATAAATCTCACTGTATGTGATTTGTTTGAGAAAAAAATAAAAATATACAAAGTTGCCTATTTTACGATGTTCATCTATCCTAGAACAAAAGTCTAACAATAACATTTTTAAAAGCTATTGTTCAATCTCAATAATTAATTAATTTTTGAGACAGAGTCTCACTCTGTCACTCAGGTTGGAGTGCAGTGGCACAACCTTGGCTCACTGCCACCTCTGCCTCCTGGGTTCAAGCAATTCTCATGCCTCAGCCTCCCGAGTAGCTAGGACTACAAACGTGTGGCACTACACCCAGCTACTTTTTTGTATTTTTAGTAGAGATGGGGTTTCAACATGTTGGCCAGGCTGGTCTCAAACTCCTGACCTCAGGTGATCTGCCCGCCTCAGCCTCCCAAAGTGCTGGGATTACAAGTGTGAGCCACCACACCTGGCCTCAATTATTAATTTAGAGGTAAAACTCTTAAGTATAGTATTTAATAGTAGCTAATAGAATGCAACAGCACATTAAAAGACTGTCCACATAATATATATTAATATAACATATCAATAGATTTTTTAAAAAACTATCTTGATAAATGTTGAAACAGTTTTCAGTAAAATCCAACACTCAGTACTGATGAAATGTAAAACTCTTACTAAACTAAAAGCAGAAGGATATCTTTAACAATATGAAGAATACATTTCTTAATTCAATCATCTACCTCATAATTAACTGTAAAACACTGAAAGCAGTTTCATTAAAAAGGAGGATGAAGATAAAGATACTAGTAACACCACATTTTTATGTTATTGGGAAATTTCCAGTTAATGCAATAAGACAACAAAGAGAAGCTTTTTCAAAAAGCGTAACTATCAAAAGGGAAAAGATGGGATTGTAGGAATATTACCAGACAACATTAAAAATGCAATGATTGATGCTAGCAATAGAATTCAGTAAGGATGTATAGTTATATAGATAGATATTCTTTCCTATAAAAATTTCTAATAGAAAAAGAGCCCATTGGAAATAATAGCAAAAAAAATCAATACCTTGAAATAAAGCTAGCAACCAAACCACAAAGAGACAAAAAAGAAAAGATGCATAATGGAATGATACATGGTGTTTCTGAATTGAAAGATAAGATACTGTAAACATGACTGTTCTAAAATTACTTTCTAGGTTTAAAAATATTGCATTCAAAGTCTCTATCAGATTTTCTTTAGAACTTAAGAAAATATCCCTAAGGATCATTTGTAAATTTCAGAGAAAAAAAGAATAACTATAAATGAGGACTTACTTATTAGATAGTAAAATGAATAATGCTATAATAATTAAAATCATATGTCTGCTTTACAAAAATCAATCACAGATTAATGAAACAGAATAGCCCTAAAATTGGCCTGAGTATTTATAAAAACCTGTCATTTACAAAAAGATACATATGAACAAAAAAGAAATGGATGGATAATGCTTAAAATGTCTCTGATTTGGGATGAGGAAATAAAATATTCTTATCTTCTGCTGAATGCCCAGATATTTTCCAGGTGCATTGATCATTTAAATGAAAGAAATAAACCAAATGAAGCTGGATGCTATGAATTGAGCATTTCACAATCTCTGCTTAGAAAAGGACAAAGCATAAGAAGTAATAAAAGGAATTACAAAGAAAAACTGTGATGGATTTGGATTACATGAATGTTAAAACCTTCTAGACATTCCAAAGCATCACTAAAAGTTAAAGAGCTGAAGACAGAATATTTGGAACAAATGTAAAAAGAGTTAAACTGTTTAATGTAGAAAGAGCTCTTTATAAATCATTCAGAAAAAATAGCACTCTGAATGGAAAAATGGCACAAGCCACCAATTTATTTGCAAAAAAAGAAATGCAGATGGAAAATAAGCATATATATGACCGCTCTAGGAGTAAAAAAAATAAAAAGTAAAACAAGTTACTATTCTTTACTCATCAAAATTACAAGTATGAAAAAATATTTTAACAGTAATGACAAAGTGCTAATGCAGTTATTCCCAAGCATACGGTAAGTTGGCAGCGTCAACATTTTGAAAAGTGACTTGGCAATATGTCAAAAAAAAAAACAACCCCACTGAATTAGTTTATATCACTGACCCAGTAAACTCACTTATGAGAACATAGCCTAAGTAAATAATCAGAGCTGAAAAAAAATTGTGTATATGGTAAGAAAAAAAATTGAACAATAGGAGAATGATTAATAAGTAATGACACTATTCACATATGGAATATTAACAGCCCTTTAAATTCATTTTTCAAAGAATAGCCTTGGCAAACTGCTAGCTAATCTAACCGCTGAATAAAATATTGCAGAATTGGAATTGCAATATTGTAAATAAGTCAGCTTAATCTTCACATACGTGAGGTGGTTCATTAACAACAAGAGCCCCTAAGTCCAGGGTTCTAGAAGAGTTGAGTGTCTAGTTAGTGAGAACAAGATGGTCATCTCCAGTAGAGCGGATACTCTCCATCCCTCGCTAACTTCACTTCTATGTAAAATTAAGAATCTGAATAATATTACTGCAACCTGGTAGAGAACTTCCACAGCCACGTGTGGTAAGACTAGAGTGTCATCTCCAGATCTGTCACCTTTGTTGCCATGCTGTCTCAAGCCACTGAAAGCTTGTTTGATACTCCTCCAGCCAGCTTGTGATTAGATGTGCTCTAATAAAGAATGAGTGCTTTTTTAAAATACTGGTATGTTTCAGCTCATCTTGATAGGAACCACAAACCCTTTTATCTATGTGTTATAAAGTATGAGCAGAGGGAAAGAAAAAAGCCAATGTTGTGTGTTTAAAGTCAGAGAATGTTCTTCAATTCTGTGTTTTTAAAAGGCCAATCTAAGAAAATAACTATGAACAGTCAATAAATAATTTTTTAAAGTTTGGCTCTCTGGGAAAAATTATTCAGTTTTCACCTCAGGCTATATATCTAAACATTTTAAATAAATGAATACCCACATCATTTTGAAAAATAGCCAAAATGTAATTAGATGCCACCTCTGAGTTTTCCTTATTTTCCAAGCAAATAAACATGTATTTTGGTTGTTTGGCTGTATCCATAGTTGGTGGGCAGTCAAACATGCTCACAGGGTTCCACATAACAGCTCACTCTCCCCAACAAAGTCCTCACTCTCAAGGCACTGCTGGTATCACCATGTGCATTTGCATGTGCTTCTGTTGTGGCGCCCCGTTTTGATGACTGCTCGTATATAAGCAAGATGACCGGGCATGTGTGTGTAATCTAACTCTTTGGACTAGAACAAAACAAAATGGCTTCTGAGGACTGTAATCCATGCGACATGATAGCCGGAGGAAAATGATAGAAGTAGACCGCCGAGATGTAGCGATAATGTGCAAGAGACAAGAGACAGTCCAGAGGGTGTATCTGTGGGTCTCACCCCCCACACAGGCTGCTTCTCCTGCCACAACTAGGAGAGACATATGGGGCAGGCTGGGGCAGCACCTTACCTGAACCTACCAGTATTGTTAGCAAACTAAGTTTTGCTTTCAAGGATCTGGGTATTAGTTCAAAGTACCCAAATCAGAGAGGGGCCAGTAGCTATAAGCCCATGACCTATAGGATAGGTAGAGGTGGAAGCTGGCCCTAGGGCATCGGCATTCAGTTGGCAGGAAAAGAAGAGCCACAGGAGTAGTTGTGCAGTTCAGAATGGGGCTGGGAGCTGGCAGTTGCCTCTTGAGAAGGTCAGAGAAGACTGCGAGTCAGATCCCCTAAACAGTAACGTATCCCCTAAGTTCTAAGGGCACTCAGAGCAGGACAAGCACCTACCCTTAACTTTTCACCTCGAGTAAACTCAAGAGAACAGAGCTATCCCAGAGTAGATGCAAGAGGTCAAATCCAGGGCAAGCATGAGAATTAAGGGTACGATGACTCAGGCCTGTAATCCCAGCTACTCAGGAGGCTGAGGTGAGAGGGTTAGAGCCCAGGATTTCGAGACCAGCCTGGGCAACATAACAATACCCCATCTCTTAATAAAAAGAGAGAGAGAGAGAGAGAATTGAACATGTCCGTAGGTGCTAAAGGAGGGAGGCAGTGCAAGGCAGAGAGGACTCCTTTAGAACTGTCCTGTCCACAAGCTCAGAACTGTGTGCAGCTCTCTTTCAGTCTAGAACCATTGCCAAAACAGCCAGCCTGGCCAAGGGCAGATAAGGTGACTGGTGGAAACGGCAGCTTCCAGAAGGCAGGTTGCAACCATGACTAGAGTGAGTCTGCCTTTAACATGCAGCAACGAAAATTCCTCTCCTAAGATTTCCCATAGGTCACTCTATTGCTTGAAGGTCGTAGAGTCTTAGGAGGAAATGGAAATTTACAAAAGCTGAAAAATTGATTTATTAAAGAAAAAATTACAGTAACAAGTGCATTTCTGTTCTGCTAATATTTGATTTAGATATGTGATACTTCTGCAAATTATACTCTGCATGTATACTTAAGTAAAACAGTGTAATTATCATTAAAATGAGAATAATGCTGAAATTTAATTTTCTAAATCAGTTTTCCCTGGCAATGAGTTTTAAATCTATCTTCTTTCATCTGAATGCAAAAAAGTGGAGATGTTAGGTGATTCATTATCCAAAAAAAAGTTCATTTCTGATAAACCAAAACACTTAATGACATTATTACCACAACTGCAATATAAATAAATATCTTACCTTCTGGCTATTTAATACAGCAATAACCTTTACAAGCTGATATTTACCATGCACAACCCACAAAATAGCCACAAACCTTATTATGCTAGTGCCCACATTGATATGCTGCTGATAATTTGTGATTATAAATGTTTATGTCACTTTTGTAATTAAGGGGTTAGGATGACGTTAGTAGAGAGTGTTTATATTATCCCAAAGGAACAAAAATTCACAAATCCATTAGAGGCCAAATAAATGTATGCCTCTCTGAAATATTTGTATGCTGATAAGCTCATGGAAGTTTGCTCTTTAAAAAAATAGTCTGAAGGAATTTAAGCGGAGCAATCATAGTCTGTTGAATACAATACATTCATCATAATTTTCATTTACTGGCTGGCCACCTTGCATTGCAATATCTTAAGTGAGACACCCCTTAAGACTAGTCAGCCTTCTGGCTTTAGATTATCCTGGTGAAGAAAAAAATGTCAAGAAGCTAACAGTAATGCAGATTAGATTTTCAGAAATTCTGAAAATTCAATGCATTTTGATTTTTAAATCTCCATAATATACACACACCAACATGCATATTTATAATTTTACATCAATGCTACCATACCATACATTCCAGGATTCTTCTTTGTTGTTATTTGTTCGTTTTTGAGATGGAGTCTTGCTCTGGTGCCCAGACTGGAGTGCAGTGGCACAATCTCAGCTCACTGCAACCTCTGCCCCCTGGGTTCAAGTGATCCTCCTGCCTCAGCCTCCCTAGTAGCTGGGATTACAGGCGTGTGCCACCATGCTTGGTAATTTTTGTATTTTTAGTAGAGATGGGGTTTCACCATGTTGGCCAGGCTGGTCTCGAACTCCTGACCTCAGGTAATCCACCCGCTTTGGCCTCTCAGAGTGCTGGGATTACAGGTGTGAGCCACTGCACGCAGCCCATTCCAGGATTATTATTGAATGTAGTGTTTTGTTTTCTTTTTCTCTTTTTTTTTTCCTGTTAACTCCCCTGTGTTCCCCTTCTCAACCCACATTACTCACCCCCAACCAAGGGAACTCTTACTATAGAACATGCATTTTTTCATGTTTTTTGCAGATGTGCATACATGTAGGTATATATACATAACAGAGATTTTCATCATTGTTTTATATAAATAGGATCATAGTATGATCATAATATAAACACTTAAGCAACTTGCTTTTCTCAATACCTTTGCAGGAATGCCTGCACATCAACTAGTATAGCTGTAATTTATTCTTTTTAATGGCTGCATAATCCTGTATTTGTGAATCACAATAATTATATAACCTTTTCCCTATTGTTAGATATTCTCTTTGTTTCCATTTTTTGCTACCATGAAAAATGTTGCAGTAAATATCTTTGAAAATGTACCTGTACACTGGGATAAATCCCCAGTGATGAAGTTATTGAGTTGCGAGATGTTTTTGGTTTTAATAGATTGCTTTCCTAAAAGGCTCTAGAAATTGACATGTCCTTCAACAATTTGGGAGCATACACTTGTCCTGACCTCCTGTCCATCAGTGATATCCTTCTTTTTAATCTTTGCTAATGTGTCTGGAGTAAAATGGTATCTAATTTTAATTTATATTCTCTTATCTGCTAGTAAATTCAGGTGCCTTCCCATGCTTATTTGCTTTTTGGATTTGCGCATCTTGAATTTTCTACTTAAATCTTTTGCTCACTTTTCTGTTGGTCTACATTTTTGGTAGTCATTTGTTAGCACTCTTTGCATATTAAAAATATGAACCCTTTATACCTGTGTCGCAAGTATAGCCTTCCAAGTCTATCATGTGTCTTTTGACTTTGTTGCCAAATAAAAGTTTTTGCCTATATTTAATAGGCAAATATATCTATATTTTTATGATTTCTGAATTTTGATTAAAACATTCATGCCCCTAGATTGCTCATGAATTATCCCTGATTTTCTTCCAAGAGCTTTATTATTTCTTTTATTTATATTAATCTTTAAAGCATCAGAAATTTATTTTTATATGTGATGAGAATGGTGATCCAGTTCACAGAAGTATATTAATATTTACTATTCACTTAGCACTACATCTCTAAGCTGAAATGAAATCACAATCTTTGCATCTCCAAACACTACCACATGTAGATCACCAATGAAATGACACAAGGACATCAAAACCTAAGTCATGGTCCCCACCATCTAGAGACTTCTGGTTCCACTATTTAAAAAAAAAAAAAAAAATCACAGCAAAAAATAGTAAGCGGCAAGACATATGGGATTAGGTTCTATATTAGTTTTCCAGGGCTGCCATAACAAAGTACCATAGACTGAGTGACTTAAATAGCAGAAACTTACTTTCCCACAGTTCTGGAGGCTAGAAGTTCAAAATCAAGGTGTCAACAAGGTTGTTTTCCTCTGAGGCCTTTTTCCTTGCATTTAGATGGTCATCTTCTCATGGTCTTCTATTTGTGTGTGTCTGCCTTAATCTCCTGTTCTTTTAAGGACAGCAGTCTCATTAGATTGGGACCCACTTTAATGACATCATTTTAACTTATTTACCTTGCTAAAGACGCTATCTCCAAACACAGTCACATTCTGAGGTATTGGAGGTTAAGATTTCAACATGTGAATTCTGAGGTGACACAATTCAGCCTGTACCAGGTTTAAAATGGCTTGTGCATCTAGCAAGTACCATTTATGCTCAATGAGAGACAGATCACTGGGGAGTCAGTGAAAACTTCATTAAAGAGATAGGATTGAAGGTGGACATTGAACAAGCTTAAGATTTCAGTAAGTCTATGAAAAGCTTTTCTATGAGAAGGTGAGAAAAAGCAAAGTTACAGCTATAAACATTGTCTATCAGGGTTTCAGTGAGATAACTGGACTGATAAGAGGAGAAAGTTCATTTGGGGGGAAATGGGAGATAAAATTGAAATTGCTAAGATTGTAAATAACCTGGAGTCAGAAGTTTAAACTTGATGAAGAAGGGAAAAAGAGGCATCATCATAAATTTTTGAAACGTGAAATTTCACAATTAAAGTGGTATTTAAGAAAGGAAAATCTAGGCCAGGTGTGGTGGCTCATGCCTGTAATCCCAACACTTTGGGAGGCCGAGGCGAGCAGATGATCTGAGGTCAGGAGTTCGAGACCAGGCTGGCCAACATGCCAAAACCCCGTCCCTATTAAAAATACAAAAATTAGCTGGGCACGGTGGCAAGCACCTGTAATCCCAGCTCTTCGGGAGGCTGAGGCAGGAGAATCGCTTGAACCAGGGAGGCAGAGGTTGCAGTGAGCCAAGATTGCGCCATTGCACTCCAGCCTGGGAGACAGAGCAAGACTCCATCTCAAAAAAAAGAAAAAAGAAAAAGAAAGGAAAATATGGTTTTCATTTGTGAGATAAAGCATAGAAACCATATTAAGACTCTACCACAGTTATTAAATGAGTCGTTTCATCCAGAGTGATTGCAATGGCAAATGAAACTAAGTGGTGGATGAATATTAGATATTTCAAAGGATGTGTCAAAACAATGGACAGAAATTAATGATTGCTTGTCTGTAGGAAATGAAGAGACACACGGCAAAGGTGATATCCGTGTTTTCAACCTGGGAAGCAGGAATAATGCTGCCATTGAGGTTGTAGTGTATAGAATCTTAGATGGAGAAGAATGATGACTGCGGGTTCATTTGAGTCTGAGAGAGAAGTATTCAGTAAGGAGTAAGAAATTAGGGCAGGAGCTCCTGTGGGATGGGAAGGTCAGACCTGAGGTGTGCATTAGGAACACCGGAAATTGCCAGGACCTGAGGAAAGGATGATTCAATCCACGAGGCAAGGGGAAGATCACTTAGTCATCTAGCAAACTTATATTAAGCACTTACTGTGTGTCAAGTATTTTTTGTAAGTACTGGGAATACAAAGAAAAATAAGATAAGGCATCTGCCTTCAGAAACTTTATCCTGAGTCATGAAGACGAGGGGTGTTTAATAATGCTTAATGAAGAAGAGTCAGAGACAACAGGGACAGATAAAGGACCTTTGGATTTGTTGGTGAAAAGGACCCTTCACTATCTATTAGGTTGTTGCAAAGGGAATTGCGGTTTTTGCCATTACTTTTAATTTGCCATCACTTTTAATGGCAAAAAATGCAATTCCCTTTGCAACAACCTAATAGAAAGCATTTTCAATAGAGAAATCAGATTGAATGGGGGAACATTTGATGATAAAATGAACACAAGATCAATAATGCCTTTATTCCCAGAACCTTTTTTTTGTTTTCACTCTCTTGGCAATTATTCAGCTTCTTGGCCATCTTCATTTTAATTAATTTGTATTATGATAGTAATGTTCTGATATTTCAATTCAGATTTTAAATAATATTAAAGCCAAGTTAAAATGTAGTCACACACCACATTCATGTTTCTAAAAATATTAAGAATATCTAATAACTTATACCATATTTTTATGTATCTTGCCATTCAGATTCAAATGAGTAATATAAATGGATATGACAAATGCATTTTGAAATGATAAAACTTTGCAAGAGCCAATAGAATCTATTTAATAATCAGCACTGGGAGAGAGGATAATGAGAAGGAAAAAATAAAAGACCACTATTTATGGTGGTGGCAACAATTCAGGCCTTACCATCTTTCCTCGTGCCTGTGACAGTCTAAGATGGATCCAGAAATGACTCAGATATTTGGACTCCCTCCACCTCCTCCCGTCTATTCCTTGAGGAAGGGAGAGAGAGAATGGGAGATGAACCTCCAGGGATGGGTCAGACAAATGCTTTGTCTATTACTAATCTGTAATAACATGGTCTCATTGACATATATCTCTTTTTGTTTTATTCATAAAAGGATAGCAATGTATGATTGCTGAGGTTTCTCTGAGGAGCATTGTTCCATGCACTACACCTCTATGAAGTACCCCCGATTAGCTGATCCCCTTTGTCACCCAGAAATTTCTCATACCTTTTGGAATGAATGAGCTGGATAATGTCAGAATATGAATGCTGCTGTGATCAGTATCTTCACCTAGTGGGCTGGTCAGGGAACTAGAAAGTTAGACATCTATGAGTCTTTCACCATTGGTTGAAGCTGATTTACACTTGCCAGTCACAGTTGTTTACATATAATAAACATAAATATTCTTCTATTTGATTAGTGTAGTTTGGGACAGCTCTGTTTCTCTGTGTATTTCAACATCTGGGGATTAGGAATCATCACTGCCCCTTTACTGTATGCAAGAATGAGCTACTACTGCTTTTAAAGTCCTACCTAAAAATATATGTTCAGGTGTATTGAATGAAGCTTTCCAATAAGTGCCATACCCAACTCACACTTCTATCCTGATCTATCTGTCGAGCAGACATTCTTGCACAAACAGAGTCTGTGGATGGAGTTGTCAAGAATCATGAAAAAAATAGAAATATTTAGTGAGGTCTGTTAGCTCTGTAAATATAAAGCCACTTGTAATGAACATGAACATCCAAGTGTACAGATCACCAGAAGCTCTGACAGTGTTGTTCCAGGTTTGAGATTTTGGCTATATTAACAGAAAGAGTAGGAAAAGATGACAAAATTTATTCTTTCTTGGTCACTCTTTTAATGTCAAATCTAAAAATGCTACTGGTTTGAGGTTCTAAATTTTGGAGAAAGAACAGATTAGGCTTTTGAGAAAGAGTCAGCTCTGCAAATGAGCAGTCTCTTCATTTGCAGCCATAACATATGAGGCGGCCCTTAAAAATGAAGATCACGCAGTGCTTGGGTAGATGGGTCACCACGTGAGGCTGACACACGGGGGAGGGAAGGGCAGAAGAGGTTCTGTAAGCATAACATTGCTTTCTAAATTGTTTTTCTGGCAGCTTTGACCCCTGACGTCATCCATCCTCTGAACTGCTCTACTCAATTCCACATGACCAAACTATTCTTTTCCTTCCTTCCTTCCTTCCTTCCTTCCTTTCTTCCTTCCTTTTCTTTCTTCTTTCTCTTTCTTTCTTTCTTTTGTCTTTCTCTCTCTCTTTTTTTTTTTTTTTTTTTTGACAGTTTTGTTCTTGTCACCCAGGCTGGAATGCAGTGGTACAGTCTCAGCTCATTGCAACCTCTGCCTCCCAGGTTCAAGCGATTCTCCTGCCTCAGCCTACCAAGTAGCTGGGATTACAGGTGCCCGCCACCACGCCCGACTAATTTTTTTGTATTTTTAGTAGAGATGGGGTTTCATCATGTTGGCCAGGTTGGTCTTGAACTCCTGACCTCAAGTCATCTGCCCGCTTCGGCCTCCCAAAGTGCTGGGATACAGGCGTGAGCCACTGCACCCGGCTGCATTGTTTTTCTTTTTCTTCCTCTTGTTTTCTTCCCCTTGTCTCTCAAAGTCCTAGACCACCAGACAACTAGAAGAAAGCACATGGTAAGGAGTAGGATAAGGGCTGGTTGTGCAGCAAAAGTATTTCCTTTTTCTCCAGCCTTAGCCTCAGTCATAGGTATATAATTTCTTATTTACCCCAAAAGGAAAACATCACTTGATAATAGTCTTTGTAATTGAATACTTGTTTATGATCACCTTTCTTATAGGTATCTCTAAAGGAGAGGAGCCAAAAATATTGAGACCCCCAAGACGACCCCGGAAACCCAAAACATTAAATAACCCTGAAGACTCCACATACTATTATCTACTACATGTAAGTGGCTCACTCTTACTATCAGATGGGAGCCATCACATCTACTAATGGCCAGTGTGAAAACTGTGGCTAGATTAGGCCAGGCACAAAGGAAGGCCTGGCAGGAAAGAGAGGCCTTGGTCTCCTCTTCAGTCCCCTCGCTGGCTGGGGATCTAGGCACTTTGATCTCCTCCAGCCCTTCTTCCTCACATTGCAGCCTCTCCCATAGTAGTACCTACCACGTCCTCCTTGAAACTTTCTCTGCTAGTCCGTTAATATGAACTGATATGAAAATATCAACTCAGAAAGAGAAACCCATCATAGCAGGAGCTCTCTAGAGAGGGGCCCTGGTGTAAATGGGTGGGTTATGGTGAAACTAGAAGAAAACAAAAGAAGGGGAGAAACAGGCATTTATTAAGCATCTTTCAAATTCCAGGCCTAGAATAAGGCTTGTTCACATCCACTGTGATAGCTAATCCTGGAAATAGCCCTGAACGTATTATCCATATCTCTCAGGTCAGGATTCCAAGACACAGATAAGCATGCCTTAGCTGCCGGGCCATTCATTTTATTGAGGTCTTCTGACCCCACAGCTCCTGCTCACTAACAGCATGAGGACTCTTTGGCATCGCCCCTGATAGCCTGACCTTCTTCTCATGTTCCTGTTCTCCATGAATGCCACTGTCATCCATATGGTCTCCTAAACCAAGAACCTGGGAGTCATTCTGGCTTTTGTCCTCTCTCTCATACCTGTGATCCATCAGTGGCTCTAAACTGTGACTTCTACCTGCAAAAGCTTATTCCAACTCATTCCCCCCCCCCCCCCAACCTCACAGCGATTTCCATATTTCAGACTATCATCATTTCCCACTCTGGAGTATTTCAGGTACCACATAACTGTCTTAACTGCATCCTCTCCAGCCTGCCCCTGAAAATGTCTCTAAACTGTACCTCTGAGCATGCTCCTCCCTTAATTTTCCTTTAATGGCTCAGCAACTCCTTCAGGATGAGGTCCTAATTCCTTCCAAGGCCTTCTTCCTGCGACTCACGACTGCTCTTCAGCCTCTTTTCTTGCCCTCCTCTTGTCCTTGAGCCATAGTGAACTGCTTGAAACTCTGCTGGTGAGCTGCATTCTCTCGTGCTCCTGAGGCCTGTTGCACCCACTGGCCGGTCCCTCCATTTGCAATATATATTCACTCTTCCACTCCGCACTGCCACAGTGAGAAAGCAGCACTCCCCTATGCCCTGGAGAACCCAGAGGATGTGTCGAAACCCAGAGAATCAGTTGGAAATAAGTCTCCCACCTCACAGGCAGAAAATGAAGCTCATATTTGACCTCCAAGTTAGCCAGTCTTCTCTAGTTCTTTCCCTTCTCTCTAGTGATTTATTTTCGGTTTCCACAGAGGGTTGCCTGTGGAAACCCATTCTCTTCCCCTCTCGTTTCCTTTAGACAATTCCATTAGCTACTACGACCTCACTGACTGCTGATTTCTGAATCTGTATCGCTGGCTTAGCTCTCTCTGTAGCTCCAGCCTCAAATATCAAACTACCTAATGTTCGTTTTGCATATTCTACATGGATACATACAGGCATCCATGTATACATATATAGAGATATATACACACACATACACATCCATACATGGGCGCACACACTCACAGCTTTGTTGAGATATAAATCTCATGCCATACAATTCACCCACCTTAATATACATTAAATGGTTTTTAGTACAATAATTTAATCACAATCAATTTACAACATTTTCATCACCTTAAAAAGAGCCCCATTAGAAGTCACTTCCCACTCCCACCCCCCTGCCCCAAGCCCTAGGCAATCACCAATCTAGTTTTCTGTTTCTGTAGATTTGCCTATTCTGGACATTTCCTATAAATAGAATCACACAATATGTGGTCTTTTATGAATACTCAACTAATTTTACAAGCCAGTAATCTGACTATTACCTTGACTTCTCCCTTGCTCTCATCTTCTGTATTCAAAAATCAAAATCCAAATATCTCGAGTTTCTATTTCTCTCCATGCTCTGTGCTAATACCCTCTTCCAGGCCAGCGTGTCTTGTCAGTATTTCTGAGTCACTCCTCTTACTGGTCGCTTGGTCTCGTTTTTCCCCTTCTAATTCATATATTTTCCACACTGTAGCCAGAGCTGTATTTCTAAAATTAATATCCAATTATACTATCCTCCCATTGATGGAACTTTTCTATTACTTCCCACTGTCCTAAGATATGAAGGCCTGTCAAAATCTGGGCCCTGCTCACCCTGTCCAGCTTCCGTGCTTGATATTCATTCATTCACCCCTCCAAACTCTCCACTCCAGCCCTTCCTCCCCAGTAACCTGCACTCTCCACTTCAAATTGTCCACGAACATTTGTCCCTGGACGTGCCCTTTTCTCAGCCTAAAACCACATCCTCTTTCTCTTCTCATCTTTCATGATCAAAACACCCTCAGCCTAGATGTCTTTTTCTTCAGGAAACCTTCTTGTCACTCCCAAATCCCAAGAGAGCTCTTCCAATATCCTCCCTAAGAAGCCCATACTTCCCTTTTATGACACTTTATCATGCTAAAGAGGGATTGGTGTGGCTTCCACGAGGTCAAGGAGTTTGCCTATTGCATTCAACCTGACACATAGCAGGCATGCAATAAACATGTGTTGTACAAATGAGAGAAATGAAATAAAAGAATGAAAAGCAAATAGGAGTAAATTGAGAAAAATCTAAAATTCCAGATACCTGCCTTTGACAGTCACTTTATAGGAAGCCGATTATGAAATGAAATTGATTTTTTTCTGTGCTGCTCAAATAATTTAAAAAGCAGCAGATACTCTGACATTTGTTTATGCAGTTAAATAGAACATCAGAAACAAGATTAGAAATTACCAAACATTCCCTATTAACCCTGAGTTTATGTAGTAAATGATACTCAATGGTCTTTATTAAGTGCAACTGAAATGACAAGTGATTGTGATGGCTTCAACAGCAGATACTGTTCCCAGTATGAGAAATTGTAAAAGACCTTAACAGAAGTGAAACATTTATTACTAACAACCAGTGAGAACTGTGGAGCAAATTCTGAGCCTCATAAATGAGTTCCATCCCCAAGAAACTTACTTTGTCATCACACTGTTATTTTTAAGTGACTATATTTCCATACATCCTAAGTTATTCGGGAATAGGATCCTTTTTTATAACTCTGACTTTGAAATCTATGGCTTCAATGAAAAATAAAACAGAAAAGGAGTATGTTATTATAAGTGAAAAGATACCATGTGTTCCTATTTATCTGGCCCTTCCCAGGATTTGAGGCATTACACATAGTGAAAAGTGTGGCTGTAATGAGGTCCCACTCCCTTTAACCACCAAACACTTTCTGTAACTCTAAATGGTTTTCATGAAAGTCTTTCTAAAATATACTGTCTATTTTAAACCCTTTCTTGATGACCCAGGGTCACTTCAGTGAATGAAAATGTTTTTTTACTTTTTTAATGTTTTATTTTTCATTTTTATGGATACATACTAGTTGTACATGTTTATGGAATACATGTGGTATTTCAATACAAGCATACAATGTGTAATGATCAATCAGGGTAACTGGAGTATCCATCATCTTAAGCATTTATTTCTTTGTGTTAGGGACATCCCAATTCCACTGTTTTAGTTATTTTGAAATATACAATACATTATTGTGAACTTTTATTGTAGCACTATTCAAAATGTTTGTACTTGATTCATGTTACTGAAACACCAAGAGTTTGGCTGAGGTCCGGCTGCACGCCGCACAGAAAGCCAATCACTGAAGGGAATATTGCCAAAGAAGAAGGCCTTAATCAGGTGCTACAGCCCAAGAGCTGCGAGCTCAGTCTCAAATCCATCTCCCTTACTGACTAACGCCAGGGATTTATATAGCAGAGAGGAAATGTAACAACGTTTAAGAAAACAAGAACTGGGGAGGGGCAAGGAAGCAATCATGGTGAATGAGTGCAGTGTTGTGGTGAGTTTCAGTTCTTTTTCTGAGGAGCCTAAAGGTTATTTCCTGAGGAAGGAACTCAGATAAAACAAATAAAAGTTTCAAGCTTTAAGACCAGAAGGGTTAGTTTCTATGTTTATCAAAAAGAACAGTCTATGGGGCTATTGGTTTGGTTTCATTTGGATCTATACTTCTCAGAGAGGATCCCTGACTGCAGTGGCTAAGGCAGCACCCAATCTCACTGTCTATCACTGGCCTGCTTCATTTTTCTCCAGTGAATTTTGCATTTTTTTGTTGTTGTCTCACTTTGTTGCCCAGGCTGGAATGCAGTGGCCTGATCTCAGCTCACTGCAACTTCCGCCTCCCAGGTTCAAGCGATTCTCCTGCCTTAGCCTCCCAAGTAGCTGGGATTACAGGCACCCACTGTCTTGCCCCCCTAAATTTTTTGTATTTTTAGTAAAGCTGGGATTTCACCATGTTGGCCAGGCTGGTCTCGACCTCCTGACCTCAGGTGATCTGCCTGCCTCGGCCTCCCAAAGTTCTGGAATTACAGGCGTGAGCCACCACACCCAGGCCTCTTAATTGCATTTACAAATATTTATTTATCTACTTATCTTCTGTGTAACTTCCCCCTCTAAACTAGAAGCTCTATGGAGGCCTTTGCTCACTGTTACAGCCATTGTCCTGAGAACACTGTGCAGCTAACATCATAACTAGAAGACTGTTAAATAATAGACCCCTGTAGTACAGTACTCTCAGGGGCTGTTGAGTTGTAGAAAATTATTTCCTTTACATTTGCCCAGCACAAACATCTCTGCTTTCAGTTGTTTGGCTATTTTTATAGTTTTTTGGTTTTTTTTTTTTTCTCCTTGGATGTCACTTCTTACAATGGTGATTCTGGCGGCCTTAACATCAGTATTGCCTCTTTCCTATGACTTGATGCTCTTTATCTCTTACGTCCAGGAAATGCTGCTGCTGTGTGCAAAATAAGAGTGAGCCAAGCCGCAGAAGCGTGCCTGTGGTGGAGAGCATTAGTGGAGTGCGCATGGTCTGTTGTACTGCCTGGGCTAACACTCAAAGCCGTGCAGCATCAGCAAAAATGACTCACGGCCAAGGTTCCTCAAAAAAAATGAATAATCAAACACAATCTTATCAGAGATCCCTTCCAATTTTATTATTCTTTCCAGTACTTTCCCTGAACTACAGCAGTAGCTAGTTTGGCCACTCCAAAGTCTTTTTCTTCCTGACTTCAACGTTTTAGCTCCTTCTTCATCCATCTTAATAAAGAAGTTGGTAGTGTATTACCAAAAGGAAAGTAAGATTGTGCTCACCATGATGTAATGGATATGAATTTTAACGTTTTTGTCATAAAACATATTTCTTTATGTCGGGTGGGGCTGGAGGGGGAGTGCAATGTGCCTGATTAAGGAATAGGTTCTTCAAAGTCTTCAGAGCTAAGACACTACTCTTTTAAAGGCCTCAAGAAACACCCAAGCCAGAAAATCTACGTGAGTCATGTTTGTCTCCTCTTTCTTTCTTTTCTCTACACTGGTTCTATAAGAAACTGCGATGGGACATTTCCTTCTTTATTTTCATTTCAAATTTCAAGTTTTTAATTTGTAATTTCAAAACTATAATTGAAAACATTGTACATCTTAGCAAAAAACGTCCCCGCTATAAAGTCCGTGTAATAAATTTCTTATAAAGTCCTCACCTTTGAGGAGTGGTATGCTTCCCTTTTCATGACAAAGGGTAGGGGTTATTGCATCATGCTCCCCTTTTAGCCCCAGCTGTTAGGAAACTAAGAGACAAATGTAAGCCTCCATCTTAATGCACCTACTTCCTTTGCCTCCTTTGTTTCTCATTTACAATTTCTACTTTATTACTTTGATTGTATAATGATTCTATTATGAGCCATCTTAAATAATTTTTGGAAAAATATATTATTGACTCACATTTCATGAGAATATTCTAACACAAGGCCACATGTAGTGGCTCACACCTGTAATCCCAGCACTTGCAGAGGCCGAGGTGGGTGGATCACTTGAGCTTAGGAGTTTGAGACCAGCCTGGGGAACATAGCGAAACCTTGTCACCACAAAAAATACAAAAATTACCCGGGCGTGATGGGTCATGACTATAGTCCCAGCTACAAGGATGGCTAAGGTGGGAGGATCACTTAAGCCCAGGAGGCAGAAGTTGCAGTGAGCCGAGATTGCACTGCTGCACTCCAGCCTGGGTCACAGAGGGAGATCCTGTCTCAAAAAAAAAAAAAAAAAAAAAAAGAATATTCTAACACAGGCAAGAGTGAAAGAAGTCTGGACAATATGTCCTAGGAATTCCTGTAACTGAGAACCAACTTATATACACGATATCTCAGAGGGAAGTACTGATCTAGTATAAATAGGATCCTCACCAGCCTGAGAATTCAAGGGCAGAACATTATTTGATTCTTGGTTGTATAAAGGGGCATCCCTCTCATTCAACGTACTGCCATCACTTAAACATAACTTTGAACTATAGACAATTGTTACTTAGAACAAAGGGGCTTTTTTTCAGGGAATGGATGAAGGAGGCAGGACCTCTGTAGGAAACTACTACCGAAGTGATGTTAAAACAGCAACAACCACCACAACAAACACCACCTGAATCCCAGAGATCATTAACTGAACTGCTAGTGGCCTCTGTTCCTATGTGGGCAATGTAATTTATTTGTAAGCACCTCTTAGCCTAGGGCATTGGATCAAGAATGTGAAGTGATAGGAAACGGGAGAACAGGAATGTAATTGATATCCTGCCCTTACATTATTTCCTGAATGGTCTCCTCCCAGACTTGATACAAGGAAGCACTCACTTCTACCTCATCCACCTGTTAAAATGCCAACCAATAAGAATAGAAGAAACCATGAACTGTTCCACTCATCTACTATTTTAGAGTACAACAAATGATAAATCCTGAAAAAATAAAACATGACTTACTATGTCTCTAAAAATACTGGGGGAAACCTCAGTATTTATAAATCGTTATTAATTGCCATTTTTGTTATACAACACTTTTGTGGTACCAGCCAACCTGATACCTGCTTTTCCACAATTATAATATCTTCAGTTTGTTCAAGGTGAGTATGGTGTCTGCTTTCTCAGCCTAAAAGACAAATATGCTGTGGCAACATGTAAATATATGAGCTCAAATATATTGAAGTAGCACACACATAAAAACGCATCACTAATGCTACAGTGCAAAAGATAGTACTGGTTTGTATATAACGTGAAACTTATATACAAAGGACCATTTTGTTAATGTTCAAATTGAAGTATCAGTTAAAATATATCTAATTATTTCCATACTTGTAGATCTTAATTTGTTCTGACCTTGATACATAAAGTTCTCAACTATGAAAACACTGTACAAATGAAAACGTATATCATCTGTGCTGCTACGTTTATGTCGTAAATGGGCTTCTATAGGTTTATGAAGTCACAATTCCATTCTTTTTGCGGACTATTGCACCTGCCCTCCATATTCACCCATCTGTTTTACCTGCAGACAAAGAAGCAAGACATTCAAAGCAGCTTAATTAACCTGCTTCCATCGCAACTGCATTTGTAGTAGAGAAATGGGCTTCCCAGAAATTTTACAGTTGCTCCCGTTTGTAGTAAATAGATCTTATGTAACCTTGTCTATATTGATCTCTGTGTGGGAAATACATTTTTCATATGGAATGCAAAGATTCATTTCAGTTTAGGTGTGGTAAAAAATAACCAGAAATTTATAATTAATAAAACTTGAGTAATTATATTTCTTTAAATTTTTAAAATATTGTATCTACTTGCTTATTTCTAACTTAATCTTTTAAAAGTAAATGTATTTACATATTAAGATTATAGTAATATATCAATTATATTAAGATCATAATATTATATAGGTCTTTTGAATTCTTCTTTCCTTTAGAAGTCAATCCAAGAAGACAAACGAAGACCAAGGAAAAACAGGTAATTATTACTTCTCGATTTCAATCAGTCATCTTATTCAAACAAAAATCCATGTGTCCAAATTATAATTTAAAATCACCTATTTTAGGCCGGGTGAGGTGGCTCACGCCTGTAATTCCAGCACATTGGGAGGTCGAGACGGGCGGATCACGAGGTCAGGAGATCGAGACCATCCTGGCCAACGCAGTGAAACCCATCTCTACTAAAAATACAAAAAAAAAAAATTGCCAGTCGTAGTGGCGGGCACCCGTAGTCCCAGCTACTCCAGAGGCTGAGGCAGGAAAATGGCTTGAACCCGGGAGATGGAGCTTGCAGTGAGCCGAGATCGCGCCACTGCACTCCAGCCCGGGCGACTGAGGGAGACTCCGTCTAAAAAAAACAAAAAAATCACCTATTTTATATGGATAGATTTGGAAAGTAATGTGCACTTAATACATTTACGTTACAAATATGTGATTTATATATAATTTACAAGATCCTGCCTATTGGAAATCTGTTGAGCCAGCATAGCACTAAGAACTTAAATATGTTTTAAATGAATTGTACCCTCCCAATCATTTGCTTTTCTTGTTCCATGGAATGGTTTGGCTTGGGCAATTTGAACATGCCTGTATTCATGAATTTTCTTTCCCCAAACTCCTTTTTGCTTTTTCTCCTTCTACACATGCTGAATCTTGCTGCTTGTAATTTTTATGGATTTGTTAAGAAGATAAGGTTCATGTTACCTGCAAGTATAGCACACTTAAATTCACATTATTCTCCTTTTCTTATATTTCCCGCTGATATTTTACTCTTTTAATACTATATCACTGTTTTAATTAATGTTCACGTCAACCAATTTCCAGACAGTGAGTGCCAGGAACAAACAAGAGCATTTCTATTCAGCGTGAGTGAACACAGTTCTTCATTTCTGAATCAGTGACATTCTGAAAGTCCTTTTTAAATTAGTATCTGTAATTTGAAAAGTGTGTTTTCCTGGAAGCACTGTAGCACCTGGAGGTTTTTTCAGTCCTACTTGTTTACCTCTTAGGAAGTCCCGTCAGACTACAGATACTGAGCACCGTAGGAACCAGACTGTGCCCTGAGTAGAACCAAGAATTAACATGGGCAAGGATGCACCCTTATGTGTATGTCACGTGTGGGTGTTAAAATCTAGCACAGAAATTAATCCACTAAAGAACAAAGAATAGAGAGAGGACAGAATGTTACTCATGAAGGAGGTAAGTTAAGATCATATGTGTATCAATGTACTGAGGGCTGATAAAATTTGAAAATGCTGAGTGTTAGTACACAAAGGTGAGCTTTTCTGATAATGGCCTAAAGGACAGTAGTGACTGCTAATCTAGACTGGCCAAACCGAAACACTGCAATCACTGGCTATTATAGTAACCTCTAGTTTGGTGCCAAGTTCAGTGCAACAGAACCAGGAAAATGTGCTCCCACAGCTAATGTTCTATTCAAGGTAAGATATGAAGGTTTTTCTTTTTACTTATGGGATATACTGTTTTTCCCATGTTTCAAGACCTTCCATTTCTACTGACATGTGTATGTTACTCCTAAATTATAGTAAAGAAAAAGAAAAAACAAGTATCCTATAAGTTTAAGTGAGTAGAAAATTAGATTGATACAATGGTGTGTTTATGTGTTCATTTACAGTCAGGGAAAATTATTAGATTTGGAAGATTTCTATTATAAGGAATTTTTGCCCAGTCGTTCTGGACCAAAGGAACATAGCCCTAGTTTAAGAGAACGAAGACCACAGCAAGAACTCCAGAATCAATGTATTAAGGCTAATGAAAGGTAAAAAGCTAAACTTTAAAGTACAGCATTTACAGTTTTATACTCACAATTTCATTTCTTAAGATATTTCACTTTATATATAGATGAATGACAAAGCACTCTTACTGAATATTGCATCTTTTGAGTGACAATGGTGTTTAAAAGTAACGTCATGTACAGTGTTATGGTAGGGTAATCAGACACCTCCATTTTTCTAGCAAAAACTGCGTTTATACCTGTTTTCTTGATGTAATTATTAACAAAAACTCCTGTTATTTAATAAAAGTACTTCAGTTTGGATGATAAATTATTATATGGTCATCTGATTGTAAGCAATATATCATATCCAAAATCTATATTCGAGCTCAACCAATGTAATTTTAATTACTCATTGGTTTCTTAATTATGCTTGTTAATTTCTCAGAATCAATGATGTCAGACCCAAAAACATTTGAGAGAAAGATTCATAGAAAAATGCATATTTTGGCTTGAATTCTCACCTTGCCACCAACTTTCTGACATTAAGTAAATTATTTTGTAGCTTATTTCATACTTTGGGAATTTTTTTCTCCTTCCTCCCAAAATATGTGTGGAGTTTTGAGATCAGGGTACATAATAAAACAAACATGGCATATGAAAAATGGGAGTAATGACGGAAAACAAAAAGCTGTTCATCCAGAATTCTAAATGAATATCCTGTGAGCCTAAGGCCCTCAGAATCCTCACCCATTTTACAGCGTGACATGGTGGTTAAGAAAAGAAGTTTTAGAGTCACATGGTCTTAGGTTTGGTTCCTGATCCTGCTGCTTAGTTGTTGAATGACCTTGCTCATGTTGGCTGACCTCTTTAAGCTTCATTTCCATATCTGCAAAAGAATTTCCACCTGAACTATGATATTTGCCCTTTGCCTCCAAAAGATGTGCTCTTCCATCTTGGGATCCAGAACTGTAACATGTTGGAGCTTAGAGATGTTCTAGTTTAACCGCAGAGCTCTGTACAGAAGAACACCAAATGCCAGAAAGATTAAGTGATTTGCCCAAGGTCACACATTGAGTTAGTGAACTAAAATCCCAGATGTTCACTCCATGCCCATTTGCTTTTCACTGACTTACCTGCTTCCCATTTTAAAAGCTCACTCTGCCCCTTCTCCAGTGTATCCTTCCCCTTCCCCCCACAGGCAGACACACGTCTGCTATGAAAGCATTCTATCCCTGAAATACTCCTGATATAGACTAAGTGATGTCTATGGGTGTGTATTTAGTATCCACTGGAATAAATGCTAGCAGCTAGCATTGTTGACTGCCTCTTTGTGCTAGGCACTACGCTATTGTCTCATTTAATCCTCACAGCAACCACATAAGGCAGTTACTGTTATTGCCCCATTTTATAGATGAGGAGGCTAAGTCTACAAAGTTCAGTGACTACAAAGAGTCACCTAGATGATAAGTTCATGGAGCCAGAATTTGAACACAGGGCTTTCTAAGTTTAGAGTTGACGGCCTTAACCATTACTCAGTATTTCCATCCTATGCAAAAGATCATGCTGGGCATTTGAAGAAGGGGTGGATAGAATAGTGCATAAGATGTGATCCTTACATCCAAGAGCTTGATGCTAGAGGAAAAGTATACTGATATAACAAAACTGAACAAGGTAACTCAGATAAGGTTTTTTTTCTAAACTAAGGAAGATTACAGAGACAAAACAGCCTTGACAGTATTCTGAATTTAAAATAGAAAACAAAAACCGAACAGCAGAATACTGCTATTGAAACAACTGGAGAAATTTGAGATTAAACTACATGTCAGAAGATGTCAGAGCACAAACAATATCGTTTTGTGTATATACGCGCACTAAGTATTGGCATTGCCCAAGAAAGAAGGTGTAAGTCTGGGAGTAAGAGACAACAGCAATGGTGAATTGAGTGCCTTGTGATTTTTTTAATTGACAAATAAAACGTGTGTAAACTTATGGTAAAGAACATGTTTTAAGATATGTGTACATTGTGGAATGGCTTGATCATGCTAATTAACATATGAATTACCTCACTTAGCTATCTTTTTTATGGTGAAAACACTTAAAATCTACCCTCAGCAGTTTTCAAGTACACAATACATTGTTATTAACTATAGTCACCATGTTGTACAATAGATCTCTTGAATTCATTCCTCCTGTCTAACTGACATTTTGTATCCTTTGACTGATCTCTCCCCAGTCACCCGACCAGTCCTCTGCTAAACACTATTCTACTCACTGATCTGTGTGCTTGTCTTTTTTTCTTGGTTTCCACATATAAGTGAGATCACGCTATATTTGTCTTTCTGCACCTGACTTCTTTCACCTAGCACTCTGTCCTCCAGGTTCATTCATGTTGTTACAAATGGCAGGATTTCCTTCTTTTCTAAGGTGGAAGGGTGTTCCATTGTGTACATATACCACATGTTCATTATCCATTCATCCATTGATGGACTCTTAAGTTGATTCCATATCTTGACTCTTGTGAATAATGTTGCAATGAACAGCTGAGTGCAGATCTTTTTTTTTTCTTTTTTCTTTTTTTTTTTTTTGAGTGAGTCTCGCTCTGTCATCCAGGCTGGAGTACAGTGGCGCAATCTCGGTTCACTGCAAGCTCTGCCTCCCAGGTTCAAGCAATTCTTCTGCCTCAGCCTCCTGAGTAGCTGGGATTACAGGCACGTGCCACCATGCCCGGCTAATTTTTATATTTTTGGTAGAGACACGGTTTCACCATGTTGGCCAGGCTGGTCTCGAACTCCTGACCTCAATTGATCCACCCGCTTCGGCCTCCCACAGTGCTAGGATTACAGGCGTGAGCCACAGCGCCCAGCCCAGATCTCTTTTTAACATACTGATTTCATTTCCTTTGGATATATGCCCAGAGGTAGGATCGTATTTTTTTTTATTTTCTTATTTATTTATTTATTTATTTTGAGACACAGTCTCGCTTTGTCACCCAGGCTGAAGTTCAATGGCATGATCTCAGCTCACTGCAACCTCCACCTCCCAGGTTCAAGTGATTCTTCTGCCTCAGCCTCCCAAGTACCTGGGATTACAGGTGCCTGCCACCACAGCCATCTAATTTTTGTATTTTTAGTAGAGATGGGGTTTCGCCATGTTGGCCAGGCTGGTCTCAAACTCCTGACCTCGGGTGATCTGCCCACCTTGGCCTCCCAAAGTGCTGAGATTACAGGTGTAAGCCACCGCGCCCAGCCTGTTTTTAATTTTTTGAGGAACTGCCATACTCTTTTCCATAGTGGCTGTACTAGTTGACATTCCCACCAATGATGTGCAAGAGTTTCCCTTTTCTCCCCACCTTTGCCGACATTTGTAACCTTTCATCTTTTTTATAGTAACCATCCTAACAGGTGTGAGATGATATCTCATTGTGTTTGTAATTTGCATTTCCCCTATGATTAGTGATATTGAGCATTTTTTCATATACGTGTTGACCATTTCTCAGTCTTCTTTTCAGAAATGTTTATTTGGGTCTTTTGCCCATTATTTAATTGGGTTATTTGAGGGTTGTTTTCTGTTTGGGTTTTTTTTTCTAAGTTGTATCAGTTGCTTCTATATTTTGGATATTAACCACTTTTTAGATATATAGTTTGCAAATATTTTCTCACATTTAAATGATTGTTTCTTCATTCTCTTGAATGTTTCCTCTGCTGTGCAGAAGCTTTTTAGTTTGATATAATCCCATTTGTCTATTTTTTGCTTTTGTTGCTAGTGCTTTTGAGATCACAGTCATTGCCCAGACGAATGTGATGGAGCTTTTCCCTTATAATTTGTTTCTTTTCTTTTCTCTTTATAGGCAGCATCACATGAGCTAGCCCCTATATTTTCTTGTAGTAGTTTTGCAGTTTCATGTTTTATGTTTAAGTCTTTAATCCATTTGGGATTGATTTTTGTGTGTGAGATTGCTTTTTGTAAGTGAGATAACAATCTAATTTCATTCGTCTGCATGTGGACATGCAGTTTTTCCAACACCATTTATTGAAGAGACTGTCCTTTCCCCATTGTGTGTTTCTGGCATCTTTGTTGAAAATCAAATGACTGTAAATGTTGGATTTATTTCTGGGCTCTCTATTCTGTTCCATTGGTCTATGCATCTGTTCTTATGCCAGTACCATGCTGTTTTACTTACTATAGCTTTTTAATACAGTTTGAAATCAGGTAGTGTGATGTCTCCCAGATTTCTTCTTTTTGCTCAAGATAGCTTTGACTATTTGGGGCCTTCTGTGGTTCTATATAAATTTTAGGATTGATTTTCCTATATTTGTGAAGACTGTCATTGGAATTTCGATAGAGATTCCATTGAATCTGTAGATTGCTTTTGGGTAGTATGAGCATTTTACCAATATTAATTATTCTGATCTATGAACAGGGAATATCTTTCCACTTATTTGTGTCATCTGCAGTTTCATTCATCAGTGTTTTATACTTTTCAGTGTATAGGTATTTTACCTCCTTGGTTAAATTTATTCCTAAGTATTTTTTGTAGCTACTGTGAGATTGTTTTCTTGATTTTGTTGTTGTTGATAGTTCATTGTTCTCATGGACTAAATGAATGAAAGCTGACGGCAGGCAATCGGTGATCAGAGAATGGCACTAGAGAAAAAGAGGACAACAAGAGGCTGACATCTGCTTGTCTCCTCTGAAGATGGGACCTAGTGGGGTCTCTGTTGGGCAGTGGTGAGAGATGTGGGGTGTTTAGGGCATAAGCAGGTTTTAATTATGGCAAAAAGATCAATGGAGGATGAAAAGGGGAAAATAAGATGGAACACAAGTGCCTCATTTAAGAGACAGAAGAATTGTGAAAGAAGCATGAACAAAAAAAAGAGGCAAAAGGATACAAGGAGGAAAGCATAAGATTTGAGACCTATAGACCTGGGTTTGAATCTGCACTCCATTTCTTACTAGCCATAGCAACTAGGATCAGTCTGTTTTCTCATCTGCAAATTGAGAATAACAAGAATCTAAGGCCTTGCAGAGTTTTCCTTAGAATTAGAAATAATGTGTGTGGTATACCTGGCAGATAGTTGACATTTAATATTCTTACAACAGAAATAAGCTGAATAGGTATGAAAATTCAAGTCAGTAACTCAAAAGAGGATGATCTGCTCCTTCAGTACCCATCATGATGCTACTTGACCTTCCCTGTCAAGTATCCACTGGGCTCAGGGTGTCCTGAAAGACCTTGCCAAAGGTCTTTTTCTTTTTCTTTGCCTTTTAATTCCCTATTCAGAATGGACCAGAATAAAAGCATATTCCATCTGCAGGCCACGTTCTAGACCTCTCCTTTCATCATTATTTTCATTCATTTGCATATATTTCCAATGGCCTTGCCCTCTCTCCTTCAATTATATTCAACTGGTAAACTTCAATGCTGAGTAAAATCAGAACAATTTAATCCCACTTAAAATTATGACCACACCTTAGGCAGGCCCTTAGTTACTTTGCAATATTACATTTCCCTAAAAATCCTTTATGCCACTTTCCCGGTCCATTCTTTCAAACTTCCTCCTCTCTCCTCAAACCCTTCAAACTTCCTGGCTCCCAGCTGACAACCTTCTTTTATAGCAGTAGCAGATAACAGACACATGCTGAATCTATCCTACCACTTACCCATCTACTTCCCTCAGGATATTATGGATGACCTTTCCACCCTCCTAGCTAAAGTGAAACCTTCCCTTTGTGCACTAAATTCAAGTCCTATCACTGACTCAAGGGCATTGTCCTGCAATTATCCCCTCTGTCTTCTGCACCTTGAATGTTTGTTCTCTTTACCAAATCATTTCTGGCAATTAGTGAACATGATGCATTCAGATCCATCATAAAATACACCCTTGACCCAATCCCCCCTTTACAACCACCCACTTTTTCTGCTCTTCAGTATAGTAAATAAATAAAACGTGAAAGAGTAATGATACTACCTCGTGCACATTCTTTCTTCCTATTCTTTTGAGCCGCTTCACTCAGGTTTCCTCTCCCAGCACGACACTGAAATTGCCTCTGCCAAGGTCAACAGTGACCTCCGTTTTGCCATGCTCGGTGATTTTACACCTATGTTACTCATTTTTTCTTTAAGTACTTCATTCATTGGCCTTCAGGACAGCACTTCTCTTGGTTTGCCTCTTGCCTTACTGGCTGCTATTTCTCATTCTCCCTGCTGACTTTTCTCATTTCACTGATCTCTCAATAATGGAGTGTACCAGTCCTTTGCTTTATCAACATGCACTCTCATGACCTTAAATATTGTCTGTGTACTTAAAATTCCTGGCCTGGCACTGTGGGTCATGCTTGTCATCCCAGCACTTTGGAAGGCTAAGACAGGAGGATCACTTGAGCCCAGAAGTTCAAGACCAACCTGGGTAGCATTAGTGGGATCCTGTCTCTACAAAAACATAAAAACAAAAAATGTATCCAGGCATAGTGGCTCACACCTGTAGTCCCAGCTACTCAGGAAGCTGAGGCTGGAGGATCAGTTGAGCTTTGGAGGTTGAGACTGCAGTGAGGCTGTTATTGTACCACTTCACTTTAGCCTGGGTGACAGAGTGAGAGAGAGAGAAGAGAGGAAGGGAAGAAAGGGAGGAAGGGAGGAAGGGAGGAAGGGAGGGAGGAAGGAAGGAAGGAAGGAAGGAAGGAAGGAAGGAAGGAAGGAAGGAAGGAAGGGAAGGAGGGAGGAAGGAAGGAAATTGTCTTTGTACTTAAAATTTGTGAACTGAAATATCTAGCCTTGCCATGACTCATATATTTGATATCCTCTTGAATATCTAATAAATATCTCTAACTTAGCATAACCAAAACTAAAATCTTTATCCCACTGCAAAAATTATGCTTCTCTGCAGTATTTGCCATCTTATTAAATGACAGTATCCTTCCAGTTGTTTAAGCCAGAAGCCTTGGGGACATTCTTGGTTCTTCTCTTTCACACCCCAATTTAATCCATCAGTGAGCCAACCCTTTCAGTTCTACTTCCAAGTATGACCAGAATCTGGCCAGTTCTCACCTCCTCCTCCACAAGCCTAGTGTAAGCCACTATCAGTCTTGCTTGGATTACTACAGAATCTCTTAACAGGCCTTCCTGCTTTCATCCTGGCAGACAGATCCTGTTATGCGTGATTCCTCTGCACAGAACCTTTCAGTGTTTATCTCACTGTAAGTAGAAGTCAAGTCCTTGAGGTGGTCCCAAATTATCTGAACACTAAATTATCTGAATGCTCTATCCTCATTCCTCCTTCTCTCATCTCTTGCTCCTTCCCCCTCTTGCTTACTCTTTTCAAGCCACAGTGGTCTCCTTGCTGTTCCTTGAACACAATGTGTATACCCTAGTCTTGCGGCCTTTACATTGCTTGATCTATCCTCCTGGAAGTACTGCCCTTCCCCACGAGATCTGCATGGCTTACTCACTCTCTTCCTTCAGGTCTCTCTTCATATATCACCTTATCAGAGAGGCCTTTCCAATCACCCTGTATGAAATTGCCTGTACACACACACATGCACACACACACACCACTCTTTCCCCATTACCCAGCTTTACTTTTCTGTGCAGCACCTCTCACCACCTGGTGTTTTCAAGTTGTCCGTGGGTCTCTCCTGCACTAGACTATAAACTCCATGACAGCAAGGACTCCTGCTCACCCGTCACTTACACTGGTGGCTGGTGCTTAGCAGGTGCTCAGTGAATGAATGAATGAGTGAGGAGTGAATGAATCTGTGTAGTTGCATTTTTAGGGAATACCCCACTTCCCAGACAAGCTGCAGAATCTAAAGGTAAACACTGGCAGGGGTTGCTTGCTGGTTCAGAAACTTAGCCCAGCAACCTCATTCAAAACACTAAAACACTGAAAAAGCCGACAGGGCCCGTAGCTCTTGGTGCCACTACCAGAGCAGTTGGTCATATTTTGAGCGAGCATTTTTTAAAGAAACATCTGAGCAGTTTTAAAATGGAAAATATTGAGTGTCTATTTGGGCAATTTGAGTTTTTTCTGTTTGACCAAAGTGTGTTAAAATTAAGGTATTAAAATAAATATTTGGTTTTTGGTTGTGAATTATTGCAATCCAAACTCACCTTTCCAAACTGCACCTTCTGAAGCTTTACTTAGCACGTATCTAAACACCATCACCAGGCTCCACCAGCCTCTCTGCTCCTCAGCTTAGAGGAGTTTTGAAAACTTGCTGAGAATTATCGCAGATACGTTTGGCCATTATCCAGGCATTTCAGTTGTGCCTTTCCTAAACGTCCGCGGTTGGCGGAACGTGAGAAGAGGACCCGCCTAACTCGGGGTAGGTGGGGACGCGCTGCTCAATATGGTGCGGTTGACACTCGGGCCCTGGGTTTCGCTTGCAGGTGCTGGGCGGCGGAGAGCCCCGAGGAGGAGGAGGTGGAGAAGGAGGAGGAGAGAGGGGCAGCAGCCAACCCCTACGACTTCAGGAGGCTCCTGCGCAAAACCTCCCAGCGCCGGCGCCTAGTCCAGCAGTCCTAGCCGCGCAGCAAGGCCTATACCGCCGTCGGAAGGCGCTCGAGCCTGCAGGGCAGCAGAGGCCGAGCAAGCACTCGGGCTGGCACCAGCAGGCACTGAAGCTGCGGCCCTGATCTCCGCAGAGGCTGCCTGCTGTGCTCGGCCCTCAGGTGCCCGGGCCGGCCTTCCGTGGCCCGAAAGAAGAGACCTGGGAGCCCTCGGAAAACCTCCCCCAACGCCTTCTCTCCGAACTCCCGCACCCTCCTTTCTCACCAGCCCGCCAGTTGGGGCATCCCTGAATCGATCTCTTTGTTCTTTTTTTTTTACTCCTGTGGCCTCCACTGCGTCTGGGATCTCGGAAACCCCTCTCTCATTTGGGGTGACTTCACAGATGTTTTTCTTGGAAACGGCTTTTCTTAGCCAACAGGACACATGCTAGCGGTTGAATCTTAAGAGAAAAAAGCCCGGAGGGGTGGGGAGAATTTCGAAGATGTACTTCATGTCAAACTTGCTCTTTCTCTTCCTTTGGTCATTAAGGTTGCTAAATAAAGGAAGTGCCTTGGAAAACCCGTGGTTTGCGTGACTGATCCCTCATTTTCCCCTCTGGGGCTTCTGCTATAAGGCTGTGCTGGTGACGGTGCCCAAGGAGGGGAGTTGAGGTGCCTTCATCAGCGAACTCCCAGCACCACCCAGCCACTTCAGACAAACACAATCTAAGCTAAAACCCCTTGCCACACAAACGCAGAGGCCTCCAATCTCTAAATCCCCAACACACCACGCGTGCTTGCCTGCACGATGCCTTCCCAATCTGAGTGGCTGTCTTTGGCCCCATCTATAAAGATGCTGGTGCCGCCACTGGGTGGAACTGTCAGATTTCAGGTTCTCCCAGTCTGCAGATTTGGGGCCATCTTTGCTACTCCCACTCTGTGTGTATTTAAAATGGGGGAGGCTAGTGGGTGGACAGAAGTTTGCATTACTGGGTTGACTGCACCTTATTCTAAAACCCGGTTTAAGCTGTTTTATGAAACTGACATTCCCATCTAAGCAACCTGGAGAGGGTGAGGACAGGTGATGAGGTTGTTGCATGGAATCAGAAGAAGGGTTCTGACCAGGATGGAGCTTTCTTGTGTAGGTGCCCTTGGCTCCTGCACCCACAGGCCGGAGTCAAGACTCTGGGGAAATATTCAAGGAGTGAGGGCAGGTGCAGGGGGCTCAGAAGGTTTGTTGTACCGCTGGTCCACAGGGCATCTCTCCAACTCAAAGAGTTGGCACCAAAAGGTCCCCAGAGACAACTCTTCATTTTACAGTTGCAATGTGGCCAAGGGGAAACCTGCAGCTATGGCAGGGCAGAGTCCAAGTGCACTCCAGGCCTTCTTGTTCCCTGGATTAGCAGCACAGCCTCACTGGGTTTGCGACTGAAAAGTAAGGAGTGACCCTCAGCTGTGTGAATCCACTGAGCAGCCTTATGGCCAGTACCCAGGAAACCAGCAGAGCAGGTCACCAGAGAAGGGCTGGGAGGGGCAGGGGTGTCTAAAACCCAAAGTGGCCTGGCCCCCTTCCACCTCTAGCCACCTGTCCACTTGCCTCCAGAAGGCCTGGGTTTGTGGTGAGGGCGGAGCAGGGGCCAGGGGTAAGGAGCAGTAAGCTGAGCTCAGCTTTTCTGCCTGGCTTCCTTCTAGGCTTCCTTCTGGAGTGGCCCCTGAAGACAAGAGCCCTGGCACTCAGCCCCTTCTATTACTTCTATTGGTGTAGGGAGAATTTAGGGAGGGAGGCAACAGACTCCCTCCCTAAATTTTCCCTGCACCAATGTTTTAAGTGAGAATAGAGAAGAGAATGGCAAAGGCTTGGTGAATGCTTGGTTGCAGTGTTTTTGTGTTCTTCCGTGGTTCTTTGTTTCCTCTCCTTTTCTTTCCATCTTCCCTTCTTTCTCTGTCCTTTGACACTTTAGCATGGGAAGGACAGAGGAAAATGTGTGCCAGACACTCTTCTTTGGGTGAGCCTGAGATGCATCTTAGTAAACCACAGACACCTAAGGAAACTGTCCCTACAAGCCAGAGGATTGGGTCTGTCTCCCTCATCTGAGGAAGGGCTTTCCAAATCTTTCCCCCAGCACTGGCCGTCTTCCCTTCCCGTTCACTGGCTGCCTCCTTTGTGAACTAATGACTGTAATTATTACCTCCCAGAGCTCTTTTGTTATCTCCAACCCCAAGTCCCGGAGAGGGGGAATGGGCTCTTTAGTGAAATGAAAGTCATTACAAAGCAAATTACCGTCTAGGGAGGGACAGCCTTCAGCAAAGACAAATCAGATCCCCGTCTGCATCTGAAGTAGGGTGCGTTTAAATAAAAAATGTTAATACCACCATTAGATCGAAAGTACTCCAGAGCTGTGAGATTTAATGGAGTTTAAACGGTAGCACTTGAAGTCATTGCTTTACCAAAAAGAAAAAAAAAATCAGTTAAATTCGGGTGTTTTCATCTGTTTCTTCTTTGGGGGTTTTGTGTGTTTTAAACGCTTATTTTTAAGAACCTTTATGTTTTCAATCACTCATCCATAGTAGAAAGTTCTGCAACCCTAGACTGCTGGCTTGAAGCAAAACCTTTGCAGGACTTCATATGGATTTCAACAAAGAACCAGCCTCTGCGAGGCTGGAGAGAGCTGCAGAGCTGCCATGCCTGAAGTGCAGATGGCTGAACCGCAAGTCTTTAGGTTTCCGGAGTTGTTATCGTGGTGACCTGGAGTGTCAGAGCCAGGAGAGCGAAAAGGAGGAGCCAAATTGAGCCCTGAGTTTTCGACCACCCAGTTTCCCACAGCCTGGTCCGGACTTCTCCACCTAGCGCGCTCAGCGCCAGCCTTCGGCAGGACCCTATCAAGGCCCCACTGGTTCCCTGCTCTCATCCTGGTGCCTGGACCCAGCTGCCATAGTGTGGATCCCATGACTCCTCAGGGAACCCCTGGACTCAGGGGCGCCAGAAGACAGCGCTTTGTGGAGAGAATTGACCAGGGACAGTTGTGCTCCAGGATAGAGGACTTGGGCCTGTATGCGTCCAACATGTGCCCCCGGATGTCCCTTCTAAGCGAGGGTCGAGAGGTGCTCGCCCAGACGGGATCCCCGGGTCTCTGTTTTGGTAGCAGCTTTGGTAGCTGGTTCAGGAGGTCAGAGAAAGAAAACGGCTTGTGAACACAATGGAAATGACAGGCGCTCTGGTCAGGCGCGGGGAAGGCAGCCGCCTCGGGAAGCCGACCTCAGACAGCCCTTTCCCTTCTCTCACTCCCTCCCTCTCCCTTAGAGCCCCCGGAGATGCGAGGTGCACTTGAAGTTCATCTCCACTGCCAGGAGAATGCAGCGTAAACCGTCAAAGGGCTCCCAATCCTCAGGGCGTCCTCCCTGTCTGTAACAGCTTTTTGTAGAAAGCAAATCATCAAAAAAGATTCTGACTTTCTCGTCCTTTCTTATTAGAAAAAGAGAAAACCCTTACTAATACGCCTCAGAGAGAGCCAATCTCGCGCTCCCGGGCGCTGCCGAGAAGATTCTCTCGGGGCGAGTGGGGGCAATGGTTTGAAGTCCCTTGAAATGAGGGCCCTTCAGGCGATGCCTTCTTTCCTACTCGGATTTGGAAAGCCGAGATTGCTTAGTTGGAAACCCTGTTCTCTCCTCCCAGGCACACACAGATTCCCCTTCCACGCCAGCCGCGGGCCCTTCCACGCCTCCGCGGGCCAAGGTCACCAAATACCCTGATTCCATCCCCCACCCGCCATCAATCCTGCCCACTCTGGCCGCTCTGTCTCGTTCCCTTTCAAGAAGTTTCCATTCGTTTTATTTTTTCCCCCAGCCCGAGGTCCTCTAGACTCCAGCGTGGATTTTAATTGCTTCAATCAGCAGTCATTCTTCCCAGCCGTCACTCAGAGGCTGGACGGTGGGTCCCGCGATCTAGCCCTTGGTTGCGCAGGAACAGTGCGCCCCCGGGGACGGCGCGCTTCAGCAGGCAGGCGTCAGGCTCTACTAAGGCGCTGAAATGAGCCCATCAGCGGGTAGGAGCCCTTCCCCCGCCGTCCCCTCCCCAGGCTCGTGAACGGCGCCTGATGCCGGCCCGGGGCGCGAGCTCCCGAGGTCGCAGCGACCTCAGCACCCGCTTGGAGGAGGACGGCGCGGGAACCCCGCTTCCTTCCCCTCAGCAGGAGCCAGACCTCAAACAATACCCCAATCGATGCACACAGAAAACCCCTCTGGGCCACGCTTCCCCGCCTCGCCGAGGTCTCCCCAGTCTGCCCCTCGCTGACGCTGGCGCGCAGCGGCCGTGGCAGCACCCGGGACAGCGGCCGCCCACACTTCCCGCCTCTGGCTCGCCCGAGGACGCGCTGGCACACCTCCCACCCCCTCACTCTGACTCCAGCTGGCGTGCACGGTCTGCCTCCCATCCTCACGACTCAGCTCCCTCCCTCTCCCGTGTTTTTTTCCTCCGCCGCCCCCTCATTCATCCCCACTGGACTCCCTTTCCCTCAAATGCTCTGGGGCTCTTCGCGCTTTCCCGAGTCCGGGCTCCGAGGACCCTTAGGTAGTACCCGTCCCTTTTAAGGCTTCCCGGCTTCCAAAGCATTGCCACGTCCCTAAACCCTGTCTCCAGCTCTCATACACACACGCACACTCAGACACGCGCGTTTTCTGTTCCTGCGTGACACCTGCCCTCGCCGCTCGGCCCCGCCGGTGTTCGGGCTGTGCCCTCCTCCCGCCACACGGGCACGCACGCGCGCACAGGGCCAAGCCCAAGGCAGCTCGCCCGCAGCTCGCACTCGCAGGCGACCTGCTCCAGTCTCCAAAGCCGATGGCATCTCCGGGCTCTGGCTTTTGGTCCTTCGGGTCGGAAAATGGCTCCGGGGATTCCGACAATCCCGGCACAGGTAGGAAGGAGAACCGGGATCTGCGGCGGGAGAGTTTTGCGGTGGTCTGGGGTTTGCGGGGCTACGGAGAAGACGAAGGAGGTTTTTCCACCCGCAACAGGAAACTTCTTCGGGCGCTTCTCCCTGCTTTTGGGCTAAGTCCTTGACGGCCCAAGAGCTCAAGACCTCTACAGTCTCTTGTCCCCTGGGAAGACGCCCAAATAGTCTCGGGCCCCTTCCACAGAAGGTTCGAAGAGCCCCGCAAAGACCGCGGTGTCTCGGGGACATGGAATTCCATGGGCCTGGGGCGCTGCTAAGATCCAGGTGTCTGGACCCTGGGGAGGGACGGAGTGACCGTGAAGATAGAAAAAAAAAATGGGAAAGGTGAGAGATTTCTTGGTCTAGAAAGACAGCCTGCGAAAAAATGGATAGCTTCAGTATTTAGGAAAACTCGTCCAAGCTTGGCAGGGAGAGGAGTTTGCCTGAGCCGACTGGCACCTGGAAGGGCAGCGGTGTGGGCTTCTCCTTGGGAAACAGATCAAGTAAATGAGGGCTGGCCCGGGCTGCCAGGCTCCCGCTTGCCTCCCGCACCTGCCGGCCTCATCGAGTCCTGAGTGGCCCCCAGGAGGAATGCAGCCCCTTCCCGGACCCGGGACTGATTGATGTTCACACAGAACGAAATTTCACACGTCCGTCTGCTGTTCTCTTTCCGCCTCGCTGTCCGCCTGCCTGTCCTTCCTTGCAGCGCGAGCCTGGTGCCAAGTGGCTCAGAAGTTCACTGGCGGCATCGGAAACAAACTGTGCGGTGAGTGCCCAGGGACAGGGGCGGGCAAGGTCGCGCGCTCGCGGCCCGCGGGGTCCAAGCCGTCTTCTCACCTCTGCATCCGGGTCAGCGGAGTCGGGGTTTCCTGGCTGCGGGTGGGCGGGAGCGAGGGAGCCGGGCCCGGCGGAGGATTGACGAGGCCCGTGCTCGGTGTCCTTACCCAGCCCTGCTCTACGGAGACGCCGAGAAGCCGGCGGAGAGCGGCGGGAGCCAACCCCCGCGGGTCACCGCCCGGAAGGCCGCCTGCGCCTGCGACCAGAAGCCCTGCAGCTGCCCCAAAGCGGATGTCAACTACGGGTTTCTCCACGCAACAGGTAAACGCTCCTCGCGGAGCCCGGGGGCGCCCCTGCCCCTCTCTCTGCCCCGCCCACCTCGGCTGGTGGGGACCCGGCGCTGAGAACCCGACAGGGGCGTCGAGGTGGCGGCGGAGGCTGGACCTGCCAGAATCTTTAGATGAAAGCGAGAAATGCGGGACGTGCCCGCTGGGTCCAAGCCCCCGAACCTGGCCTCTGAGCTCCAAGAGGGCTCTGAGGCCGTGGCGCTTTTCCCCCAGCGCGGCCCTTGGGGTGGCGGGTGGCCGATGACCCAGGCGCTGGTGAGCGCACTGAATCGATGACGGCTGGCTTCTCTAGGCCGCTGGGGCCTCTGGTGGGACTCGGTTTCCAAATGTGCCCGAGAATGCAGAATTGCATAATTTTTTTAGGTCTTTAGATCACGAGAGTGATTTGTAGCTGCGATCGCACAAGAGAACGATTCCATTCACATGAAACCCGCGCGCCGTTTTGTGCGCTTACACACCGTCTCCCAAATTTCGCCCGCGCACACGCATGCAGACACACACACGCACACGCTCTCTCTTACACACACACACACACACACACACACACACACACACACACACACAGACTTTACAAACAGCGGACCTTCCTGGCCGACCAGAGGTACCAGGGCTCCTGTTCCACTTTGGTTTGCCCGAAGGCATTCAGACAAACACTTCTGACATGAAATATTTCCGTAAACACGTAAGATGGCTTACTGAGAAACAACGTTTAGGACGAACTCCTGTGAAGCAGATAAACGGAGACACACGCTCTTCAGAAAAAGAAAGTAAACAATATAAGTTATGAATTGAAATGCAGTAATTTGGGGAAGAGAAGTCGTAATTTCTCATTCATTCCCTTCACCTTTGAAAAATGTCTCCCTTTTAAAGAAAAATGTTCTGCGTTTCCAAAAGCTTTATTTAACATGAAATATCTCAATTCAAAGAAATGTTATTGCCTCATCAAGATCTTGCCTTGAATATTTTCACAGTAAAATTAAAATGTGGTATTTTAATTCCATTCTTTAGACCTGCTGCCGGCGTGTGATGGAGAAAGGCCAACTTTGGCGTTTCTGCAAGATGTTATGAACATTTTACTTCAGTATGTGGTGAAAAGTTTCGATAGATCAACCAAAGTGATTGATTTCCATTATCCTAATGAGCTTCTCCAAGAATATAATTGGGAATTGGCAGACCAACCACAAAATTTGGAGGAAATTTTGATGCATTGCCAAACAACTCTAAAATATGCAATTAAAACAGGTATTGTCTCATCGAAAATAATAAAGCTCTTTTTACTTTTACAATTTTTATTTTTTTTTTCTATAAAATGTTTTGTTTGATGGAGTTACTGATATTTTCAAAATTGCAAAGTTATTTTCATCACGTAAAAAATAGTCATTATTAGAATGATTCTAATCCAAAACACCTTCCACTGTTATTGTTCATGCTTCTGAAGTTGATAATGTCAGAAACATGATTGAAGTGTAAATCATCAGATTTTACGTTGCATGTATTTGGACACGGAGATTAACCACTGGTGTAGAAGCGAACATTCATCAGCAGAGAGCAGCAGAAAGAACTCAAATGGAGAAAGAGAATACGGAAATAAAAGCTCCAAAAATGTATGATCCAAACAAAAGCCTGAATACCAGTGCTGTGCTGGTATTTTCTTTGGCATAAAACTGGTCAGAAACAGGACTCAACACCCTATTAATCACTGAGCAGGAGGGATGTTTTCACATTGTGTCAAATGGCCAACCTTTCAGATTTGAATTCAGATTTTCACTTATTTTTAAGGAGATGTGCACAACACACAAGCAGACACGATACAGGCTAGCTTAGCAATTCAGCCATGTTATATGAGGATGTGTGTTCCTCCCAGCCACTGTGTATGTGAGATAAAGGAAAAAGGGGGGAGGGGAAAATCAGATATCCTTAGGGGGAAATTTTTTTAAATGTGCTTTTGTGGTCTCTTGGCTTTTCACAGGATTCTTTATATTCCATCCATGTTACAGCTTCGTTTATAACATTTATTTCGGTGCATTCCGAGCTTTCATGTTATCTACACAAAGTCAGCTATTCATCTGCCCAGGTCTTGATTAACCTCGCTTTTTACATTGCCTCTAATCATCCTGATGCACAATGGCATGGCATTTCATTAAGGCAATAAAAATAAGTATGAATGAATTTCCAGGGGCGGGGAGGACTTTATGGATCTAAATTGATGTGTAGCCTTTAAAAGATTTGCTAGCAAATAAAAAATGTGAAATATGACATGAACATCACCATAGAAACGTCATCTTTTTAGATTGCAAATTTTTTGCTGATGAATTAGCAGTATCATGCTAATCAATAACAAACATTCTTAAAATGTTTGCTGAGAGAAGTTTAGTTCTTTTTTTCTTTTTGTTCACATTATTTATACCAACAGAGAAGAAAGGTAGGCATACAAAAAGCCTTGGGACATAGATTTCTGTCAAAGTCAGGCTGTGGAATAGGAGTTTTGAAGGTATATTAGACATCACCCTCAGCGTTCCTGAGGAACCCACGTGATGTTTATCCCAGGCATTAAAAATTTTCCTACCCCTCCTCAGCTTTTCCTGCATTCATAGTGCAATCCTGAGTGATGCTTTTAATTCATTTTTTTGACCCATTCCCCATACCTTATATTTAGATATGTTAATAGTAAATTGCTACCTATTGTTTGTATTGCTACCAAACCAAAAGAACCTTTGGGAATGTTTTGTGTCTTCATCCTTGAAAGCTAGTGGTGCCTGAAATGCAGTCTAAAGAGTTAAGATAATGGGAGCTGCAAGTCAGTGAAACTAATAGTTCTGTCTATCAGTGTTGCATTTAGGGCCAGGAAAAGATGGGCTAATTCAATACTCAGATTTTGCCATAATGCTTGTGAAACTGTTAGGTATCACTGTAATGCATTTTATTTAAAGTTCAGATAAAAATGTGATGGATTAAGTTGGATTTCTAAGCAAGGCATACCAATTCAATCTCTCAGTAGTTTTCATAACATATTTAGTCTGCTGGCCTTTTCCTTCAAATAGCATTTCAAAACATTAACGGCAGTCATTTTCTCTATTCAGCTGGCAACTTTATAGATCTCTGTGCTATAACTGTCATACTTGTCATCTAGTACTATTTAGGGTATTTCAAATTAGTTGCCATCCCTGCTACTAACAGACACTTTAATGCTCCTCAAGAGATGATTTTATAAAATGCGTATTATCATCTTGTTTCTACAGAGAGACCTTAACCTGATTTCCACTTGGGCTCCAAGCTTAGAGAGGAGTGAAGGGCAGTGGGAAAATGAAGTCTTCATGGATTATTAAAATTACCTCTGTAAAAAGAAATGTTGGAACACAGAAAACTGAGCAGAGAATGATAGAATTCCAGAATAATTTTCATTTGCAGAGATCATTAGATTTGATGCTGGTGGTGGTGGTGCTGGCTGGGGAACAGTAGGACTTAAATGTGGTCCTGAATCTTTTACCAAACCATCAGACAAAGAGAATTAAGCGACGGTAGATGAGGCCGCCCTAGTGTGAGTGTTGCCAGGACATAAAGAGCAGTTTGGACCGACTTTTGGCCTCTTCCCAACTGATCGTGAGCACCAGGGTCAGAGTTGCCTGAGGCTGGTTGTTCCCAGAGTCTGCGCATCCTTCCGGGCTCATTTGCTAGTCTGCAGGGAGCATCCCTGAGTCTAAGCAGCCGTTCTCACATCTCAAGCTCACCATCTTCCTGGCCGCACAGGCTGTGTGTGGCCACCCGATGCCTGACGCAGTGTGCTCTGCTCCCATCACAGGGCCTGGCAGGGTGGCGACAGTAGCAGGAAGCCAAGGGCTGCAGGGACAGCTGACCGATGGGGGCAGGTCTCACAATTCCTTGGAGAGAGCCCTGCCTGGATTTGCTGGGCAGCCCTAGGAAGCAGCCTGTAGGGGCCACAGGACGAGAGCAAATGTCATTAGGGGTATATTTCTGCTAGCAATCAAGAGGGCCTGTTGATCTGACCTGTCAAACCATCTCCCTCTCTATTTTCACATCATGATCAGAGAATGAAATTTTTGAGGCAGGAGAGATTCAGGTGAAATGGCAGAGCAAGGTCAAAAAATATAGAGGGAGGAAGGGAAACTTAGCAATGAAAGCGTCAAACTTGTTTTCACCATTTACAGAAAGTTATCATCAGGGTGGACTGGCCTTCTGATAGCCAGAGGCACAACACACCCGTCACAGTCTCTCTCCACCTTATGCAGAGGTTTCATTCCCAAGTTTCCCTAGAGTTAAATACTGTCTAATCATAGACACCACATTCATCCAGAAAATGCATATGAATTGGGAGAATAGATTAATGGATACAGTTGGTCATTCTTATTAATTTCCTCACTTGAAAAAAAAACGGCTTAGGAAAAGAGAAATGGAGGAATGAAGGAGCATCGGGAGGGAGGAAGCGGCTGTGATTTCAGCGGCGAGCATAATGAAATGGGGAGTCAGTGAGGCAGAGAGGAGTGAAGGGTTGCTCCAGACGTCAGCGGCCACAGCAGCAAAAAGGCCTTCTCACCCTTCGTGGATGGGTAAACTGAGGGGGTCAGCATCAGAGGTAGAAGGTACCCCATGAGGCCACAAGGACATAAAATAATGCTGGAGAATGCACAGTAGATGCACAAGTCCTGATCCCGCTAAAATGTGCTCCTTCCCAGCTTCTATCTTTTCCCCGTGTCTAACTCTCCCGCCACATGCCTGAGGCTGATAAGAGAGCACTCCAGTGCAGGATAAGCTAGCCATTGACTTTTGTCCCTGCTCTTCCCCATTGCCTTCCTTTATCTTGTTTCGCCTGTGCAGGAGATGAGAGACGATCACATCCCAGGCTTTAGACAGATGTCCAGGATGTGGAAGCTACCTTTTTATCAGATGTTATTTCCATAATGGCCCATCTTCTAAAATTTTTGCTTCTGTGCAAATCACGGACCTATCAATGACAGGCTTTTGTGGAGCAAGAGGAGAAAACCGAATGCTAATGACATATTTATAATCACATTTTAAATAATAGCCTCAGGAGAAGGTGGATGTCAGTCCATTTAGAGAGTTTTAGAGGGATCTAGAAGTTAATTAGATAAGCCTTGCAATGGACTAATCAGTCCATTGAATATATCTTTATGTATCTTGTTGATAAAACAGTGATGTTGACTGTATGTGACCTTACTTTAAAGCACAACTATGAAGGAGCTCTGTTGTTTATAATTAACAAAGAAGAATTGACAAGAATTAGCTCTGTCTGTCCATGCCATCTTTAGACAATCATCACCTTTTGAATCCAGGGCAAATCACTCAGCAGAGTGTCCTATTTTCTCATTTTTGCCCTGTCTTTTGTAATCATTAGCCATTTGTCACTGATATTATTATGAATGTTGGCACGCCTGGCGGATGTCATGGTATAACTGATTCTCAGAACGACTGCAACAAAAAAAGGACTTCTGGCAGCATGAGTGTAAACGAGAAGTAACCTGTCCGAATAGCTGTGGGTTGCAGTAGCATTTTAGCTTGCAAAAATGTTGAAAATAGAAAAGAAACTCGTGTGCAAATTGCAAACCACATTTGTTATTTTTTATAGGGTATGATTAAAGGAAGATTTATAGGGTATGTTTTAAGAAATATCAAAAGCTAAAGTAGTCTTCGTGGTTAGAGGAAACGCTTTTATGGTGTGTGTGTATGTGTGTGTGTGTGTGTGTGTTCTTGTGCATACACACGTGTGTACATGTTGGATTTCTATTTACAGATTTCCTGTTACTGACAGATCTTTCAAGGTCCTTTAGCTAGAGAAATCATGTGTTTGAGAGGAATTTATTTTCATTGGAGGCAATCCTGATTCTGGTATTCCATTTTATTCAGGGCATCCTAGATACTTCAATCAACTTTCCACTGGATTGGATATGGTTGGATTAGCAGCAGACTGGCTGACATCAACAGCAAATACTAACATGTAAGTAGCCAAATGTGCTTTTATGTAATTTAGGATAATTATTAGTGATATTCCGTAGTCTTTACGTGTTATGTGAAAATCTGTTTTTATTAAATAGCCACTAAAATAGTGATACAAACTTCTGAAGTGTGAGTGTTCACTTTAATGTAACAGAAAGTAGTTCTGATATATCTTTCATGTAATCAAACTCAACAAAATTTTTAAAACACCAAAGAGACTTTTTTCTGACATGTTTGATTTATTTTTGTGCATAATGTCAAAGACAAATGGGACCAGATATTATATTTTAAATCATGTTACTCTGCAATATTTTTTATTTATTCAATACAATAAATATCTCTTGTGCGTTATGTTAGTAATTGGAGCTCTTGACTGTAGGGATATAGAAAAAATAAGCCTTTTGGAAGGCCTTTTTGAAATAATTTTCTCTCTGCTTAATGTTATAATCATAATGCTTGTAAATGTATGTTTTGAAAAAGGAAATACTTCTGTAGCTATTGTAATGGTTGTAAATTATGTATTTGAGTTACAGAGGTAAAATGTGGCCATTACTACATTTCAGGTTCACCTATGAAATTGCTCCAGTATTTGTGCTTTTGGAATATGTCACACTAAAGAAAATGAGAGAAATCATTGGCTGGCCAGGGGGCTCCGGCGATGGGATATTTTCTCCCGGTACATGATATTTCAACTTTCTTTGTGTCTTTTCTTCTAATATGCAATGCCTTGTTGTAAACCTAGCGAAGATTAAGTATCCAGCCTGTGTCTCTGCTTAGGTTAAACAGACTGTGTGTTGATCAAAAGAATGAATGTGATTAAGTGCACATGACCATTGAACATGCCTCCAAGCTAAGTAACCCATGCTTGAACAGCAGTTATTTGTGTGCAAAGCGAGCATAATCAGAGATGGTACTTACCCAGTGCTTCTACTGTGATCCTACAAGCAGGATGTAAGGATAATGTGGAACAAAGGAATCAAGATTCCTAATAAGGAAATTCACTCTCTGACGCTCTTCCCAGAATTAGTGAAAGGAAATGGGTAGCCTCATTTAATAAAGCATTTGCTGTTCAAGGGTGCATAGCAAGGTAGATCTACTCCATAGAGCATATGGACCACTCTATCTTTGAAATAACAAGCAGCAAAGTGGATTTACACTAATTTCAAGGAGGACAGAGCATGCCTTGGGGGAGAATTTCTTAGAGCAAAAAAAGAGGGTGATGATTTTTTCAAGAGCTTTCTCATCCCTTCTCTTCTTTATCATGCCATTCAGTCTTTTCCATCCTGCCTTTTATCACCAGCCATTGCATTCTAAGCTCCATTATTTACACCTCTTCCAGCCAAGAGAATCAACCTGAAACAAAAAGCTGTGTCCTTGGTTTACGGTTCTGTGTGAGACCTTGGTTTGATGAAGAAAAGAAATAGAAGTTAGGAGGGCAATGGAAAGAAAGTCACTGACCCGTGGAAAAGAAACCCGATGTGCAGACCATCAGCTAATCAGTGGCAGGAGTGGGATTGATAGTCCGCTGAGAAAGGACCCACCTGAGAGAGAGGCCAGAGCAACACCTGTTGTTGTGTCAGACAGAGCAAAGGCCAAGTGGTTGTGATCTCTCTTCAGCAAATCTAGAGACACGCAGATGATGAGGCGGGGGTGGGGGAGAAAAGAAAAAGTGGAAAGAAGAAATAAGTAAGCAAGAGTGACCCCAAGACCAGGGCTTAAGTATGTTTGCCTGCAAGCTCTGATCAGCTATTTTATTTTATGTGTTTAAATATATAGCACAATTTTTCAGGTGCTGAAGGAAAAGGTGTTAGTTAAATGGAAGGGAAAATTAGCCTTTTAAAAAGTCATTGAACACCAGCTGTGATGAATTTTAAGCTAGCCTTTATTTTGTAGGGCACTTAGTACTTTCCTCTGGAAAACCATGCCTCTTGAGGGAACTTTGTCATCATTGCCTGATGCTTTGAAAACATTTTTCATGAGGAATGAGGTGGGGTACAGAGATCCATGTCATTTCTACCTTTCTTCTTCCCACCCTTATATGGTGGGTGTAGGATTGATCTGTCCCTGAGATGAACCAAGAACGTGCTGGGCTCTATTTTTTTCTTTTATTTGCATTTATTTTATGCTGAATTTATTCCTGTGCCATAAGTTTTAATGGTCCCCAGGAGGAGGGAGAGAACAACTGTACCTGTTGACCCTGAAAATTTGACTAATTTGACTAAGAACTGGGCCTAATTTACCTGGCTGGTCTGAAAAACCTACATGCCCCAGAAAACATACACCCAGAGAAAGAATTATCTTCGGCAGTTCTGCTAGGCTCAGAGCTTACCCTCCACCCTCATTGATGATGGGGGATTTTCACGTGGAGAAGACTTCAGCTTGAGCATGGGAATTACAGGCTTCCTTGGAGCCTAAAGACCCATTTACTCTTACCCCAAGACGCAAGCCGTAGATGTCACACGACAGGGCAATGCAGACATTGCAAAGTTGGGAAGAGACAGCAGAAAAGGTCATTGCAACCTGTTTCTGCTCTGCTTTCTACAAGACATCACAGAGGAGAAATGGCTCATCACAACCTTACTGGCTATGGATGCTATTCCCGGGAGCATCCAGCCTTGCTCCTGCAGTAAAGGGTCTTACAGTTTAAGGGGTGGGGATAGAGAAAGCCACACATCTTATGTGTCTGGGATCTAAAAGTCTCATTCCCTGGGACTCAATGTGAAGAGTTAGGTCTGTGACTTAAAACATACTGCCTCATACCTCCATCGATAATACCCAAAGGCTTCATGCTTCGTGGAAAGTCCTTTAGGATTCCTAGAAGAAATCTGCTTTTGTGATATCACCTACACTGGGAACCAGAGAAACATGCAGCACTCCTTACTGCTCAGCAGGACACAAAGCACAAACACTAAGGAGTGGCTAGGAAAGAAAGCTTGGCTTAGTCACAGACCTTTTCCTAGCTAACAGGGTGTTCATAATGTTTCGCCTCTTACTTTTATTCATGTATTTTATTTTTTATTTTTTTGACACAGAGTCTCACTCTGTCGCCCAGGCTGGAGGGCAGTGGCACGATCTCAGCTCACTGCAACCTCCACCTCCTGGGTTCAAGCAATTATTGTGCCTTAGCCTCTAGAGTAGCTGAGATTACAGGTACGCACCACCACGCCCAGCCAATTTTTGTATGTTTAGTAGAGATGGGGTTTCACCATATTGGCCAGGCTGGTCTTCAATTCCCGACCTCAGGTGATCTGCCCACCTCAGTCACCCAAAGTAGCACTTGCTTTTACATCCTTTCTTAGAGGATTCATAGGAAATAAGAGCAGGTAGGGCTCACGCATTTGTCCTCATGCCTCTAAAACGGTCTTCTCTGCCCAGAGGCCCAGAAGCCTCTTTCTCTCACTCAGGGCTGCTGAGCCTTTAGCCAGAGGACAGCTGAGCTGCAGAGTGAAGTGTGGGGGGCAGGGCTGGAAGCCTCAGAAGAAATGCATGTGAAGAGCACTTTCTTTGGATACGTCTTCCCCTTTCTCTTCTCCCCTCCTTCCTTCTCCAGCCTCTTTAAGAACAACTAAATTCTCAAACAAGGTCATTTTGCTCTCCCCAAGGGACATTTGGCAATATCTATAGATACTTTTGATTGTCTGGGGGAGGGGGTGCTACAGGCATCTGGTGGGTAGAAACCAGGGATGCTGCTCAACACTTTATAATGCCCAAGTCAGCCCTCACCACAATTACGTTGCCCAAAATGTCAGTAAGTGCTAAAACCATGAGCCAAGATGGAATTTCCTTTCGAAGCAGACCCCACTTCCAGCATCCTACAGTCTGCCTTTCAGGCCAGGTGTCTGCTCAGAGCAGGCGTGACCTGGATTCTGCTTCTCCTGCGTCTCTGGAGTCCAGAAAGGAAGGAATCGCCCTTATTTTGGCTGAGGACAGAGGCATGGATCTGGGTGATGAGTACTGTATGCCAAGCGGCCTGCTTGGGTCAGAGCCCAGGGCTCAAGAGGCAAAGGTCATACCCCTGCCTGGGCCATTCAGCTTGACATGGAGCCCTCCTGCTCCTCAGCCACCAGGAAGGAGAGTAACTCACAACACTCTCGTGACAGCAGGGCTTGGGGTGTTCCCCTTGGGCAGGAAGAAGAAGCAGTACCTTCACTCTGCCCCATGGCCTCATGTCTTCCATGCCAGCATATTAATTTGCATTCATAACAGTCTGTCTTTCCTGAATTGCAAACATCCTAAACTTCCCAATAGCCCTGGGTTTTCTTTGCTTGTCAAGTGAGACTCTACTTTACAAGACACAAATCTTATGGCGTGGAATCCCTGACAACCTTTGGATGAAACAGAAAAAGTAACACAATATAGACTGAAAATTCTCTTAGTTGTAAGTTTTTCTATAATTATGACATGAGTTTTGTTAGCTAATACAATTCTATTTCAATGATGTCTTTGAGAGGAAAGAACTAGTTTAGAGGGAATGAACAGATGAATATGATAAGATAGAATTGGAGATATATCTTTTATGACAGGGGTCCCCAACCCCTTGATGGTGGATCGGTACAGGTCTGTGGACTATTAGGAGCCAGGCCACAGAGCAGGAGGTAAGCAAGGGGCGAGCGAGTATTACCGCCGGAGCTCCGCCTTCTGTCACATCAGCGGCCGCATGAGATTCTTATAGGAGCGTGAACCCTATTGTGAACTGCGCATGCGAGGGATCTAGGTTGCATGCTCCTTACGAGAACCTAATTAATGCCCAGTGCTCTGAGGTGGAACAGTTTCATCCCAAAACCATTCTCCACCCCACCCCCACCCGCCCCCGACCCTCCATAGGTGGAAAAATTGTCTTCCACGAAACGCATCACTGCTGCCAAAAAGGTTGGGGACTGCTGCTCACTAAAAATTGTTGATGAGGCCAGGCGTGGTAGCTGACACTTGTAATCCCAGCACTTTGGGAGGCCGAGGCAGGTGGATCATTTGAGGTCAGGAGTTTGAGACCAGCCTGGCCAACGTGTTGAAAACCCGTCTCTACTAAAAATACACAAAAAATTAGCTGGGCGTGATGGCACATGCCTGTGGTCCCAGCTTCTTGGGAGGCTGAGGCAGGAGAATCTCTTGAACCCAGGAGATGGAGGTGGCAATAAGTGGAGATCGTGCCATTGCACTCCAGCCTGGGCGACAGAGTGAGACCCTGTCTCAAGAAAAAAAAAAAAAAAAAAAATTGTTAACCGCTTACACCAGTAACAACTGATTTATCTTAATCCAAGTGCAAGGCACTGAATGAGTTGAAATGAAAAAAAAGGTTTCTCCATTCGGATATAAGCAGGATTTTACAGAACTCATGCAGAATGACCACGTTCACAAGGTGGGATGGAGGCAAACCTTTTGCTTTTGAATTAAAAACCCTCTTCAAAGGGCTTCCAACAAGAGTAGAATCCACTGCAGTTCTAGTTAGTGACTGAGAGGGGGTGTGGCGGTGGCACCTGTCCTGTCCCAGTGTGCCCTCTGGGGTAGCGCCTTTGAGTCTGAGGATTCAGTTTAAAGATAGTCAATAGGGTTTTCTTCTGAGTCCAGGGAGGACTGAGGTCAATGGAAATAAGGAATATTGCTTGCATGTGAAACAAGATTGATAATAAATAAAGTAACTGTGTGTTGCTGTGCCCTTTAGGTGGCGCCATATCTAACATGTATGCCATGATGATCGCGCGCTTTAAGATGTTCCCGGAAGTCAAGGAGAAAGGAATGGCTGCTGTTCCCAGGCTCATTGCCTTCACGTCTGAGCATGTATGTGTTTCTGTTCCTTCCAAGTTTAAGGTCATGTTCCATAAAGCCCTAGTTGAAGGAATGGTGGCTGGAAATGCATTATCCCCAGAAGCCCTCTTTCTGGAAGACACCTTGGGAGAGAATGGGGGAGAAAGCTGAGTGGTACTATGGGGTGTCCTCCTTGACTCTTTGAAATTCAGGAAAACCCTCAAAGATAAAGGAGCAGCCTGGGCAATACAGTGAGATCCCATCTTCACAGACAATTTAAAAAAAAATTAGCCGGGTGTGGTAGCACAAACCTATGATCCCCGGATGCTGAGGTAGGAGAGTTACTTGAGTCTGGGGGGTCGAGACTGCAGTGAGCCGTGATTGCACCACTGCACTCCAGCCTAGATGAAAGAGGAAGACCCTGTCTAAAATACAAAAAAGAAAAGAAAAGAAAGAAAAAGAAAAAAAGATAAAGGAAAATGTTTTTAGCTCTAGTTCCTATCCTTCTCTTCTGTGGAATCAAGTTGCATGTTACGAGAAGGGGAGGAGGAGGGAAGGCAGAGTGACTGTGAGCTCATTTGGACCATTGATGCTAGGGCCATGTAAGCAAAACTCCAGAGTAGCCTTTGACACGGTTTTTCTGTTTAAAAACTCAGCCCACTGATCTGACAGATATTCTGCCCTCATGGTGCCTTGAGCCTTTTTTTTTTTTTTTTTTTTGAGACAGTCTCACTATGTCACCCAGACTCTAGTGCAGTGGTACAATCACAGCTCACTGCAGCCTCAACTTCCCAGGTTCAAGCAATCCTCCCACATCAGCCTCCTGGATAGCTGGGACTCCAGATGTGTATCACCATGGCTGACTAATTTTTCTGTCTTTTACAGAGACACGGTCTTGCAGTGTTGGCTAGGGTGGTCTCAAACTCCTGGCCTCAAGTGATCCTCCCACCCCAGCCTACCAAAATGCTGAGATTACAGGCGTGAGCCACCATCATACCCAGCCTGAACCATTTAACATCCATCTTTAGCTGACTTGACCAGAGGTTTTGTTACCATAAAGAAATAGCACCGGGCCAGGCACGGTGACTCATGTCTGTAATCCCAGCACTTTGGGAGGCCGAGGCAGGTGGATCATTTGAGGTCAAGAATTAGAGACCAGCCTGACCAACATGGTGAAACCTCATCTCCACTAAAAATACAAAAAAATAGCCAGGCAAGGTGGCGGGCGCCTGTAATCCCAGCTACTCGGGAGGCTGAGGCAAGAGAATCGCTTGAACCTGGGAGGCGGAGGTTGCAGTGAGAGGAGATCACGTCACTGCACTCCAGCCTGGGCAACAGAGCGATACTCCGTTCTCAAAAAAACAAAAACAAAAACATAAGACTGTTCCTTCATGATCTCTGCCTCACAGTAGCCTGGGTTCTGGAATACGGCTGCCTCAGAGACGATCAGGAAGCCCTCTGATGGCCAGGGAACGAGGAAACAGGGAGGGAGGAAGGGGCTAGAGGAAGACTCCTGTAAGGAAATGTCACTCAGGAGGCGTAGGGAACCGTGGTGGGTCTCAGATGCAGATCCATCATGAAATTTTTCTGTCTTATTTTAAGTGAGGTGTGTGTGTCCGTCTCTGTGTGTGCCTGTATGTGTCCATGACAAGGAAACAGATTGGAAACCTGTGGATACAGTTCATTACCACAACAGTGGCCATGAAATTAAAGGAAACTAGCAATTCCATGTTAACAAATTATCAAAGCATCTTGTTTTCAGTCGTGTTTTGGGGTTTTATTATTTTGTTATATGTCCTTCTTCAACGTATAGTGGTCACATTGAGCAAAGACCACAGCCTAAAGTTACTTAGTATCTTACCTTTCTATTGCTGCTGGAACAAATGATCACAAACTCTGTGGTTTACAACAATATGAATTTATTACCTTATAGTTCTGGGCGTCAGAAATCTAAAACGGGAAAAGCAGGGCTGCATACTTCCTAGAGGCTCTCTGGGAGAATCCATGTCCTTGCCGTTTACAGTTTCTAGAGGCACCTACATTTTTTGGTTCATCTTCAGAACTAGCAGCATAACATCTTTAGATCTCTCTCTCTCTCTCTCTCTCTCTCTCTCTCTCTCTCTCTCTCTGTCTGTGACCTCTTCTTCCACCACCACATCTCTTTCCATCTGTGGCTCTCCTGCCTCCCTCTTTTGGATCTACTCAGACAATCCAGGATAATCCCCATCTCAAGATCCTTAATCTAATCACATCTGCCAAGTCCCTTTTACCATGTAAAGTAACATATTCACAGTGTTGAAGATGAGGATATGATTTTGTGGCAGAGAGTATCTGTTATTCAGCCTACGCTACCTAGTGCCTCACCAGGAGATAACTTTCATTTCTCAGCTTCTCCAAGGGTAGAAAAACATGATCTACTTTTCTACTCAATTACTATTTTCCTGAAATGGGTTTGGACCCCGAAATAGTTACATGTTACTGCATTCTCAGCCTCAAAAAGTCCAGATGATCTTTTATTGGGCATCTTTTTCTTTTGGCTTCCAAGCTGTGTCCACAAGTTAAAATGAGTTTGGTCTAGCAGCAAGTCACTCTGTACTCGCTGCCAGGCGTCTCTGGTTTGGGCATGAGCTTCTCAGCCTCATGCTTTACATAAATTGACTGAGACTTGCCCAGAAAGATCTGGCCATGTGGTCTGAGGATCTAAAAATAAAAATTGCTTGCTTTCTTTCATTTTTTTTTTTTTTTTTTCTTGTCAGAGTTCAGCCCTGTCGTCCAGGCTGGAGTGCTGTGGCATGATCTCTGGAGTGCGCTGGTGCAATCTCGCCTCACTGCAACCTCCATCTCTGAGGTTCAAGCGATTCCTCCTGTCTCAGCCTCTGGAGTAGAGTAGCTGGGACTACAGGCATGTGCCGCCACGCCTGGCTAATTTTTGTGTTTTTAGTAGAGGCAGGGTTTCACCATGTTGGCCACACAGGCCTTAAACTTCTTACCTCAGGTGATCCATCCACCTCCACCTTCCAAAGTGCTGGGATTACAGGCATGAGCCACCACCCCCAGGCTACTTCTTCATTTCTGAGAAAGAAACACAATTCGACCATATAACAACCATTTGACTCTCCCTTCTCCTTCTTGTGTCTCTATCTATGCATACAATTATGAAGGATCATTTGAATTACGAAGCTCTCCTAAAATGCCAATAGGTTCTAACTTTGGCCTGTCATTTGGGTTGTCATTGCCTCATCATTTTTGACAAATGAATTGTTTTTCTAATATATAATACTTTATATTATCTGACTACTATCTGACAGTTTCCAAAACACTTTCAATATATGGAACTTTGATTCTCACAGCAATGTTATAGGACAAGAGATTGTTATTAGCATTTTACAAATGAAGAGGCTGAAATTAGCTACATAGGTAGAGCCAGGATCAAACTGGGTTTACTGGGTCCAAGACCAGTGAGCTCCATGCACCGACTACCACTGTAGAAACCAGATTAAAAGATTCAGCAACAGAGCTTTATATACAGCAACTCATCAGTTGACTTAACACCTTATACCTTCCCTGATCAAATTTCCACCAGGAGCTATTTGCTTAATGTGAAACGGATGCTAATTTGTGACTCTCTTTCTACCGAAAAACATTCTCATCATCTCATAGGGCTGGGCTGGAGGGGGTTTTCAGAGCTCATTTACAGCCATCCTACATCTTCTTGAACACTTGACCCTAACCATCCTGCACGGGTAAGCTCTTAAAAGTGAGTCCTGCCTTCGAAGCTGCAGGTGAAGAGGTAACACAATTCCCGTCGCTAGTTCCTTCTGGGCTCTAGACCTCAGACATTATTTTCAATTCATCATTTAGTGTAGCTTCCTTCTGGCTTCAGGCCAGGCCACATATTTTCTTGGTCTTTTCAGATTTTACAATCACACTGTCTCCACCAGCTCCAGAAATAGATCTCCAGAGGCAGAAGAAAGAAAATTACCAAGTAATTTCTCAAATGCCTTTTCTCCGGCTAGACAGCATCAGTCTTGGCATGGACGCTTCTTTCCTCAACTGCTTGGCTGGCAGGGAGAAAGGATCATGGAGGGGCTGCTGTGTTGACTCAGTGAGGAGAGGGAGGCCATGGGTCAAGACAGACGCTGCTTCAGGTGTTCTCTCTTCACGCATTTTGAGAGGTTTCCAAGGCCCAAGACTCCTGGAAAATCAAATGAGAGCCTTATAGAACTTGTGCCTCAGTGCCTGGGACACAGAGAGCTCTGCATAAATATCAACCAACTTTAAGAAACAACAACCTTGGCCGGGTGGAGTGGCTCACGCCTGTAATCCCAGCAGTTTGGGAAACTGAGGCAGGAGGATTACTTGAGGTCAGGAGTTTGAGACCAGCCTGGCCAACATGGTGAAAGCCCATCTCTACTGAAAATACAAAAATTAGCCAGGTGTGGTGGTGGGTGCCTGTAATCCCAGCTACTTGGGAGGCTGAGGCAGGAGAATCACTGGAACCCAGAAGGCGGAGGTTGCAGTAAACCGAGATCACACCGCTGCCCTCCAGCCTGGGCGACAGAGTGAGTGAGGCTCCATCAAAAAAAATAAAAAGACAAAAAAGCCCCACCTTGTTTTACAGATGGAAACACCCAGCCCCAGAGGTGGGGGATACTTTGCCCAGGGTGCCACAGCCAGTCAACGGCAGAGCCAGATTCGAAGCCTCGATAATTTCTCAATAATACCAGCACTACTCTTTATAAACTCTTTTTTGCATTCAGTGTATTTTATTGAATTGAAAATTAATTCCTTTGATGTGTAATCTAAGCATAGGCTCTGGATTCAGACAAACATGGGCTGAAATATTTGGTTTTATCATGTACTACCTGTGTGACACTGGACAAAGTTACTTAATCTTGCTATGCCTCAGTTTTCTGATCTGGGAAAGGAAAGCCATATTAATGCTCCCCTCATAGGATACTGTTGGATACTATCACTGAAGAGATTAGCATAGTGGCCAGCCCAACACTGCTCTTTCAACTATTGGGTTGGATGTCCTGAACGCCTCTCTCTGGCTAGCTGCTCTAAATTCATTTGTGGCATCCTTTCTTAAATCCCATTTTCCTCATTTCCGCATGTTGGTTATTCTTTTTTTTTTTTTTTTTTTTTTTTTGAGATGGAGTCTCTGTTACCCAGGCTGGAGTGCAGTGGTGCCATCTTGGCTCACTGCAATCTCCGCCTCCCTGGTTCAAGCGATTCTCCTGTCTCAGCCTCCTGAGTAGCTGGGACTACAGGAGCCTGCCACCATGCCTGGCTAATTTTTTGTATTTTTAGTAGAGACAGGGTTTCACTATGTTGGCCAGGCTGGTCTCGAAGTTCTGACCTCAGGTGATCCACCCACCTTGGCCTTCCAAAGTTCTGGGATTACAGGCGTGAGCCACCACAACTGGCCCCATGTTGGTTATTCTCGTGCTAATTTCCTGCTACTGAACCAGGTCACATAACTATCCCTTCTTCGAATCTGAGCACTGAGTTTGTAACTTGGCATGTTTAGAGCCATAGGGATGGGAACAACATAGTGAGATTCTGTGGCCTTCTGCATCCAACCAGAAACGTTCACATATTCATGAAGGGAAGAGTCATTTTGTTTTCTAAATGACCCTTCACTCTCTCTCTGTTGCACCCCACCAAAGCTACCCATCTCTTTTCTAACCACCAACACAGACTAGAGCTTTACTTAGCTGATGAGGAGGGCAACCTATTACATTTTTCTGGTTGTTTGAATCAACTGTTTTCTTGTAAAACTTGAATAAGACTAAATTAAACAACTAGTCTTTCTGTGGCAAGCGTTTAAGAGTTCCAAGATTACTTTACTCTAAAACATAGAATCACAAAATCTCAGAATTGAAAGTGATCTTAAAGATCCTTTGGTTCAACACATCCTTTGCTGGAATCTCACCCCCTTCCCCAAATCTTCAGTCATACAAAGGCTTGGCAAAAATTAACTTGATGAGTTTTAGGTTCTCTCTTGAAAGTAGGCTTAGAAGTAAACAAAGATCCCAGCTCAATAATTCACATTTCCAGCCCTGAATCCTTTGAAAGCCTAAACTATGAGCTCAATTCCAAATTCCTCGTACTTCTTGTGTGGCACAAGCTCTTCCAGAAATAGCTTCCACGAAACAGCATAACCTCATCTAGGAAAAATATTCTTCATAATCACAACAGACAGTGGATCTTTAAGCACATCACCATAACTAATTCACTCCACTCTTCACACGCCAAGCCCGGCCCACACCCACATCCCCCGGAACCAATTGCCAATGTTCTGCCGAGGCCCCTCGTGTCTTTGATCCACTTCTGTGGGGAGGTAATTCTCAAAATTGCTTTATTTTAGTTTATTATTTTATTTTAGAGACAGGATTTCACCCTGTTACCCAGGCTGGAGTACAGTGGCATGATCGTGGCTCACTGAAGCTTCAAACTCCTGGGCTCAAACAATCCTCCTGCCTCAGCCTCCCAAGTAGCTGGGCCTACAGGGGCCTCCAGGCCACCACGTCTTTAGAAAGATGGCTTTCTTTTATCTTTTTTTCAGATGGAGTCTCGCTCTTGTCATCCAGGCTGGAGTGCAATGGCGCAATCCCAACTCACTGCAACCTCCGCCTCCTGGGATCAAGCGATGCTCCAGCCTCAGTCTCCCAAGTAGCTGGGATTACAGGCGCCCGCCACCACACCCAGCTAAGTTTTGTGTCTTTAGTAGAGACGGGGTTTCACCATGTTGGCCAGACTGGGTTAGAACTTTTGACCACAGGTGATCCCCCTGCCTTGGCCTCTCAAAGTGCTGGAATTACAGGCGTGAGCCACTGCGCCAGGCCAGAAATATGACTTTCACGTATCATTATTGGAGAGGCTTTTAGTTTCAAAAATAGATCTCCTTTAAAAATTTCTTTTAAACAGTGACCTGTTTGGAAACAGGGCTGTTTGGGCAGCCTGGAAACAGATGACTTCCACAAAATGTATTGCTCCCCCTTAGTCAGAATTGACAGTGAGTGAAATTGTGGGATACATCCATTTACCTTCAGCACCCCTGCTCCGCTGCTGCATTCCTGCCTCCTTCTCACCGTAGGGTCCTCATCACTCCCGTGTTATTTTCTTCTCTACCCAGTCTATCCAAACCTCTTCTCAGGAAAGAACCCGAAAGCCATGCTGAGATGTAAGCGCTAGGTAAGACCTCTCCATTGCCTCTCCTGGGGATACTCCCATTGCACTCAGAGAGGCAAAGGTGTGAGATGGTGAGACACAACTCAGCCACTGTGCAGAGAGATGCTTCCTTTATTCCTTCCTTCCTTTAGTGCTGCAGGTGCCAGGCATTGCTTCTGGCGGGGTGAGAGAGCAGTAGGCAGAACATACCCAGTGCCTGCTCTCAGCAAGCGTCCTTTGTACTGGGGAAGAAAGGGATGGGAAAGGGCTTCTGAAATCCCATCCACGCCAGATGACAGATGCTCCCTTGTTCCCAGTGCCAGGTCAAAAGTGACTGAACAGACTTACTGTTCTCCAGGTTAGTGATAAAGCTCATGAGCTTTGGAATTGATGAAATGGTGACAGGCCCTGCTCTGCTACCTCCCAGGGTGTGACCCTTCATCTCCTCCTCATCTGCAAAATGGGGTGATGATACCCTGCTCCTGTAGTTGTGGGGAGGATGAAGCAAGACGATACGTGGGAAGGGTAGTGTGCACCGCGCATGGCTCCGGTGAGCCCCTCACAGATGACACTGTCGTTAGAAGGATCTGAGCCCAGCCAGCAGGTGAGACGGAGGCAGCAGGGAGAGCGGAGTCAGGGACAGTGATTTCCTTAAGAGGGATGTGCCCTTCCTCCCAAAGTGCCAGAGCAACACTCAAGGATCCACAGCCTTGGGAGAGTCTACATCCTAGACTGCTACTTGTAAAATTTTGAGATTTCCCTACATACATATATTTATTTTAAGAAATAAAGTGAATTAGCCAGGCGCGGTGGTTCATGCCTGTAATCCCAGCACTTTGGGAGGCCAAAGCGGGCGGATCACCTGAGGTCAGGAGTTCGAGATCAGCCTGGCCAACATGGTGAGACCCCATCTCTACTAAAAATACAAAAATTAGCAGGGCGTGATGGTGGCGCCTGTAATCCCAGTTACTCGGGAGGCTGAGGCAGGAGAATCGCTTGAACCTGGGAAGCAAAGGTTGCAGTGAGCTGAGATCACACCACCGCACTTCAGGGTGACAGGACGAGACTCTATCTCAAACACACACACACACACAGATACACACACAAACACACACACAAAAGAAAAGAAAGAAAGGGATTGACTTGAATTTTGTTTGAAGATTTCAAAATGCCACTCGAGGTAAGGAGGGAGATCTGAGGACAGTATCACATTAGGTAGGAGGATGGGAGGATAGGAAGGGCTAGCCTTTTTGGGGATAGCCCAAAAAATTATATGTAAGCCACCTCACATGCCACAGCTACACTTCTGACATCAATTCTGCCAAGAGAGGATTTCATCATTGCACCTGAGCAAATCATGGCTCAGGATGAGAAAGTAATTTGCCTAAATAGAAGCAGGTGTCAAACCCTCGTCATTGTGCCTCAGATCACCTCTTTCCATTACACACTTTCATTCACTCTTCGTGATCCACAAATCATAGAAATCACTGTTGTCCACAGAGTGATGAAAATGACTGAAGACATACTCAGTACCGATGTTCACATTTGTCACTGAAGATCATTCTTGGATCTCTTGTCATGTTAAACTTAACCTGGTACACATCATTCCTTTTATTTGACACTTACTTAGGGTACAAGCTCACAATGGGGCCACCTTGATCTACTAGTCAGAACTGAGTGTGACTAATAAGATAGCAGCTTCACAGATGTGCCTGTGTACAGATCCACATCACCTGCGAATCACACAGAGTCTCTAAAAGTGTGTCTGGGTGGTCACCTCCCCTCCAGATCATCATAATTAGAAGCCAATGAGGTGGTCTCCCAGAGCACAAGTTTCTTTGTAAATCTGATGCTTTACCAAGAGAATGTTCTTTTGGGCCAGTTGGCGAGCAGAAGTAAGGACAGAGGTGACCAGTCTTTCTAAGGAAGCTATAGCTATCATTTCCCTCAAATCTTAGGGTGTAAGAAGCAAGCGAATGGAGGTGTCAGAAGGGTGTGAAGGAGGAGGAGAAGATCAGAACTGCAATTGCTGAGGGATTGGGCGTGGGGGTCATGAAGCATGAGGAAGGGTCAAATAGGCAGATTCCAGCTCATTGATAGGCTGGGCTTCAAGATCTACTTGTTTGGGACAATATGTAATGATCCCCATTCACTTAAGTTCATTGTTCTGGGGTGGGTGCCAAGAAGACCCCTGGTCTTGCTTTTATAATGGGCCTTAGATTCGAGGCATTGGGGTCCACGGAGTCCACCAGAGCCACACTTCAACATTGGGCTTCGTGGCCAGATAGTTATGGCAATAAATAGTGACATTTCTCTGGACTTGTTCTCTGAGCATGTGGTCAACAGATTCAACAAATATTTGTCAACTATACGCTATGACAAAGTCTTCGCCCTCATGCAGCCTGCTGTGTTCTCGTAGTGGACACGCAGTGAACTAGTATTTACAATAATGTCAAGTGGTGATGAGATTAGGGTGGTAGTCAGCTACTTTACAAGATGGTCACAAAAATAGCTCTGTGTGGAGGTGATATGTGAGGGGAGACCTACATTGAATGAGGGAGGGAACCATGTAAGTATTCGAAGGAAGGTTTTCCGGGAAAATGAACTGCAAGTGCAAAGGCTCAGAGGCAAGAAGAAGTTTAGCAAGCTCACGGAAGACCAGGAAGGCCAGCACACCAGGTAGACAGAGCGAGGGGAGCGAAGACAGAGGATAAGTAGGGGAGGTCACCAGGCACTAAGGACTGTCTTAATAATCTGTGTCCTCCGATCCCAGCAGAGGCTTGTCCCTGAAACCTGGTGATCTGTTAGGCAGTCGAATCTCAGTCTCAGTTAAATATTTGGATGAAATCAGCAATGGCTTGAAATAATTGATATAGCTTCCCAGACGTCTTGTCCCAATTCTTTATTTATTTATTTATTTATTTATTTATTTATACTTTAAGTTCTAGGGTACATGTGCACAATGTGCAGGTTTGTTACATATGTATACATGTGCCACGTTGGTGTGCTGCACCCATTAACTCATCATTTACATTAGGTATATCTCCTAATGCTATCCGTCCCCCCTACCCTCTCCCCACAATAGGATCCCATGTGTGATGTTCCCCTTCCTGTGTCCAAGTGATCTCATTGTTCAGTTCCCGCCTATGAGCGAGAACATGCGGTGTTTGGTTTTCTGTTCTTGCGAGAGTTTGCTGAGAATGATGGTTTCCAGCTGCATCCATGTCCCTAAAAAGGACACGAACTCATCCTTTTTTATGGGTGCATAGTATTCCATAGTGTATATGTGCCACATTTTCTTAATCCAGTCTGTCACTGATGGACATTTGGCTTGATTCCAAGTCTTTGCTATTGTGAATAGCGCCGCACTAAACATACGTGTGCATGTGTCTTTATAGCAGCATGACTTATAATCCTTTGGGTATATACCCAGTAATGGGATGGCTGGGTCAAATGGTATTTCTAGTTCTAGATCCTTGAGGAATTGCCACACTGTTTCCCACAATGGTTGAACTAGTTTACAGTCCCACCAACAGTGTAAAAGTGTTCCTATTTCTCCACATCCTCTCCAGCACCTGTTGTTTCCTGATTTTTTAATGATTGCCATTCTAACTGGTGTGAGATGGTATCTCATTGTGGTTTTTATTTGCATTTCTCTGATGGCCACTGATGATGAGCATTTTTTCATGTGTCTATTGGCTGTATGAGTGTCTTCTTTTGAGAAGTGTCTGTTCATATCCTTTGCCCACTTTTTGATGGGGTTGTTTGTTTTTTCCTTGTAAATTTGATTGAGTTATTTATAGGTTCTGGATATTAGCCCTTTGTCAGATGAGTAGATTGCAAAAATTTTCTCCCATTCTGTAGGTTGCCTGTTCACTCTGATGGTAGTTTCTTTTGCTGTGCAGAAGCTCTTTAGTTTCATTAGATCCCATTTGTCAATTGTGGCTTTTGTTGCCATTGCTTTTGGTGTTTTGGACATGAAGTCCTTGCCCATGCCTATGTCCTGAATGGTATTACCTAGGTTTTCTTCTAGGGTTTTAGGTCTAACATTTAAGTATCTAATCCATCTTGAATTAATTTTTGTGTAAGGAGTAAGGAAAGGATCCAGTTTCAGCTTTCTACTTATGGCTAGCCAATTTTCCCAGCACCATTTATTAAATAGGGAATCCTTTCCCCATTTCTTGTTTCTCTCAGGTTTGTCAAAGATCAGATGGCTGTAGATGTGTGGTATTATTTCTGAGGGCTCTGTTTTGTTCCATTGGTCTATATCTCTGTTTTGGTACCAGTACCATGCTGTTTTGGTTACTGTAGCCTTGTAGTATAGTTTGAAGTCAGGTAGCGTGATGCCTCCAGCTTTGTTCTTTTGGCTTAGGATTGTCTTGGCAATGTGGGGCCTTTTTTGGTTCCATATGAACTTTAAAGCAGTTTTTTCCAATTCTGTGAAGAAAGTCATTGGTAGCTTAATGGGAATGGCATTGAATCTATAAATTACCTTGGGCAGTATGGCCATTTTCACAATATTGATTTTTCCTATCCATGAGCATGGTATGTTCTTTCATTTGTTTGTGTCCTCTTTTATTTCACTGAGCAGTGGTTTGTAGTTCTCCTTGAAGAGGTCCTTTACATCCCTTGTAAGTTGGATTCCTAGGTGTTTTATTCTCTTTGAAGCTATTGTGAATGGGAGTTCATTCATGATTTGGCTCTCTGTCTGTTACTGGTGTATAAGAATGCTTGTGATTTTTGCACATTGATTTTGTATCCTGAGACTTTGCTAAAGTTGCTTGTCAGCTTAAGGAGATTTTGGGCTGAGACAATGGGGTTTTCTAAATATACAATCATGTCACCTGCAAACAGGGACAATTCGACTTCTTTTCCTAACTGAATACCCTTTATTTCTTTCTCTTGCCTGATTGCCCTAGCCAGAACTTCCAACACTACGTTGAATAGGAGTGGTGAGAGAGGGCATCCCTGTCTTGTGCCAGTTTTCAAAGGGAATGCTTCCAGTTTTTGCCCATTCAGTATGATATTGGCTGTGGGTTTGTCATAAATAGCTCTTATTATTTTGAGATATGTTCCATCAATACCAAATTTATTGAGCGCTTTTAGCATGAAGGGCTGTTGAATTTTGTCAAAGGCCTTTTCTGCATCTATTGAGATAATCATGTGGTTTTTGTCTTTGGTTCTGTTTATATGCTGGATTACGTTTATTGATTTGCGTATGTTGAACCAGCCCTGCATCCCAGGGTATGAAGCCCACTTGATCATGGTGGATAAGCTTTTTGATGTGCTGCTGGATTTGGTTTGCCAGTATTTTATTGAGGATTTTTGATCGATGTTCATCAGGGATATTGGTCTAAAATTCTCTTTTTTTTTTTTTGTATCTCTGTCAGGCTTTGGTATCAGGATGATGTTGGCCTCATAAAATGAGTTAGGGAGGATTCCCTCTTTTTCTATTGATTGAAATAGTTTCAGAAGGAATGGTACCAACTCCTCCTTGTACCTCTGGTAGAATGCGGCTGTGAATCCGTCTGGTCCTAGACTTTTTTTGGTTGATATGCTATTAATTATTGCCTCAATTTCAGAGCCTGTTATTGGTCTATTCAGGGATTCAACTTCTTCCTGGTTTAGTCTTGGGAGAGTGTAAGTGTCCAGGAATTTATCCATTTCTTCTAGGTTTTCTAGTTTATTTGCATACAGGTGTTTATAGTATTCTCTAATGGTAGTTTGTATTTCTGTGGGGTTGGTGGTGATATCCCCTTTATCATTTTTTGTTGCGTCTATTTGATTCTTCTCTCTTTTCTTCTTTATTAGTCTTGCTAGTGGTCTATCAATTTTGTTGATCTTTTCAAAAAACCAGCTCCTGGATTCATTGATTTTTTGGAGGGGTTTTTGTGTCTCTATCTCCTTCAGTTCTGCTCTGATCTTAGTTATTTCTTGCCTTCTGTTAGCTTTTGAATGTGTTTGCTCTTGCTTCTCTAGTTCTTTTAATTGTGATGTTAGGGTGTCAATTTTAGATCTTTCCTGCTTTCTCTTGTGGGCATTTAGTGCTATAAATTTCCCTCTACACACTGCTTTAAATGTGTCCCAGAGATTCTGGTATGTTGTATCTTTGTTCTCATTGGTTTCAAAGAACATATTTCTGCCTTCATTTCGTTATGTACCCAGAAGTCATTCAGAAGCAGGTTGTTCAGTTGCCATGTAGTTGAGCAGTTTTGATTGAGTTTCTTAGTCCTGAACACGTTATCTTTTTCTCCAAGTTTCCTCTGTGTGCACGTGTATGCATGTGCATGAGTGTGCACACACATGTATTTTTAGGTGGAAGTACCAAAAACTGAAGTGTATTGAGGTATTTTGGAAAACTCTATAAATAGCTTCCTCGTGTTGAGGGGAAGAGGGCCTTTTGGTCCTTTGATGATGTTATCTTCTGAGGTGTAGTTTGTGTCCTCACTTCTCTGGGTGGTCTGCTAGTATGTGCTGCTGACAGATGTAGTTGCCAAACTCAGCATTCTTTGCTAAAACATCTCCCCTCAATTCTTGTTGGCCTTGCAGATAACTGTTGAATCACTGGTTCAATTTTGCTTTTTTCTTTTTTGAGACGGAGTCTCTCTGTGTCGCCCAGGCTGGAGTACAGTGGCACAATCTCAGCTCACCGCAACCTCCACCTCCCTATTCACGCTATTCTCCTGCCTCAGCCTCCGGAGTAGCTGGGACTACAGGTGCCCGCCACCACGCCTGGCTAATTTTTTGTATTTTTGGTAGAGACGGGGTTTCACCGTGTTAGCCAGGATGGTCTCGATCTTCTGACCTCGTGATCCACCCACCAAAGCATGAGTTGCCATCTCTCATTTATTAGGATGACTATTATCAAAAAACAGAAAATTGTGATTGTTGGCCTCGGCCTCCCAAAGTGCTGGGATTACAGGCGTGAGCCGCCATGCCCGGCCACTGGTTCAATTTTTATATTTGTTTCCAGAGAACCCTCTAGGTTCTCTCTAAACACTTGCTTTCCAGTCTTCTCAGAATGCAGGTGGTTGTTCTTCAGACACTCTGGTTCATCAACAAGTAGTTCCATTCAGTGTGGTGCTAAGGAATAAAAATGACTGTCCACATGTGGCCTTGCCGGCCCAGAGAAACGTGCCCTTTACGCTATCTTCACTGTTTCTCCCTCATTAGGTAGATTGCTTTTTCCTCTCAAGTTTCTTCCTCTCCATGGGTCCCTTGCTATTTGTGAATAACATTAAGCTATTTCTCTGCTCCCTTTCCTCAAAATATAAACAGACTCGATGTTTGCTACCTAATTTTCTTTTTCATGCCTCATCTCACCTTTATTCCCCGTCTTTAAGCTTTCTATTTGGGCATGTGTTTTTCTTTAAATCTGCAGCATTTGGTGCCATGATCAATTATCCTGGGTAATTGCTCCTCATTTAAGAACCCCTATTCTTTCTCATTAAAGACTAGACAAGAATACGTCCTCCCATTGACCAGGTGCACCAGATCTCTTACTTATCCCCAATTCGCCTTTTTGCAGTTTAGTTCTTAAGAGCTCATTCACAGAGGGTAATTTGAGTGGCTTGCACTTACTTAGTCAGGGCAGCTGGTTGTTCTGTTCTGTTCCCTCCTGGCTGTAAGAGACTTAGCTTGCCTCTGAGCTCCTTCTCTTCAGGGTCGCCCAGGGCTCTGCTAAATGCACAAAAAAAACCCACTTTTTTGTTTTTTTGTTTTTGTTTTTTTTTTTTGATGGGGGAGGTCATGCATCTTTACAAACCTAGATCTAATTAAGCTTTCTCCTCTAGTTCCCAGGTATCTCGGTAATGACTGTCCACTTTGTCATTCTCAGGTTGTAAAAGGAGGCTAATGGCCCTGTCTCATTGCTTCTAGCTGCACTGGGCTTGTCAAACTCCACAGCTCCAGGTCTTCTTGATTGGTCATCATTATTTGCTGCTGTTCTAAATGTGATTTCTTCTTGGTGATTAGACATACCGCCTTAAAATATGTGTGTTAAGAGCTCCTGCACTGTGTGTTTGAGAATTCAGATGAGTACAAAAGTGGGCATTCGAAGAGAAAGGACCCTCTTAGGATCCGTAACTTAAAATTCCAGTCAGCAGCCCTTTGGAGATGTAAATTGAGGAAGCGGCTCTCCTTTTGGACAGCTTAATGATCTGTAGTTAATAGTAAGAGGCTGATGGGCAGATGCAGTACAGCTGGGCTTAGGTTAGCCTTTCTCAGCAATCCAAATGGCACAGTGATTGCAACCATTGAGACACACAATCTGACGCGGAATCAATAACCAAAGACACAAAGACTTTGGCGGTGGCTTGGCAGTGTGGCTTGTTCTGTACACGCAGACAAGTCATTCTGCCCCAGCCAGTAATTGATGCCTCTTTTTCAAAGCCTGACTCAGGCTTGGCAGTTGCCTGTGCAACAAATAGCCCCTCCAGCAACTCTGGAATAAAGAGTGCTAGATTTAGGGTCACTTGTCCTCCTACCTGAGTGTACTCAGTTTCACTGAACCTGGGAGAAACTGAGTGTAACTTCTTGGTAACATATAAGCCTGAGAGCCATACAATACATAGCTGCTGGAGGTGGTTGATGTATTCTTAAGCCTTGTATGTAAAATTGGCTTAGAGTTACTGTGTATCAGGTTACCGGATCCATTTACAATTTCCAGCATCTTTCCAGCATCTTTCCAGCATCCCTCAAAAATCCCAAAAAAACAAATACTAAATAAACAACGCTATTCAAAATGGGCAAAGCACTTGAATAGACATTTCTCCAGAGGAGATGTACAAATGGCCACTAAGCACATGATGCTAAGCACAAGATGTTCAACATCACTGATCATTAGGGAAATGCAAATCTGAAGCATAATGAGTTGCCATCTCTCATTCATTAGGATGACTATTACCAAAAAACAGGAAATTATAATTGTTGGTGAGGGTGTGGAGAAACTGCAAACCTCATCCACTGAGAGTGGGGATGTAAAATGGTACAGCCACAATGGAGCACTATATGAATGTTCCTCGAAAAGTTAAAAATAGAAGTGTTGTATGATCTAGCAATTCCACTTGTAGGTATCTCCTCAAAGCAATTGAAAGCAGAGTCTTGAAGAGGCAGTTGTACCCCCATATGTCACAGTAGCATTATTCCACAATAACCAAAAGGTAGAAGCAGCCTGTTTCTATAAATGGATGAATGGCTAAACAAAATGTGGTATGTACGTTTAACAGAATGTCATTCAGTCTTAAAAAGGAAGGAAATTCTCACACGTGTTACAACATGGGTGAACCTTGAGGACATTATACTAAGTTAAATAAACCAGTCACAAAAAGTCAAATGCTGTATGTTCCACTTATGTGAGGTACTTAGAGTAGTTAAATTCAGAGACAGAAAACGGAATGGTGGTTTTCAGGGGTTGGGGGTGGGGAGAATGAGGAGTTGTTTAATGGGCATGGAATTTTAGTTTTGCAAGATGAAAAGAGTTCTGAAGGTGGATGGAGGTGATGGTTTGCACAACACTGTGAATATACTTGAGGCCACTGAAATATACACTTAAAAATGGTTAATAAGGCTGGGTGCGGTGGCTCATGCCTGTAATCCCAGCACTTCGGGAGGTCGAGGCAGGTGGATCACCTGAGGTCAGGAGTTTGAAACCAACCTGGCCAACATGGTGAAACCCCGTCTCTACTAAAAATATCAAAAATTAACCAGGCATGGTGGCAGGCACCTGTAATCCCAGCTACTTGAGAGGCTGAGGCAGGAGAATCACTGGAAGCCGGGAGGCAGGGGTTGCAGTGAGCTGAGATTGCACCACTGCACGCCAGCCTGAGTGACAAAAGCAAAACTCCGTCTCAAAAAAAAGTTAATAATGCACAGTGGTGCCTGTCGGGACTGGGGTTGGGGGCGTGGTGGGAGGGAGAGCATTAGGAAAAATAGCTAATGCATGCTGGGCTTAATATCTAGGCGATGGGTGATAGGTGCAGCAAACCATCATGGCACACGTTTACCTATGTGACAAACCTGCACATCCTGCACATGTACCCTGGAACTTAAAATAAAAATAAAAATAAATAAAAATGGTCAAGATGGCATTTAAGTTATGTTGTTTCACCACTTTTTTTTTTTTTTTTTTTTTTTTTTTTTTTTTTTGAGACGGAGTTTCACTCTTGTCTCCCAGGTTGGAGTGCAATGGTGCGATCTTGGCTCACTGCAACCTCCGTCTCCCAGGTTCAAGCGATTCTCCTGCCTCAGCGTCCTGAGTAGTTGGAATTACAGGCGCCTGCCACCACACCCAGCTAATTTTTTTTTTTTTTTTCCTATAGTGACAGGGTTTCACTATGTTGGCCAGGCTGGTCTCATACTCCTGACCTTGTGATCTGCCCACCTTAGCCTCCCAAAGTGCTGGGATTACAGGCGTGAGTCACCACACCTGGTTGTTTCACCACAATTTTTAAAAAAGCACAAGTGAAGGATGCCATCTTCTCTCAGCAGCCCAGGCTTTGGAGGAACAGACTAGAAATAAAAGGAGAAAAGGAAAACAGAAAACAAACAGCCAATGGAATGGATCTTGTTTTTGTATGGAACTAATTGCAAACATATATATATTTTTTACAGAGTCATTTTTCTCTCAAGAAGGGAGCTGCAGCCTTAGGGATTGGAACAGACAGCGTGATTCTGATTAAATGTGATGAGAGGTAAGCGTGTATTGGCAACTCTTGTTGGTGAGCAATTTGCAGATTTCACATAAGTAGTGCCTTTTGGTCTGAAAATAGTAGAAGACCATGGGGCAGCAAGTCCATCTCCCTCCCAGCCTCTGCCGGCCTTTGTTTCTTTTTAACATGGGCTCCTGCTTCTATTGCTCAGATGTGGTTCCTTGATGCCATGGAGCCTTCCACAGCCCTTGACTGAATCAAAACTTGTGTTAAATCAATCAAAATATTCTACACCAAGAAAGTGCAGAAAGACATTCATCACCTGGGCACGTTAGCAACAGCAGGTACTTTGAGCACTGATTTATGGAGGTGTCATCACTTTGGGCACCATAGATTGTGTAAGCTTGATGGGGTGACTATAGGAGGGGGCACAGTTTAGGGAGCAGGAAGTAAATATTGCACCAGCAACTCAACAACTGGAACCAAAGGACTCAGGGAAAATCCCTGTCTTAATTGACACCTGAACTTCATAGGGACTCTGGGATTCAGTACGGTGCTTTGTGGGGGAGATTTTAGAATGTCCACGTAAAGTATCACTGGCCTATAGGCCTGAAACCTACTAAAAATTAGATTCAGTCTCTAAAGTTTCATTAAGAATTTTCATTAAATTTAAAGGAAGCCACTTAATTGGCCATTTATTTATTTATTTATTTGTATTTTATTCGTCAGATGTGTACTGATTGCCCACCATGTCACTAGGCTCTAGGAAAGCATAATACGTGATCCTGGTTCCCTGCCAGGATATGAGCTAGGTGGGAAGAGGCAGTGTCGTCAGAAGGAGATAGTTACAGGGTTGAACTGCATGGCATGAAGTACATGTTTGAACTTTGAGAAGGCATAGAAAGCTTCATGCAACAGGCAGGAATTGAGCTGGATTTTTTTAAATTAAGAGTGAGTTGGACAAGTGGAGGGAAAGGCAAGGGCAGGTACAGAAGATTGAATACCAGCAGCAAAGCTGTTACAGGAAAGGGGTCCTGATCCACATCCCAAGAGAGGGTTCTTAGATCTCGCACAAGAAAGAATTCAGGGCGAGTCCATAGAGTGAAGTGAAAGCAAAAGGGAAGTAAAGGATTAAAAGAATGGCTACTCCATAGACACAGCAGCCTGGAGGCTGCTGGTTGCCCATTTTTATGGTTATTTCTTGATGCTAAACCAGGGGTGGATTATTCATGTCTCCCCTTTTTAGACCATATAGAGTACCTTCCTGACATTGCCATGACATTCGTAAACTGTCATGGTGCTGGTGAGAGTGTAGCAGTGAGGAGGATGACCAGAAGTCACTCTTGGGGCCATCTTGGTTTTGGTGGGTTTTGGCAAGGTCTTTATGACCTGTATCTTGTGCTGACCTCCCATCTCATCCTGTGACTTAGAATGCCTTAACCGTCTGGGAATGCAGCCCAATAGATCTGAGCCTCATTTTCCCCAGCTCATATTCAAGATGGAGTTACTCTTGTTCACTTGCCTCTGAGAAAGCCATAGAAGGAGGAATGAGCACCTTGTGGGGTCCAGAAGCCAAGCCTTGGCAGAGGCATGGGGGAGGGGCAGCCATGGCAAATATGGTTGCTCACATGGAATTCAGAAAGCTCTAAAAATCCCGCTGGGCATGGTGGCTGACATCTGTAATCCCAGCACTTTGGGAGGCTGAGGCGGGTGGATAACCTGAGGTCAGGAGTTCAAGACCAGCCTGGCCAGCATGGTGAAACCCTGTCTCTACTAAAAATACAAAAATTTGCCAGGCATGGTGGAGTGCGCCTGTGGTCCTAGCTACTCAGGAGGCTGACACAGGAGAATCCCTTGAACCCAGGAGGCGGAGGTTGCAGTGAGCCGAGAACACGTCTCTGCACTCCAGCCTGGGCGACAAAGCAAGACTCCATCTCAAAAAAAGAAAAAGAAAAAAAAGAAAAAGGAACAGAAAAAAGAAAGAAAGAAAGCTCTAAAAATAGCCATGTTTACCTCTGTTAGCGAACCAAACTGAGGTTCACTTGCCAACAGCAGTGAGACCAAACATCCACAAGGAGGTTTGCAGCAGGAGAAAGGAGGACATTTATTTGCACCGCCTTTTTTTTTTTTTTTTTTTTTTAAGACGGAGTCTCACTTTATCGCCCAGGCTGGAGTGCAGTGGCGTGATTGCAGCTCACTGCAAGCTCCGCCTCCCGGGTTCACGCCATTCTGCTTCAGCCTTCCGAGTGGCTGGGACTACAGGCGCCAGCCACCGTGACCGGCAATATTTTTTTTTTTTTTTTTTTTTTTTTTTGTATTTTTAGTAGAGACAGGGTTTCATCATGTTAGGCAGGATGGTCTGGATCTCCTGACCTCATGATCCGCCCGCCTTGGCCTCTCAAAGTGCTGGGATTACAGGCGGGAGCCACCGCGCCCGGCCTCATCTTTCTTTTTCTAACTAGACATGATAACATGAGTATTTTCCACATAATTATAAACACAAACACAGTTAACTGTATAAGATTTTAGATGTGACTATGTCAGAAAGCATTACGGTACATTTAGAGAACTGGCTTTGGAGCTGAATTATTTAAATTCCAATCTCAGCTCCAGCACTAGTCTGGGCAAATGCCTCTCTGTGCTTCAGTTTCTTTATCTGAAAAAACAAAAAAGTAATGACACCTGCTTCATAGGATTGTTATGAAGATTCAATGTATTGACAAATGTAAAATGCTAAAAACAATCCAACAATGGGGTAAATCCAAAATATCAGTCACCTGCTATACATCTTTCTATTTCTCGTGTTACTGTTACAAATAACCTTTGTATCCTTCAGTGAATGTCGTTATGCGTCCATGGCTTCTCCATTTCTGACAATTTCTTTGTATTCTTACTAATTAAAATCATATGAATGTTTTTAAGGAAATGGATGCATCACATTAGCCTGGCAAAACATTTCATCAATTTGTTCTCCTAGCAGCACTGTATGAGAGTATGTTGGAAAAAAATTTTAACTGTGCTATTAGGTACATGGCATCTTTGACTTTATATTCATAATTCACATTATCTCTGTGACATGAGTTTAAGACTGAGAGCCTGGCCCTAATGGTCTAAGTGACATTGAAGTGTTTGGGCTCAGGAGCCAAGGAGAAAGCCTTGGACAGTCATTTGTAGCCACCACTGGGGTCAGAATCAATTAAAACACTCTCGGCAGCCATTTTCTTTTTATTATCACATCCTTGTAAAAGTCAGATGTACAGTTCAGAACATCATGTAAGGCTGACAAGGTGACAGCGTTCATGCTTGTTTCCCGCAATGTGCTTTGTAAAGTTCATTCAGCCTTCCCAAAACACAAACCTGGGCCTGTTCTCTATGGCTTTCATTTCTTGTAGTTACCCTTTCCTACCACACATTAGTCTATCAGTGGCTGGGTGATGGGTTTTATCATGTTCTACAGACAGTTGAAGGTTCACAACTGAAGAGAATGTCCCAGTGAAAGAGAATAGTCTGTGTCTTTCTAGCAATAAGCCCAATGCTGCATGTGGAGGAAGATCCCGTGAGGTACTTTTTTTTTTCTTTCTTTTTGAGACAAGGTCTCACTCTGTCACCCAGGCTGGAGTGCAGTGGCGCAATCTCAGCTCACCGCAACCTCTGCCCTCCGGTTCAAGAGAGTCTCCTGCCTCAGCCTCCCAAGTAGCTGGAATTACAGGCATGTGCCACCACACCCAGCTAATTTTTGTATTTTTAGTAGAAACAGGGTCTCACCATGTCACCATGTTGGCCAGGCTGGTCTTGAACTCCTGACCTCAGGTGATCCACCCGCCTTGGCCTCCCAGTGTTCTGGGATTACAGGCATGAGCCACCATGCCTGACCTGGTTCCCCTTCTTTTTTTCTTTTGAGACGGAGTCTTGCTCTTGTTGCCCAGGCTGCTGGAGTGCAATGGTGCAACCTTGGCTCACTGCAACCTCTGTCTCCCAGGTTCAAGTGATTCTCCTGTCTCAGCCTCCTGAGTAGCTGGAATTACAGGCATGTACCACCAAGCCCGGCTAATTTTGTATTTTTAGTAGAGATGGGGTTTCTCCATGTTGGTCAGGCTGGTCTCGAACTCCCAACCTCAGGTGATCCACCCGCCTCAGCCTCCCAAAGTGCTGGGATTACAGGCATGAGCCACTGTGCCCCACCAACCCTTTCTTAATTAGCAGTCACAGGGGCTAACTTTGGGTGACAGTTCAAAGTGAAACACGGTTCTCAGTTAAAACAAAACAAAACAAACAAACAAAGTTATAGTAAATATTTGTTTGGACTAGGTTTTCTTATAGTTGAAAATTAAAAAGCATTTTAATTTTATTAAATATACTCTTTAAAATGGAATAAGATAAGGTAATGTAAAACTTCAGTTCTTGTGGCTTTCATTTTGATGTGAAGTATTACAACTAAACAGGAATATTCTATTTTATAAAAATTATTTATTAAATTCAAAAGAGGAAAATGTGTTAGGTGAATACATGATTTCCTAAGTTATAGCTTGAGGTTTTCTTTCCTTGTTATCAAAAAGTTGAATATTCAGTGATGAAATTCATGAATTTTTATTCATGTCATTCATATTTGTAAAATTTGAATTAGTGGAATCTAGATTCGTGATGTGTAGCTGTAGCTAAGAATAGAGAAGAAAAGTGTGTTAATATAGAGAGGAAGATAAACATTAGTAAAAGAAAACAGAGCAATATTTCAGATTCTGCTTGGGCCACTGAGCAAAAAGATGTTTCCCAAATATCCAGTCAAGGGAAGAGGAGAGAAAATTTCTATTGTATGGATGATAATTTGGACGAATGGGGAGTTCCTATATGATGGAAGCGGGAGCCCTGTGAGCTCCATCTTTTGGCTGCAGGCAGTGGCCTTGATTGGAACACAGTGGCAGACATGGTGGACGTACTTCAGTCTAGCGTGAGATGAGCGCAGGAGGGGAAGCACCATGATAGAGAAAGTACTGGCTGTTACTGATTCCCATCCAGTTCAGCAACTAGCGGAAGGATTATGGGAGTCATCCAGATAAAAAGGAGAGGCAAAAATGTCCCAGGCAGATGCCACAGCACATTCTAAACCAGGTCGCCAACCTTTTTGGCACTAGGGACCGGTCTCATGGAAGACAATTTTTCCACAGACAGGGCTGTGAGGGGTGGGGGTGGCGGATGACTTCAGGATGAAACTGTTCCACCTCAGATCATCATCAGGCATTAGTTAGATTCTTTTTCTTTTGTTTTCCTTTCTTTTTTCTTATTTTTTTGAGACGGAGTTTCACTCTGTCACCCAGGCTGGAGTGCACTGGCATGATCTTGGCTCACTGCAGCCTCTGCCTCCCAGGTTCCAGCGATTCTCCTGCCTCAGCCTCCTGGGTAGTTGGGTTTACAGGCCCCTGCCACCACGCCCAGCTAATTTTTGAATTTTTGGTGGAGATGGGGTTTCATCATGTTGGCCAGGCTGGTCTTGAACTTCTGACCTCAAGTGACCTGCCCGCCTCGACATCCCAAAACATTAATTACGATTCTCATAAGAAGCACACAAACTAGATTCCTCACATCTGCAGTTCACAGTAGGGTTCCTGCTCCTATGAGAATCTAATGTCACTAGTGATCTGACAGGAGACGGGGCTGAGGTGGGAATGCTGGCTCAGAGCTCACCTCCTGCTATGTGACTGGTTCCTAACAGGTCACCATTAGTACTGGTCCATGGCCCGGGGATGGGGGACCCCTATTCTAAATCATGGATGTGAGAGACAACCTGGCTTGTTCAAGGAACTGAAAAGAAGAAAGGACTTGCTTAGAATGTCCTTGTCATGTGGGCCTTATGAGCCATGTTAAGCTATTTGGATTTCTCATTAAAAGACAAGGGACATCACTGAAGGGTTTTGAGCAGGGGAACGACAGCATATTTTTGTGTTAGAAAGATTATTTTAAATGCAGAGTGGATGGGATGAGAGCCTGGAAGTTGGTAAATGCTGTCTGTAGTCATATGAATGGGAGATGGTGAATAGTGGGCCGACCAGATGCAGAGCAATGGAGAGGGAGTGCTGGAGTGAATAGGAAGTGTTGGCTGATCGGTGAGCAGGTTGAGACAGGAGGCAAAGATGAATGTCAGGCTTCTGGCTTGCCAGCTAAGTCCAGGCGGTGCTATTCTCTGAGATAAGGGACCCTGTCTGAGGTGAACAGTTCAGGTTGGGAGATACTGAGTTTGAAGAGGTTATCAGACACCTAAGTGAGAGTGTCTGGTAGGCAGGTGGAAGTATGGGCCTGGAGCTCAGGAGGTACACTAGGGAGGCCGTGCAGAAGGCGGCCTGGGAAGGAACTCTCAGGATCATCCACACTTCAGGGACAGGCAGAGTAAGAGCAGCCTGCAAAGGAGATTGAGGAGGAGCGGCCAGAGTTGTCAGAGAATCAGAAACCAGGGCCACGAGGGCCATGAGACTGTTTCCAGAGAAAGGAGTGGTCAGCAGAATCAAATGCTACAACAGGTGAAATGAGGGCCAACAACTGCCCATCAGCATGACTTCTGAGGAGGTGGGTGATGGCAAGGGCAGTTTCAGTGGAGGGGTGAGGGCAGAAGGCGATTTGCAGTGGGTTGGGGTGAGTGGTAGATGAGAAAAGGGAGAACTAATACAGACAAGGTCCAGGAGGTGAAGTTGTGAAGGGGAGGAGGCAGGGCTGAAGCTGGAGGGTAGCTTTGAATCCAGGGTGGCTTGTGGCTTTGTTGTTTAAAGGAGATGGGCTTATTGCCCATTTCACTATGAGGTGGAGGACCTGCTAGAGAGGAAATGTGAATTATGGAAGGAAAAAAGAAAGAAGAAGGAAGAGAGGGAGGGAGGGAGGGAGGAAGGGGAAGGAAGGAAGAAAGGAAGGAAGGAAGGAAGGAAGGAAGGAAGGAAGGAAGGAAGGAAGGAAGGAAGGAAGGAAGGAAGGAAGGAAAAGGGGATGGGAGGGGGGGAAGGGAAAGGGAGGGAGGGAGGAAGGAAGGAAGAAAGGAAGGAAGGAAAAAAAAGCAAAGGTTTAATTTTCCTTGTTGAGTTTCCTAGTCTTTTGGCTAAAAATTATGTAGAATCTTCCCCTGAGAAGCTCACACAAACTCTGAAATTATTTCAAATCTTAAAATTTGAAGGAAACACAGAGGAGAAAGCAATAGGAGCGTGATGTGTGATGCCAGGTGCAAGAAGGACTGGGGAGGAGTGGGGAGGAAGGCGGGGGAGGGGCCAGCCTGGGCTTAGCCTATGCTGACAAGCTGCTAATGACTTTCAAATCAGACACCCTTAGAGTTGGAAATGTGCTCAGATCTTAGTTCGTCCAACTTTTTTTTTACATTGTATTATAAAATAATTTCAAATTTAAAGAAAAATTGCAAGAATAGTAAAAAGAATGCTTGTATACCTTACACTCAGATTCACCAGTTATGAACAATCTGACACATTTGCTTTCTCTTTCTCTCAAGATAAACTGTATATAAACCCAATATTACATATTGAGTGTAATATTACATATATTAATTATATTATTTATATATATATATTATATATAGAGAGAGAACCATTTGCAAGCTCCTTGCAGACATCAGGCTGTTTTACTTAATATCTCAATGTATGTTTCCTAAAAACAAGGATATTCACTTACACAATCACAGCCAATTATGAAAATCAGGAAATCTGACGTAGATAGAATACTATTATTAAATGTACATACCTTATTCGTTTCTTCAGTTGTCCCAATAGTATCCATTATAGCTATTTTTTCCCTGTCCGGGATCACACATGGCATTTAGTCGTCATGTCTCTTTGGTCACCTTTAATCTGCAATGTTTCCTCTGCCTTCCTTTGTCTCTCATGACATTGATGTTTTTGATGAGTAGAGACCATTTAGTTTGCAGGTGATTTGGATTCGTCTGGTTGTTTTCCCATGATTAGATTCAAGTGATGCATTTGGCTCAGGACTTTCAGGAGGTGAAGCTTGGCTTGCTTGAGTGCATCTCATCTGGAGGTTCGTCCCATTATCAGTAATATCAACTTTGATTTTTTGGTGAAGGCAGCGTCTGCCAGGTCTCCACTATGAAATGACTATTTTCTCCTTTGCAGTTAATAAGTATCTTGCAGGGGATGCTTTGTGTCTACATAAATACCCCGTTGCTTCTGAAATGTTCACCCACTAGTTTAGCATCTACTGATGATTTTTCGCTGAATTATTGTTGTGATGGTTACAGAACAGTAATTTTCTAACTCCGTCATTTCTTCTGTATTTATTAGTCCTTTCATTCCACTGTAGAGAAGAGATTTTGTCTTTTTGTTCTCTCTCCCCACCCCCTTGCTCTCTCTCATTTATTATCAGTATGAACTCAAAAGTATTTTTAGAAATTAATATGCTCGGCTGGGTGCGGTGGCTCGGCTGGGTGGGAGGCTGAGGCTGAGGCAGGAGAATAGCTTGAACCCGGGAGGCGGAGCTTACAGTGAGCTGAGATCGTGCCACTGGACTCCAGCCTGGGAGACAGGGAGACTCCGTCTCTTTTTTTACGTCTCTTTTTTTAATTGTAATTTTTATTTTATTTATTTGTTTACTTTTTGAGACGGAGTCTCACTCTTGTTGCCCAGGCTGGAGTGCGGTGGCGCGATCTCGGCTCACTGCAATTTCCACCTCCTGGGTTCAAGTAATTCTCCTGCCTCTGCCTCTCGAGTAGCTGGGATTACAGGTGCCTGTCACCACGCCCGGCTAATTTTTTTGTATTTTTTTTTTTAGTAGAGACGGGGTTTCACTGTGTTGGCCAGGCTGGTCTCGAACTCCTGATGTCAGGTGATTCCCCCCCACACACACACACCTCAGCTTCCCAAAGTTCTGGGATTACAGGCGTGCGCCACCGCACCTGGCCAACTCCATCTCAAAAAAAGAAAAAACAAATTGATATGCTCTAGCACCTTCTTCCACTCGTTCTCCCTGCTCTCTTCCATTTCTCCTTCTCTTTCTCCTCCCTTCAGGGCTCCCCTTACATTATCTAAATTACTCGTAATTTGTTTTAAAACCTTACAGAAAATAAATCTGACCAAGACGCATGAGATACCTAGTGGCAGAGGACTACAAGAGTCACCGGCTTTCCTAGCTCCCATGTAGCACAAGAATTCTGTTAGTCATTTTGATTAATGCTTTTATGCCACAAATTAGCTACTAGTGCTTTTATATACATTTTAGCCTTTCTTTTAAACGTTATCACTCCAGCTTTATAAATTACAGTTAGACTACACTTCCCTGCGCTTTTTAGTACCACACTGTATCATACAATTGATTTAAACAATTCGAAGTATAAATAACCTGGGGTCATTATACTCTTTTATTAAATTAGCTGGATTGTAGCCAGTGCCTGATGGTGGTTAGGGACGCTAATTAACTCTTTCAGGTCCTTGGGGAGCTGTTCAGTACATTGTAGTGGGCTAGACTTCACAGAGACACCGAATAAATTATTCCTGAGCAGGACTGTGGGAAGCCCTCTGAGTGGCGTATTTCCTGTGGGTGTAGATGCAGAGAACTCAGGGATGCTAGTCCTGTGTGTACTTCATTCTGCCCTGTCTCAGGAAGGACTATAATAACAGCTGGCACTGATTGAGAGGCACAGTTCTAGCCACTTTACAAAATTGACCTAATTAATTCATTTAATTAGAGACACAAAACAGTATATTCTTTCACATTTATCTGGTGCTGACATAGTTTGTGAAGTGATTCCACACACACAGTTTTAAACAGTATGGCAAGTTTTCTTTCATAGCCTGTCACAGGGAATATGTCTAAGGTCACATGGCTTGTAAGCGAAGAGTCAGGGTGTAGAGTCAGAAGAGAACCCTTAGTGTTCACGCGTTTAAACAGAGCTCCTTTTTTTATCGTGATAAAATACACATAACATAAAATTTCCGATCTGAGCCATTTTTAAATGTGCATTTCAGTGGTATGAAACATACATATTGTTGTGCAACCATCATCAATATTCATCTCCAGAACTCTTGTCACGTTCCAAAACTGAAATTCCGTGCTCATTTAACACTCACTCCCCTCCACACCCTCCCCACTATCCCCAGGAAACGCCCACTACACTGTCTACAAATTTTACCACTCCAGGTACTTCACTTACATGAACAGAATCATACAGGATTCAACTTTCTGTAACTTGTCTATGTCACGATGTTCTCAAGGTTCATCCGTGTTGTAGCAAGTGTCAGAATTTCCTTCCTTTTTAAGGCTGAATAATATTCCAGTGTATGTATAGATCACATTTTGTTTATCCGTTCATCCATTTATGCATACTTACTTGCGTTGCTTCCACCTTTTTTTTTTATTTTTTTTTTTGAGACAGAATCTCACTCTGTCACCGAGGCTGGAGTGCAATGGTGCAATGTTGGCTCACTGCAACTTCTGCCTCCCAGGTTCAAGCGAATCTCCTGCCTCAGCCTCTCGAGTAGCTAGGCCTACAGGTGCACACCACCATGCCTGGCTAAATTTTTATATTTTTAGTAGAGATGGGGTTTCACCATATTGGTTAGGCTGGTCTCAAACTCCTGACCTCAGGTGTTCGACCCACCTCAGCCTCCCAAAGTGCTGGGATTACAGGCATGAGCCACTACGCCCAGCGTTACTTCCGCCATTGACTAATACGAATAATGCTGCAATGAATATGGGTGAAAAATTACATCTTCAAGACTCTGCTTTCAGTTGTTTTGGAGTAGATACCTAACAGTTGAATTGCTGGATCACATGGTAATTCTATCTTTAATTTGTTGAGGAACCCTCACACTTTTTTCCGCAACTGTTAAAGCATTTTACATTCCTGCCAGCGATGCCCAGGGTTGCGATTTCTCCACATCCTCACCGACACTTGTTATTTTTGGGACTTTTGGTTCGTTTGCTTGTTTTTCATAGCAGCCATCCTTATGGGTATGCAGTGGTATTTCACTGTGGTTTTCGTTTGCATTTCCCTGATGATTAGTGGTGTTGAGGATTTTTTTTCATGTGCTTAGTGCTTAGTGGACATTTGTATGCTTTTTTTGGAGAAATGTTTACTCAGGTCTTTTGGATTCATTTTGTTATTTTTGTTGTTGAATTTTAGGACTTCTTTATTCTGGATATTAATCCTTTATCAGATATATAATTTGCAAATATTTTCTCCCATTCTGTGAGTTTCCTTCTTACTCTGTTGATAGTATCTTTTGTTGTACAAGTTTGTAATGTTCATGAAGTCAGAGTTTTCTATTTTTTTTATTTTGTTGCCTGAACCTTTGGTGTGATATCCGAGAAATCATTGCCAAATCCAATGTTATGAATGTTTTGTCCTATGTTTTCTTCTAAGAGTTTTATAGTTTTAGTTCTTACATTTAGATCTCTGATCTATTTTGAGTTAATTTATATTGTGTTATATAAGAGATGGCTGCTTTTTAAAAATAATAATGACAACACAATTCTCTTATTCCAGAAGCCACACATATTTATTGTAGAAAAATAAGCAAATGAAAGAACCTAGATATAATCTCTCATAATGTTTGATGCATGTAGTTTAAAATATATTTACATATATTTTAACATAAAAGAAACTATAAGTAATTCCTGATTAGAAATTTGTTTTTTATGTAACAAATATTATGGACAACTTGCATGCCTTAGAAATTCTTCAACACAATTCTCATTCACTAATAATTTACTGTTTAGAATTTGTATTCCTTAACAAATCTGTTGTTGAACATTAAGTTGTTTTAAACTTTTACTATTAAAAAATGCTGTTATAAACATTATTGGAGCTAAGTATTTGCACATATCCTTGTATTATTTTCTTAAAATAACTTCCGTCTGGGTGTGGTGGCTCACCCCCATAATCCCAGCACTTTGGAGGGCCGAGGTGGGTAGATCACCTGAGGTCAGGAATTTGAGACCAGCCTGATCAACATGGTGAAACCCTGTCTCTACTAAAAATAAAAAATTGGCCAGGTGTGATGGCACGTGGCTGTATTCCCAGCTACTCGGGAGGCTGAGGCAGGAGAATCACTTGAACCCCAGAGGCAAAGGTTGCAGTGAGCCAAGATCGTGCCACTGCACTCCAGCGTGGGCGACAGAGCAAGATTCCATCTCAAAAACAAAACCAAAACAAAAAAAACAAAAAAAATTCCCAGATGTAGAATTTCTGAGCCCAGGACTGTGTCTATGCTGAGTTATGATACTTGCTGTCATGTTGCCTTCAGAAAAGACTCAGCCAGTTTACACTCCCACAGTACTATAAAGGGGTGCCTACCCACTATGTCCTCACTCATGCTAGGAATTAAAACCTTAAGTGATGTGTGTCAATCTGATGGATGGAGCTTTTTTATTATTCATGTTTTCATTTACATTTTGATAATTAGCAAAGCTGAGTATTTGTTTTATTTTTGTGGGTCATAGTTGGTGTATATATTTATGGGGTATATGAGATGTTTTGACAGACAACATCATGACATGCAACGTGAAATAAGCACGTCATGGAGAATAGGGTATCCATCCCCTCAAGCATTTATCCTTGCAAAGTTGAGTACTTTATACTTATCAGTTATAGTTCAAAAAGAAAAAGAAAACAAAGCTCTCTTTTGTCCTGTATGTTGCAAATGTTTTCTAAAATGTGTCATCTGCTTTTTGATTTCATTTGTTGTATTTTTTAAAATGTTTCAATTTTTGGTAGTCAGAGTGATCCTTATTTTTTACATTTAATGTCTTTAGAAAATGTTTTCCGTTCTTAGAACATGTTAATATTCATTTGTTTTCCCCTAGAAACTTTGTGTTATTATTTAAATAGTTGATTTAACTGAAATTTATTTTGGTCTATGGTGTTTGGTAAGTGTGTAATATTTTCTTCTTCCTTCCTTCCTTCCTTCATTTCTTGCTTCCTTCCTTCCTTCCTTCCTTCCTTTCTTTTTGGCCAAATGGTGTTCCAATACCCTCAACCCCTGTTAATCACCTGTCTACTATTTGTATGAGTTTTGACTTTTTTAGATTCTGTATATACAATGACATCATGCACTATTTGTCTTTCTGTGTCTGGCTTATTTTACTTAGCATGATGTCCTCCAGTTTCATCCATGTTGTCACATGACAGAACCTGTCATGTGACAGTTCTTTTTCATAACTGAATAATATTCCATTTATATATTTATTGTATTTTTTCTTTATCTGTTTACCTGTTGACAGACACATAGGTTGTTTCTAAATCTTGGCTATTGTGAGTAATGCTGCAGTGAACATGGAAGTGTGGTTATTTCTTTGAGACAGTGATTTTATTTTCTTTAGATACATACCCAGAACTGGGATTTCTGGATCATATGGAGTTTCTGTTTGTTGTTGTTGTTGTTGTTGTTGTTGTTTTTCTTGAGCAACTTTCATGCTGTTTTCTATAAGGGCTACACCAATATATAAGGGTTCTCTTTTCTCTGTGTCCTCTCCAGCACTTGTTATCTTTTGACTTTTTTGTAATAGCCATCCTAACAAATGTGAGATTGTGGTTTTGATTTGCATTTCCCTGAAAATTAGTCATGATTAGTGATTAGCACCTTTTTATATACGTATGTCTTCTTTGGAAACAGGTCTATTCAGATTCTTTGTCTATTTTTAAATCAGGTTATTTGGGAGTTTTTGCTATTGAGTTGTATGAGGTCCTTATATGTTTTGGATACTAACCTTTTATCTGATATAAGGTTCCAAATATTTACTCCCATTCCATGGGATGCCTTTTCATTTTGTTAACTGTTTCCTTTACTGTGCAGAAACTTTAGTTTTGTATAGTCATACTTGTTTATTTTTGCTTTTATTGCCTCTGCTGTTGGTATCACATCCAAAAAGTCATTGCCAAGACCAATGTCATGGAAGTTTTCCCCTATGTTTTCTTCTAGTAACAGTTTCAGGTCTTAGGTAAGTCTTCAATCCATTTTGAGTTGATTTTTGTGTATGGTGTAACATAAGGATCGAATTTTAATTTGTTGCATGTGGATAGCCAATTCTCCTGGCACTATTTATCAAAAAGATTGTCCTTTCCCCATTGTGTATATATGGCACCTTTGCTGATGATTAGTTGACCACTTGTCCCTAGGTTTATTTCTGGGTTTTCTCTTTGTTCCATTGGTCTGTGTATCTGTTTTTATTCCAGTGCATGTTGTTTTTATTGTATAGCTTTGTAATATAATTTGAGATCAGGAAGCATGATGTCTCCAGCTTTGTTCTCCTTTTTCGAGATTACTTTAGCTATTCATGGTTGTTTGTGTTTCCATATGAATTTTTGAGATTTTTTTTTCTATTTCTGTGAAAAATGCCATTGAAATTTTGACAGGTATTTCAATTGAATCTGTAGATAGCTTTGGGTGGTACAGACATTTTGACAATAGTGACTCTTCCAATTCATCAACGTAAATTATCTTTCCATTTATTTGTGTGTTTCTTCAATTTCTTTCATCAATGTTTTATAGTCTCATTGTATTGATCTCTCACCTTTATGGTTAAATTTATTTATTTATTTATTTATTTATTTATTTATTTATTTTTTTGAGACGGAGTCTCGCTCTGTCGCCCAGGCTGGAGTGCAGTGGCCGGATCTCAGCTCACTGCAAGCTCCGCCTCCCAGGTTCACGCCATTCTCCTGCCTCAGCCTCCTGAGCAGCTGGGACTACAGGCGCCCCCCACCTCGCCCGGCTAGTTTTTTTGTATTTTTTAGTAGAGACGGGGTTTCACCGGGTTAGCAAGGATGGTTTCGATCTCCTGACCTCGTGATCCGCCCGTCTCGGCCTCCCAAAGTGCTGGGATTACAGGCTTGAGCCACCACGCCCGGCCGGTTAAATTTATTTCTAAATATTTTATTCTTTTTGATGGCATGTAAATGAAACTGTTTTCTTGATTTCTTTTCTGGATAGTTTTTTTCTAGTGTATGGTAGCACAACTGATTTTTATGTGTTAATTTTCATATCTTGGAATTTTACTGAATTCATTTATAGTTCTAACAACTTTCTGGTGAAGTTTTTGATTTTCTCTGTATAAGATCACATCATCTAAAAACAGAGCCAATAGCTTATTCTTTTCTGATTTGAATGCCTTTTACTTCTTTTTCATACCCAATTGCTCTGGCTAGGACTTCCAGTACTAAGTTGGATAGAAGTGGCAAGAGTGAGCATCCTTATCTTGCTCCTGATCTTGGAGGAACTATCCAGTGAAGCTATTAGGTCCTGGGCTTTTCTTTGATGGGAGATTTTTGATTACTGATTCAATTCCCTTATTCATTATTGGTCAGTCAGAATTTTCTGTCTCTTAAGAAGAATGTTCTTGTCCCAAATTTAATGGAAATGTATTTAGGCTTTTGCATTTAGATATGATGTTGACTCTTGGTTTGCAGATTTTTTTTTATCGTGTTAAGAAAGTGTCTTCTAGGCCAGGCACAGTGGTTCATGCCTGTAATCCCAGCACTTTGGGAGGCCAAGGCAGGTGGATCACCAGGTCAGGAGATCGAGACCATCCTGGCTAACACGGTGAAACCCCATCTCTACTAAAAATACAAAAAATTAGCCAGGCGTGGTGGCGGGCACCTGTAGTCACAGCTGCTCGGGAGGCTGAGGCAAGAGAATTGTGTGAACCCGGGAAGCAGTGCTTGCAGTGAGCCAAGATGGCGCCAATCCACTCCAGCCTAGGTGACAAGGCGAGACTCCATCTCAAAAAAAAAAAAAATGTGTCTTCTTAGTTTACCAAGAATTCTTTTGTTTCATCTCTTCTCTTCCCACCCTCTTCTCTTTCTCCCTCTCCTCACCCACTTCCTTCTCTTCTGGAATGGATGTTCGTTTTCATAAAATGCCTTTTAGACATCAATTGAGATGACATTAACTGAGATGATTTTCTAACTTTGGTCTATTGATGAGTTGTGCTAAAAGGATTTCCTAGTAGTATACACCTTTGCATTCTTGCAACAAATCCCGCTTGATCCAATGCTAATCTTGAATTTCCTTCAGGATTATATTTTCCAATATTATATTTAGGATTATTGTAGCTATATTTGTAAGATGTATCTATAGGTTTCTCTGGGATATCTCTGATGAGTTTTGCTTTCAGAATTATCTAGCTTCAGAAAATTCATTCTGCAGCTTTCCTTTGTCTTCTCTATAAGAGTTTAAAGAGTATTGTATGTTATTAGTAAACTCGTTAAAATTTACTATCCAGGCCTGGCATTTTGAGGTGGGGGCAGATTTTTGGCAACTTTTCTCCCACTTGTTTCTTGGTTATTAGGTTTTTGGGTTTTTTTTTTTTTAATTTTCTTATATGCTTGAATCAATTCTTGTAATTTACCTTTCTAAGGGAAAAATTATTTATTTTCTCAAAAACTTTAAGATTATTTTAAAGCTTTATATAGAATGCTTTAAAAATATTAAAATCTCTTTATTCATAACATCTCTCTCCTTTCAAATGTTACATTTTTCTCTCTTTTATTTATTGGACTAATCAGATATTTGTGTATCTATTGATATTTTCAATGTCCCATCTTTTGAATTGATTAAGTTTACTTTTTATTAAGTTTTCTAATTCACTAAAAAAATTATTTCTTCTTTCTGCCCACACTGTTGTTGTTTCCCCAGCTTTTTGGATTAATCAGTTTAGTTATTTTTATTCTCTGTTATTTAATTTCAGAAGCACTCAGGGCATACATTTTCCTCTGAGAATGATTTAGGATGCTTCTCATGTTTTTATAAGTTTTATTCTCATGTCATTAAGTTTTAATGTTCTGTAATTGCCATCTTGATTTCCTCTTGAACTCCAAAGTTATTTATTTAGAGTAGCCAAGCATGGTTTCTTACATGGTAACTTGAACCTTTTATCATAATCCTTTTTTCTGTCTCTCTACAGATACTTTTAGGGAAGAGGGACAGTAGTTTCGGGAGAAGGAGGAGTGGTGTGAGGTGGTCAGCACACTTTCTTGCCCATACAGTTTCCCTCATCATATACCTCCCTGTCAGCTCTAATACTGCCCTTCAAGGGCAGCAGTAAGGAGGTTTCATAGACAAAAGAAAATATCTCCTTACCATATCATGACTGGAGTCTCAGTTGCACGTCACTTGCATTGTTGTGTAGTCATAGTATGTGTGCTAAGTAAATGCTTTTGGAGGAAGTCAATGGAAAGAATAAATATTACTAGAATTATACACAAAAAATCACCCAAAATATAAAATATCCTTTTCTTATAACCTGACAATAATGCTAAGTGATTCAATTGTGCACATTGGAAAACAAATCTTAAAAGAGAAAAATATTGATCATTACAGTTAAAGTTCTTTTTCCAAATCCAACTATGTATTTGGATTCATTATTTATAGCGAATAGGAAGTTCACTATTTATAATTATGGTAAAATTGTTTGCAAAGGGCTTGGTTTTGTAATACAAGTACTTCTTAAATGGTCAGTTTTGACTTTTGTTAGTTTATTTATCTTAAGATCCTTTCCTAAGACAGGCTACCCATGTTAGTATCAGCTATGTAAAGACACGGGGAGCTCTTTTCCCCAGGAGAAATCTCTGGTAATTTTTGCTGCTTCTCTGCAATTCATCTTCAACAGTTTTTTCCCCAAGTGAGTCTATGCAATTTCTCTAGTCACTACACAGTCTGTGCAATTTGAAAATTCACCTACATCCATTAACTCTCCTTGCTATCTTAATAGGATAGTCTTGCCTAGCACTGACCAGTTTAAAAAGCAAATATAAACAAACAACTAGCAGGTTTTTGTTACTGCTATTGTGTTTGGATGCTACACTAGGTAGAACAACATCATCAAATATGTTTTAAGACGAGGTTACATGCTTTTATTATTTACTAGCCAGTGCTGATAGCAGTAATTGGGGTCACTGGACTACTCAATTCAGGAGGCTTCCAGAAAACCACATGGACATTTTGCATATGTCGTTACAATCCTAGAACTCAACCTGAAAAATGTTTTTGTTAAGTCAAGGTAGTTATACAGTGCCAAGAGTCTAGGTTTTGCTATCAGACAGCTCTAGATTTGAAATCTGCCTCCTGCTAGCTGTGTGACATTCTGCAAGTCGCATAATGCTAATGACAACAATAACAATACTACTGCTAATAAAAACATAACAACATTAGACTGTCAAACAGGCATCTAGTGGTCACCAAATGTTAGGCAGAGTGTGCTTAATATTGTTTATACCTACTATCTTATTTAACCCTCAGACAAATCTGAGACAAAAACTATTATCATTTTATAAATGAGTAAAAAAAAGAACTTAATACTTCAAGTACACACAGTTAGCATATATGATCTGTGGCAGGAACCCACTATTCCATCTCCAGATTTCAAGCTTTTAACCATAGTCAACTGCCTCTCTGAACCTCAGTTTCCTAATCTGCACTCTAAGTGCAAAATAACTATCTCGTAGGGTCGGGAGGAGGAGCAGGGATCTCACAGTTACTGTTTCTAAAACTGGTCATTTATCATTGCTGCTGGTAGTGTTGCTATTATATAACCTTAGTCAATTTCTAACACGAAGGATGTATGAATACTTTCTTCTTTGCACTCATGTTTTTAGGAATAGAGCTAAGCCCTACTCACTTAGGAAAGGCTGGTAGTATCTCTAGTTTCAACAGGGCCAATGAACAAGGTCAACTAGTGACTCAAGCACCCCATATGTGACCATCTGCAAGCCTGCCTAGAAATACAGACTCTCCAGTAACCTGCTTTCTTTGGTAAGATAATCAGTTCTTTCCTTTGGAGCTATGGGGAGTTAGGCATGAATCTGGGGCCATGGTCCGAGATACATCCTGTGTCTTTTTGCTTCTTCCCACAAAGAGAAGATCTTTCCTGCTTGTGGTTCTACCTGTCATTCTTCCTGGGATTTTGCCCAGTCAACTTAAGGGAGTTATCTGACCCTATAGCATCATACGACTTTTTTTTTTTTTTTTTTTTTTGAGATGGAGTCTCGCTCTGTCGCCCAGGCTGGAGTGCAGTAGCACAATCTCAGCTCACTGCAACCTCCGCCTCCCGGGTTCAAGCAATTCTCCTGCCTCAGCCACCCGAAGTAGCTGGGACTATAGGCGTGCACCACCATGCCCAGCTAATCTATCTTTAGTAGAGACGAGGTTTCACCATGTTGGCCATGATGGTCTCAATATCTTGACCTCGTGATCCGCCTGCCTCGGCCTCCCAAATTACTGGGATTACAGGCGCGAGTCACCGCGCCTGGCCAGCGTCATATGACTTCCTAAAGGCTACTGCTAACCAAGCATCTTAATGCAAAACACCTTGTCCAAAGCAGCAGTCTGTTTCAATGACCGTGACTTTAGTAGCAGTCCCTTCTTAACACTAACAGCTGAGAGCAGTGTTATAAAGCATCAGTGGCTACTTAATTGTAAGCTTAAAGGCTGGATGTGTAATTATTAAAGATATACGCTTACGTTATAGAAATACTTTTGGACCACACACAGAGTATAGAACAGTCGCGATCCAAAGCCTCCCAGGCACCAGGCGATGCTTGTGCAGAAAGGCCAGGACTGACGCGACAGCCTCTAATCTGCAGGGGACAATCTGCTGGTTGTCACCCAGTCGTCTCTGTCCCCGCAACATATGGGCAGGCAGGGGATGGACAAAGCTACATCTGGAGCTCCTTCTGCTCACTGCCCTGCAGCCATGAAGGCTCCAAACCATGGCACGTATGAAAAGTACTTTGTGTGTTACACAGTTATTTAAATACCTCCCAGGCTAAAATGTCCCAAGCAGCTTTTCTTAACATATGGACCCAGGTCTTCCTTCATCAGAATCACCTGGGTGACTGATGAACATGCAGATTCTTGTGCATATTTGTCTATTTATCAGTTTATTTGTCTCCCTTGATAGCATGGAAGCCCTGGAGAGTAGAAGCTGTCTCGTTTACCCTGCTACCCCAGTTCCTACAACGCTGCTTGGCACTCAGCAAGTGCGCAATAAATATGTGTGGGATGAATTAATTCCGGGGTCCTATGCTGACCTACTAAATCAAAATCCCTAAGAATGGGGCCATGCATTTTAAACAGGGACTTGGGCGATTATTATGCTCACTAAATTTTAAGAACCAGCATTCTAAGGTAATTCGGCCAATTCTAAAATAGAGAAAAAGATGGCAAGTTTCCTCCCCCAAGGCCTCCCTATTCACTATCTGGTCAGACATTAAGGTAAACATATTACTAGCCTTAGGTTAAACTTTCCCTTCTAGTCATATTCCTCCAACAAGTGTTTATCTACCACCTGCCATATGTCAGGCTCTGGGTCCTAAGTAGACAAAACAAATATAGGTTTGGAAGGCAGAGTGTCCAGGAGAGACTAGAGCCACCCCCATTTCTTTCCAATCTGCCAGAGGTGCATGAGTTGATGGTTTGACAAGCCTACTCCCTCCTCCTGCCCAAATCTCGCTGATACAGGAAAGAAACAGACTGTACGTTCATTACTATTTTCCCGGCAGGTTTGGATAACACCTCTGGTTCGTGAAAGTCAGCTGTGATCTTGAAAGGTTTATCTTATCTTAAAATAATCCAAACTTTCCAAACAGGTTTCCTATATGTTTGGCACCTTTGAGTTTGTTCTGGAAGCTTAGATTATCTTTCTAGTTACTCCCTGGACTTTTACCGGTATTTGATCTTGGGCAGTCACTTCTCCTCTCAGGCTGTTGCCTTATTTGAAAAATGAGAAGGTTCAACTAGAATCAGGCATGTCTTGGAGCCCCTTCCAATTCGAATGGACCCTCATCTCTGACTCCTCAGTGCCATCTTAATGCCTTATACTTAATCAAATGTTAAGTATGATATGATTTAATGAGCAAATAATGATTGTCAAGCTAGTCTACCCAAAATTCTCCCAAGCAAAGGTGTTTAACTTGTGGTAAACTTGGGTAAAATTCAAGATTTGCAAAAAACAATTTCTAAGAGTTCTCATTCTCAATTTTCTTGTTTACCTGCAAAAATACTATGGCAATTTAATGTGCTTTAAACTTTATGTAAAAGGTAAAGATAATACCCACATTTTCTCAGAAATTTGAACATTTTGTTTATATCAGAGCAGGAGCAAGGTGCTTTAGTACAGCCTGATCTGGTCAGGTTGAAAATCACTGCTTTAGGGGATGCATTTACCTGCCCAGATGAGGCATGACTATCATTTCTGGCACGTTTTGCAGTCTCCTGACCGTATTATGTTTTTCTCCGTAGAACGATTACCATGACCCTCTGCTGTGCACAGAGCCTTCTTATTAAGTCATCCTCTTAATTCAGTTAAAACAAGCCTGATTTGGAGCAAAATGTTTGGCAATGAAAGGAGAGTTCAGAAAAAAACTTTTTATTCCAAATCTTTTAATAAACCGACCTGCAATTTCACATACCATTGAAACAGCAGGAAGAGAAAATCCATTCTGAAACATCTGGATGAGCTACCTAATGACATTCCAAGTGCTAAAAGCATAAAGAAGGCCAAAAATTCATGGGCTCACGTTCCAAACATCCTTTCAACCCTAAAAATGCTTCTTTCCTAAAACAAAAACACAGATACTGCTTTGCTTACTATTATAATAATCATGGTACGGGAGGCAGAGAAATATTCTTTAAATCAAAATAGCTCTCTGGAGGTTGCTAACATGGCCAAATGCATCCTTCCTGGAAACAGTCAAGCAGTTGTTTTCACCGAGTATTGTTATCAACAGTTTAGGGTTGGACTTTACTCTCCTTCGGCCACTTACGTTGTAAAGAGGATGAAGCAGATTATTCAAAGCAAATCTATATTTCTTTTTCCTTCCAGAGGGAAAATGATCCCATCTGATCTTGAAAGAAGGATCCTCGAAGCCAAACAGAAAGTAAGTTTCTGCCGGGATCTTTATCCAGCCCATATTTCTATTTTCATCCAGCAGAGAACAAAGTGTGTTTTGGTTTTATTTTTAAAAGAAGATCCAAACCTCAATTTCCCAAGTTTAATGAGAATGTAGAATTCTGCATCCAGCCACTATTTATTTCTCTGGGTTATAGGCTCTGCTTTAGAAAAGTTTAAATTGCTGAATAAATATTATATACAGAGATACAGTGAGAGTTTCCAAAGCATTTGTCTTCCTAGGTACTGAGGGTTGGCATGAAACACACACACATTTGAAAGAGTATTTTCGGAGGCAGGGAAATAGCAGAATGCTAATGCAGTATGTGAGGGACTCTGGTGCGGTTCTTCAAAAGGGGCCAGTTTTTCCTGTCTAGGTGCATGATGTTAGCATTGGCTCTCCAGACATCTTATTTTGCAGGAAGCAATTTAGAACTCTTTTCAGAAGTGACAAGTTCTGAATGCCTGGCCAAGATTCCCAAAGCTCTGGAAAGTCATTTACAACCTGGAATGGCTCACAAATCAGAGAATTTGTTTCTAGAATTCTCTGTTTACCATTTGGTAGATATAATCTACAGTTCCTGATTTAATAACATACACATGCATTTATTATTAGGAACTCAGAAATCATCATTTATGTTCATATGCCCTTATTCATTTGGTTTTGGTTTACTAAGTGCAGACAGCAGGAGAAGGTTTCCCTCGTTCTTGTGCAGGTACTAGAACTACTTCTAGTAACATCACCTACAAGATTAAACCTTTGCTGCCACCTAAAGACTGACACCGTAACATCACATTCTATAGACAGGACAGAGTCCTTATGGAATGAGGGACTATGGCGATCCTGTCTGTGGCATTCTGCTGCCTTCTTCCAGCCTGTTACTTCAATCAGTTTTCATTTAGCCATGGCCAGAGAGACTGAGGACTAGTTAGACGGATAAAAGTCATGGCTTAGTATTTTAGCTCCTCCGTGCTGAAATGCCAAATGAATTATCTGGGCATTTTCCAAATAGGAATAATGGGCTGGTCAAAGCTACTTCTCTTCATTCTCCTGCCTACTCACTCTAGGGGATTTATGAAGTTCAGAGGCCTCCGTGTGAATAAGGAACACTTGAAAGTGAGCAAAGGGGGTTAAAAGGGCCAGAAGGTCTACCGGGAATATATACATGTATCGGGGACATCCCTTGACAGCCTCTGGGTTCACTACAGCTTCTTCTGAGAATTGAAATGTCTGTTCTTATAAGATACAGTCAGGTCCAACAGCATGGCCTAGAGAACTCAGATTCCAGAGAGTGAACATCAGTTTGTCGCAGGCCTCGGGGTGTCAGTAACTCTTCTGCTGCTTCCCCAAATTCAGACAAGTCTGTTAGAGAATTTCCATTGCTTCGAATCAGCTTTTTAAAAGAACCCTTGACTCTGTTTCCCATGATTCGGGACTTTCTCGTTTTTACAGGGATTTGTTCCTTTCCTCGTGAGTGCCACAGCTGGAACTACCGTGTATGGAGCATTTGATCCGCTCTTAGCTGTCGCTGACATTTGCAAAAAGTATAAGATCTGGATGCACGTGGATGTAAGTATCCCGTAGGGACTGGCCATTAAAATGTCCTTGGATGTTTTCCATCTGGTACACACGAAGGAAATTTCTTTTCTTTTTTTTTTTAACTTGATCAGCTTATTTTCAGAGTGGTGATATTAAAGCTTTTAAAGATAGCTGAAGCAAATTAGCACACAAGTCACACAGTACACACCATGCACCAGAAGCATCCCGAGGCTGATTATACCTTAATGTCCCCAACATGATAATATTTGTATTTCTATAATCAGTACCCAGGCTGACCACTTTGTTCTCAATTCATCGAGCCATTGCATTCATGGAGGAATATAACCGACGCACACAGTACTGCTCTTTCTCACTTACCAGAATGGTCAAAAGAGTAAAAAGGAGTTGTATTTATGCAGAAAACCCAGAGAATTAAAAAACAACAACAACAACAACTGAAGCTCAAGTTAGATATTCCTATATTTAGAGAGGAAAATGGCTTGACAACTTCCTGCGAAATAAGGACCACCAAAGTTCCAATTCCTTAGTTTGGTCAGCTAAGAAGATAGATTATATTTGAAACATTTTGACTTCAGGCTTTGTCACACTAAAAAATAATGAAGGTGTTCCCTCCAGAACATTTTCCAATGAAAAAAAATGTGTTAAGTTTTAGAAGGACTGAAGGGATTTAAGTTTAGATTAGTATTACTCCAAGTGTGGTTTGAAGATTAGCTACCACCTGCAAACTATTAGTGATCCATATGAGATAAAGAGTTTTTGCCAAACCATTATCAATCACAAACCATCACACACTAAGCGCGATGCTTGGCTCAGCTGATAATTTTTTCATTGCAAGACTTTCTCAGTGAAGGAAGGCATAAGTTGATGTTCATTCGAGCGCAAGATCCTTATATTGTCGTGGGCCAGCACTGGGTCTAAGCCAGGGCTATAACAATGATCTAGCCCTGGCTAGATCGTTTTGGCTTTATAATAATTATTCAGACCAAATTAATGCTCTTTTTTTTTTCCTTTTTGAGACAGAGTCTTGCTCTGTCACCCAGGCTGGACTGCAGTGGCGTGATCTCAGCTCACTGCAACCTCCACCTCCAGGGTTCAAGCAATTCTCCTGCCTCAGCCTCCCGAGTAGCTGGGATTATAGGCGTGCGCACCCATGCCCAGCTAGTTTTTGCATTTTTAGTAGAGACAGGATTTCTCCATATTGGCTGCTCTCAAACTCCTGACCTAAGGTGATCCACCTGCCTTGGCCTCCCAAAGTGCTGGGATTGCAGGCGTGAGCCACCGTGCCTGGCCTCATTAATGCTCTTTTCTTTAGGAGCAGAACATTTCCACAGACTTAGCATTTCCATTATTCCAGAGTATTCCTGCAAAGCAATCACCCATCTTCTTTACCCTCCCTGATTCATGTGTGAGTCGTTCATTAGGCTACCAGAGCCCCTTTCATTTTACGCATGAGGACACTGAGAAAAGACTGAACCACCCGGTGCCATTAGTGACTTGGGCCTCAAGACTGGAAACCCTGTTAGGCCTTGCTGGCTGATTCAGGAAGAGGATTACCTGACAACTTCAAAAATGAGAATATCTGTGTGTCCTGAGCCAGCAGAAGCTATGGGCCTTTCCTCTGGGCCTCCTACTTAAATTAGAACTAGGGAATCTTTTAACCAGTTCTATTAGCTTTTCTTTGAAACATACCAAGTTTACCACTTACTCTTATAAGCTTTAATATTCATACAGTCTATAAAGTAGAAAGAATCTTAAAATAGTACACGTTTGGAATATTAGATAATTTTTCAAAGTGCAAAAGAACTGGGCCAGGCGCAGTGGCTCATGCCTGTAATCCCAGCACTTTGGGAGGCCGAGGCAGGTGGATCACCTGAAGTCAGGAGCTCAAGACCAGCCCGGCCAGCATGGTGAAATCTTATCTCTGCTAAAAAGACAAAAATTAGCCAGGCATGGTGGCGGGCGCCTGTAATCCCAGCTGCTTGGGAGGCTGAGACAGGAGAATCGCTTGAACCCGGGAGGCAGAGGTTGCAGTGAGCCAAGATTGCACCATTGCACTCTAGCCTGTGTGACAAGAGCAAAACTCTGTCTCAAAAACAAAACAAAACTAAAAAAGAACTGAACTTGCAGCAAAAGGTGGGGGGAAGCAATTATATCATAAAGGAATTTTATAATCCCTTTAAAATTATCCTAGAATTAATTATACACACAGAGGAAAGAAAGTTAATATTTCCAAATTAATCTCCATCTTGGCATTCTGTTTTTAAAGGAGATTACTACACCAATTCAAATCTTCAACCTTGATCAAGTACAAATTTTTAAGACGTGTGTTCTAATTGCTTAGCTAATAACTGGTATGAATCTTTGCTGCTTGTGGATTTTGGGTGGGGGTTTTTTGGACCCAGAAATTATCCAAAATCACACATCAGTGAAATAGAGTTATGAATAGAGTTATGAAGCCACTTCCTATTTCTGGAATCATTTAGACTTGTCAGAAGAGTTTTCCCTGCAACCTGGAATCTGTTTAATGCCCCTCCTGCCCATCTTCTCTGCCTTACACTGTGGGGACCACAGGGTTTCTCATTCTGAGAACATGACTTCACAAGGACTAACAGTGCTGGTGATAGGTTTGGGAGACGGTCTTTCTCCCTCTCCTGTGGACCAGGAACTATGCCTCCAAGGTGGCTCCTTACACCCATATAAATGTGGGATGGAGTCTGGAGACCTTAGAATGGCCCTTCAATGTAAACTCTGAAGGTTAGTGCCAGAAGAAGGTGGTCAACTTCCTAAGTGGCCTGGGGTCAAGGAGATCATTTTCACCGTAAGAGACTCTCGTTAGTCTGGAAGACACCAGACTATAGAAATCTAGGCAATGACAAACTGCTACCATTTTCCTCGTATGATCTTTTTTCAGGCAGCTTGGGGTGGAGGATTACTGATGTCCCGAAAACACAAGTGGAAACTGAGTGGCGTGGAGAGGTATGTTGCATTTTTCTTATTAACAACATAAAGTGTTAAAAGCTAACTGTAAAACACAAATTACAATCAATTTCCAGGAACTCTTGGAATACTGAGGGAGCTCACTCTATTCAGTGCTTTTGTTCCTTGCCTTATGTGATGTTACACTCCCGAATATGGGTAAACAACAGAAAAATCAAATATGTAAATATTATGTGTAAACAACAGAAAAATCAGAATACACATCAAGTGACCCAGGTAGAATGTCTTCCAGACGTGGAGATTCCTATCTAGGGTCTATTCCTGGGATCTCTGAACCAACCACAAAAATTGTTTAAAACCTGCAGGCAACCCACGTTTTTCTAGGGAGAAGATTTATAGCTTTCATGTTTCATAAAAGGATAATATCCACTGCTTAAAAAAAATAATAATAATTTTGCAAAGCAAATAAGCACCTTGTAACTTATCAGTGTTGAAAGTTTGGGCTTGGGGTCTAAGATGGCCAGTTCACTTAAAGTGAAACATACTAGCAATAGCCTCATCTCATGGTTTCATTCCCGGAATAACCTTTCTCTGACAAAGCTCCGACTGATACTGCAAAGCACCTTTTATTTAGAGCCTACGCAGAAGACTGTTGAGAAATGCTGAAAAATACGAAGGCAGTGATATCTGATTAGCATAAAGCACATTCAGGTCCAAAGAAATGAGAAAAACAGAATGCAAAATACAGGCTCTGGTTCTGAACCACATGCAAGGGGAGCCCAGTTCTCTCATCACGACACGGCAGGTCAGACACAGTGGTGAGCTCTGACACTCCAGGTGACCAAGAAAGCCTGAATGCATCAGAGGCTGCCAAATGCCCACCATCCCCTGCCAAGTCCCCAGATGCTGCCCAGCAAAAGCGTCACACTGACTCTGCCACTAGACATCTTGGCACAGTTTCTGTTCCAGGACAAGGAGAGACGCTGATGGAGCGCAGAAGCACTTGTGAGCCCTGGGCATGCGGGAGGCCCAGGCCAGAGTGGCTGTGTAGGGTGTGTGATGTGACACCCGGACCTAAAACGCACAGAGAACCCATGAGTGTGGAAAGAGAGGGGTAGGGTTGCTGGGCTGGAGTCAAGAGCGTCCCGCTGAATTAATGGAAATAAAGCAAAAAAGAGTTGGGTTACACCAGCTAAGGCCCATGTCAGAAGGGTCACTGTCCCTGAGTCTGATGGCCGGGGTCAGGGCCTGGCCCGGGCACAGCTGGGTTAAGGCACCTGGACCCCCCTAGGTTCTGATTGCAGGGCCCCATTTAGACGCCGGTGGATGAGGGCAGGCATGTCTCCCTCCCAGAGTCAGCCAGCGCCAGGCCTCTGCTCTTGGACCCTTGGGGCTTCTCCCAGGCCTAATCCCTTTCCATCTTCCATTTCTTATGCAAGAAAGCATAAGCTTAAGGAAGAGGCAATGAAGTAAACAGGGAGAGACGAGAGAGAAAGAGAACACCTTGAAAGGTGCCTGCCCACACAATCAGAACAAGAATTAAATTCATGTGCTTTCAAGAGAGGCGGCCTATCTACAGGTCTTTCTCTTCTGAGTTTCTGACTGGCACAAAAAGTCTGTTACTTTACCTTTGATGCCACCTGCGACTGCACGTGCTGAAAGTCCTGGCACATCTTCCACTTAAAAACTCACTAAATTACCTACCCTGAGCCTTAGAAAAATAAACACCCACACGATTCTGTACCAAAGACTATTATTTGAGAGCAAAGCTTAGAACGTTCACCAGGGAACACAGAGTTCCCTCTTACTGCCACAATTCTTGAAACTGTACTATAACTAAACTTTTCAAATGGAATAACCATATATGAAGTCCTAAAAATGAGGGGGCTACTGGTGTTCCACTCTGAGCAGAATCCCCTTAGCTACCTATTTACCTGAGGATACCCTTCTCTCACTGACTTATTAGCAGAAGGCATACTTTCTAAGTGAATACAGTTGGAAGACCAGTGGAAACCACTTAATGTGTATGGCCACAGGTTTAAGAAAGAAATGTGTCTCACTTAGGGAATGACATTTTTTCAAGCTTTGCAAACCAAAGTTTAGAACTCACTCTAAAAGTAGAGGAAATCCATGGTCAATTCTTGTCCCCAAATCCAGAGGCTCCTTTGTAGTCACAGGGGATCTGAATGCCATTCTCACACAAAATGGCACAAGGGGACCGGGCACAGTGGCTCTTGCTTGTAATCCCAGGACTTTGGGAGGCAGAGGTGGAAGGATCATTGAGGCCAGGAGTTCAAGACCCACCTGGGTAACAGAGTGAGACTCCATCTCTACAAAAAGAGTTTTTTTTTTTAATTAGCCAGGCATGGTGGCATGCATGGCTGTGGTCCTAGCTACTCAGGAGACTGTGTGAGGCAGGAGGATCACTGGAGCCCAGGAATTCAAGGCTACAGTGAGCTATGATGGCACCACTGCACTCCAGCCTGGGCAACAGAGTGAGACCCCATCTCTAAAAAAATTAAAACAATAAAAATAAATAAATAAATAAATAAAATGGCACAAACATCTGGAGCCCTGTCTGGCTTCCCCTTTGAGAACCAACCAAATTCTCAGAAAACAGCTCTCCTCCTTGCTAGCACTGTCAAAATGTCTAGAGATGGTGCTGCTGAGAGGGCACACCACAAGCCCTGAGACTCCAGAGCTTGACTCTGTGTATTGTATTTTTATTTCTTTTTATTTTTATTTATTTATTTTTGAGGTGGAGTCTCACTCTGTCACCCAGGCTGGAGTGTGGCGGTGCAATCTTGCCTCACTGCAACCTCTGCCTCCTGGGTTCAAGCAATTCTCCTGCCTCAACCTCCTGAGTAGCTGGGGTTACAGGTATGCATTGCCGTGACTAGCCAATTTGTTTGTTTGCTTGCTTGCTTGCTTGTTTGTATTTTTAGTAGAGATGGGGTTTCACCATGTTGGCCAGGCTGATCTTGAACTCCTGACCTCAAGTGATCTACTCGACTCAGCCTCCCAATATGCTGGTATCACTGGCGTGAGCCACCGCACTGGCCTCTGCATCATACTGACTCGTCTTTAGTCCCTCCTGCCCACGGGCTGCTGCTTACCGTAATCATCCTCTGATGTGCTCCACTCTCAAGGCTTTCAGTCCCAGATGAAGGTGCTGGTGCAGTTTCTGCCGCATCACCAGTTACCCTCACTCCCGCCCTGAGAGCCAGGTGTTCAGGATTTAATTCGATCATTGCTGAACCTCTGTCATATGCAAGTCACAGCGCACGGCACTGCGTGGGTGCAGAGACGGGTATGGTATAAAACCTATCTTCAAGGAGTTTAGAATCTAGTGGGGAAGATTGTCAGTGAACAGTGGATTAAAATTTAAGGCAAGGAAGCAAAGACTGGAGAGACAGACGTGGGAGCTGATTGGAGAGCACAGAGAAAGGAATGGTTCCTTCTGTGATTACAGAGAGGTTTCGCCAAGCAGAGCAACATCGGAGCTGAGCATCACGGCATACAGGGTACTTCATCGGGCAGAAATGGAAAAGTGCATTCAGGCTGAAGAGACACGGAAGTGTGAAAGTGCACAATGTCTTGGAGAAAGTTCAAACAAGTTTGGTTGGAGGATGACATGGTTTCACAGCAGTGGCCAGGTGGAAAGTACAGAAGTCTTGGCCAGCCCCCAGGGCCTTCCCACAGAGCCAGGTCAGAATCCACGGGCCTTCTTTCCACGAAACATAGATCCCTGAGCTAGGAGTCTCTGCTGTGTGGCTGCCATTATGCGTGGAGATTATTAGATTCCTTGGGGGGACAAAACCCATCGAAAACCTTTGCTGCAGGAGCCCTAGCAGGCCTTGAGCAGAGGTGCAATGTGATCTCACCTGTGTTCTGGCGTTAACTCCGCATTAGAGAGGAGATGGGAGCCAGGGACAGACTGGAAGCTGTTAAGCTCTTAGGAACGTCCAGGTGCAGGACAGGAGAGAAGCTGAGTGTGACCTAAGCTGTAGTAGCAGAGAAGGAAGTAAGTGGATGGACCTAGGAGACGAGGAGAGAGAACTGCAAGGGGCAATATCAAGACGGGGGAAGAAAAGAGTGAAACCAAGGACGACAGTGAGGTTTGGAGGCTGGAGGCCTGGAAGGAAAGTGGTGCCAGGAACACAGAATATAGAGGAGAAAGAATCAATCTAGAAGGTTGAGCAGTGGCGAGTGGGGCCTATGGATGTGAGGCACAAATAAGAGCAGAGGGAGATGTCTTACAACAGCCCTGTGGGATTCACTTCTCTCCAACTTACACAAACTGCAGAAGCCACATGATCGAATCCCACAGCAAAGCGTTTTAAAATGAACCTGAGGCTGTTTTTTTGGTTTTTTGGTTTTTGCTTTTAACAAATTGCCAACATTTCTCAAATCAAGGCCATGTCATCGAATCAATCTGCAGGGCTTTTTGCCATCTTTATGCCTCTGAGAGAGAGGTGGGACAGAGAATTCAGTGACAGGTCGTTGTGAGCCTTGGCAGCTTCTCTTCTGAAAAGACAAATAGGCCCCCGCGTAGAGGTAAACACCACGGTCAGACATGGAAGACAGCTGTTTTTCTCTCCCGTCGGGCATTCTTGTTGACAAAGCTGAGTTTATCAGAGTTAAACATCTAGCCGTAGAACATGATGGAATGTATAGAATGGCTGTGTGTACATACATGCACGGTGTCACCAAGTTCACAAATGACAGAGATGAAATCCATAGCAAAAGCCAACCTTATTTAATGCTCACTGCCTATTAAGCACAGTTCTAAGCACTTTACCTAAATATTTATTACTATTCTTCTTTTCTAGATGAGGAAATCTAGGCACAGAGAGGTTAAGTAACATGCTGAAAGTCACACAGCTAGGAAGTGATGAAACCTGAATGAAAACCTGTACTATCTGGCTCCTGAGGGCTTCCCCCTTAACTATTATGTCTGCTTTATAGCCTAGGGTCCTGACTCCAGGGTCATTCTACAGAGCAAGGAGATATTTTCTTGGAGGGAACTTTCAGTACCTCAATGCTATTATTATTCATTAAGTCATTTAGTCTTCTCTCTAGGGGTAGTTATCTGACCATGAACTGCCTTTGCTTCTAGTTCCTCAGTTGCAGTCATAAATGTATCTGACAACCAGTGTCAGAGCCAGAGAAAGACCAGAAGCTGAGCTAGACTATTCGTTGGCTCAGATAAGATCCCCAGGCCACTGAGCGCTCTAACTGACTGACACATGGCCTTCATCAAATGAATGAATGGGGTCTTTCCCAGCTTCTCATTTTTTCCCAAGGCTGTCACACCCAGAGAGGTGGGAACTGGGTGAGCCCACGTCCGTCGTACGGCCAGACGGGGCTGTAATCCATGGCTCTCTGGAGGCAACTGCCACAGGTTATTCTACCGTAATACTTGCCTTCCTCCTTTATGCCACTCATGCAACTCCACTGCCAGGACCCCTCCGTCTCTCCGGAGACAAGCGCAGAGGCTCATCTTACCCAGTAAATGTATGAAGCGAGCCATGGCATTCACAGTGGGAGCAGTTGCTTTTCCCAGAATCAAAAGAGGAGCACAGTGGACGTGGGGGAAAGTCGCAGAAGTTAAACAAGGCCACAGAGATCATACTGAAAGAATCTGGGGCCTTAAAAAATTAAGCAAGATTCAACAAAGTGAAGCAAAGGGAGATGGTGTTCCAGGAAGAGGAAATAGCATAATGAGACCCAGCAGTATGATAATAGAATGCTCTGAGAACAAAAGATAATCTGGCATGATGAAATGGATAAAGAAAAGCCAAGGGACACAAGACCTAAGGCGTAGCTAGGGCTTGCCCCAAGAGCTGCGGGAGCCATACCCTGCAGTTTGGAATTTGGGCTGGAGGAGAAAGAAAACTGTCAGTGATTTCGGAGAAGGAGAGGGCCATAAACAGAGATCGAAAATAATTCTGTTGCCAAGTGAAGGATGAAATGGAGACCGAGTCAGTTACAACACAATTGCTGAATCCAGATTAAAATAATGAGAATTATTATTAAAGGAATCTGAACCAGGACTACAGCTCAGACTTTTGAAATCATGTAAATTCCTGAGCAGGGAATCTCTGCTGTGTGAGCCACTGTTGCTGATGAGAGAGCATCAAATTTCCCCAAGGTGTGAGGCAAAAAAAGACGGAACTCTCCCCTGCTGTGGGAGCCACAGCACATCTCATTGGCAGTCTGGAAAGAAAATAACTCTGGATTAGGAAACAGATGGAAGCACGGGCCTCGCCAGAAGCTACTACGAAAGGATGCATCTGAGAAACTGGGCATCAATTGATTAGAAAGGAAAAATCGAGTTAAGCAGTGAAATGAGCCCTGTCTTTGAGCTCCAGGCCACTGCAATAGCAAGGACCACAGAGGTACGGGAGGCAGCCGCCCTTTCTGGCCAGGTGCTCTGGCCATCACTGGCCAAAGGAGAGACTCTGGACTGGATGATCCCAATGACTCTAAGCTGTGCCCTGAGACTACCGTGGAGGCAGGGTGCATGCTGCCACTGGAGCTGGGGCACGCCACATGGAGACCCACACCCTCACCTGCTATTTCTGTGGACAAAGAAAAGTTGCAGTATGAACTCTGAAAAACTGAGACAGGTCTCAGTTAATTCTGAAAGTTTATTTGGCCAGGGTTGAGGACGCAGGCCTGTGACACAGCCTCAGGTGGTCCTGACAACATGTGCACGAGGTGGTCAGAGTACAGTTTGGTTCTATGCATTGTAGAGAGAAACAAGACATTGATCAACATATGTAAGATGAACACTGGTTTGATCTGGAAAGTCGGGACAACTCAAAGTGTGGAGGGGCCTTCCAGGTCATGGGTAGATAAGAGACAAATGGTTGCATTCTTTTGAGTTTCTGATTTGCCTTTCCAAAGGAAGCAATCAGATATGCATTTATCTCAGTGAATAGAATGGGAGGACAGGTTTGCCATAAGCAGTTCCCACCCTGACTTTTCCCTTTAGCTTAGTGATTTTGGGGGTCTGAGATATTTTCCTTTCACACATCTTTAAGAGTCTACTTTGTGTTTACTAAATACAGTGTCGTGGGAGCATGGGATGGGGGAGAGGGTTGAAAAATTATCTATTGGGTACAGTGGTCACTATTTGGGTACTGGGTACACCAAAAGTCCAGACTTCACCACTACGCCCTATAGGCATATAGGAAATCTACACTTGTACCCCCTCAATCTGTTTAATTTTGTAAATTAAAATAAATACATACATTTAGTGTCGATCTGGATTCTGAGAAACAGTACCAAGAAACTGAAGCTCGGTTGCACGTGCCCGGAGCCTGTCAGGGTGGAGTGCCAACCGCTTACGTGATTTGTTTATTTCAGGGCCAACTCTGTGACGTGGAATCCACACAAGATGATGGGAGTCCCTTTGCAGTGCTCTGCTCTCCTGGTTAGAGAAGAGGTATGTCTCTCCTGACGCTGTGTCCCAGTTCGTGCGTGGGTTTGACTGTCTTTATGTGGTTAACTTTCTCTGGAAATGTCAGGATCACCGGGTCTTCTCTATGGGGCTACTCACCTTCCCCAGAGAGCCCTTTCTAGATTCCTGTCTGCAGGGTGAAGGTCTGGTGCCTAACAGAGAAGAAAGGGTAAGAGGACCTCAACTTTCAGAACATAAACTTTGACCTAATCTCCATGTTTTCAGTATGATACCCCTTTCCTCAACTGTTCCTCCATTCCCCCAATCCAGAGACCCTCTATGTCACTCTCTCAGAAAATTACATTTCCAGGTTTTTTTTTTTCTGGAATCTGAGAGATCATTTTTCCTATATAAGAAATATACATGATATAGGATTCAGGTTAGTGTTAGGATCCAGGTCCATAACATGTATATGTATGTGTGTGTGTTCTGTCTCTCATGATTACAGTCTATCTATTCAATATTTAAAGCCATGTTCAGAGTGTAAGGAAGCTGCATCCTTATTAACCAGAAAAGAGAAGCAGCATCAATGAGCACTTTCATTCAAGATGGTTCTGTTGACCAGGCCTAGGGCCGTTCTCAGTAGGTGAGCACTGTTGGTCAAGGCCACTGCATCTCCCTTCCATGACGCCAGGTTGGACTCATAATTCCTCACACCTGCATTTATTTTGTTGATGAAACCCAAATAAGGAGCTTCAGATGATCCCCATTAAATTTTATCTTCTTAGCCTTAATAAAGCAACCCCAGATTAAAAGAATTTTTAAATGTTGATCTTCATTTACTTTTTTTTTTTTTTTTTGAGACAGAGTCTCATTCTGTCACCCAGGCTGGAGTGAAGGATGGTGGGATCTTGGCTCACTGTAATCTCTGCCTCCTGGGTTCAAGCGATTCTCATGCCTCAGCCTCCCAAACAGCTGGGACTACAGGTGCCCACCACCACACCTGGCTAATTTTTGTGATTTTAGTAGAGAGAGGGTTTCGCCGTGTTGGCCAGGTTGGTCAAGAGCTCCTGGCCTCAAGTGATCCGTCCACCTCAGCCTTTCAGAGTGCTGGATCACAGGCATGAGCCACCATGCCCAGCCAAATATCTATCTTCATTTACTTAAAAATACTTTGCTTTTTTTCTAATTATACAGTTAACACACTATGTCAGAAAGTTGAGGCAGAACAGAAAATGTAAATAAATTTAGAGTCACCTCAAATTTTTATAACTTAGGGATAACCATTATTACCATTTTTAATATTTTCTCCCACATTTTTTTCTGGAAATAAATATATTTAAAATGTATAAATAAATATATATTTATAATAAAATTGCTGTCATCTACCTCATATACCTCATATATACTGTTGATTCTTCTTTATGCTTTGCATTATATTATAAGCATGATCTTCCAAAACCTGATTTGTAATGGCCTCATATCATTCTATCACATAATTCAATGAACCATATCTCTATGGTTAAAATATTAACCAATGTTTTACAGAGTGACTTGATGGAATCCTTAAACCTATACTTTTGATCACATTCCTGATTATTTTCTCAAAGTAGACTCAAAGTGGGATTGCTGGGTCAAAGAGTGTTACTACTTCTGTGGTTGGTTCTTAATACCTTATGTTATCAAATGCAAATTTACACAGCACGCCTTCTGTGTCTTCATCAGTAATAAAAATATGGACACAAGACTGAAGAAAGAAACTTCCCCTCAAAATGAGATGAATGCATTGGAAAATATCCTTTTGGACTGGGTTTTCATCAGTTAAAAATACAGTCCAAAGTATTATCATCTGCCCTAGCTCATGCAAGCCTCAGCTATAATTACCTCAAAGGAGAAAATAAATTTTTGTTATTTAGATTTCAGCCAGATGTTTTGACAGTGGCTCCCATCATGTCCTTACAGACCAAAAGGGAAATGTGAGCTGGAGGAAAATGAAAGATTTGGAACTGATTAGATGACTGCATCGGAAGGACCTACTGACTGGCAATTTGATGTTACCCAGGATAGAGCCTATGGCTTGGTACCTAACCTGTACCATTCAGAATATTCACAGACTGTTTGATTAAAACATAGAAGCTGATTAATGTTTCAGATGGGAGGAGACTGGGAGGTAGAGTAAATGTGTGTAGGGATGGAATCAGAATACAAGATGATTTTTACAGACTGGACCAGTGAGCCACATCCAAAAAGGGACATTGTTATTGGAGATCATTGTAAGGCTCTGCTCTTAGGTCCGTGTATACTGTGGTTGTATTTTGATTGGACAAGGAAGGCTTGTTTCTACAGCTAAATTGTTGGACTTGTGAAAAAGGCAAAGGATGGTAGCTCTACAGGGTCAACAACGAGTCAAGAGAAAAATGCCACACAAAAGACATTAATGAGATACAGGAAGTGGAGTTTCAGCATGAGAAGGTGGTGGTCTCCCACTCTCCTCTAGTTAAACCATACCCGCAGTGCTCTGCTTTGCTCTGTACCAAATTGTCCATGGGGTTCCATCAAGCTAGATCCCAAACAGTGGGGACCAATTGGTAAATGTGTAAGAGGAATGATTGAAACAACTAAGGATGTTTAGCCTAGGGAGGAAAAGAAAAGAAAAGGGCCGAGAGGAGGATGGCAGCCTTTACCATTTAGAGGACTCTCAAATGGAAGAGACTGGGGTTTTCGTTGAGGCTTTGGGGAGCTGGTTTAGTAACACCGGGTGGTAGAGATTTGATGGCAAAATCAGAACACCCTGCGATTTTAGGTCTGTCTTGGATTCAATAAAAGGAACACTTCTAAAAATTAACTGTCCAACAGTAGGAATAAATTAATAAGGGGAGGTGATTAAATAGAGAGATTGGACAGCCACTTATTAGGAAGAGTGTAGAAATGATTCCTTTATTGAGTAGGAATAAATGAGCTCTAAATTCCCTCACAAATCCAAGAGTTTATGATGCTCTGACAGCATTTCTTTTATTGACATCCAAGGAACAGTGCTGTTCCATAAGATGGTAATAAGGGTTCCCCAATAAGAGAGTTCTCAGTTTTAAAAAGGCTGGGATATATTGGTTTAGAGTTAAAAACAACTTACATTATTTCAGGGCTTATTGGGGCCCTTAACAGGCTGATATGTATTGCAATATCTAAAAAGAAAGACTAGATGATATAGAGTTTCCTACATTTATTTGAGCATGGGAATCTCTTTACGTACAGCAACTATTAATATGTTTTAAAACACATTAGTTTGGGACATGATGGTCTATAACCTTTTCATGGCTCATGGCTCAGAACCAGGACATCATCTCACTAAGGCCTTCTGTAGGGAAAACAGCATCACTTTTGCTTGTCATGTTGTACAATAATGAGACTGCAGCTGTCCAGCTTTTTTTTTTTTTGAGACGTGGTCTCTTTCTGCCGCCCAGGCTGAAGTGCAGTGACATGATCTCAGCTCACTGCAACCTCCACCTCTTGGGTTCACGCCATTCTCCTGCCTCAGCCTCCCAAGTAGCTGGAGCTACAGGTGCCCACCACCAGGCCCGGCTAATCTTTTGTGTTTTTAATAGAGACAGGGTTTCACTGTGTTAGCCAGGATGGTCTTGTTTTCCTGATCCCGTGATCCGCCCGCCTCTGCCTCCCAAAGTGTTGGGATTACAGGCGTGAGCCACCTCGCCTGGCCATCCAGCTTTTTTAGGGCTCACGTGTTTTTGAGTTATTTTTTTCTATCACAGTAGGAGTAGGTCTGATCCTTTCAGCATTCCACACTCTCTGAAGTGGTCTTCCTTGGTATTGATGGCGCCAGTGTGTGAGCGTGCATGGCCAGAGGAATAATGGTACAAAGTTTCTGTGACCATGAAACCAAATAAAAGCGAGTGTTGCAAATTTTCACGTTATTGGTCTTCAAGTGAATTTTTTTTTTCGAGTTCAGTATATTTCTACTGATCTAATACAAATACATCGTATTTAATTTTTCTTATTCTGAAAAATAATGAATGGATTCCAATATATGTGAAGCCTAAACTACAAGGTAGAGTCCAGTTCTGTTGTCTACCGTTTCAACACTCCGTCTTTCAAAACCAAATTAAAATTATAATTGCATTGCATTGTGTTTTAGTGTGGACAGTTTTCAGAAGTATTCTCACTTCTAACTTCAACTAAGTGATCACACTTTAGTCTTGTCTTCTTTTGTCATGAATCACAAAAGAAACAAAACCAAATGCCAAAGCTTTTGTGAAATCACAAGTAGAAGAGAACAAAATAGTCAGAGGCATCCAGTGGTTCGTGACAAATTGAAACACAGGGTTTTTAGTGAAGACACCGGCGATACTATTTTAGTCAGAAAACACTATTCTATGGAGTAATTCAATCACTTTGCCGCCCATTTCCATAGTAAGGTTACAGTGCTAGGACAAATGAATGGCCATTGACGAGACTTTCACTTAACTGTCTCAAGGAATTGAGCATGCGAATGCAGCACTGAAGCTCTGACTGCTCTTGAGAGAGGAACATGACATTTGAAAGATTGGTTATTTAAATTCATCTCAAAATTGCAATGTGTGTGTGTGGATTTTTTTCTTTTTTCTTTTTTCTTTTTAGATTTCAGCATATAAAAATGATAGCAATGAGCTGTCTTAAAAGTCATGATTTTCAAAGGGAGCTCAAACTCCCTAACAGCTAAATGATAAAGTACTTGAACTAGATATGGATGGAAATACTAGAAGAACCACACCAATAATATTTCACAAAACCAAAGAGTTTCCAAAATATTTTAATCACAACGAAACCAGAATAGTAGGATGTTCTCCCAAAGAAGGAGAACATTTAAATATAAATATGTGCTCTGATTATGATTTTTATTTCTCAGTTGATTTTTACAAATGCCTTCTCTTAAAAGGGAGAGTAAAAGTATAAACGTATCCCAGCACTTTGGGAGGCCTAGACAGGCGGATCACGAGGTCAGGAGATCAAGACCATCCTGGCTAACACGGTGAAACCCCGTCTCTACTAAAAAAATACAAAAAACTAGCCGGGCGAGGTGGGGGGCGCCTGTAGTCCCAGCTACTCGGGAGGCTGAGGCAGGAGAATGGCGTGAACCTGGGAGGCGGAGCTTGCAGCAAGCTGAGATCCGGCCACTGCACTCCAGCCTGGGCGATAGAGTGAGACTCCGTCTCAAAAAAAAAAAAAAAAAAAAAAAAAAGTATAAATGTGTCCTTGCTAACCTCCATGACATTTGACCCTGAGCCATTGATCCCACAGAGTTGACCATTACAACAACCTAGACACTCCTGTCCAGAATTCTTTTTTTCATTGTTTTCTTTCTCTGAGATATGCAATGTCTCTTACTTTTATTTTTTTCTTATTAATTTTTACCAATATAAATCTAATGAGTTGTCAGTAGAATTTCCTAAATTTTCTCTTCTCTCTTGTAGGGATTGATGCAGAATTGCAACCAAATGCATGCCTCCTACCTCTTTCAGCAAGATAAACATTATGACCTGTCCTATGACACTGGCGATAAGGCCTTACAGTGTGGACGCCACGTTGATGTTTTTAAACTATGGCTGATGTGGAGGGCAAAGGTGAGTGTGTATGGACCAGCTAAATGACAACTAAAAACAGAACCTTTATCTGGTCACCCCTATTATGAAATGTCAAAAAAGTGATTTCCAAATTGAAATTCCTTACCAAAGATTTGCTTTCTCCTTTTTTTTTTGAGATGGAGTCTTACTCTGTCACCCAGGCTAGAGTGCAGTGATGCGATCTCGGCTCACTGTGAGCTCCACCTCCCGAGTTCACATCATTCTTCTGCCTCAGCCTCCCGAGTAGCTGGGACTACAGGCGCCCACCACCATGCCTGGCTAATATTTTTTTTGTATTTTTTAGTAGAGATGGGGTTTCACCGTGTTAGGCAGGATGGTCTTGATCTCCTGACGTCATGATCCGCCTGCCTCAGCCTCCCAGAGTGCTGGGATTACAGGCGTGAGCCACTGCGCCTGGCCTTGCTTTCTTTAAACTTAACATCTAAATACCTTCATTCAACATGAGGAAAAATATAGTCAAAACCATTGTTTGTTTCTTTTCTAGCCAAATTGATTCAAATGCTCACTCATCTAGAAAACAAACCCATTTTGCTTTGTATAGCAGAACACCTTGAATTTTAACAGGTGTTTATTGTTATTGTTGTTGGTTTTTGTCTGCTAACGTGGTTTTTACCCAGTGATTGATCATCTGGGTAGGTGAATGCGATCTGAAAGCATAGGTTTGGAGAACAAAAAAGAAAAAGTAAAAAGCCCACCATGATAGCTTATTTTTTGACATTTCAAGGGATAACCTCTAGTTACAAAGCTTTTTTCCTCCTCATCTCCCGAAATACCTACTCACCTCCTTTTATGTAGGTTCTGTGTTTCCCTCTGAATTTAACTGTAGTGATCCCTCCTTTTTTCAGCAACGAAAACTCACTAACTAACAGTGTGCAGGACTTGCTTGGACCTAATCGTAGCCTTCTAGGAGCCTACGTTTATGTTTAAATGTAAGCAGGCTGGATAGGTCAAAGATTTTATTTTTAATTTTGACCAGATTCTTAACTTAAAGGTCACAAATTAGTGCCTGCCCAGCCAGCTTCATTTATCTCCTGCAGGAGATAAATAGACAGAGCTAGCTGTATATACTGTAGAAGCTCAAATGCAAAAAGAGGATTCGAGGAAACCTGACATAAGAAAGTGAGAAAGGGAGCAATTAAAGTTGTCAACCTTTTTTTTTTTTTTTTTTTTGAGACGGAGTCTCGCTTCGTCGCCCAGGCTGGAGTGCAGTGGCGCAATCTCGGCTCACTGCAAGCTCCGCCTCCCAGGTTCACGCCATTCTCCTGCCTCAGCCTCCCGAGTAGCTGGGACTACAGGCGCCCACCACTGCGCCCGGCTAATTTTTTCTATTTTTAGTAGAGACAGGGTTTCACCATGGTCTCGATCTCCTGACCTTGTGATCCGCCCGCCTCGGCCTCCCAAAGTGCTGGGATTACAGGCGTGAGCCACCGCGCCCGGCCAAAGTTGTCAACCTTAATAACAGAGAGAGTCTCTCTAAAAGAAAAGATGTTGATTTGGAAATAAAGCATTACAATGGGAATACATATGCCATAGTAAACTGTATGCAAATTCAAAGGAGGTAAAGGAAGACAAAAGTTTTTAAAGGAAGAAATGTGGAAGATTACATAATTGTTTTGAGGTAAATATCCTTGGCTACAAAGATCAATAACAAGGGTGGTGCAGTCCGAGGCTGGCTAGGCAATTGCTAGGCAGATGTCTTTGCAGAAGTATTTTTGTGTGTGTGTAAGGTTGTGGTGACGTTTGAGCAAGGTTGTAATTTTTGCAGTCTTCTGTGACAGTTTTTGTTATCTGGTATACAAGACATGAGAACCCTCTCTTCATGGTTTTCCCTAGCTCTATCTATCAGGGTTTTCTTAACATTCGTGACTCCATTTTGATTCTAACGGTGTTCACAAGGGAAAGCTGGGATACCATGAGGTCCTTTGTGTTTGGTGGAGAGGATATACATTTGGCTCTCAGGTGTGTAAATAGCCTACTTAAGGAAGTAACATGCTCAGTCCCATAAGAAAATGCAAATAACTTGGTCAGCAGGAGTGAAGTATATCAGGGTAAGACCAGTGAATGGGTTCTTCTGCAAGTCTGTGTAAAAAGGTAGGAACCTTGTCCACGGCAATGAATTCCTTATGCTTTTGTTTATAATTTTTTAAAGTAACCTAAATTACTTTAAGCAGCTTAGATGATGGGGTTCTTAACAAGAAAAAGAGGGAGTTTTTGAGTGAAGCAATGTAATCCACAAGTATTTTATGGAATCTCCTTTAAGTCCATTCTGGCAAAAAGATGCAGTTTAAACAGAAAGATGGTCTTGCTTAATGAAGAAGTAACTCTTGGGTGGTTTCCAGGGATGGCTGGACCGTACATCCTTCAGGGAAGCCTGCTTAATGGTGTTTACTCCAGCAGAACTTTTTTTACATGTTGCTAAATATCAGGCAGCTACAAGAAGCTAAATATCAGGAGCTTTACATGAAGTGAAGCTCCACAGTGTTGCCTGGTAATGGTGGAGTGATGGGTCCCCTTCCTCTTTTGAAAATTGACAGCCCAACAAGGACAGGTACCTGGTCCCCGCCACCCAATGGGAGACTCATTCTGCTAGCAATGACACTTTCATTTGGAAGAAAAACCCAAAGCAATCAAGAATGTAAAGTATTGATGTACCTCCAAGCTGCTTTAAAATGAGCAGGTTTTTCATTTCATTGATTGGTAGGGATTACAAAATGATTAATGTAAATATCAGATAGCAAGCTGAGAAAACCTTGATCTCTGAATATTGTGCCAAGTTCCCTCTTACTTCAAGGATCATTCTTTGTGTCTTTTTACCCCTGTGGTGTTTTTATTAAGATAATGATCATCAGCAATATTTACATGAAAACGTTTCTCTCACGGTTCATCAGATTCTGCTGCTCCATTTCCATCTGAAGCCTCCTCTCCAGCAGGGGCAGCCCAGGTTCTTAGAGAAACAACATGGAGGGCATCAAGTGTGAATCGAACAGCAGGACCAGATGAAGCCGGAAATAAAGGGAAGGGCCCCATGAAGTCATTGGGGAAGGGGATGAAAAGAGGAAATCACAGCCACAGCATTACTTATTCTTTTACTTCTTTGTGGAAATACTTCAAATATCTAGATATCTAAGTGGCAAAAACTTACACTTTGTTTTCAATCTAAACCTTTGTGAGTTGTTTTTTTTTTTTTTAAATGAAATGATAATCATTATTAAAGTAATAAGCTTAGTCCTACAATCTAGATAAAAGGTGAGGATAGTTGTACTCTCACATCAAAGCTCTCCCTCTAGCCATGCCGGCCAAGGAAGAAGTCATCCTTTTCCCGCAACAAGAGCCATGAAAGAGTTGGCTATGATGTTGAATCTTGCCTCCCCATAGGAATGAGGAAACAATCTGGATAAGAGTAAGGAGGAGGAGGAAGAACATAGCATTAATTCAGTAAGCCCTCTGTGATTAGACCTGCCTGGAGAATTCGGTGTTTTCCACATTTTCTCCTAAGAAAAACCCCATGAAAAATAGCCTAAGTATAAATTATTATTATTTGAACTAATCTGCTAATGACTAATGGAGCTAAATGCACTGATGACCGCCATCATATTAAGTCCAAATTAACTTGATTAGAACAAATTTATGCAAAAAATAAGACCCCTGATTTAGGATGCTAAGAGGGATACTAGCTGGTTAAGATACGGATGTTTATCATCAGCAGAGGCCCAGTGCCTGCTCTCGACTCTCTTCTTACGGAGTTGGTCTTTCATTTTGTCTGCATTTTATTAAATAATCCTAGGACCTAATGATTATTTCCCAATGTTGACAGATTCCTACAGTGGCTAAAACTCAGTAGCTGACAAAAGTAAGTAAATAAACTTAAAATTACATCTCCCCAACACTTTTTTTTTTTCTTTTTTTTTTTTTTTTTTTTTGAGGTGGAGTCTCACTCTGTTGCCCAGGCTGGAATGCAGTGGCGTGATCTCAGCTCACTGCAGCCTCCATCTCCCGGGTTCAAGCAATTCTCCTACATTCCCTTTTTAGGCCTACAGGAATGGCTTCATTTATAACCACCAAGATTTCATAGCAAATCTCTGTGTTTGTATGTAGTCATACAAATCAGCAGTTTTCCTTGGGTTTTTTATGATTAGCTTTGCTAATTAAAAATGTGGATAAAGAGGGACTGGCAAATGGCTGGAGGAAAAAAAACACCAGGGAAAAAATTATGAAAGGGAAATGGACATCTGGCATCCTTTGCCGAAAATGACAGAATGTTTACTTTCTCTCTAAAATGAAATTTATTTTAACAAGTAGATGTTCAGCATCTATTATCGTGTCTAATACTGAATGGAATAAAGAGGCTCTCATTTTCCAGACAGGATAAGACAAATGCACAGAAATCCATCGTAAAAGACAGATTAGGACTGATCACAAAAGAAATCCAGACACATCTGGGGAATTTAAAGGATGGAGAGCTCATTCCTAGTTTAAGAATTGAGATGATTTGCAAAGAGATGGCCTTTGAGATGGGACTTGAACAGGATAGGTAGAAAAAGTAGGATTTCACCCAGCAGTGCTGTGAGAAGGCCATTCCAAGGAGTGGTTGAGCAGCAGTTCAGTGCGTATTATGAGAGTAAGGGAGAGTCTAATTGACTAAAGGGCAACTTGGGAGCTACGTTCCAGGTGAGAAGTAACAGAGCCTGAACTAGGGTGGGAGCAGCAAAAATTGAGATAACAGCAAGGGATTCAGTAGTTATTTCAAAAGCACTGTCTCTGGGGCCTGAGAATGTTTATAAAAGTGTTTCAGGAAGCAGAGAATGATCATGACCCACTCCCCAAGACCACATGGAGGCAGCAGCTGAATACTTGGATGGTGAGATTGCTGAAGAAGACCACATAAACATTGTTCATCTTCCTAAAATTCTGGTTTGGGAGTCTGAGGTGGGGCTTAAGAATCTACATCTTTAACACAAATAATCCGGTTCTGATATAGATCATTCCTCAGAACATACTTTGTAAAAGGCTTCAAAGTTATTCACTTATTCATTCAACAAATATACATTGAGCACCTAATATGCACTCAGCACTGCTCAGAATGTGGAGGATTTAACAGTGAACAAAAGAAACATAAACCTGTGCCCTCATGGAGTATGTGTTGCAGGCAAGTCAATCTCAACTAGTTCTACACGTGTGAGTCAGGAGGAGCTAAATAAAACCGTCTTTCTCCAGAAACTCCCCCAGCGGAATCTTGACACTGGGGTCCAGCCTTTCACTTAGGAGTGCCTGTCCGAGCCTTCAGCATCCTGCACAGGGGTTCAGGCTATGGGGACGTGATCCCTGATAAAGTTTGCCATGTGCTTCTGTCATTCTCACAGTAAGAGCTGGGTGGCATGTGATTCAATGGATGAAAGTATTTAATGAATGAAAGAATTTTGAAGAATCTCTCAAAAGCCTTCAAAACCTTGAAAATAAAATGTGGATCTTAATCCCATAAATATTCAATATGAACGGGAGGCACCCAGGGCACACTAGAGTTTTCTGTGTCACTCCCCATGTATGTCTTTAGCCCCCAACTAATGGGGCAATCACACGACCCCCATCATCCCCATAGCAATGGGGCAATCACACGACCCCCATCATCCCCATAGCAAGGTCCCAGACCAGGGGAACCAGAGGTCTCACACTCTGGTCTTTAGTAATCCCATTGCTGTTGCAGTGCAAGCTCTTCTTCCTGCGAAATCAGAGAGGCATCATCATTCCCATCTGATCGGAGAGATTAGCCAATGCCATTCAGCAGGACAGGGTCAGAGTCAGACTGGTCATGCCATATCCAAGATCAGATATGCAAAAGTTTAAACCCAACTCCAGACTGGTCCAAAGGATCCAGGTTGGAGAAGAGCAATCAGCTTCCCTCCCTTCTACTTACAGTCCATCCCAAGTGAACCCAAACTGTGAAGTCATTCCAAACCAATTATAATCTCCTTAGCACCGACAGACGCACAGAGCTCCTGGTATGGGTGCTGGCCAAGCATTGGGTGTCAGCCCAAGCCCTTCCTGGGGAGGCATCGGGAACCCATCAACCTCCTTGAGCCGATCAGCTGGGGCAGCAGTCTCCAAATAAGTTAATTTCTGAACCCATTTGATTTCTCCAGGGCGGCTTGTTCTTAAACCTGCTTCATATGTCACAAGTCTCTGGGCTCTGTTGGGCGCCCTTAGCTGAGATGATGTGATCTTGTATGAAACAGGCAAGTGGGCCCATCTCATCTCCATTACAATTGCTTTCTCTAGGTTCCCTGCTGGAGAAGTTACTGGTAGGCAGGTTCAAAGTGCTTCTGAGATGAGCATTGGCTTTTTCTCTAAGCTTTCTCCATCAGCACCCAGTAAACACCCAAGGAGATAAGAGGAAAGCCATTTTGAAAAGTAACTCTCTTGTGTGTCCCGACGTCAGTTAAAATAGCTCCAGTCCAAGACTGTTGTGTTGGTTTTCCTAAGTCTGGATCCAGGGCTTCCAGAGACAGAAACTAAAAGAACTCAGTGATAATGTTCACTCATCACAGACACATGAGTCATTTATCTGCCCCCAAAGGAGAACTCTACAGAGCTTGACCGGCTAACAAAGCATCTGGGTACTCCCTAAAATTCCTGCATCCATTTGTTCAAAGAATTCAATGAGCACCTACCCAATTTGTTCCGTATCAGGTACACTGGCAGAAAAAGATGGGCTCTGGGAACGGAAAATGTACATGTTGGAGGGGGACTAAGCAGGCATTCTGGAGGGTCTCCAGTGATGCTTTTTCTCTGCAGGAAGAGAGTAGCCCAGCCCTCCTGTTATTAATGACTTTCATGATTACTCCTGTGAATAGCAGAGGCACATTTTCCCCTTGAGTAGTCAAACTAATTGCCTGGGGAATGGAGGCTCTGGAAGAAAAGGAGTCCCTTGTAGAAAGCAGTAATGAAAGGGAACAAAAGCACCTGACAGGGAGAGCATTAAAGAGAAAACAGCGCTGAAAAAGCCTGTGGAAACGGCCTTGTGTCGGAAAAGTGCCAGACGAGGCTGAGATGGAGGCGGCAGGATGACCATCAGTCTCCAGGGAAATCACTTCCTCCGCACTCTTAGCCTGCCTAATGAGCTGTGTCCTTCTCTTACCTAGGGGACTACCGGGTTTGAAGCACATGTTGATAAATGTTTGGAGTTGGCAGAGTATTTATACAACATCATAAAAAACCGAGAAGGATATGAGATGGTGTTTGACGGGAAGGTATGTATTTGGATTTCTACAATCCCAGAAAGTTTAGTCAATTCCAACCCTCATCACTGATATGATGTAAATAATGTGCTGTCCAGGTAAGTGGGACTGTCACAGAGGGGAGCAGTGGATGACGGGGTAGCTATTCCGAGCTGGAATAAAGACCAAACTCACCAAGGAGTCCATAGAACTTTGTCGAAATCATGCCCTCCAATGGCAATTCCTGATTGAAAAGTGGGAATTGTGTTCTGAACCTGCTGAATACATCGATCTGAAATGTTCTTAGAATTTTCAAAATTGCCAGCCTGGGCCAAATGTGAATCTTCCTTTCCTCTTTGTAGCCTCAGCACACAAATGTCTGCTTCTGGTACATTCCTCCAAGCTTGCGTACTCTGGAAGACAATGAAGAGAGAATGAGTCGCCTCTCAAAGGTCAGTGCTCCAAGCTCCTCTGATACATGTGTGTATTGAGCCTTTCATGTGCACGTCTTCTTTATAACATATGCCTGTGGCCTTAGGAGAGAGCCCACCTGGGTGCATGGGCCCACTCCCATCTGTGGACTCCCACAGAGCCAGGACGTATAGAACCTGGTATGTGCAGACTTTTTTTTCTATTTTTCTTTTTCTTTTTTTTTTTTTTTGAGATGGAGTCTCACTCTGTCTCCCAGGTTGCAATGCAGTGGCGTAATCTCAGCTCACTGCATCCTCCACCTCCTGGGTTCAAGCAATTCTCTTGCCTCAGCCTCCTGAGTAGCTGGGAATACAGGCACCCGCCACCACGCCCAGCTAATTTTTGTCTTTTTAGTAGAGACGGGGTTTCAATATGTTGGCCAGGCTGGTCTCAAACTCCTGACCTCAGGTGATCTGCCCACCTTGGCCTCCCAAAGTGCTGAGATTACAGGTGTGAGCCACTGCGCCCGACCTATGCAGACTTTTAACAACTCTGTTTGCTTGTTTTCTGAGAGTGAGTTTATGATGTCCTAAAAGAAGTAGTCAGGCGATAACCTTTGCTGGCATTCACAAAGCAGCGAGGACATTGCTGAAGTTCATTGCTGTTCCAAGTGAAACTGGTGCTCAGTTACAAGCACAAAAGAGACTTCAGGTACCAGAAATAGTTAGCAAACAATGCTGCTGCTGACCCTCTTGAGCTGCCAAGATCAAGGCTACCCTGGGGGTGTCCTTAGAGCCGTGATGACCCCCAGAAGGCAGGAGGGCAAAGAGCAATAATAACAGCCACTGTTTTGAGTGTGTATTGTGTCCCAGCTCAGTATCAGGTGTTAGGTCGCTTAAAGCCTCAGAGCAACCTGACATGGGAAGGACTGTCCACCCATCTTGCTGATGGAGAAACTGACACACAGGGAGAAAATGTAACTCCCAAAATCTCACAGAAAGTCTGAGGGCTTGAGCTTTAAATTGTACTGTGGTCAGTAAGACACCGTTTATCTTTCATCCTCTTCTGCTCCCAGCACTTATACACGGGTGAAGTATGACTTGCAATGCACATCGAAGCGAGTATGCAGGACCTGTCACCATGCGAAACTAGGGATGGTCGTGTAGACTTGGATCTCAGAGTTGATTTGGTTGGTTTGGGGGTTCTTTTCACTTATCATAAAAGAGGGAACCTCCTCCAGTCGCTGACAAGAGCCCCGCAGGCTGTCCCCTCACTGCTCAGGAGTTTGGGCTGCCTCATTGACCTTTGGGAACACTTTAGTTCCTTCTATATAAAATGAAGAAGAGGATTTTGTGTAGATATAAAACCTTCACTGAAGCTTTTACATGTTAACATCTGCCCTTAAGCAACCCGGGATCAAACTCTCATCGGGAGAAAACTTCCACTTGGCTGAGGTCTTTAAACCAAGCCTCCTAATTAGAGTAGTGATTCGCAATCCTGGTCATACATTAGAATCATCCAGAAACTTTATAAAAGACACCAGTGACCAGGTCTCACCCTGAAAATGTAATCAGATTGTGCTTGGATGGGCCTGGGAATGATTCTGAAAGTTATCCAGATGATTCCAATGTGCAGCTCAGCTAGAGAACCCCTGATCTAGAGGAAAAAATGGAAGAAAGCTTCTAGAACCAGGATCCGTGGTGCATGTGTCTGAGGTGGAAGGGGCTGTGGTTGTGTTTGATGATTTAGTGAAGTTGGTTCATTCTGGGAAATCAAGCTCACAGCATGGGAGGGAATGAGTAGAGGTCGCACTGGATAAGATGATTAGTGCAGGCAATAACGAGAATGGGGGTGTGCGTGTCTGCTGTCATTTAAGAGGAAAAAATTCATATTTTTCCTGGAATTTTTATGGTATACCTTCATAATGTAAAATTTCTTAACAATGACTTATTTAACCAATTACTTAGAAATTAGATGCCTCCATTCTTTTTGCCTTTCACTTCCTTATTGAACTGACTGACTAGAAAGAGAATCCACAGACTAGTTTGGCTGATTTCATTCGTTGAATCAGCCCATTATCACTGGGCTGAGGGATGGAGCAAGATGGGAGTACAGAATAAAAGCATTTTTTTTCATCATTTTCTGAACAAAAATCAACTCGGAGACTCCCCTGTTTAAATATCACTCTTTAAATGCCTCCTAGGTTTCAGCACCTCGTATGAGCTGTAATGAGGAATGGGGATGGAGATTGTTTCCTGGAGATGGCAATTAGAATATTAGTAAACTGTTTTTATACTGTTGACAATTCAAATACGAAAATCTCCGGGGATTGCAAAATGAATTCTCCTGATTTTTCTCCATTTTTATCATTGTAATCAAGATAATTCAGCAATTCAGATTTGGAAACGAAAATAGAACCACATGAATACCAAGTTTAACTTTTGTTCATCTATGCCAATGATTTTTTTCAGACTTTCTGGAAAGTTCTTTATTAAGTGTGATGCCCTTAAAGTATAATGTCCAGGAACCAGTAAAATATTCATACACATGCGCGCGCACACACACACACACACACAGTCCCAGAGGGAAAAGAACTGAGGTGAAATAATCTGTTGTCCAGTATGGTAGTAATAGCCACATGTGGCTACTCATATTTAAATTTAAATCAATTAAAATTAAATTCAAATTCAACTAAAAATATGGTTCTTCAATCGCACTAGCCACATTTCAGTTGCTCAACTTGTGACCAATGGCTGTTTTATGGGATAGCACAGATAGAGAACATGATGGAGATCACTGCACAGAGTTCTCTTGGTCCATGCTGATATAGACCCAAAATGGGGGAAATGTGGAGTTTCCTGTGCAGTTTATGGGAACCAAAAGAACAAAGTTAAATTCTGGACAAGGCAGAGGAGAATTACTCTTTGTACCATCTTGCCTGATTCATAGCTGTAGTGCACAGTAGGAACTCAAAAATCATTTGTTAGGCTAAAATTGTATCTTAGTCTGTTTGGGCTGCAGAAACAGACTAATATAGACTGAGTAGCTTATAAACACAGAAGTTTATTTTGCACTGTTCTGGAGGCTGGGAAGTCCAAGATCAAGGTCCCTATAGATTCCGTGTTGGGTGGAACCCCTACTTCCTGGTTCATCAATGGCCTTTTTCTCCCTGTATCCTCACATGGCAGAAAGAGGTCAAGGGAGTTCTCTGGGGCCTCTAAGACTGTGCCTTCCTGACCTAATCACCTACCAGAGGCCCCACCTCCTAATATCATCACATTGCAGGGTTAAGATTTCAACATATAAATTTTGGGAGGACACAAAAATTCCGTCTATAGCGAATACCTTAGGCATATTCCAGAATAAGGAAGGAAAACAACATTTAGGAAACCTAACAGTGGCTCATAAGCCTTTTTCCAGAGTGCACTAGTTTGGGGACAAATATCTGGATAACAGAAGTTATTAATAAAGCAAGTACAGTCATACCTTCATGGGGGTGGTAAACATGAGAATCCAGTCAGTGTGCTTCCTGCCCTGTCAGGACTATAATCTTGCGGATGGCGCTTTGTCCCTGAGGCAGTGTACACAATGAATGCTTGGGGCATTATGGGGATGTGACACCACACACATGCTTTAGACACAGGGAGGGACAGCAAGTAGGCTGTGCCAATGTTTACCAAACAAGAATCAAAAGGGCTGGTCTACTGATGACCTCTTGTGTTTCTGGTTTTTTATCTTCTTATTTTAATTTTTGTTATTGTTGATCACCATCTGGTTCTGTCAACTTTTATAGTCCTACACTGATTGGTGGACTTTTAAAAGGTTAGCAGTGGATTTAATACTAAATTTGTAAGGAAGTAGCCTGGCCTTATATTTAACACAGACTCTTTGAAAGTCTGTGTTATTAAGTGCAATCGAGGATTTAATTGGTGAAATTTTAGTATTTTAGAATTTTTTTTGTTTTGTTTTTAAGACAGGGTCTCACTCTATTGCCCAGGCTGGAGTACAGTGGTGCCATCTCGGCTCACTGCAAACTCCACCTCTCAGGTTCAAGCGATTCTCCCACCTCAGCCTGCCGGGTAGCTGGGATCACAGGTGCACACCACCACACCCAGCTAATTTTTATATTTTTTGGTCAGGACAGGGTTGTGATGGGGTTTTACCATGTTGGCCAAGCTGGTGTCAAAAGCCTGACCTCAAGTGATCCACTCACTTCAGCCTCTCAAAGTGCTGGGATTACAGGCGTGAGCCACCAAGCCTAGCCAATGGTTTAGAATTCTCATTTAATTATTCTACTTTTACATTTTTCAAAAATTTCTTGCAGTCTTTCAAAATGTAAAAACAAAGAGGTTTTCTAAGACATCATGAAAAATACATTTCTGTGATATCTTTTAAGTTTATTTCATGATACTTTACTATGCACCCTCTTTGAAAGAGACAAATGTGGATTCCAATTATGAAAGAGTCCCCTAGTTACTGCTTTCTAAAGGACTGAAAAAGCTAACGGCACAAGAGAGAAGACAACACCCTAAAATTCTTAAGGCAGCCCCAGAGAGCTCTTGTTGACTACACCTTTAGTGAATTCTTCAATGTGCAACCACTCTTTCTCAACTCGCGTTCTTCATTTAGCAAAACTAAAAATACAACCAAAAAATACAAAAGCCTAGAAATAAGTGAAATCTCAATGTATTTCATCCAAAAGACCACCGGGATGGCTAAATAGTAGAAAGGAGAGCTTTATTGGTGATACCAGTTTGCAAACCAGGAAGAGACCGCCTGCAGCATGTGCGGAAGGTGCCCTCTCTTCCAAGAGGGGAAGGGCAGGTTGGGTTTTATGCCTCACAGGGCCTGTATCACACAGTAGAGTCATACATATTCAGTAGGTTTTGGGGAAAAGGTATCCATATTTATGAGGGGAGCTGAGCACATGCAGAATGACTAAATATATATGTAGCATACATCCCATGTTCACTTCAGGGCAGGGTTTTAGTGTTAAAATGAGGTGGAATTTGGCTCTTTACGTCAAAAGTTGAACTGTAGGACATAAACACAGTTTGTGCACCACGTCTATAAGCTGCTCAAACTGGCTTAAGGTCTGCCGTTGCTTACCAGGAAAGAATGTGTGTAAGATCAGTCTTCTGTCCAGTCAGAGTTATAGTGGTCTGGGTAGTAAATCAGGGTGAGGAGGGGGTCTCATAGCACCTATTGTTAGGGAATTTCAATCATTAAGAATTTAGTAATTTGCCCCCCAGCCAGGCCCTGAACCCTGGACCCATCTTAGTTGATATAGGAATGTCTATTTTGGCCTCACAGATCACATATATTCATCAGAATAGTCCGAATCTTATTTTCCTTCTTAACTTGCAATGAGTGAATATACCACAAAGTAGAAGTTCATGTTCCAGCTAATTTTAGTTCATCCACATTTTCTGGAAGCAACCAAAAGTCATATGTGTTTAGACAGCTGTGATTTCTGCCAATTCAGCTTGCTTCAGGAACTGAGGGGATTCAATCTTACTTTATGCCAAAATCTGTTTGCTTGTGGCTGTTAGCATTAATCTTTTAACCTTTGATTTGCATTCATCTGAAAATCTAGAGATGATTGTCCTTAATAATTAGTGCCATTCTTCTGTACTATTGCTTGGATTGCCCATGAAAACTAAATGAGACTTGAATTTACTTAGTAAAGCTCTGTCATTATTTTATCACTTCTAAAGAGCAAGCGTGATTTATTACACAAATAAAACTAAGGAATAGTTATGTGACTTGTCCTTAGATTCCTGCAGCCTAGTGGATTTGGAATTCCTTTTCTAATTTGAGATTTATCTTTGCAGGAACCATATTGACTTGACATGCCTCACAACACAAAGGATCAATTTCATGCCCCTTTGGCTGGAATATTCTAGTAGATCTATTTTCAGAAGTTAATCCCAGACTTGAGATATTTAAATTCTTCTTCTTATTTATTCCCTGGGATGTGCCCAGTGCTCTGCATACATTCTTAATGCTTTAGGTGAAAGAAGGATCAGTCCAAGAGAAACATTCCTCCCCATGGAACAAGGGGTGGGAAGGGATATAAGAACTCAACCTAGAGTCAGAAGATCTCAATGCTAGAATCATCATCCACATTCATTTTTAGATAAGGAAATTAGGTTCGGAATGAGAAGTGAAGGTGAAGTCTATCTGTTGACTTTGTCTTTGGTAACTAACAAATGATTGGACCCAATGGGGACGTTGCTGATTTTATGCATTGGATACTTTGAAGATGAAAACTTCATTACAAACCAATGATTAATTAAGAGTTGATATTTATAAGTCACATGTTCATAACAGCATTCCATTTGAATTGAACTGTCCATTTAAGATAAATCCAACTATGATAGAAGGCATGGTCTCCATTTTGAACTGAGTTTCTGACCACATGAAACTCAAATAAGTCTAAAAATTTCTCTGATGTCTATCTACCATTTGCAGCAATGAAGATCAGATATTATATATTTACAAACTCCAGTGATAAATATATGTGGATAGATTGTATGTACGGTTAGACATGATTTAAGTTTTTGCCTCTTCCTAGATAGCTGTTTCTATTATGCTACTCTTTACAGCAATAAGAATTTAGGACTCCCCCAACACGTACCAAGCACTGTGCTGGTAAACAACAACAACAAACAGAGTAGAAGACGCTGTGTTTGCCCTCCAGGACCTGACAGTTGAGGTAGTGAAAGAAAATGTATTTGCTCAGAAGTAAGAGGATAGTAGAAAATTAGCATATAGTCAGAATCTATGGGGAAGGATCATGGATCATATGTTTACAGCTTAAAGGAAGAGAGCTACTGATGGACACTAGAAGTCAGGAAAGGCTTCATAGCAGTTCTAGGACTGTGGTGGAATCTTGAAGTGTGTGTAGGATATGAACCAGAAGAGAAAAGGGATGGATTCTAAGCACAGAGAACAAGTATGACATAGTAACACTAATGACAAGTGTGAAGGGACAAAAATGCATATAGTAAATTCAAGGGATATTTAATAAAGGAATCTTGTCAGAGTTGAAGATTCATTTGGGCAAACGGTGGAAGATGAGGCCTCAGAAATGGATGACGAAAGGTCTTTGAACTGAACTAGAGTTTAAACTTAATTTCATACACAATAGAGAACTATCTGAGGCTATAATCAACAATCTGACATAAATAGAGTATAATCTTGTCCGTGGTATGCTATCCTGTCTGTGATATGCAACATATGTTAAGTCCTTATGGTTTCAGCTTTTTGTCACAGCTAATTCATTATAATTATTAAGGATTATCTTTCAATATATCTTACAAAGTGAGGCACTGCAAAAAGAGAACGAAAAGAAACTAGAAAGCTCTAGAGTTTCAAAAAAGTTGCCTCAAGTCTGCTTATCTTCATATATCACCTGATACTGAAACTTACATTTTGGTAACAATCCTCTGAACTGTTTTATTTCCAATGTTTTTAAATTTACTATGGTGGGAAGACACCCCCAAAAGTCTTGCTAACCCATTTAGCCTGGGGCCAATACTAGATTCATCTCATCCTCCCAAAACACTAACTGGAAAGTCAAGGACAAGGTGGCAGGCATCTGATAGTCTATCACTTATTCCTCTTATCACCTGCAGGATCTTGAATGTGTTAAACTGTTCTAGTTCTCTGATCCCAAGAAAACTTGGAGGTAACTCTTTCAAGAGAAAACAAGTAAGGTTCTGACTGTTGAGCTAAAAACTAAAGACACTGCTTGCTGTTGGGTTCTTTGACTCAGGGGAGAGTCCCAGGAGAAAGTCACCATGCTGATATGGTCTGTCCCACAGGTGGCTCCAGTGATTAAGGCCAGAATGATGGAGTATGGAACAACAATGGTCAGCTACCAACCCTTGGGAGACAAGGTCAATTTCTTCCGCATGGTCATCTCAAATCCCGCAGCAACTCACCAAGACATTGACTTCCTGATTGAAGAAATAGAACGTCTTGGACAAGATTTATAATAACCTTGCTCACCAAGCTGTTCCACTTCTCTAGGTAGACAATTAAGTTGTCACAAACTGTGTGAATGTATTTGTAGTTTGTTCCAAAGTAAATCTATTTCTATATTGTGGTGTCAAAGTAATAGAGTTTAAAAATTAAACAAAAAAAGACATTGCTCCTTTTAAAAGTCCTTTCTTAAGTTTAGAATACCTCTCTAAGAATTAGTGACAAAAGGCTATGTTCTAATCAATCAGGAAAAGCTTAAAATTGTTATAAATACTTCCCTTAATTTTAATATAGTGTGCAAAGCAAACTTTATTTTCACTTCAGACTAGTAGGACTGAATAGCGCCAAATTGCCCCTGAATCATAAAAGGTTCTTTGGGGTGCAGTGAAAAGGATAAAGTAAATATAAAATGTATGTTGACAATAAAAACTCTTGCCTTTTTCATAGTATTAGAAAAAAATTTCTAATTTACCTATAGCAACATTTCAAATGTATTTAAATACATATAATTTTACAAAAGGAAAATATATATATTAAAAAAGATATCCTATTTTGTAACATATAGATTTTTATTTTCTATGGGTTGTACAAACTGCAGGGGCAGATACAAAAACTAAGCCAGATTTTTTTCCCTTTCTCTTAGTGGAGGCACAGTAAAACACTTAGCAAAGTTGTTTTGAAACACTGACCCACAAAATTCTTAAAAGGTATTATTCCTTCTTTCTATACACGTTATGGCTTATCACATCTCTAAAGTTAGTATTTCAAGACAAACACAAAAGAATACTGCAAGTTCTTTAAAATAATTGATCCCATTGGCAATAAGATTCTCTTCCCCTTGAAGTTTTCCACCCTTTTTACTCTTAGCAGACTCACTCTGCAAGTGTGACAAGCCAAACTTCATCTCAGATTAAATTAGGGTAATTGTCTCTATTCTGCTTTCCAGTTCGGCCTGTTTTGAACAGAAGGTTGATGCTCGTTCTTGAGGCATCTTCCAAATAGTATTCTTTTATTAGGTCATTTGAATTAATTAGAGAAAATAAAAATAAAACCTAATCAGCCTGAGCAAAGAGGAATGAAGCACACTCCCAGAATGTGGTGAGCCCAGAAAATTAAAGTTGGCCTTGGGAGAAGAGATCTCTGTGGGATAATAATGACATCATCCTGGCGCCATATTGCCACTGTCCCGGAAAGAGAAATTTACCTTCAGGACAGCTGCGCATTTCCATCCCCTCCCCATTCCTCCCCACAAAGTCTCTCCCACCAGACTGCCTACCACTGGGACCCAAAATAAATAATTTATATTCCATGGGTGATTGTTTCTCATCCATGAAATGAGCAGCCTCTCACCCTAGATTTTGAGGCATTATCTTAAGATTTTCCTTTATCCATCTCCCATGAAGATCCAAAGTGACCAGAATATGCAGAAATAACAAGATCCTTAGAATTCAAAATAGTATTTTTAAAACATCCTTCTTTCCCTGTGAACCTGATAGAAAAACCTGAGCTAACAAAGGCTTCCATAGATATTTATGGGGTCACACGTTGTCAGATTCCAAGTGCTGATAGGAGAACAATAGATTCATATGCAGACTGCAAATGCAAATTTAGGAACATTCTCCATTTCTGAATGGACCAGGAATTCAATACTCAGACTACAGGTATACAAGGGAAGAAAGAAGACCCTGCCCTTCAACAGGTAGAAATGCCCTACAATATAACATATAGAAATGCCCTATAATATAACCACAGGATCTAGTCATCTGAAATTTTCATAAGCTTCCCCCTACGTTATTTCTCCTAGGTTATATGCAAAAACAGTGATAACTTGATATGAACACAGCTTTAGGCCTTTTCTGTCTAGAAAGCAAATGGGTTCACTATAACAATTAGAAGTAAACTCTTCTGTGCCACAGAATTTCATGAAGGAATAACCTTCCATTCTAGGCTTTGTCTAATGGCCAAACATCCCTTTCCTTTCTCAAAACTGCCTGGCCTGCTGAGAATAAGCACATAGCTGCCCGACTGTCTGGAGCCTCAGGCCCAAAGGTTCCACTTCAGAGACAGAGATGCTAATTGATCCAACCTGCTGTCCTTCTTGGAGAAGATAGTGCAGCCCAATGCCCTAGTGAACCAACCCTGCTCTACTCCAGGATGCTTTATCTTTTGGGTTACAGATCCTAGATTGTGAACTGCTGCTGCTGCTTTTTAGGTTAATGAGATAGTAAAATTTTAAAGGACAATTTGTGCCTATGTATGAAATTCCAGCAAAACAATTCTAGCAAAAACAATAGCTCTTCTTCCCCACTCCCCTACCCCTTCCCAGTACTCCTTCAAATTGGCCGAGAGCCTTGCTCAGGCCTGTGCAGGGAAATCCTTGCCAACTGTAGCCCAAAGAAGAAAGCAAATAAAAGCCTAGTAGGTCCCAGTAGTTTAATAAATCATCTTGAAAGGAGATGTGTAATCAGGTCAGAAGAGAGGGAAGGAGGAAGGGAGGGAGGGAGGAAGGACGGAAGGAAGGAAGGAAAGAGGAAGGAAGGAAGGGAAGAGGAAGGAAGGAAGGAGGGAAATGGAGGAAGGAAGGGATGGAGGGAGGGGGGGAGGGAGGGAAGAGGGGAGATTATTTTGAATATTAGCCCAAGTTCCCAGTGCCATGGTCTTTATGTGGGCCCATTCTTTACAAGTCTTAGAAAAGTTTGGTTTTAGCTTTAATCAGAACTGGCATGGCCATTTTCATTTATACAGCAATATTGTGTTTATCATTTAAAATACTTGAACAAACAAGTGTGATATGTCTTTATCTGAGACCTATGCATGGTATGGACTTTATATACCGTCACAGGATGTGAGGAAAGAAAAGGAAATCAATTCTGTCTGACTGTGTTGCCTTTATTATCTTGATAATACTGTCTTGTCACCTCAGATTGGGGTTGTGCACTTTAGATCTGAACTGTACAGTGTTGCAAATCAACATGTGTTCCTGTAAAAGCTTGTACAATATATTATTGATATGTCTTTTTCTGTGTGGTAGCTGTATTGAACTTTGATATTATGAAAACTACATTTGCATCTGTTCCTGTTCTCTCTCTCTCTCTCTCTCGCCGCTAACTATATGCCCTCCACATCGGCTCTAATAGAGAACATGCCCTCAGCTAAGCCCCCTACTGAGAAACTTCCTTTGAGAATTGTGCAGCTTCACAAAATGCAAGGTGAACACCACTATGTCTCTGAGAACAGACGTTACCAATTATGGCGTGTCACCAGCTGCCAAAATCGTAGGTGTTGGCTCTGCGGGGCACTGGAGTAGTTGCTAATCTTCAGAATATGGACAAAGAAGGCACAGGTGTAAATAGAGTAGCAGGATGAGGAACCTCAAACTGGATATCATTTTGCACGTGCTCTTCTGTTCTCAAATGCTAAATGCAAACACTGTGTATTTATTAGTTAGGTGTGCCAAGCTACCGTTCCCAAATTGGTGTTTCTGAATGACATCGACATTCCCCCAACATTACTCCATTACTAAAGACAGACAAAAATAAAAACATAAAATATACAAACATGTGGCAACCTGTTCTTCCTACCAAATATAAACTTGTGTATGATCCAAGTACTTTATCTGTGTTGTCTCTCTAAACCCAAATAAATGTGTAAACGTGGACACATCTCAGGCTGTGGATAATTGTTCTGACTTTGTCTCATAGTGGAGATGATTTTCAACAAATTGCTAGAATCAAAGGCCCTTCACTTGCCAAGGAGCTTAAAGTGTCTTTGGGTCTTTTGTGGGGGAAAAAAAGCTCTTCTGCAGGTGCCTACACTGCAGCTTCTGAAGGATGTCTTTGCCCCACTCTGATTTCTCCTTCAATCAGATCTGATATTTTTTAAAAACATATTTTATTATGGAAAATGTCACATACATAAAAAGGTAGAGAAAATAATATAAACTCCTGTGTAGCCTTCACCCAGATTCAACATCTACTGATTATGAGCCTGAATCCTGTTTCATCCATTCCCCCACTCCTCTCCCTCCCCGACGTCCCCAACACTAAATTACTTTATATGAACCTCTAAAAGATTAGTAATCTTTTTTTTTTTTTTGAGCCAGAGTGTCACTCTGTCACCCAGACGGGAGTGCAGTGGCATAATCTCGGCTCACTGCAACCTGTGCCTCCCAGGTTCAAGTGATTCTCCTGCTTCAGCCTCCCAAGGAGCTGGGATTATAGGCATGCACGACCAATTTTTACTTTTTTTTTGAAATGGAGTCTTGCTCTGTCGCCCAGGCTGGAGTGCAGTGGTGCAATCTCCACTCACTGCAAGCTCCACCTCCTGGGTTCACGCCATTCTCCTGCCTCAGCCTCCCGAGTAGCTGGGACTACAGGTGCCCACCACCACACCTGGCTGGTTTTTTTGTATTTTTCGTAGAGACAGGGTCTCACCATGTTGGCCAGCTGTTCTCGAACTCCTGACCTTAGGTGGTCCACCCGCCTCGGCCTTCCAAAGTGCTGGGATTACAGCTGTGAGCCACAGTGCCTAGCCTGGACTCTTTTAAAAGAAAAAATGTCCTTAATACCATTATCACAGCTAAAAGTATAGTAATATTGCCATGACAATGTCAAATATCCAGCTACTGTTCACATTTTGCCAATTCTTAATTTCACAGCGAAGTCCATGGCCTGTGGCTCAGAAAATCTGGTGAGGCGACGTGTTTCAGGACAGCGGAGACACCTACAATTCAGGCACACAGTACAATGCCATGTATGCACTGCTGTGCATATGCTGTGTGTATTTTCCAGTGTGCTGAGTCTATTTCTGGACTTCTGTGAGTTACAAGTTCTGGTCTTGTGTTCACGCGCTTGGCTCCCAGGCTCTCAGGAGCAGAGGATAAGTGGTGTGCTCAGGTTAAAAGCTAGAAAACCAGAGGAATTTAACAGATGGAATAGAGATGCCTGATGTGCTTTGTCGGGTCCAGGTTGCCCGACAGGCTTGAGTTGCCCCTAATGGTAAAATTCTGGATGGAGTAAAGAGATACGATTTTAAACAGAGATGGGATACAGGAGGACAAAAAGGGGAGAAGGCTGAATTTCTAGCTAATGTCAATGTTGATTATAGGAGAACCAGTAGAAGATAGCCAGATAAAGAGGACACTGCACATTCCTGCCTTTGTTCACATTATTCCCTTGACCTAGAAAGAATTTTCCACTTCTCCATGATTTGGGGAGCATCTTTTGTGGGTGCTAAGAGTGCAGGCTCTGGAATAGGATCACTGGGGATCTAATCACAGCCCCACACTGACTAGCTGTGAGACCTGAGCGTATCACCCGACTTCCCCGACTCTGTTTCCTGGTTTCAGAACAGCAATTGTCAGAGGCGTTTGAACCAGAGCAACTCCATCTTCAATAGGGGCTGGGGAAAATGAGGCTGAGACCTACTGGGCCACATTCCCAGATGCTTAAGCCATTCTAAGTCATAGGATGAGAGAGGAGGTCAAGACAAGATACAGGTCATAATGACCTTGCTGATAAAACAGTTGGCAGTAAAGAGGCCGGCCAAAATCCACCAAGACCAAGATGGTGATGAGAGTGACCTCTGGTCGTCCTCACTGCTACACTCCACCAGCACCGTGACTGTTTACAAATGCCTTGGCAAGGTCAGGAAGTTACCCTATATGGTCTAAAAAGGGGAGGCACGAATAATCCACCCCTTGTTTATCATATCATCAAGAAATAACCATAAAAATGGGCAACTGTCTATGGAGTAGCCGTTCTTTTATTCCTCTGTTTTCTTAATAAACTTGCTTTCACTTTATAGACTCACTCTGAATTCTTTCTTGCATGAGATCCAAGAACCTTCTCTTGGGGTCTGGACCAGGACCCTTTCCTGTAACACAGCCTTATTCAGGAGGCTTTTGTGTGGATTCAGTAACATGGATGCACAGTACTTAGCATGGTGCTTGACATCTAGTAAGTGCTCAACAAACCTTGTGCTTGTACTGATGAGTTCTGTAAGTCAACTCACGTCACCTCCTTAAATATTCACCCTCCTCTGAATTCCCCAACTACTAACTCTCCATCGGTAGTGGTCACTGGGCACCCACCTGACAAGTCCAGGCTGGAAATGTCATCTTTATCTTTGGCATCATCTTCTGCTTGTCCAATGTAGATTACCAACAGAGTCAACTAACATCACTCAGATTTGCTGGCTGAAAGAACTGCTGCCTACTCCAATTAGGTGAACATACCTCTCTCTAAATTTAAACTCAAGGAGATGTTCAGTTTAACTCAGTGTTTGCCATCTCAGACAACTCAGTCTGAAGCTTCATATGTGTTTTCCATTAACAGGGTCAATCAGAGCCGTCTAACTCTTTTACTTGCTTATCAAAACAGACATACGTGAATATATACACACATATAGCTATATAGTTAAAAGTGCACATGGACACATACCCACTATAATTTAATGGACTTGATGGTCCAAAAATAACATTATAATTTATTTCAATTATTGACACAAAACAGGAACAAACACCAAGAGATCAATAGCTCAGAGCTCACGTTTAGAGAGAACCAGAGGGGTCCATTTCCACAAAATTAAACAGTGATGCTATAAAAACACACTGTAAGGATGTGGGTGGTTCACAGGCATAACCATCTATGTCTATGAAATGGAGAGGCTTGGGAGAGAGGAAAGGCCTGGAGCAGAGGGGCTGAAGAGGGGAGAAGGCTCTGGGGACTAGCGCCATGTCCCTTCCCCATCCTGCCCACCCTCCCTTCATCCAGCTCCCTGTTCTTCCAGCCCCTGACCTATTGTTTCACCAGTGATCTCTAAGGAAACTGTAAACTAAAAATTGCTTTTAAATGGTAAAGTAACTACAAATGAAACTGCCTTTGCAAAAATTATAACAGTGAGAAAATTATGACAGCAAAAGAGATTTGATCTAATCAACCCCCATCTTGCCTGTAATCTCCAAACTGTCCTTCATCATTCCTGGGCTTGGACCAAGCAAACTTTGGGAGAAATTTAGTTTATTGTTTAAATGATAATAGCCCTCCCTAAAACTAAACCGCCTTTGTAAAGCTAATGAAAGTCCACCAGGTTACCAGGTTACCAGGTTACCAGTTTACCAGGATGAAAGCACCCTGAATTCTGCTAAGGTGTAGACATAAAGGATTGCCAGCCATTGTTCCGGAGGTCCTAAGATTTGCAACTCTTCCAATTACTCCTGCAGATAACGTTACTATTGTAGAACCTGAGACTGGCCTTTTGAGATGTCTTTTCAGCTTTTTATGTTTCCGACAACCCATGGCTGCACCGGAACCCGCTGACCCTGACCCTGACCCTGACCCTGCTGAGCCATCCTGTGGCCCCACCTAGAAGCAGACTCCCTGGCCCGCCAAACTATCTTTGAAAAACCCTAGCTTCTGAATTTTCAGGGGGATGGATTTGAGGAATAACTCTGTCTCCCACATGGTGTGGCCGGGCTTCTGGCCATTGAACTCTTTACTGCAATGCCGTGGTCTCAGTGAATTGTTTTTTTTCTGTGCAGTAGGCAGGAAGAGCCCATCGGACGGCTCCACAAATGGGCAGTTTTTTGCCGTGGGCAGAGCAGATGGTTGCGTGTGAAAGATAGTAGAAAATTTTTGACAAGAGGGGAAGAGAGACAGGGTGGATAGAACTAAGCTAAAGACCAACTAAGTGAAAATATTCGCCTGAGACCTGGCATTCTCCTCCACTGACGGACGCTGCTGGCCTTCCTCCAGCCCTGGGCTCTCTGAGGCCCCTTCCAGGAGCCCAGTCTAAAGGGGCTGCTCACATTTGCCACATCTCTCTAAAGAAGAAAATACCGAGTTAAGAGACCTGACTGCATTTTACCTTTCCCATAAAACCTTCCTCACTTACCCTGAACAAAACATACTGTGCTTGAAACACTGAGTCTGCGTAATCCTCTCACTCCTGGCATCTGTACTGCCTAGAATTGTTCTCCAGCTGTTTGCCATCTGTAAATCTGGTCTTTCGATTTTTCTTTGAGGGCAGAGACATGCCTTCCAGTCACAGATATAGACAGCTAGAAATACCCTTGTCGACTAAAAGAGTCAAACTCTGTAAAATATTTGAAGATATTTATTCTGAGCCAAATATGAGTGACCAATGGCCCGAGATACAGCCCTGAGGAGATTCTGAGAACATGTCCAAGGTGGTCAGGCCACAACTTGGTTTTATACATTTTAGGGAAACTTAAGATATCAATCAATACACGTAAGATGCACAATGGTTCAGTTCAGAAAGGTGGGACAACTGGAAGCAGGTAGCCATAGTTAGATTCAAAGATTTTCTGATTGGGAGTTGGTTGAAAGAGTTAAGTTATTGACTAAAGACTTAGGAATGTCTGGGTTAAAAGAAGGGGTTGTGGAGACCAAGGTTTTATCATGTAGGAGAAGCCTCCAGGTAGCAGGCTTCAGAGATAGACTAGATTGTAAATGATTCTTATCAGACTTAAAGAGTCTGTTCTATCAGTAATTCCAAATGGGAAGAGGGCTTAATGTGGTATGTCCAACCCTCCCTTCCCATTATGGCCCAAACTAGTTTTTCAGGTTAAGTTTGGAATGCCCTTTGCTGAGAGGAGGGGTCTATTCAGATGGTTGGAGGGCTTAGAATTTTATTTTTCATTTACATCCTGAAAGGTCATTTCATGTAGAGTTTCCCAGACCCTGGGCTTTGGACCCAGGCAGAGTGAAGATGGGTCCAATGTGTGGCCAAACGAGAAACCCAGGACCACCAAGAAGTGTTTTTGTGAAGCTAAAGCTATTCAATTTGAAGGACAGTCTCATCTCAAATTATGTCCTCATTATGGTTTTTAATTGTTATTGTTCATAAGGTATCCTTTCATTTAAAAGATAATACAGTGATGACATCTTACTTGACAAAAGAGTAAGAAACTTCATTTTAAACCCCTGCATCTTTAAAATTATAGTGGTATATAAACTGTAAATCTGAAAACCACCAATTTCATCAAATCTTGCAGATTCTCCCCACCCCATTTCAGGGTAATTAGCCCTTAATAAATGTTATTCAAATTGACTTGAATATTTACAAGTCAAATTGAAAGCTTTGAAAGACCGTGGATCATGGTGTAATCTACGTGCTACTAGAAGCTAAGGATCTGCCAACCGTGTTTTCAATTTCAAATTCACACACATCCCAACACCTCTCAGTGTTGGAATCCTCCTACCTGTTCGTGTGATTTTACTGCAATTTACCCAGGCAGGTGCTATCTTTGGCTTCACTCTGGCAATGCAGAATCATGAGATTTTCATCTTTTTCCTCCTCGGGTAGCCATTTGATGTTATCAGAACCTAAGATCTTTCATGATGTTTCAAAGAAACAAAAAACTTAAAAATTAGTCTTCGATAGATGGATGAGATGCTGTGACTATTAAATACCAACATATCTTTGCCTCACTCTGTTTCGTTCAGATCCGAGTGAGTTCTGGGGCTGCATCATGATGTAGATGGTTCCCTGCTTCAACGAGGGGAGTGGCAATTCTTCTACTTCATGTTTGTTTCCTGGTCCATGATTCAAACAAATTCACACATTTGACAACATCTGCCGCTGCATGGAAACCAACAATTCTCTGCAACACAGATCAAAACGTCCATTTAGGGAAAGCACCTGGTTTAACATCTGCCTTGTTTACGCAAAGAAAGCTCTGATTTGCAATGACTTTCTAAACCCAGTGCTTTTTAAATATTGGCTGTCCCAGTTAATTCCCAGGGGAAGTCAGCAGTAGAGGATGGGGAGGGAGATGAGTGTGAAGAGAGGGCAACAAAGCTGTTATTGCAGTTTTATCTTCTTTATCCCAAAGGATAGTAGAGTTTATTTTCTTGTGGCCTTTGATGAACTGCAATTACCAAATGTCTACATCACATGCATATGTGAGTATTTTAAGACAAATAATGAAAGGCATTTGTTTTCATTGTAGAAACAATATTAATATTCCAATGTATATGGGATTTTTAGAGATGTTCCTACTCCCATCATCCTTACCTGATATTTTTTTCATGTATAATTGTAGTAAAGGGATTCCAGTTACCATGGTAACCCAAACAGCATTTGAATGGCCTGCCCAGTGTCTATAATAAAACAACAAATGGCAGGTGTTAATTCTGAAAGACAAGTGTTCTTAGGAAGAAAATTTTCTTCTTGTCCTAATGGCTGCTGAAGCATTGAGTTCTATTAACTTCCTTCCCAGGGATGTCCACAGAAAAGCAAACACAAATCTGACTCGGTAAATATTAGGCGTGGCTGGGTGTGGTGGCTCATACCTGTAATCCCAGCACTTTGGGAGGCCAAGGCGGGAGGATCACTTGAGCCCAGGAATTTGAGACCAGCCTAAGAAACATGGCGAAACCCAGTCTCTACCAAAATATACAAAAATTAGCAAGGCTTGGTGACACGTGCCTGTAGTCCCAGCTACTCAGGAGAGATGGGAAGATTGCTTCACCCTGGGAGATGGAAGTTGCAGTAAGCTGAGATTGTAGTACTGCACTCCAGCCTAGGGGATAGAGTGAGACCCTGTCTCGAAAAAAAAAAAAAAAAGGAAAAAAAAAAGAAAAAAAAGTTAGGAGTGCTGTGATTTCATCAGGGGAGGTATCCCAAAGGTCTGGGTTTGCAGCATCTTGGAAACCTAGATTCCTGCCAGGAGAGGTCAGGTCTGCGCTCTGACATTTTTATTCCTCTCATGCGGAGACTGCTGGAGCAGCAGCTGGTGTCAGACTGCCTGGCCTCAGATGCTGGCGCTGCCATTTATTAGCTTTGTGGCCCTGGGCAAAGCAGTTAACCTCTCTGAACCTCAGTTCTGTCATCTGTAAAACAAGAACAAAAATAACACTTACTTCGAAGGGTGATGGTGAAGATTCAAATGAGAAGCAAGTCCGATGCCTGGAACAGAGTGACTGCAACGTGTATTCATCTTATCTCTATTTGGTGGTGTCCCCTGAAAAGACTGGGCTTAGAGGCAGGCCCTTCATGCTACCTAAACTCACCCAGAGAAGATCATGAATTCACACATAAAGGATCATGAACAGCAGTGTCACCCTGTAGAAAGTCACTTATGAGGCATCCCTGAGGACAGCAGGCAGGTGATGGAGACAGCCCCCATCACATCCTTAGTCCTAGCTTTATCAGTGACTGGACAGAGTCCAAGAGGGCTGGGCAGGAGAGTTGGGGAAAGAAGGAAGAGCAAGAGGAAATCAGTTATTTTAGTTGGAATGATGACCTGCCACTCCTTCCCCAGGTTCATTCTTGCCTCAGACAGGCACCCATCAAAGAATTCGAGCAAAATGGTGTGGAACAGAGGTTCTGGCTTCATGAGAATTGCTAACATGGTCATTTGCCTAATGGTTACTGGCTTCCATTTACACAATGAGGAGTAGTCATTGGTGTCAACTCACCATTGTTTGTGTCCCCCCAAATTTCATATGTGGAAACCTATCCCCAGTGGGATGGTATTTGGAGCTGGAGTCTTTGAGAGGTGATTAGGTCATGAGGCTGGAGCCCCATGAAGGGGATTAGTGCCCTTATGAAAAAGACCCCAGAGAGCTCCCTCACCCCTTCTGCTATATAAGGATGCCATGAGAAATCTTCAACTTAAAAGTGGGCATTCACCAGAATTCAACAGTGCTGCCACCCTGATCTCATACCTCCAGCCTCCAGAACCGTAAGAAATAAATATCTGGACTAGGCTCAGTGGCTCATGCCGGTAATCCCAGTACTTTGGGAGGCCAAGGTGGGAGGATCACTTGAGATCAAGAGTTCAGGACAAGCCTGGGCAGCATAGCAAGATCCTATCTCTAGAAAAAATTAGCCAGATATGAGAGGGCACATCTGTAGTCCCAGATACTCAGGAGGCTGAGGCCCGAGGACCACTTTAACCCTGGAGTTTGAGGTTGAAGTAAACTATGTTTGTGTGCCACTGCACTCCAGCCTGAGCAACAGAAGGAGACTCTATCTAAAAAAATAATAAATTTTTTAAAAAGAAAGAAATTCCTGTCATTTGTAAGTCCTCCAGTCTATGTTGTTTTGTTAAACCAGCTCTAGCTGAATAAAACAATTGAGGACACACTGTAAGAACGAAAAGTGACTTATTCTCCCCAAAGCCATTCAGGAGTTTACAATAACACACACACAACACACACACACACACACACACACGTAGCAAAGGAGCATAAAAAGTTCTGAGTTGAAGTCAGCCCTGCTTCCGAGTTAGCCGTTGCTTTGTTTTTTGTTTTTGTTTTTGTTTTGAGACGGAGTCTCGCTCTGTCACCCAGGCTGGAGTGCGGTGGCCGGATCTCGGCTCACTGCAAGCTCCGCCTCCCGGGTTCCCGCCATTCTCCTGGCTCAGCCTCCGGAGTAGCTGGGACTACAGGTGCTCGCCACCTCGCCCGGCTAGTTTTTTGTATTTTTTTAGTAGAGACGGGGTTTCACCGTGTTAGCCAGGAGGGTCTCGATCTCCTGACCTCGTGATCCGCCCGTCTCGGCCTCCCAAAGTGCTGGGATTACAGGCTTGAGCCACCGCGCCCGGCCAGCCCTTGCTTTGTAACTTGTGCAGGATAAACACAAATAAACTACGAATTCCAGGGGGCTGAACAGCCACTTCTCTACCTGCAATCCTGTCTCCGCTTTTGGAAAAAAAAAAAGTTTGTGTTCCCTGTTAAAGTGTCAGAAGAGAGGCTTCTACGCTGTGGAAAAGTAATTAAAAGCTTATTACAGTTGGCAAGAAAATCACTTTCAAGAAGGCTTTCAATTTATTTAAACACAGTAACTTTGTAAATTCCAAGAAAATTCAATTATACAAACATGAAAAAAATAAGAGACAATCAGAGTCTCTTTCAATTCAGATTTTAGTCAAAAGGAAATCTTGCTGCCCTGTCTTTTACCTTCTCTTTATTGCCTGTATAGTTTGTCTCTTTTAAGATTGCAGAGACTACGACAGTAAAGGATAGGGATTTTCTTTACTATTCACTTTCATTTAAATTGCTCACAACCAACCCGTCTGTACCAGGGAGACATAGTCTAGTGGGAAAAACCATTCCTCATTGTGCGTCTCCACGGCTGGCTGGGCCGGCCTGGTTTATTTTCAGGAATGAGCAGATGTTCCAATTATTACTTAGCAGCCAAGATGTAACGAAAGAGGTGTTTCAGTGTGTGTGTGTGTGTGTGCTTGTTAAAGCTGCAAAGACAAAACATCCTCTCACTTTACGTTCTTAAAAGAATGATGGAATTCCAGGTAAAATGTATATTGAGAATGAACCATCTATAGTTAGGCATGGGTAGGGAATTAAATTCTCACATTGAGTGATTATCTGTTTCATTCATAATGAGCTATCATAATTTATGATATGAGATTACTTAGTCTATGAGTAAACTCAATGCACGAGGGACCCCCACCCATTGGCACCATTAATCTCGTCTTTACAGCAATATTCCATAAGGGCACTGAAGGATGGCAGAGTCATGGACTGATTTTTCTGTCTTACCTTCACCTTGAATCTAAAGCAGCTACTCCAAAATTCCAGAAACCCCCTCAATACTTCCTAGACCAATGGCAAAATTCCCTGCTTCCCAATAATATATGGTCCCTTCACTTTAAGAATCCTGAGTGCCTTTTCCTCAACTGTAAAATTGGCTTAGTGATACTTATGGGAGAGGGTTGTAGGAATTTAGTGGAAAATATCTGGAAGGGCCTTGGCCCGGGCAAACTGTCCTTCCTTCCCCTCCTCTGTCCCTCAATCACTCTTCCTCCCTATGGCCTTAGAATCGCCTCCTAATGGAGTTGCTGCTGGTGAGTCAACGGGATCTACAGATTCACTGTGAATGTGATTGTTCACTGCCCTGGGTAGCTCCTAATAGAAACTAAGAGGTTTTGTTTGGCTTTATTTAAATAAAATATCAACTGAGTCAATGTGCTTCTGCAGAAAGACTCATGGGTTTGAGCACATTGGGAGCAGGTTTTATGCTAGTAAACTCATTTAAAAGGACTTTATTGGATTCCATTTAGACAAGGCCCCACAAGGGGCAGACCAGATAATCACCCATTAGCTGGAGAGCAGCAGCCACCTGAGACAGAGGACCCTAGGTTGACAGAGCGACAAAGGCCACTGTAGCTGCCTCTGTGCAAACAGATGACTCAATCGGATCATGGGAGGCCTCGGCATGCGTGGAACGGAATCAGCCAGGCTGTGTCTCCCACGCGGGCACCCCACTGCCAGTGCTCAGGAAGAAGCGCGTTCAGCCTTTGTTCATCTCCTCACAGACCAGAGGAGGCTGCTTTCCCTGGTTCTCCTTTCTTTCTTTTTTTTTTTTTTTTCCTCACTCTGTTGCCCAGGCTGGAGTGCAGTGGTGTGATCTCAGCTCACTGCAACCTCCACCTTCCAGGATAGAGCAATTCTTGTGCCTCAGCCTCCCGAGTAGTTGGGACTACAGGCGTGCGCCATCATGACCAGTTATTTTTTTTTTTTTTTTTTTTAGTAGAGACAGGGTTTCACCATGTTGACCAGGTTGGTCTTGAGTCTTGGGCTCAAGCGATCCGCCGCCTCCCAAAGTGCTGGGGTTACTGGCGTGAACCACCGCGCCCAGCTCTCCCTGGATCTCCTTTAAGGGGAAACACACAAGGATCCCGGCAGCCAAGAATCCCCCGAGGACGGGCCACGTTCCTTCAACTTCTGTCTGGCACAGGAACTGTAATTATCTTGTCCTCTCTGTGCTCAACCACGGTAAAAACAGAAAGGCGAAGAGAATAAACCGACAAAAGCCTCAGTTATTATTTCTTTCTGAGCGTAAATAACACACAATTTGCTTCAGGAGTGCGGGGAAGCACATGCTACCTAAGAACATACACACGAACTTCCCATGTTAAAGAATACGAACATAAAATAGATAATAGACTTAATAAACTCTCTCTGCATTCCAAGAATCACAGCCTAGCTCCTGAAAGAGTAGAGCAAGAAGGCCGGGCCCGGTGGCTCAAGCCTGTAATCCCAGCTCTTTGGGAGGCCAAGCTTGAGCAGATCACCCAAGGTCAGGAGTTCGAGACCAGCCTGGCCAACATAGTGAAACCCTGTATATACTAAAAATACAAAAATTAACCGGGCATGGTGGTGGGCGCCTGTAATCCCAGCTACTCGGGAGGCTGATGCAGGAGAATTGCTTGAACCCGGGAGGCGGAGACTGCAGTGAGCCTATAATGGGCCATTGCACTGCTGCCTGGTGGACAGAGTGAGACTCTGTCTCCAAAACACAAAACAAAACAAACAAACAAACAAAAAAGAGTCGGGCAAGAGTAAGTCGGGATAAACACTGAATATATGCAATGCGTTTGTTGCTTGGAGACAAAGATGAGATTACATAGTCTTGGGCTTCAAGGAGCTCTCAGTGTGGCAGGAGAGAGGAGGTAAGTTCACACAGAGTGTTGCAGTCATCCCCATAGTGCTGTGAGGATGCCTCCGTGGGAGCACAGAGAAGGCTGGGTCTTGAAGGATATTTTCCAAAAGGTCGAGAGAGAAAGAGAGGCTTCCCAGGTCTCCTGCAGTACAAGCGGAAGGTGCGGGAGTCCATTCCGAGGGGCGGCGCTCCAGGAGACAGTGTGGCTCACAGCCCAGTGGGTCATCTGGGGCCCGTTCTCCCCTCGCCAAACAGGATGCTGTGGTCATAAGGGACTAAATTCATTTTGTTGACTAACAGGCATTTTTTTTTTTAAATCAAACCTAGTAAGGGGTGGGTGTGGAAAAATAATTTTTTTTTGAGACAGGGTCTCACTGTCCCCTAGGCTGGAGTGTAGTGGTGCCATTGCAGCTCACTGCAGCCTCCACCTCCCAGGCTCAAGTGATCCTCCCACTTCAGCCTCCTGAGTAGCTGGAATGTAGGTATGCCACACCGTGTGTGGCTAATTTTTTTTTTTTAATTTTTATAGAGACAAGAGCTCAGTATGTTGCCCAGACTGGTCTCAAAGTCCTGGGCTTAAGTGGTTCTCCTGCCTCAGCCCCCTAAAGTACTCAGATGACAGGCATGAGCCACCACACCTGGCCCAATAAACATCAAACCTAAATAGATACTGTCCTGGAAGCATCTATGTGAAGAAATAGGGGGGACTGTCTGAGGTTAGGCAACAAGTACACATTTATTTGGGGTGCGGGTTGCTTAGGTGAGGCCCCTGGGGCCAGAGCGAAGCCCCAGGGGGATATATCTGTGGAAGAACTTCCCCAGCACCTCTTCTTGACACTGGAAGGCTTGACCCTTGGCCATTGAAAGCTGGAACCCTGGTTCTGTACGAAGAATACCGCCAATAAGAGAAGTCTGCGGTGGAAAATTTTGCTTATCTAAAAACTCTGATATCTTACAACCAGATTAGAACAAATGCAGTTTTAGGGGCAGCCATAGGTTCAGGAACCCTCAAGTATTATAAGCGGTAAGAAATGTTCAGTTACATTTAACAAAGGGGGACAAAACCTTGCTCAATTTATTATGCTGCAAGAAAGTAAAAATCTAGTGAAATCATTTCACGCACTTAAATCTATTTCATCAATAAATGTTCAGTCACATAAACTAATTCATGAGTTTCCCACAGAGCACATTAAAAATCACCTGTTTCCATTTCGGACATAACTAAATGGGATCCTGCCCCACTTGTCACCAACTTCTGCCCCACTTGTCACCGCACTTGTTCTCCTTCTGTAAATCCATCGCTTTGTCCCTATTACTATTGCCACTCACCTTAGTCGTGACCCTAATTTCTGACTTGGAGTGTTGCAATAGTAATACTAAGTTAGTTAAGGCTCTTTGGTTGCAAGTAATGAAAACCAACTTGAACTATCTTTGAGAAAGAAAACTGGGTAGAGTACTGGAAAAGCACATAGAATCCAACCCCAGGAACATTCAGAACTTGAGAAGGGCAGTTATCAGGGGGATTAGATGACGTTAGCCACAAGAGTTTGTATTTGTTCCCTCTGGAGCCCTACCATCCATCACTGGACTCAGCTCCCAATTCCCAGTCTCTGTCTCTTGATTTTTTTTTTTTTCTTTTTTGAGACAGAGTTTTGCTCTTGTTGTCCAGGCTTGAGTGCAATGGCGTGATCTCAGCTCACCGCAACCTCTGCCTCCTGGGTTCAAGCAATTCTCCTGCCTCAGCCTCCCGAGTATTTGGGATTACAAGCATGTGCCACCATGCCCGGCTAATTTTGTATTTTTAGTAGAGACGGTGTTGCTCCGTGTTGGTCAGGCTGGTCTCGAACTCCCAACCGCAGGTGATCCGCCCACCTTAGCCTCCCAAATTGCTGGGATTACAGGCATGGGCCACCATGCGCGGCCTCTTGTTCTTGCTCTTAAGGAAGAATGTGATTGGGTGAGCTTGGGAACAGATGTCTCCCCTGGTCAAGTTGGCCATCTCCAAGATGCTGGTATCATGTAGTACAAATAAGGTTCCCAGTCCCCATGCCCATAGATCAGGGATAAACATTGGGGAAAGGCAATGGTTCATAGCATGGCTGGCATCTCAGCAGGCGCCACTAGTTACCTAATGTGTGCAAACACACACACACTTTCTCTCTCCACAGGCGATTCATTCACTCCCTCAAGCATTCATCTAGCCATCACGTGTTTATCCAGTACCCACTATGTCTGGCTCTGGAGATATAACGGGAAGTAAAAAGAGGCACAGTTCCACTTGTCGTGGGGGTATTCCTAAGTGGAGAGAAGACAATAATACAAACATGTAAAATTGCAATTTTAATGTGTCATTTATTTTCAACAAAGCTGGAAGAGAGGAATTTGAATGTTCTTACCACAAAGAATGGATAAATGTCTGAGGAGATGGACATGCCAGTTACCTAGGTTAGATTATCACACAATGTATTCGTGTATTAAAACATCACACTCCCCTCCATAAGTCTGCAAAATTGTTATGTGTCAATTAAAAATAAAATGGAAGGAAGGAAGGAAGGAAGGAAGGAAGGAAGGAAGGAAGGAAGGAAGGAAGGAAGGAAGGAAGGAAGGAAAAGAGAGGTATGTGACATTACAAGAGCCAATGATAAAGACGTCCTTTCTTCCTGAGAAATTAACTTACGAGAGAAGGATAAGAGTAACTCAGGTATAATGGGGAAAACGTGTTCCCAGAATGGGAACTGTGTATGTAAACACCTGTGGGGGATAGAAGCCGCTCTAGCAAAAGTGATTTACAGTGTTTGAGTTTTGTAGGTGTCTAATCATTAATGAACCAATAGTCTTGCCTATCGTGTTTATTGCTGTGTCCTGGCTGCCACTACAGGGCTTGGCCCCTGGCCGTCAGGCCTCATAAAGGGGTAGACAGCAAGGGGGAACTTGTGCCAAGGTGGGGCTGGAGACAGGGCGAGCACAGGACCTGCAGGGCTTTGGAGAGCTTTTTAAGGTGTTGTGTCTTTGTCTTAAAAGAAATGAGAGTAGGGGGTGGATTTGCATATTGAAAGGACATCATGAATGTAATTTGTATCATCAATGTAAACCCGTGTTATGAAATGATAAAACATTTTGCTAATTTAAAAAAAAATCATCAAAGATATAATGAAACCTTTATAGTAATATTGTGGACTAGAGTCCCTTACCTACCTTCTGGTTGAAAATGGCTAAAATTGTTAGATAATGTATTTAAAACATATTCTTAAAAACATCAATGATCTGGCAGTAAATAAAAAAATACTCCAGGTCAGGAGTTTCATGAAGGCAGAAATCCAGAGAAATAAACCTAGCACTAAGCCAGTTATCACCTTGAGTTTATTTGACAAACTTTGTGAATCTGAGCTTTGGTTTCATGGCTTCCTAGGAGAAAGGAGACTAAGCTCCGTGCCTACTGAACAGAGACTCTTCCCCCATAAGGCTGAGACCTCACAAACCTACAGCCCCAGTGTAGGTTTCTGAAGAACCAGTCGTGTGGCTATTGAAATCACCAAGAATAAAGCAGGAGTCGTGTTGGGATGACAATGAACCAGACGTTACAATCAATGAGAAGGGAGTAAGTATCTGAAAGTACCTATAGATGCCTGCAGAAAGGAAGGGCACTGGGTTGTGTGGTCCAATGGCATGAGCTTCAAAGATAGGGGTCTGTAGGGAATTGGAGAGGGGGAGGATGGAATTAGAAACAGAAGGGGCCCAGGAGAGTAACCCTACTCTCAAACCTGGTGGTTCCAGGTGTGGGAGAGTGAAAACTAGCCAGCCACCAGCTGGACAGATTTCAGAGAAGCAGAGTGCTGAGGAAAAGTCAGGTTTCAATTAATGCAAGAAGAAGTGCATTTTCAGAAAAGAGACTGAGGATGTAGGAAATTGAGGTGCAGACCACCCAGGGGAACGGCTTCAGGAGTAGAAGATGGATGGGGTTAGAGCGTGCACAAAGCCTTATAGGAGTAAGAGTCTGTGTGGTGAGGGGTGGTCTGGGAGTCTGGGGCTTCTTGTGATGAGGACACGAAAGGAGATGAAGAGCACGAGAGTAATTAGTCCCTAAGGAAGAGGCCAATGTCTTGTTAATAGGCGTCTACTAAACATGCAGTGAAAGCGTTTAGTCACTCTACTGACAAGACATTTACTCCCCACAAATTCTTCCATTCTCTCCACCCACCCTCAGACATATAGGGACATTAAAAATTTGAAAATAATTGTCCTCTCACCTATGAAACTCAGTAAGATCACAGTCATCATTATTTCAAGGCAATTAACAGGGATAATATCCTGTCTTTCAGTAACTAGATTGTTTCCAAGAACTAACTGTAAGGTTTTTTGTTTTTTATTTTGTGTTTTCATAGGTTTTTGGGGAACAAGTGGTATTTAGTTACATGACTAAGTCCTTTAGCGGTGATTTGTGAGATTTGGGTACACCCATCACCCAAGCAGTTTACATTGAACCCAATTTGTAGACTTTTATCCCTCACCCCCTTCCCACCATTTCCCCCTGAGTTCTCAAAGCCCATTGTATCATTCTTATGCCTTTGCAACCTCATAGCTTAGCCCTTGCTTATGAGTGAGAACATATGATGTTTGGTTTTCCATTCCTGAGTTACTTCAGAATTGTTCTCCCTTAAATTTGTTTCATTTTATGATTTTTCAAAACATCAGTAATAAATGAAAACATGTATCCTGTGCCTACTTCACAGAGTCCTAGAAGCTGAGTCATAGACCCCAGAGGGTCATTGAATCACAAGTTTAGAGCTTTTGATCCTGGTATAAGTTTTGATTTGAAACTACAAAGGAGTTCAAGTTCAGAGAGAAAGACCTCCTCTGTTCTCAAAGCCACCATATATGTTCTTTTAATGGCCAAGGACACACCGAGGAGAGGGAGCTCATTGAAGAATCAACGAATTAGATTCCTCTATGCCCTTCTGAAATTTCATTTGAGCAACCTTTGTCTATGAAAACAAATATCCTTGCCTGCACACATTCACACACTGGACTAATTACTTTTTGATGTGAACTCTTGAAGCAGACTTTTTTTTTGAGACAGAGTCTCGCTCTGCCATCCAGGCTGGAGTTCAGTGGCCCTAACATAGCTCACTGCAGCCTCAACCTCCCAGGCTCAAGTGATCCTCCCTCCTCAGCCTCCTGAGTATCTGCGACCACAGAAGCATGCCACCACGCCCAGCTTTGTCTGTTTGTTTTTGTTTGTTTTTGTTTGTTTGTTTTGAGACAGAGTTTCTTGTCGCTCAGCTGGAGTACAATGGCGCCATCTCAGTTCCCTGCAACCTCTGCTTCCCAGGTTCAAATGATTCTCCTGCCTCAGCTCCCGAGTAGCTGGGATTACAGGTGCCCACCAACACACCTGGCTAATTTTTGTATTTTTAGTAGAGATGGGGTTTCACCATGTTGACCAGGCTCGTCTCAAACTCCTGACCTCAGGTGATCCGCCTACCTCAGCCTCCCAAAATGGTGGGATTACAGGTGTGAGCCACCGTGCCTGGCCTAATTTTTAAATTATTTATAGAGATGGGGACTCTCCCTATGTTGCCCAGGCTAGTCTTGAACTCCTGGGCTCAAGTGATCCTCCCACCTTGGCCCCCCAAAGTGCTGGGATTACAGACGAGAGGCACCACTCCCAGCCGAAGAAGACATTTTTAATCAAAGAGTAGGTGCATCTTTAAAGTTTTTAGTACACATGGTCATATTTTCCCACAGAAAGTCTGTATCCATTTGTACTCAGATAAGCAGAGTAGAAATTGATACAGATTTGTACTCTGTGCAGGGATTGGCCCCACCTCCCAAATCCTCACCAACACTTCCTTGACCTTATTTTGTTGCTTTTTAAAAGTTAATTCATATATTTTATTCATGTAAATATGTTTATCATTCATTTAATATAAAAGAGTAAGCCTAGGAGATCCCAGGTCATAGTACCCTTGACAAACCAAGGTGGCTGGCTGAGACTTTAAACTCCTAAGAAAAATTGATGAGACACTGGAGAGCATGAGCATTAGGAAAAAAAATTAAATGGAACAATCTATATTAGAAGATGAAGAATCAATCTTCATCTTCATCACCTAGGCAGACTAAAACTTAAAAATAAGCCAAGAACTATCCTCAAAGAGATAAAGACAAGTATTGAAAGCATGAGGTAAGAAGAAAAAATTATAGGAAAGAGATCAACTGGTGACACAGGACATGAAAAATATAATAGTTGTAGGAATGCGTTCGCCAGAATAAATTAAAAAGCAAAGTGGATACAAAGAACCAACCAGTGGCCTTGAAGGATAAAAGATAAAAGAATGAAAGAAAAGTTAAGAGACATGGATGACAGACATCAAAATTGAGTGGAAGGCACCTGAGAGTGGACACCTATGTCACTTACTCATGATGATGTGTCAAGTCTAGAATAGGAACTCAGGAAAAGCATGCTCCCAGTTACTATTTCTTTTGGGAAAGCGGAAACCACTATATACATTCATATGTGTATGTGTATATATATATTTTTCAAGATGTAAATATATATATATTCATTTCTGTGTTTTACTGAGTTGCCTTATAAAAGTGTTCCAGATGGTGACAAGAAATCCCAAAATATATTTTATTCAATATAATTTTCAAAAGTATACTGTTTACCTCTTAAGTAAGAAAACCCAGATTGCAGGCTTCTTCTTTAATGGGCTGTCATGAAATCAAGTGGATTTTTAACATGTTCTGAACAGAGTAATTTATAAAGAGATAGGATATAATTTGAAGGTTGGGATAAACATCATCCTAAAGATAAAGCAAGAGAAAAAAATGTCTTGTTGACTAAATAAAAAACATTGTACAAATAGTTTCTGGTTTGGTAGCATCTATTTGATGAATATAAATATGATGGGTTTTTTTCTTAAAAGATAAAAAGGACTTGTTAAAAGAAAAACTTTAGCTTAATTAAATTTAAAACAGTTTAATTGATCAAAGAACAATTCGCAAATCAGGCAGCCTCCTGAGCCAGAGAAGGTTCAGAGACTCCAGAAGAGGCACATGGTGGAAGATTCATGGACAGAAAAAGGGAAATGATGTACAGAAAATGGAAGTGAGGTACAGAAACAGCCGGATTGGTTACAGCTCAGCGTTTGCCTTATTTGAACAAGGTTTGAACAGTTAGCCACTTTTGATTGGCCAAAACTTGCTGATTAGCACACAATAGATTACAGTCTGTTTATAACTCCATTTAGATCATAGTTCATGATGTACACAGAAACCTTTAGGCTGCACTTAAAATACGTACGGAGGCAGTTTTAGGATAAGCTTGATTTAACAGACTTTCCAGACACGAGGTTGTTTTTTTCTTTAAGTATTGTCTATAGGTTTAATTGATCTCTGGTTTATTTGATCTATGTGCTAAACAGTTAAGAAATGGCACATGATCTTTACCTCCTGTTGGCTGACACATATACAAAAAGAAATGGCACAAGAATAGTGATTTTCAGAATTGTTCTCCCTTAAATAATGAAAATCCAAGTGTTTTTTCTTCCTTTAAATAAACTTACTTTCAAAACTCTTTTTTTCCAAACCAGTTCTGTGATTTTTCTCCCATTTTTACACTTCGGCTTTTAAATGGGAAAATCATGAACCATGGTCAATGGAGACTAAGACTAAGGAAAATAGCTCTCAAAATAAGTCAAATTTGCTAAAAAGAGTTACAGTAACATTATACAGTACTCACAAATAGGAAGCTTTCTAACAAACCCCTTATTTCTGAGATATGTATTCCAAGTTGACATATTGTCAGGGAGTCCAAACAAAGGAACTAGAGGACATCATCTCGTTCAACTCCGTTATTGATATATGCAGAAACTGAGGCACAGGGAGACAGACAATGTCACAGAGCCCGTGAATGGCAGCATCTAAACTAGCACCCCATGCCACAACCTCCCAGGTCATTTCTTGCAGTTGTCAGTGAGGTTATAGTATAGAACATTTTTAAATACTGACTAAATTATGCAGACTTGCAAGAAAGCAAATGATACAGTCCGAAGCTTGGAAGGACAGGAGAGAAGCCTGGAAGGGCAGATGGCCAGTGTGTACTCAGGCAAGGAAGCAAGAGGCAGGGAAGCAACTGGAGGGAGGGAGCCTTCAGCAAGGCCTTGATCAGAAGGGCTCCTTGTCCAGGGAGAACCCATGGAAGATCCCATGCAGGAAACTGCTCACGGCCACCAGGTCTCACATAGCCATGGCTGGATACATGCCTAATCCAGTGGTAGAAGATACAGAAGGGCTGCCTGTGCATGAGCCCTTCTGATACTTGCCTCCTTCCTCCTCTACCCGTACCCGCACATCGGCTACCCCTGTTCCCTCCCTCCACAGCCCACCAAAACCATCCCAAAAGAAGTCATTCCAGGCCGGGCACGGTGGCTCACACCTGTAATCCCAGCACTTTGCGAGGCCGAGGCAGGCGGATCACGAGGTCAGGAGATCAAGACCATCCCTGCTAACATGATGAAACCCTGTCTCTACTAAAAATATACACAAAAAATTTAGCCAAGTGTAGTGGTGTGCACTTGTAGTCCCAGCTACTTGGGAGGCTGAGGCAGGAGAATTGCTTGAACCCAGGAGGTGAAGGTTGCAGTGAGCTGAGATCATGCCACTGCACTCCAGCCTGGGTGACAGAGCGAGACTATGTCTCCAAAAAAAAAAAAAAAAGTCAGTCCAGTTGATTCCCCAATAGGTCTTATAAGTGTGTGGAATTATCCCAGGGAGTTTCTGCTCCTCCCCAACCCAACCCCTAAGTTTTACTCATTTTCTTGCTGATTCCTGAAATTCCTTCCATTAGAAAAAGAAACTTTCTTTTCCAATGAGGATAGGCAAGAGCTTAAAATATAAATGTTTGATTTAATTGCCATTTTGGCTGGAATACATTTCACTGAAATGTTATCAAGCAATGGCTAATTTGCTCTCTCTTCCTCACCAACTCACCCAGTATGTCAGCAATTTTATCAGCTTTACCTACGAAACAGCCCGTATCCAAACACTTAACACCATCACCTGAAACGCTCAGGCAGCAATCACCTTCTCATTGGTCTCTCTGCTCCAGCTGTGAATCGTTCTCTTTTCCTAGAACATGCGTTTAAGTCTATAGAGGTTCCTCTGAGTACTGCTTCTCCCTCTTGCCATAGGTATTAATTTAAGTACATTCATTGTCATTTATTTCTTAATTGTCATTATTTACTTCTTGTCTATAATTTAGGTTTTGATTTTCTCTTTAACACATGAAGTATACAGAACAATATTTTTAATTTTCATGAGATGAGTTTTGTTTTTAAATTTCTTGTTTTTATTTTCTAGTTGTAGTGAAACACTGTACAATACCATTTGGGACACAGGCACGGGCAAAGATTTCATGACGAAAATGCCAAAAGCTATTACAACAAAATCAAAAATTGAGAAATGTGATCTAATTAAACTAAAGAGCTTCTGCACAGCAAAAGAAACTGTCATCAGAGTGAATAGGTTCTCCCAACCTACAGAATGGGAGAAAATTTGTGCAATCTATCCATCTGACAAAGGTATAATATTCAGAGTCTACAAGGAACTTAAACAAATTTATGAGAAAAAAAAATCCTAATAAAAAGTGGGCAAAGGACAGCAACAGACACTTCTCAAAAGATGACATTCATGCAGCCAACAAACATGAAAAAAGGCTCAACATCACAGATTATTAGAGAAATGCAAATCAAAACCACAATGAGATACCATCTTATGAGAGTCAGAATTACGATCATTAAAGAGTCAAGAAACAACAGATGCTGGTGAGGTTGTGGGCAAAAAGGAATGCTTTTACACTGCTGGTGGGAATACAAATTAGTTCAACCATTGTGGAAGACAGTGTGGCAATTCCTCAAAGATCTAGAAGCAGACATACCATTTGACCCAGAAATCCCATTACTGGGTATAAAAGGAATATAAAGGAATGTAAATCATCCTATTATAAAGATGCATGCATGTGTATGTTCATTGCAGCACTATTCACAATAGTAAAGACGAAGACATGGAATCAGTCCAAATGCCCATCAGTGACAGACTGGATAAAGAAAATGTGGTACATACACCATGGAATACCATGCAGCCATAAAAAGGAACAAGATCATGTCTTTTGCAGGGACATGAATGGAACTGGAAGCCATTATCCTCAGCAAACTAACACAGGAACAGAAAACCAAAACTAACCTCAGCAAACTAACACAGGAACAGAAAACAAAACACCACATGTCCTCACTTACAAGTGGGAGCTGAACTATGAGACCATGTGGATGCAGGGAGAGGAACACCACACACTGGGGCCTGTTGTCGGGGGAGGCCAGGGGAGGGAGAGCATCAGGAAGAATAGTTAATGGATGCTGGCTGGGCTTAATACCTAGGTGATGGGTTGATCTGTGCAGCAAACCACTATGGCACACGTTTACCTATGTAACAAACCTGCACATCCTGCACATGTACCCCAGAACTTAAAATAAAAGTTGCAAAAAAAAAAACAAGTTACATCACCTCTCTCTCTCTCTCTCTCTCTCTCTATATATATATATATATATATATATATATGTATATATATGGCCTGTATAATGCAACTCAGCAACATCTACTGTCTGGCCAATATATGATTAATTTTTGTAAATATTCAATATCACATATTTGGATATAAATTTCTGTGTGTGCATATGTAGGTATGTATACACACACATATATATATGTACACACATATGTATATATAAAATTCTCTTTTTTTTTTTTGAGACGGAGTCTCGCTCTGTCGCCCAGGCTGGAGTGCAGTGGCGCGATCTCAGCTCACTACTAGCTCCGCCTCCTGGATTCACGCCATTCTCCTGCCTCAGCCTCCCGAGTAGCTGGGACTGCAGGCGCCCACCACTACGCCCGGCTAATTTTTTGTATTTTTAGTAGAGACGGGGTTTCACCGTGTTACCCAGGATGGTCTCCATCACCTGACCTCGTGATCCGCCCACCTCAGCCTCCCAAAGTGCTGGGATTACAGGCGTGAGCCACCATGCCTGGCCAAAATTCTCTTTTTTTATATATATCCAAAATTTCTAAGCTTTATATATGTATGATATATATACATAGGTAGATATAATCTAATTGTAAAATTTGCTACTTGAATCCTGTATGTTAACTGACATAGAACTCCACACTGGCAGAGATTTTGGCTTATTTTTTCCTTGCTATAATCCTCAGCATGAAAAACAGTTTCTGGAACGTGGTAGGCATCTAATAGATATTTATGCAATGAATGCTAAATATGCATACATTTTCTGCTTTGCAGTTCAATTTTTGAGAGAGATATATTAAAATGCCTCAATGGGCTATAACACAAACTCCTCCGAGGGGCCAAATATTTGGGAGAAAAGGGAGTTTGAGAAATATAAAGTCCCACACAAAACTGACTGATTCAACAAAGACTTACTGTATACCTCAGGTCGTCAGGCACCGAGAATTTAAAGACGCGAGAGCTACTGTTTTGCGTAAATCCATGGGGCACCATCCACATCCCAGTTAATGTGAATGTGACCTTTGAAGTTGTGCAGTGCACTCCTGCACTGCTATTTGCTAGGGCCCTATGCTTGTTCTCAATGGTGCTTAAAATACCTCCTGGGAGGCTCAGAGGTTTGTATTTTGAGGTCCAAAAACTCTTATGTAACAAATTCTATAGTGATTTCTAACGAAATCACTATATTCAAGGCATGGATTCCCCTGTTCTCTGCCCTGCCTCAACCTCAAAACACACATCTCTCTCTCTCTCTCTCTCTCTCTCTCTCTCTGTGTGTGTGTGTGTGTGTGTGTGTGTGTGTATGTGTGTGTGTCTCACCATGGCCAACCTATAATGTGTTGGCAAATTCATTATAGCAGCAGATGCTCTTCTTTTCAGGGACTATTTAACTCTGGACTTTTGTAATAGTCCAAAACACACACACCTACAATGAAAAACATCTGTGTAATGAAAATATTTGTGCAATGACAAAACATCTGTCTGAAATCTTATTTAGGGCTGTCTGCCACAAGTCAGGAGAGTTCAACCCCTGAATATGTTCCTGGTCAATGATAGTTAAACTGTTATAGCTTTGGGTAAACCAGACCTTGACAGAGCCTCCAATCAGTAATTCAATAGCTGGAAAACTGACCCCAATCATTGCTCATTGCCCCTGCTCAAAAACTGCTTCCACAGAATTAAATCATTTCTCTAAGGAAATTTTCAAAGTGAATGATTTATTAGCAATTACAAAAGAACCATGACTCTGCTTGGCAGCTATCAGAATGCCATGACCTCAATGAGTTACAATGGAATTTTCTGGAAGAATGTAGAAGAGAAAAAAAATGTCACCAAAATTTTGCCAGAAATTCTGTAAGCATTTTGATGTTTCGACCATTTTATTCCTTCCTAGGACATTTTTCTATTCTTAGCTGAATATAGAACCTGGTTGTCAAAATCGTGATCATCCCTCTTTCTTATTCCAAGCAGTCAGATTCCCTGATACCTCCCTTCAACAATGCTATCAATGTCCATCTCTGAATAGCAATGTTTTCTTCCTCACCTGCTTCCATCACTCCTATATGCCTAGGGGTCTGTTGTTGTTGTTGTTGTTGCTGTTGTTGTTGTTGTTTTTGAGACAGGGTCTCACTCTGTCGCCCAGGCTGGAGTGCAGTGGTGCTATCTCGGCTCACTGCAAGCTCCACCTCTTGGGTTCACACCATTCTCCTGCCTCAGCCTCCCAAGTAGCTGGGGCTACAAGCGCCCACGACCACGCCCAGCTAATTTTTTGTATTTTTAGTAGAGACAGGGTTTCACTGTGTTAGCCACGATGGTCTCGATCTCCTGACCTTGTGATCCACCCACCTTGGCCTTCCAAAGTGCTGGGATTACAGGTGTGAGCCACTGTGCCTGGCCTGCCCTGGGGTCTTAAAGGTATGAGGAAAATATGTGCTTCGAGAAAAATAGCAGTGAAATTTGGGAACATAAAACTGCTTCATGCACTGAGAAAATTTCCACCGCTGCACTTAGACCTCTCTTGAATGCCAAGTGCCTGAAAACTAGGGCAGGACTTCTCTCCCACTACAAACCAAGTGTGTTACGCTACAAGGTCTCTGAAGGCAGCAGCAGTATGGCAGGCCAGTTCTCACTAATACAAGCCTCCATAACAACAGTTTCAGTACTAAGTGGTTAAGTTAAATATTGAAAGTTTAAAAAGCCAGTGCCCTTATATAAAGGCTGGAATGTAACCAAAGCCCACCAAGAGTTTTGCCTAGGCTTTTTCTGGGCCTTAAAGCATGATTCAATAAGTTTTATTGTGGGTCTGAAGAAACTCTCCAGGCTTCCACAAACAAGTTTACTGGGGCTCTGAAGGAACTCCCCAGACCTCCGTGATTTAGCAGGAGATAAGATAGGAGTAATCACACCAGCACCTGGACCCACTTAGATTAAGTAAATTACTGAGGCTCCAGACGAAGCTCTTCAGGACTAGACCTTAGTTACAGATTAAAAGAAATTAATCACTTATGTCTTTAGATGAATGCACACTTACACGTAGACAAGACACACAGCTTAGAGGGTATATAAGCTCTAGAAAACTTTCTAATTTTGAGTTGGTCTGGTGATAATTTCCAGGCCTTCTACCTGTAACTGGTTACAGAAATAAAAACTCTCCTCCTTCCCAGTTCATCTGCATCTCGTTATTGGGCCACAAGAAATAGCAGCCTAACCCTCAGTTTGGCCCGGAAGCAGAATTTGGCATGCCAGCCAGGAGATACAGGTACGGTGCTGTGTTCATCGGCCAGCGGCTTGTGACGAGACAGTGTTCAGGAGGATCCCAGCAGCTGTCAGTGAGATTTTCCTGGGAACCTTCTTGAAGGGTCCTGTGGATAAAAGTGCACGTCCCTTCACTACTGGGGAAGAACGGAGATCAAGAGCAGACATGCTCAAAGGGTGAGTTAACCTGATGGCCTGCCAGGAGCATCTTGCTTTCCTATCTGGGCTTGTTAAGCTGTTTGTCCGGTACCACCATGGGAAGTAATAGGGCTCGCTCATACACCCACTTTGCATTTCTGTTGAGATCAGGTTTTGAGTTGGTTTTGAGTCTGTTTTGCCTTAGTGCACTCCCCCTTATGTTGTCCAAATTTTGCCTTTACTTATTTGTGTATCTGTCTTATTCCCTTTGATATCATGTAAACTTGAAAATGGAAGATATTGGGTCCATTCCTGCTGGGAGGCCTCTGAGAAGGGAAAATATTTTTTAGAAGCTCAATGGTTGAGGGTCAGCTTAATTAAAAGCTGACCTCCAAGATGTGTATACGTATGTGAGCATGTTTGCATTTAAAAGACCTTCATGTTTTTGTTTATTTCTCTCCTAGGACCTTGTCTTTTTAAGCCAAAGTTTTTTCTTTTCAGTTAACTGAATTCTGTTTTCTTCATTCATAGCTGTTTCAACAGAAGCTACTCTGGGGCTTTTAAGAAAAAGTGTAATTTAGACACTTAGAAATGTCTTTGTTTGGAAAACATTTTTTTAAGTGCACTGTAAAAACATCACATGGTCTAGTCTCATAATACTTCTACCTTTTTGAAAACCCAGGATTCAGTGTGGGCTCTGCCTGGAGCTCAAAGATTCAGTTTAAAGATAGGAAAAGGAGGTCTTATGAATCTATAAAATGTACTTCTATTGGCATGCCTAATACGTGTATGTATTTATGTCTTTGCACACCATGTTTCACTATTGAAAATATATAAAGGAGTTCTAATTAATTGGCTCAAAGAAAAATAAAAGTGCTTAAATACTTTAACAGAAAAAAGAAAAGATTAGTCAAATGCTTTTTCAAGTTATGTGACTAAAATAAAATCTTTAATAAACAAGCTAGCTTTAAAAATTATTGGTAAAGTAATATTAGAGATGTCTTAAGAGTTGCCAACGTACATTTTTGTTTGCATTTATTGATCATGTAATTTCATACTTATCTCTACCAAATACTGTAAGGTGTCAAAATTTGACATAGAAGTTACAAAACTATAACTCATCCCAAAACAGAATGATCTTTGCTTGTGTAATTTTAAATAAATGAAACATTAATAATGGTTTAATGGAGATAGCTAAATCTTGAATTATTTAGTAAAAATACCCCAACTTCTAATCTTGTGGCCTTAGGCAGTCTAATCCACAGACATGAAGGAAGTTTGTTCTGGGAAAGGACTGCTATCATCTTTGTTTCAAAGCTAAACTATAAACTAAGTTAATGAACAAGAATAACTTGGAGGCTAGAAGCAAGTCAGTTAGGTCAGATCATTTTCACTATCTCAGTTATAATTTTACAATGGCGGTTTCATAACTTTAACTGATGACTATTGCAGTTTTCATAAATAATCGAGGTAAATGATTAAAATAAATAGATAAATGTATTGGGATAAATACTCCATAAACTTGTCATAATTTAGAATCTAAAGTTAAATTAAACAACGGATATTTCATTATTTGCGTATTTTCCAATAAGATGTATTGCAAGAAAACATTCTTTTTTGGTTCTTATTGATTTGAATAAGTGTTCTGCTGCTTGCTCTTTCTCAGCTCCCTCTCGACGGCAAATGACTCTTAGATTTGCTCTTTTGGAGTTATTTTCTAGATCTCATGGGCATTCTTTATCCCTTTTATTCTTTTTTTCTTTTTTTTTCCACTGGCTATGTATTTTCAAATAGTCTGTCTTTGAGCTCACTACTTCTTTCTTCTGCCTTATTAGTTCTGCTGTTGAGACCCTCTGATGCCTTTTTCAGTTCAGCCAATGTATTTCTCAGTTCTAAAATTTGTTTAATTTTGTAAAAAATTATTTCAATCTGTTAAATTTATCTGATAAACTTCTGAATTGCTTTTATATGTTATCTTGGAGTTTGCAGAGTTTCCTCAAAACTGCTATTTTGGATTCTTGATCTGAGAACTTACGTATCACTTTCATTAGGGTCAGTACTGGAATCTTGCTCTGTCCACTTAGGGAGGTCATAGTTCCCTATTTGCTGTTGTTTCTTATAAGCATACAACTATGTCTTCGCACTGAAGGATTCATTATTTATTCCAGTCTTTGCTGTCTGTGTTGGTTTGCTCTTGCTAACATATGTATATTTAGAGGTTCCCTGTGAAGTTTGCCTGTTGATTCCCTTAGCACTAGATCACTACCTCCTTTTCGGCACTAGATGGTGCCCTAAGACCAGGTTTGCCACAGCTTTTGCAACCTTTCAAAGCACTGCCCATCCTGGAAGGGAGGTGTCCCAGAGGGGATTCCCTGGCTGGGTAGGAAAGCTGGCTAGGGATTTGTGTCCCCAAGGATCCATGCAGTGCACCTCCTACAGCATGGTGCTGCCGAACTGCCTCTCTGATTTGACATCTCTTTGTCTGGGATGGAGAGCAGCTCCCAAGTTGTATGCACTGGGGCTGTTAGCCCCACCTCTTCTATCTGGCTCCAGATGCCCTCAGGGTCCTTCTGGCTGCAGACACTTATGATGCTTCCCATCCGCGGAGACAGGAACAGCTTTCCTGCATAGGAATTCAAGATATTCTGGAAGCTGGCTGTCCACCTTGACCTCACTTTTTCCAGCATGAGTGCTGGGGGACATTTCCAGGAAGTGCCTCACAGTTTGAAGAAAGGGCATTATGGGTAGAGAAGTCAATTTCTCCTATGTTCTGCTTGCAGTTTTTCACGTCTTTGTGTCTGCAGGGATTGTCACAGCCTCGGTTTTGAGTTCTTGGATGCTGGTGGTGATGATCTTTACACTGGCTAGTTCTGTTTCATTTCCTGTATGGGAGAGTGAAGTCAGATTACTTCTGTGCCATTTTGGTGACATCACCTCAGCCCTTATACTTTTTCACATCAGTGTGAAAAACTTAAATTCTCACATTTTTAGTCCTATATATTTTCAAACTAGATTTCTTAAATGCCTCCCCCAAAAAAGGAATTGTAAAATCTTATCTTCTAAAAATTATATTAAATCTGGAGTTTTGTTTTTGTTTCTTAACAAGCACATTTAAACTCTAAGCATGCGCCTTGTTTGAATGGTGATTGAAGGTAATGGTAGTGGCTTTGGCGTTTCTAGGCCTGAATTGCTCCAACTTTGCTTTTACTCGTCCAAACCCTGCTTTGGGAAAATTGAAATCCGTTAATATTAAAAATTCAAATGTATACATAATTAATCGGAGTAACACATTTTGCTACAAAAGAACTAAAAAGGGGTTTTAAAAGGTTTCACTTCTAGTTTCTCCTAAGAGTTTCACTGGCGCCTTTAAAATACCATTTTCCAAAACTAAATGTATATATAATTTTCATAAATATATCAATCGAGTATTTTTTTAATGCATATCAAAATAAGTTTCTTGCTGTTACCCATTTCTCTAGCCATCAAGAATAGTGATACTGGTTTTGGGAGGCTGAGGCGGGAGAATTACTTGAGACCAGGAGTTCAAGACCAGCCTGTACAATAAAGTGAGCTGTAAAAAAAAAAAAAGAATAATGATACTTTCCTTATTTTATTTTATTGTTATTTTTTTGAGAGAGTCTCACTCTGTCGCCCAGGCTGGAGTGCGGTGGTGCCATCTTGGCTCACCGCAACCTCCGCCTCCCTGATTCAAGCGATTCCACGGGGTAGCTGGGATTATAGGTGCAGGTCACCACGCCCTGCTATTATTTTTATTTTTTTATTTGTATTTTTTAGTAAAGATGGGGTTTCACCATGTTGGTCAGGCTGGTCTCAAACTCCTGACTTCAGGTGATCCACCTGCCTCGGCCTCCCAAAGTGTTGGGATTACAGGTATGAGCCACCGCACCTGGCTGAATAATAATACTTTCAAAGAGCTAATCTTCTGGTCCAACGTTCCACCTTTTACGCCATCTCCCACTCTCTCACCAAAGTGTCCTATAACTGCCCTTCTTAAAACTTTTACATCTGCAATACTAAGTCCAAATTCCCAAACATGGCATACAAACCTTTTATGATCCGGTTCTTTCTTATCTCTCCAGCCTAAGCTCTTGACAATTTCTCCTTTCCAAGCCCCAAGAGCCCCACCACTTCCTCTTCCAGCCTCTCCAACTATGTTGGACTCCCCAGCGCACTACACAGTGTATACTAGTACAGGGTGTGGCCTGTTCTGTGCCTAGAGTTGAATGGTCGCAAACACCTAAGCATGTGAGCAATTTATTTGTGTATTTGGCTGTTTCCCTCCTCAGGTTCTGAGTTCTTTGAGGCCTGGGATTACGCTCTATTATATTCATATACCCGCATTGTGCCTGACCCACGTAGGTGCTAATAAATATTTTATGAATATAAAATCGTTGAAATAATTGATATAAGAATAACCAACCAATGTTTACACAGAAGACAATACTCAGAATCTCATAAGGGACGGGAATTTTATTCGATGCTGTACATTACTGTTAGTCAAAGTGACCATTAGCACAGTTGGATCGTCAAATGTTGATGAATAATCTAAACAATGGAAAACTAACTTTAAGCCGCACATTAAACAAAATAAAACGTTACTGGTAGATGCATTATATTGCATTTAATAAAATGTGTTAATACTTATGAAAGTATTGCCTTTATGGCAACTTTTTTTTTTTTTTTTTTTTTTGAGATGCAGTCTCTCTCTGTCGTCCAGGCTGGAATAGTACAATGGCCTGATCTCGGCTTACTGCAAGCTTTGCCTCTCAGGTTCACGCTATTCTCCTGCCTCAGCCTCCTGAGTAGCTGGGACTACAGGCGCCCGCAACCACACCCGGCTAATTTTTTGTATTTTTAGTAGAGACAGGGTTTCACCGTGTTAGCCAGGATGGTCTCGATCTCCTGACCTCGTGATCCACCCACCTAGGCCTCCCAAAGTGCTGGGATTACAGGCGTGAGCCACTGCCCCCAGCCTTGAAGCTGCATCATTGTCTAGGGTAAATATCCGAGGTTCATCGTCTCACACCAAGGGAATCGAGGACACAAATACATAAGAATTGAGTTTAAGAGTAGAGGTTTAGGCCGGGCGCGGTGGCTCACGCCTGTAATCCCAGCACTTTGGGAGGCCGAGGCGGGCGGATCACAAGGTGAGGAGATCGAGACCACGGTGAAACCCTGTCTCTACTAAAAATACAAAAAACTAGCCGGGCGAGGTGGCGGCGCCTGTAGTCCCAGCTACTCAGGAGGCTGAGGCAGGAGAATGGCGTAAACCTGGGAGGTGGAGCTTGCAGTGAGCCGAGATTGTGTCACTGCCCTCCAGCCTGGGTGACAGAGCAAGACTCCGCCAAAAAAAAAAAAAAAAAAAAAAAAAAGTAGAGGTTTAATAGGCAAAAGAAAGAGAGAAGAGAATAACTCTTTCTCCTGCAGACAGAGGGGTGCCAGAGTGGGTCTTCTGGTTCTGTGGTGAAATGCATAGCTGAGCTTGAGGAAGTGATGTCTCATTTACACAGGACTCAAGAGATTGGTTGGGCCAGGTGTGCTGTTTACATAGCATGCGAAAAAGCTGGCTGCCCCACCCTAATATGTTATTATGCTAATAGGCTCTTTACCTGGCCAGCACCATGTTATCCGCTTCTTTACTGCACACATGGTTGACAAAGCAAAGGGAAGATGGAGTCTCCATGTTGAACATACTTGGCCCCAGTTAGCCTTTTCCTATTGGCCCAGCTGCTGTCATTCACCTGTGCAAGCTTCCAGTTAGATTGCCAACGTCTGCAGCTCGATTTTAAGGCTGCTCTTTGTTAGAAAAGAAATGATTTGAGGGTGCTTTTCATTAAAAGGAAAACCTTACTGAGGACTTCCTTACCCTCACTATCTGCCTAAATAATTTCTTTTTAATTTCTATGTGAATATTATACCGATTATGGCATTTCACAATCATTCTCAATTAAAGGGGGCTTGATTACAAACTGAAAACCTGTATTAAAATACATACATTTTATCTCACATACAGGTAACTATTGCCTTTACAAAACATATTTTAGAACTTGTTATAATAGAGGATGAAAGTAAACACAGCACTTACTCCTAGCTTAGGATCAAACACTTGGAAAACATCTGACAAAAGTCTAATATTCAGCATCTGTAAGAAACTTAAATATACAAGAAAAAGCAAACAACCCCATTAAAAAGTAGGCAAAGGATATAAACAGACACTTTCTCAATGAATACATAGAGAAATGCACATCAAAACGACAATGAGACATCATATCACAGCAATCAGAATGACTATTACTAAAGAGTCAAAAAATAACAGATGCTAGTGAGGGTGCAGAGAAAACAAAATGCTTATAAACAGTTGGTGGGAGTGTAAATCAGTTCAACTATTGTGGAAAGTAGTATGACAGTCCCTCACAGAGCTAAACATGGAACTACCATTTGACCCAGCAATCCCATTACTGGGTATATACCCAAAGGAAAGTAACTCATTCTACCGAAAGACACATGCACATGTAAGTTGATTGCAACACGATTCACAACAGCAAAGACATGGAATCAACCTAAATGCCCATCAGTGGCAGACTGGATAAAGGAAATGTGGTACACAAACACCATGGAATACTATGCAGCCATAAAAAAGAACTAGATCATGTCCTTTGCAGGAACGTGAGTGGAACTAGAGACGATTATCCTCAGCAAACTAATGTAGGAAAAGAAAAACAAATACCGCATGTTCTCACTTACAAGTGGGAGCTAAATGATGCAAACACAGGGACACAAAGAGGGGAACAACAGACACGGGGTCCTACTTGTGGGTGGAGGGTGGGAGGATGGAGAGAATCAGAAAAAATAACTATTGGGTACTAGGCTTAGTACCTAGCTGATGAAATAATCTGTACAACAAACCCCCATAACACAAGTTTACCTATATAATAAACTTGCATGTGTACCCCTGAACCTAAAATAAAAGTTTTAAAAATAAACACTTAGAGAAGAAACTTGGGCAAAAGTATTCCTGCAGGAGAAATGTCAGACAGAAACTCCCTTAATGGAGGACATAGCCCTGTGTCTACTACTCTCCACTTGAGAAATGTGGAGAATACTTAATATCTTAGCCATCTCCCAAAATTTTCTGTCCTCACACACTTACTGCCTCAGAGGCTTGGTGGCCCAGGTTTCCTGGAACAATGTATTTGGCATAGCTCAGTAAGCTTTCTCTCGAGTTTACAATCTCCTTCTTTGGAAGTATTTTTTAAAATTCTTAAAACATATTATTTGGCCCCAAATAGTTCCTATTGTTTACTTAAGCAAGTTTGAGCCATTCTTAATTTTAGTAGCTTCTGAAATAATATTCACTTGACTTTTTTCTCTTAATTGCTGTCTTCCCTTATTAATGCACATTCCCAATGGTGGCCAACAGTTACTAGCTGCTTTACTGCTGCATCATATTTCATCAAATTCCAAACAGGCATAAAGAAAAAAAGGAATAGAAGATGTACAGCTCAAGGGTTGGTGATTCAGTTTGGACATTGTCTTCTCTAAATCTCATGTTGAATTGTAATCCCCAGTGTTGGAGGTGGGGCCTGGTGGGAGATGTTTGGGTCATGGGGGAGATCTCTCATGGTTTGGTGCTGTCCTCATGATATGGAGTGAATTCTCATGAGGTCTGGTTGTTTAAAAGTGTGTGACAGCTCCTCCCACAACTCTCTCTCCTGCTCTCACTCTTGCATGATGATACATCAGCTCCCCTTTGCCTTCCACCATGATTGGAAGCTTCCTGAGGTGTCACCAGAAGCTGAGCAGATGTCCAGCACCTTGCTTCCTATACAGCCTACAGAACAGTGGTCTGATTAAACCTCTTTTGTTTTTAAATGACTTAGCCTCAGGTATTTCTTTTTGGGATTTTTTTTTTTTTTTTTTTTTTTTTTGAGACAGGGTCTGGCTCTGTCACCCAGGCTGGAGTGCAGTGGTACAATCTCAGTTCACTACAACTTCTGCTTCCTATGCTCAAGCCATCTGTCCACCTCAGTCTCCCAAGGAGCTGGGATTACAGGTGTGTGCCACCATGCCTGGCTAATTTTTGTACTTTCGTAGAGATGAGGTTTTGCTATGTTGCCCAGGCTAGTCTCAAACTCCTGACTCAAGTGATCCACCTGCCTCAGCCTGCCAAAGTGCTGGGATTACAGGCATGAGCCACTGCACCCAGCCAGGTATTTCTTTATAGCAACGTGAGAACAGTCTAATACAGTTGGATCATCTAATAAAAAAATAAGAAACAACTTTCAAGTAAAAGAAAAGAAAACCCAGGATCCCTGCTCCAAGCTTTTGCTTGCTCAGTGGCATTCCCTCACAAATTCTCCAGTGCCACTTACGGAGAATTCTTTCCTGTATTCCAAGGGAAATCTCAGTCAGGAATCTGCATGCCCACAAATGTGTCTCAGTTTACAACAGTGAACAGGCCTCACACCTCCACCAATGTGCAAGGCAACTCAGAGTCAGTAATGGTGACACGTGTCTCTTCCAACTCTCTTCTGTCACCTCTTTCATCCCTCCCCACCTCCACCCTGTTGTGACCCCCATTTTTGACAAACCTGGTATGTTAGACACTAGCTGGATTCAGAACCATGGAGAAACTATGGCACATATTGACTGAAACAAGAACTGCCACCTGACCTTGCCCAAGATTGTGTATCCAAGAGTGACATGGAGAGAGTCACATTGGGAAGACGGGATGACTCCATGTGAAGCAATACTCAAGTATTTCAGACATTCCCGAAACATTCTAAGAATTGTCATTAATAACTTGAGACTTGCATCATCTAAAAGTGTATTTCCATCCTTCCTCCCATGCAGAATATTCTATGACATGTTTTAAAAATCCTACAAGAAAATTTCAGACAGCCTCATTAGCTTTTTCCCATGATACTTGAGAAAAACATCTTTTTTTCTCATAGAAAGCTTCTCACCAGAGCTTTTAAAATTTCAACTACAATTTATTCCCCAGAGTCTTCCCACATGGCTATGAATACTTCATATATTAATGCTGCACAAAGAATACAGGGGTACATTTTCTCAGAAATCCAAGAGGGGAGGCTAAAACTGCATATACAGAGTTGGACTTTAATCACTAAGTCCATCCCTGTGAACTTACTTTACCTTAGTAAATAGTATGAGAAAAAGTGGGAAACTTATCAAATACCTGACGGCACATAAAGCAAACAGAAATTTGAGGGAGAGGTCTGGTACAATGGCTCATGCCTATAATTCCTTCACTTTAGGAAGCTGAGGTGGGAGGATCTCTTGAGTCCAGGAGTTCAAGGCTATAGTGAACTATGAACGCACTATTGCACTCCAGCCTGGGTGACAGAGCAAGACTGAGAAAGAAAGAGAAAGAGAAAAAGAGAGGAAAGGAAAGGAAAGGAAAGGAAAGGAAAGGAAAGGAAAGGAAAGGAAAGGAAAGGAAAGGAAAGGAAAGGAAAGGAAAGGAAAGGAAAGGAAAATAAAGGAAAGGAAAGGAGAAAGTAGAGAGGACAGGAGGAAGGAAGGAAGGAAGAAAGGAAGGAAGGAAGGAAGGAAGGAAGGAAGGAAGGAAGGAAGGAAGGAAGGAGGGAGGGAGGGAGGGAGGGAGGGAGGAAAGGGAAGGAGGAAAGGGAAGAAAGGAAGGGAGCAGAGGAGTGGAAGGAGGAAGGAAGAGAGAGAGGAAGGAAGAAGGGAAGGAAAGAAGGAAAGGAAAGGAAAGAAAGGAAAGGAAAGGAGAATGGAAAGGAAAGAAAGGAAGAAGGGAGGGAGTAGAGGGAGGAAGAGAGAGGAAGGAAGGAAGGAAGAAAGGTAGGTAGGTGAGGAAGACACAAGAACTCAACATTGAACTGGACACCTGAATATTTGAGTTTCTTTCCCAATTCTTTCACCCCGTGTTGAAGTTTCTAAAACTTCAACACCCACATGCAATATTCCCATTAGTGCCCCACAGATTCACCCTTCAATGAAAGATGAAGCCACCTGAAGTTGTCTTTTTCATCAGCATCTTTATGGCTCACATCTGGCACCCAGTTAATGCCTGAAACCTGGTACCAATATTATTATCAGAGAACCTGTTCTGGCATCTAGATGCCTACTGTCACCAGTATGGTTTCAACCTGTCAACATGGCAGTGCTAGGCAGTAGCAGTATTTTCTTCAAGGAAGTCATGATTTCCCCCCAATTTTGCATGTCTTTTTATTCAGACAGCATTTACATTTTCATTCTTTCCCTCCAGTGTTCACTTAAAATAAATGGATTCTCTTAGCTGTTTCAGGAATCATCTGGTCTAAGGAAAACTGCGTTTTCTGAGTTTTCATGTTTATTTTCTTCTTCTCCTTTCACCCTGCCGGAAACTTGGAGCATAATGATATTTTTATTTGAAGAGCTGGTCATCTTCCCTCAGTAACCAGTGGTTTCTGTGAGTGCTCTCATCAATGGTAAATTTCTGGCTTATACAGACTTTCACCTCGATTTCTAAGGACATGCAGAAAATTATTTATTTGGTATTCTTGCCATTTTCTCATCTTCCATTTCTAATTCTCTATTGTGGTTCTTGGAGGGCGAATCTTTTCTTTTGCCATTTATCGATTCTTGATGTATAATTAGATCCCTCAACTTCCTTTCACAAGCAGAGCTTGGACCTGAGCATGTTTAAATCAAGAGACAGGGGATCCTGAGTCACATTGCCAGCATGCTGATGAATGCTATCACGGAGGCGGGCAAGGCGTAATTAGCAGAACTTTCAAAGCGTAAAATGCTCGACAGTCTCTCTCTACATGCTACAGGCAGGGTGTTATATTACTCGCCAGGATTCATGGGTTCTGTGAGATTCCACTGAGAACACCTAACAATATAAATTAGGAAAAGTACACACACACACACACACACACACACACACAGAGGATGGAGGGAAGAACGAGGGAGAGTGAGACATTTAGAATTTAAGTTCTACATTTATGCTGTTTTCATTCCCCTTCCCCTAAAAATAATAAGAAACAGTAAACATGTCAAAAAGAACAAGGAGAAGAAAGTCAGGAGACTGGATAATCCTCAATTCCATAATGGGCTCCTGAGAGACGGAGGCATGGGCTGTGTTTCTCCATGTGACACCCACACATTACTTGCCGTTGTGCTGAGGAGGGAGGGTCACCAGCAACTTTTGTTTGTTGGTTTGTTTTTAAGTGAAGAGTCCACGATTCCAGAAACCATCCTGCATTCATACGATGGCTATAAAATCATTTCATATATTTTGCTGAAAATGTAAAACCTGGGAATATGTTCAGTCCTCATTTTACCATTTTTAGTCCTTTCTTTCAACACTCGATTTTATTTTTAAGTCTATTTTTGTGCCAGAACAATAAAACATGTAGAGAATCCAGCCAATACAGAAAGATGAAAATCAAGCTGGAAGCCCTTTTACAACCCCACTCCGTAGAGATAACCTCCGTGAAGAGGTTTGGTTCTATCACACTGGAGTCTTTCTAGACATTTACAAACATATAGATGTACAAAGATACAGATTTACAGAGACATCAAAAAACTTTACGTATATAAGCATATTTGAGGTATATGTGTATCTGTATTTACACATGTGATTAAACATGGAGGCAAACACGGCAAAAATCTGAGAAATATACAAATGTGTGAGGCTATCTTTCTAAGTATTGTGCTTGTGTGAATGTGAGAGTCATGTATATTTCTAAGTATTGTGCTTGTGTGAATGTGAGAGTCATGTATATTTCTAAGTATTGTGCTTGTGTGAATGTGAGAGTCATGTATATTTCTAAGTATTGTGCTTGTGTGAATGTGAGAGTCATGTAGACAGACACACATTTGTCTTTTTAAACTCTGGCACTGGCACCATAATTCCTCTCAGGATGATAACTGCATTTGTTTAAAAAACTCTTTTTGTATATTTCAAACGAGCTAGAAGAGAACTATAATGTTCTCAATACAAAGAAAAAAGATTGAGGTGATGAATATCCCAATTTCCCTGATTTTATCATTACACATTGTATACATGTGCCAAAATATCACATGTACCCCAAAAATACATACAACTATGATACATCGATAAAAAATCAACACTAAAAAAGAAAATCCTTTTGCAGGGCCTTTTGAGATGGGAGATGAGACACTGATGACATGGATATTTGTAGGAGATGAAGTAACACACCAGATAAATTTTAAATTATTATTATTGCTGTTATGGCTGATGTTTATTGAGTACCTACTATATGTCAGGTCCTATTCTAAGATGACCAAATCGATGCCCAGGAATAAAAGAGGAAAACTTGCTTCTGCTACAAGGAGGATGAGAAGAGAAGAGACAGGAGAACAGGAAAGGGTTAGGGGAAAGGGAGGCCCTCTGGCTAGGGCTACGTGAGTAGTGGAGACAGTGACATGGCTCAGGATCAGCCCTGTCCTCCCTCTTTTTCCACATTTGTCTTTTCTTCACCTTCCTCCCTAGCGCAAAAACAATTATTTTTTTCTTTTTTCAGGCACAGAAACTTAGTCAATCTTAAGTTTTGTCAATGTCCTCTTTTTTTATGGCTAGAGAGGACTTTTTGTTTTTGCTTTTATTACTTATGTATGTATGTATGTATTTATGTATGTATGTATGTATTTTGAGACGGGGTCTTGCTGTGTTGCCCAGCCTGGAGTGCAGTGGTGCAATCTTGGCTCACTGCAACCTCCGCCTCCCGGGTTCAAGCGATTCTCCTGCCTCAGCCTCCCGAGTAACTGGGACTACAGGTGTGTGCCACCATGTCCAGCTAATTTTTGTATTTTAGTAGAGATGGGGTTTCATCCTGTTGTACAGGATAGTCTCGATCTCTCGACCTCGTGATCTGCCTGCCTTGGCCTCCCAAAGTGCTGGGATTACAGGCGTGAGCCACCGCTCCCGGCTGCTTTTATTTTTTGTTTTGATTGTTGGTTTTCTTTTCACCATAAAAAAGCTTAAATTCTCACACAAGCATATTTATTAGCATTTTCCTTATGTATTCTGGTTTTATGCCTACTCGTAAAGACCTTCCATATCCCAAGATTATAAAAACAGTTTTTATTCATGCTTTCTATTAGTACTTCTGTGATTGTATTTCTTACATTTAAGTCTTCACTGTAATCAAAAATTGTTGTGAGCTATAATATCATGCAAGTATGTTAATAAAATGCAGTGTAAGTAATATAAGAATCCATGTTTAATGACTAACCACTTGGTCCAACATTATTAGTAATTCACCTTTCCTACTGATTTGAAATGCTACTTTTATTTATATACTGTAATCCTATTAGTTCTTGCATTTTTTTCTGAATTCTCTGTTCCTTTCCATTGATTACACCATCTATTACAATGCAAATATCCTATGTTATTAATTGAGGTCACTCCATAATGGCAATGGTTAAGGTTTGCTGAATACTTATTATATACAGGTACGATTTTACATGTTTTACAAGTAGAACATAGGCATGGAGAATTTCAGTAATTTACCTAAGTGCACACACATATTAAGTGGAATAGTAAAGATTTGAACCTAGATTGTCTGGCCCTAGAGAATATCCCTTAGCCATTACATTAAACTGCCTCATAACACAGCCTAATATTATAAGGCTGTTCTACTCTTGTGACTCTTCCCTTTCCGAATTTTCCTTAATATTATTTTATACTTATTTTTATACATGAACTTTGGAATTATTGTTGATAAATTCCACCCCAAATCTAATTTTACATGGGGATCCTAAAGAATGTACACATTGGGCTGGGCGTGATGGCTCATGGCTATAACCCAGCACTTTGGGAGGCTGAGGCGGGTGGATGACTTGGGGTCAGGAGTCTGAGACCAGACTGGCCAACACTGTGAAACTTCATCTCTACTAAAAATAAAAAAATGTGCAGAGAGTAATGGCAGGCACCTGTAATCCCAGCTACTCAGGAAGCTGAGGCAGGAGAATTGCTTAAAACCAGGAAGCAGAGGTTGCAGTGAGCCGAGATTGTGCCACTGCAATCTGGGTGACAGAGCGAGATTCCACCTGAAAAAAAAAAAAAGAAGAAGAAGAAGTAGAAGAATGTATACACATTGATTTAGGAAGAACTGGTTTGTCCAATAAGCCTTCCTATCCCTGAATAGAGAATACCTATTTGTCTTACTTTAAATCCCTCTGTAGGAATATTTGCAAAAATATTTATGGTGAGAAGACTTGATCTGTTCATTTTATTTCCTCACTAATTACTGCTGATATAAGAAAAGATTAACTTTTGTAAATTAATGTCAAATAGTGGTAGTAATAGTGGCATCTTAGCCTTATTTGTGATTTTAATGTGACTACTTCCAGTATTTTGCCTTAAGTATAATCCTACACTTTGGTTGGAAGAGGTACTTTTATCATATTAGAGGAGAATTCCTCTATTCCTATTTTACCATGATTTCTTTAAAGTCTGGAGTAAGCATTGACTTTTATCAAATGCCTCTTCTGCACCTGTCAATGTGATTATATATTTTTATCTTTTGACCTATATATATGGTGAATTACATTAATAAATATCCTAATATTAAACCTTTCTTAAAGTCTCAGAATAAACCCATTTTGCTTTGTGTACTCTTTTGGTCTATTGTTGGATTCTATTTGCCTTGTCATTTGGGATTTTTGCATAGATAGTCACATGTGAGAGAAGTCTATAATTTTCTTTTTGTGCTATTTTTGTCAAAATGTATATGCTGGTTTTATAAAAGTTTTTTCATGCTGTATGCTCTGGTACAGTTTTAAAATCATCATAATTATCTTAATTTCTTGAACATTTGAAAGAATTCACTTAGGAAGAAACATCAGAGCTCAGCACTTCTTAAAGGCACAGCTTTCAGAAAACCTGAAGGGATCAAATACATAAATAAAGAAAGCTGATACTATGTTGACGCATGTCTATATTGGCTCAAATCTCCACAGTTTGGGAAGAGATTGACCTAGGTAAGTAAAAAAGGTTATATATAGAAAGGACAGAGTAAATTCATGACACATGGCAGAGAGATCGGCAATATTATCCAGGACAGCCGGAGATGCAAGCTTCTCTTCTGGACTCCAAAACCCCTGACCAGTGGATGTACAACTGCAGATGGCCCTAGAAGCCTAACTCCCTCCTCCCAGGCAATCCTCATCTGGAGTGTGTTAGAGATCACCTCACCTGTGCTGGGGCACCTTATTCATCATAGTTATACAGGCAACAATACAACCTGAAGGACCAACACACTATCTTTCTCCTTCCCAGGCTCTCCCAATGTGGTTCAAGTTCACTTCTGACTCTGTGTGAGAACCAGAATAAAGATTAGTTTTCCAGAAGCCTCTGGGTCTCAAGCCAGCAACCCATAGAACAGCCTGGGGTGTGTGTACTTCTACCTATCAAAGATAAAGAAAATACACTATATTGTAAAATGCACTATTGTGGACAAAGTAATCATTGCATACTTGCCAGATCATAATCTTCTTGAGATTGACTCCAGGTCTCATATAATTGCAAAAGCTTCATAGTGGACTTGATAACCTAAAAATAATTTTCTAATATCCTTTAGACTTTTGTCCACCTTTCTGAATCTCATGTAAAAATCCTCAACAATCATGCACTTTAGCAATAATAACAACATTCTCAGATGACATCTATACCCACCCTTGCTCTGTGCTCTATGATCTAATAAAATTTTCTTCTTCCTGAGTTTGAAGGAGATTAGAAGTTGCATAGAAAATGTGTGGTAGGAAATATACTTCACAGCAAAGGATATAGAATGAATTAGGAAGGGAGACAAGAAAACAGAAAGCAAGTCCAATGAAAAGTTAATGGATTTGCGAGGTTTGGTTTGGAGAATGACAGGATGTAAGTCCAAGTAATAAATTAGGGCCAGAAGGTGCAGAGCTTTGAATCCAGGCTTGCTTTATTTCATGCTTTCTTTTCATCAGGGAGTGACATAGAAGGATTTACATTTTGAAAAGCCCCTTCTGACATGTTGCAGGAAGTCAGGGACCCCGAATGGAGGGACCAGCTGGAGTCGCATCAGAGGAACATAAATTGTGAAGATTTCATTTTAATATGAACATTTATCAGTTCCCAAATAATACTTTTATAATTTCTTAAGCCTGTCTTTACTTTAATCTCTTAATCCTGTTATCTTTGTAAGCTGAGGATGTATGTCACCTCAGGACCACCATGATAATTGTGTTAACTGTACAAATTGATTATAAAACATGTGTATTTGAACAATATGAAGTCAGTGCACCTTGAAAAAGAACAGAATAACAGCAATTTTTAGGGAACAAGGGAAGACAACCATAAGGTCTGACTGCCTGTGGGGTTGGGCAAAAAGAAACATATTTTTCTTCTTGCAGAGAGCCTATAAATGAATGTGCAAGTAGGAGAGATACTGATAAATTCTTTTCCTAGCAAGGAATGTTAATATCAATACCCTGGGAAAGGAATGCATTCCTGGGCGGAGGTCTATAAACGGCCGCTCTGGGAATATCTATCTTATGTGGTTGAGATAAGGACTGAGATATGCCCTGGTCTCCTGCAGTACCCTCAGGCTTACTAGGGTGGGGAAAAACTCCGCCCTAGTAAATTTGTGATCAGACCAGTTCTCTGCTCTCAAACCCTGTTTTCTGTTGTTTAAGATGTTTATCAAGACAATATGTGCACTGCCGAACATAGACCCTTATCAGTTCTGCTTTTGCCTTTTGCCTTGCGATCTTTGTTGGACCCTTATCAGTAGTTCTGCTTTTGCCCTTTGCCTTGTGATCTTTGTTGGACCTTATCAGTAGTTCTGCTTTTGCCCTTTGTCCTGTTCCCTCAGAAGCACGTGATCTTTGTTCCATTTTTCTGCCCTTTGAAGCATATGATCTTTGTACCTACTCTCTGTTCTTACACCCCCTCCCCTTTTGAAACTCTTAATAAAAAACTTGCTGGGTTGAGGCTCAGCTGGGCATCATGGTCCTACCAATATGTGATGTCACCCCAGGTGGCCCAGCTGTAAAATTCCTCTCTTTGTACTCTTTCTCTTTATTTCTCAGCTGGCCAACACTTATGGAAAATAGAAAGAACCTATGCTGAAATATTGGGGGTGGGTTTCCCCACTACTGGCATCTATAGGAAATGTGTATGACAGATGGAAGAGATGAGAGGTGGGGAGACCAGAAATAACAAACAGATCAGGAGAGGGATGGAAAAGACTGGGGAGAGAACAGCGGGCAGTAGGAATAGAGGAAGGAGAGGGAGCCCAGACTTAAGATGTACTAAGAGGAAAAATCAGTAGAACCTGGAGATCAGTTAGATGTAGGGAGCTGAAGAGACAAGGGTGCCAGAATATATCCCAGTTTTATGAGACTCATTGAAATAAGAATAGGTTGAGGAACTAGGCAGCTTGGAGTTCCATTGTGGTGACTTTAAGGTGACTGTGGACACCATGTGGAAATGTTTACCTAGGAATTCTGCTTAGAAATTTGGATTCTTTTGTTGCTGAACAAAAAGGAACAGAAAAATCTCAAGGAAAGGGGAGATTCTTTCAAAGGACATGAGAAGCTGAGGCACACCAGAAGTAAAAGCTAGCAGGAATTTACTCTCTCCATTACCCACCTCTCAACCCTCATGGGCTTTGAGAGCCACAGGTGTCCACTCTCTACTCACTGCAACAGATTTTCCACTCTGCACCCAGAGAGAACTTTCAAGAACAAATCTATTCAGGTCACTTTGGATTCATATCTTCCAGGACCCTGAGGATAAAGTTCAAAATCCTAAATTTAGCTTTTGTCCACCTTTACAGTCAAGCCCTAGTGTATCCCTCTGCCTCATCTCCCATAACCCTGTCCCTTGCAACTGATGAATGGTGGAAGATTGACGGCAGAGTAAAGGAATGAAGTGGCTGGAGAGATGATCTCTCATCTTTTTCTTTCTGTGGATCAGACCCACTTCCATGAGCCTCTAAATTCCTGCTCTTCTTTAACTTTCTTGCATGTGGCTCTGTCTTATCAAGGAACTCACCTTTATTCCTGACATCATGTCTCAGTAATATATACATACATATATATATGTGTGTATATATATATACGTGTGTGTGTATAGATATATATAGAGAGAGAGTTGGTTTTTTGTTGTTGTTTTATTTTGTTTTGTTTTTGAGATGGAGTCTCACTCTGTCACCCAGGCTGGAGTGCAGTGGCCCGATCTCAGCTCATTGCAAGCTCCACCTCCCATTGGAAAGGTTCATGCTATTCTCCCGCCTCAGCCTCCCGAGTAGCTGGGACTACAGGTGCCTGCCACCATGCCTGGCTAATTTTTTGTATTTTTAGTAGAGATGGGATTTCACCTTGTTAGCCAGGATGGTCTCGATCTCCTGACCTCGTGATCCACCCGCCTTGGCCTCCCAAAGTTCTGGGATTACAGGCGTGAGCCACTGCACCCGGTCAATTTGTTTATTTTTTGAGATGGAGTCTTGCTCTGTCACCCAGGCTGGAGTGCAGTGGTGTGACCTTGGCTCACTGCAACCTCCACCTCTTGGGTTCAAGAGATTCTCCTGCCTTAGCCTCCCGAGTAGCTGGGATTACATGTACGTGCCACCACACTTGGCTAATTTTTGTATTTTTAGTAGAGATGGGGGTTTCACCATGTTGGCCATGCTGGTCTTGAACTCCTGACCCCTTGATCCGCCTGCCTCAACCTCCCAAAGTGCTGGGATTACAGGGGTGAGCCACTGCGTGCCTCTGTAATATTTTTTAACAGCGTAAAGCAAACCTCCCTTAGTCTTTATACTGCGGTTCCAGATTCCCATGAGAGATACTCTGATTGACTCATTTTGAGGGTCAGGTGACCACCTTCATTCTGATCAGCTTGGACAAGGGTCAATGTCACAGAGAAAGGAGGAGAGCCTCCTCAGGGAGAGGGGAACAAGCAGGTTCTCAGAGATGGAGGTGTAGGCATCAAATCAGTGATTAGCTCTTCTATCCCAAATTCTCTCCTTTTTGTTATGTGACCATATTTCTAATTTTTCAATTCATATTTAAATTTTGTTCTAATATCACGAAGAATCAGTGCAGTCCACCCTCTGTATCTGCAGGGAATTGGTTCCAGGACCTCTCAGATACCAAAATCCAAAGATGCTGAAGTCCCTTATGTAAAATGGCATAGTATTTGCATATAACCCCTACACACATCCATGTATACATATATATATATATATACACACACACACACACACACCCCTTTTTTTTTTTTTTTTTTTTTTTGTAGAGACAAGGGTCTTGCTATGTGTCTCAAGCTGGTCTCAAACTCCCAGCAATCCTCCCACCTTGGCCTCCCAAGGCACTGCTATTACAGGCATGAGCCACCAAAGCCTGGTCCTCTCTTATATTTTAAATAATCTCTAGATTCCTTAGAATACTTAATACAATGTAAATGATGCATAAATAATTGTTATATGTATTTTTTTATTGTTTTATTGTTACTCTTATTAGATTTCTTTCCCAACTTTTTTCTATGTGTATTTGGTGGAATCTGTGGATTTGGAGGGTCGACTGTTATAACTAAGGTAGTTTTAAAATTTCAGCTAATTCAGTATCATCTGATAGGCATGTTCTTTCTTTTATCAGATTACTTGTAGGAATACTATAATTTAAACAGAAATTTGGCTTTCTACAGTAGTCACAGAAGGCTCAGGGCTCTTCCAAAAAAAAAAAAAATGAGGTTTAGAATAAAAACATTTTTATAAATCAGAAAGCCAAAAAGCACAAGGTTATTGACTACATCTGTCTTTAGTAACAGATGGTAGTACTAATTGTTATTCAGGAGTGGCATATTGTTTTAATTTCTCGGGGTAAAATATGAAAGTAAATGTGCATAGATGTTTAGCTTTGAAAATGTTGTGACTCCCTTAAAACAATTCAAAAATAAGAAATAAAATGTGTTGTCTTTTTTGGGGGGGAAATGATGTGGCCTTTTCTAAGCAGAAATATTTTTAGAAAAGATCAGAAAATATCCCAACTTAGAAAAACTCATTTGAAATTAAGTTGTATATTTGCATTTGAATGAGGTGCTATTTCTGTTCATTTTGATAAAATCAGCATTCTGCTTCCAGTAATACTCAGAGATTTGTGTCAGGCCTCTGAGCCCAAGCTAATCTATCATATCCCCTGTGACCTGCACGTATACATCCAGATGGCCTGAAGCAACTGAAGAATCACAAAAGAAGTGAAAAATGGCCGGTTCCTGCCTTAACTGCTGACATTCCACCATTGTGATTTGTTCCTGTCCCACCTTAACTGATCGATTAACCTTGTGAAATTCCTTCTCCCGACTCTGAATCTCCCACACTGAGCACCTTGTGACCTCTGCCCCTGCCCGCAGGAGAAAAACCTCCTTTGACTCTAATTTTCCACTACCCACCCAAATCCTATAAAACAGCCCCACCCCTATTTTCCTTGCTGACTCATTTTTCGGACTCAGCCTGCCCGCACCCAGGTGATTAAAAAGCTTTATTGCTCACACAAAGCCTGTTTGGTGGTCTCTTCACACGGACGCAGGTAACAATTTGACTGCCAAACTTTCATTGCAAGTCACGGTGATGAAGAAGTTCTACACTTCTCACAATTCCAGAAGATTCAGAACTGACCCCTTGTTCATGAGCTCCTTTAGTGCAGATAGGGATTTTATTAATAGTTGGAAAGATAAAGCATCTCCTTCTACCCATGGCAGCTGGATCATTCTCACTACACACAGCTAAAAATTTAAATAAATAAAGGAGAGTAAGATGGAGGTATGCACGGACATTTCACAGTTCATCAGACTGAATGCTAGTATATAGCTGTATGTTTAACAAAGAGGAGCTCTTTTGCCAAACTTAAGCATCACCTTTGAAAGAACAGCTTTGAAATCTCCAGTTACATATTCAAATTCTCTTCTATCTTGGGCATAAAATAAGGCCACTGGACACCCACCTACGTAGTCTGCTTTAGGATGGAATTTCCTGCCCATCACACTCCAAAATATTTCATCCTGTGCTGTGTCCTTTCAAGGTGCAGGTAAATTTAGCATTAAACGGCTACCCTTTTGGATTAAGCATTGTGCTTCGCAGGGGATCAATTTGAAAATGTCAGTTTTTCTGAGAGAGGTCATATAGAACATCACTGGGATCTGCACCTGTAAGGATTTATCAAATAGCTGTGTAGAGTGTGGAGTAACAAGAGGGAGAACAAGAGACCGAAAACGAACCAGAGAGAGAGAGAGAGAGAGAGAAAGAAAGAGAGAGAGAAAGAGAAAATGCTATTCGTCAGCCCAGCATGAATTCAGTGATTACGCTGATGTTTCCCTCAGTGAAATACCTCTAACAACTAACAAAACTGTTGCAAGCTTGGCTCCTGCTTTGTTAGACTTATTTAAATCACAAAACTACCCCAATTAGATAGCCTCTGTGATTTGAATTATATTGTATCCGAAGGCTTGTCTGCTACATTAAATGAAGTCATTTCTATGACCTTCACTACACAACTACATGAAGAACACAAATAGCCTGTAATTTGCAACTCAATCACAATCCTGTTCTCATTTTCCAAACTGACATAGAGCTAATTTGTAAAATGTATAGACACTTAGCGCAGTACCTGGCAGTGCTATTTGAATGAGAACTTGGCATCAAATGAAACTGGCTTTATCAGATTTTTTTTCTTCCCCAAAATTTGTGATTAGCGAGCCAGAAAGAGGAGATAGAGATCCCCTATGGCTGGGATTGAGAGATGTAATTGGAGAAGATAGGGTGGCCTGTTCTTCCCTTTGAACTCAAGAAGCAAGAGAAAAAGTCAGACTATTGAAAGAGAAAGGAGGACGCAATGAGTATACAGAGAGAGTCTACACAGCTTGACAGTTCCTAGTTCCAGTTCCTTACTGAGTCTGACTTCACTTCTGATCCTGGGGTCTAGGAGACCCATTGTGCCCACAAAGTAAATTCCCTTCTGCTACCTGTTTATTTTTGCTTTCAGTCAACCTAAATGGAATTCTGTGCTTGACAGAGTTGCAATTAATACGGTACTTGGAATGGTTCTGTAGACACACTGTAATCTGTAACTGTACCACGTCAGAGAGAATTTCCAAGAAGACTTCCAACAGAGGCTTCCTTGTTTTATTGAAAGGTCAAGATGCATTTCAGAAGAATGCCCTACATACCACTGAGAAGATCGAGCAGTTGGCCACTCCTATCATCAGTATATCGAGAGCATAAAAAGTAGTCAAATGGGATTGTCCTTTGAAAAGGCAACAGAAAGGCTTCTTCCATTGCCAACTGCATATCTATGTGTGCACAGATTTTCTTCATATGCTTCCACTGAGGCAACAGATTACAACAGATCAATGGCTGAAGTGTATAGGTAAATCTAGCTTAAGGATATATATTTTATATGGATACAACTTTGTATTCTTCTAATCTGATGAAAGAATATTTGGTTGATTTATGATCTGATGTTCCTCAGAGAAAAATCTATTTGGAGTATTCTTACATGGAGTGATCCTATAGTTATGACTTCTCTAAGTTTGAGCAAGAACTTATATTGGAGAAGAAGCAGAGTATTCCTAAGTGTTGTGGGAAGTCAGGGACCCTGGATGGAGGGACCGGCTGGAGCTGTGGCAGAGGAACATAAATTGTGAAGATTTCACTTTAATATGGACATTTATATAATACTTTTATAATTTCTTATGCCTGTCTTTACTTTAATCTCTTAATCCTGTTACCTTCAGAAGCTGAAGATGTATGTCACCTCAGGACCACCACGATAATTGTGTTAACTGTACAAATTGATTGTAAAACATGTGTGTTTGAACAACATGAAATCAGTGCACCTTGAAAAAGAACAGAATAACAGCAGTTTTTAGGGAACAAGGGAAGACAACCATAAGGTCTGATTGCCTGCAGGGTAGGGCAAAAAGAGCCGTATTTTTCTTCTTGTAGAGAGCCTGTGAATGGACGTGGAAGTAGGGAAGATATCACTCAATTCTTTTCCTAGCAAGGAATATTAATATTAATACCCTGGGAAAGGAATGCATTCCTGGGGGAGCTCTATAAACGGCTGCTCTGGGAATGTCTGCCTCATGCGGTTGAATAAGGACTGAGGTATGCCCTGGTCTCCTGCAGTACCCTCAGGCTTACTAGGGTGGGGAAAAACCTCGCCCTGGTAAATTTGTGATCAGACCAGTTCTCTGCTCTCAAACCCTGTTTTCTGTTGTTTAAGATGTTTATCAAGACAATACGTGCACCACTGAATATAGACCCTTATCAGTTCTGCTTTTACCTTTTGACCTGTGATCTTTGTTGGACCCTTATCAGTAGTTCTCCTTTTTGCCCTTTGAAGCATGTGATCTACTCCCTATTCTTACACCCCCTCCTCTTTTGAAACCCTTAATAAAAACTTGCTGGTTTGAAGCTCAGGTGGACATCAAGGTCCTACCGATATGTGATGTCACCCCAGGTGGCCCAGCTGTAAAATTCCTCTCTTTGTACTCTTTGTCTTTATTTCTCAGCTGGCCAACACTTATGGAAAATAGAAAGAACCTATGTTGAAATATTGGGAGTGGATTCCCCTGATACCTAGGGAAATATTTTTGGGGTAAGAAATGAGTGTTAGGATCCACAGATGAGTCCAAGAAGTCCCAGAGATGAAGCAATTGTCTAATTGGTAAAGAAAAGGGCCCTTTCTCTCAGAAGAAAAAAAAAACCACATTGTTATTCTTTGCTCTTGGATGTATTGTTCTGGTTTTTGGAGGGAAAATAGGTGTCTTAAATCAAGAGCTCTGTTATGTGTAAAAGTTTCTTTCAAAAGGATGGAGGCTGGAAGATCTTCTGGGGATATAAATAAAATCTATCTTTAGGATGATGGAAAATGGAAACGTAAGAGAGATTTTTCAAGTAGTTGGTGAACACATCTGAGTTGAGAGCTTTGAGAAAGTAAGTGTCTTGTGTCCTTCAGCAAGGTGGTTTTAGGGGAAGGTCTTTAGATAGGTCTCCTGTCTTTCTATCTCCACTTTTCTGCTTCACAGAATCCCTCTCCCAGACATCCACCTGTCTTTAGGTGGGAGTGCATGAACTTGAAAGCAATGAGCATCAATCCTCTCTTTCTGGAAGACCTTAACTAATAACAAGTCTCTAATATATAGAAGATAAAACTATTTGGTATGATGAAGCAGAAAATACCTCTACACATGAACCAAAAAAAATGGCCAATCTCACCATAACCAATGTTGAAAATTGGAAAAATGATACACATTTCTTACCATTCTGCATTTTTATGAGCTCTTTGTGACACAGACCTATCCAGGAGAAATATTCCTCAGAGAATTTATGAGATGAAAAGTCATAAAAAAGTCCTCTATGCTTTCTCTTTATCTTGCTATTTGAAACACTTGTAAACATTTATATGGGGTTTTCAGGAGACTTAAACCCCCAGTTCAATTTGAATTCAAGGTCTTTGAAGATAGTCATCAGTTTCTGCTTCCTTTAAAACTTCTAATTACACAAGCACAGCCTTTCCTGATATGTGGCTATTGGTCTGATTTAAAACTTGCTCATTTCAGCTTGTACCTTCAGTCTCATAGCAGCCTGAATTCTAAATATAACTCATTTCATCGCAGCCTGAATTCTAAACATAACTCACTTTTCTTGAAGACATGAACCCAGTGGAGGGTGAATTCTACATAGAATTTCACACAACTGTAAATATTCGTACTACATTTACTGCCTTGGTCCTAAATCTCTTAAAATATGAATTTTTAAATATACAATTAAGTCAATAAAGCAGTTTACTCTTAATGACTGCTACACTTACATGGTCAGAGACAACTATTTTTAAATCTCATCTTAGTGACAAAAAGTTTCCAATGGATTCATTTCAACAAGGATCGATACCCAACTTCCAGGAGAAGTAATACTCCATGGAAGACTGTCTAAATATGCTCTTATTTTGGATGCCATATTTTCCACCCTGTTAGCTACTTTCACATGCAGGCTCAGCCTTTGGTTTAGTTCCTGACTCCAGAGGAGTATATAAGAGGCCCCCAGTCTTCTGGTCTTCCTTTCTCTTGTGCTGTTTTGTTTTTGTTTGTTTGTTTGTTTGTTTGTTTTCTGTTTCTTCTTGGCATTTTATGCTCTTCGATTTTTTTCCCAGCTTTTTTCCTCTTTTGCCGTCACCAGCTTTTCTGTTACAACCAAAGCTTTAACCTAAATACTTGCCAGGCAATGAGCGTTGCCAAGTTTATGGCTTTGCATCAGTAGACCCCATATTTGAGCCTTCTCTCTGGGAAACTGAGAACATACCAGACATTCCCAATGGTTTCGAATTAAGTGAGGTTTGCTGCAACCTACTATGAAGTGATCTTGCACCAGCATCCTAGGTTGTTCTCTGGGCCTACACATCTCTGTTCTGATTCTCCATGAAAACTTCATTGACCCTCGATACTGGAAACTTCCATGCAGAGAAGCAGAGAGCCCGACTTCATGCCGCTGAATTCACATTAGTAATATCACTTCCTCAGTTATGCAAACTATTTTCCTTTTATATGTTTACTGTTTGGGACTGAGCTACTCTTGGTACATCTAATGCTACATCTATTTTTCCAAAGCTTGCAGAACTTTTAAAACGGCAATTCCATGCTGAATTATGAAAAAGAGGGTAGCATTCTAAAATGAAAACATTTTACGTATATAATTCAGTTCTGAAAATCCTTGAGAAAAAGATTCATGGCAATTTGTTTTAGTGTGAAACTTATAGTAGCATTGTGGCAAGGCTATTCTAAGGTACCTAATATACACATGAGCATCCTTAGATGTACAGGGAAATGATTCTGTAGTTTTTGCACCAAATTTTGCCAGTCAAGAAAAATGACCTTATAAAGAAATTGAAGAAGCAGAGAGTAACCATGACCCTCCCTTCCACTAAGGTGGTACCAGTTTTTCGGAAGGAGGAATGTTTCAGCCCATAACTACCTGCCACTGAAAATATGCTTAGACTGTTCCACATTATTTCCATTTCTAGATAAAAATCCAGTGTGGAAAGAATTTGTAGCATCATAGGCAGAAATGATAATCAAAATATTTAGTGTCTGGTAGGGTGGGGATACGGGCTGCTCAGAATGGTAGCCTAACCAATCAGACTAGATGCCATAGTACATACCTGTCAATATCAACTCTGGTTTTGGAAATCTGTGGAACAATGAATCCAAGAGACTAAGAGTATCAATATTTTGTAGTGCATGCATTTGCAGTATGTCTTTTGCTCTTTTGGAAGAAAGAGATGGTTTGGGTAAGTGGAAATTTGGAAGCCTCATTTCTTAAAGTAAAACTGAGTTGCACATGATGTCATCATGCAAGAGTTTCCTCCTAAGTTGAAGGTGCTGGACACGGTGCCTGAACGGGCAAAATAGGTAGTTAAAATAGTACTATTTGTATTGTATGTTTTTTTGTCAACAAATGCTTATCCAGAATTTACTGAAAATCTGTGACCACCCTGAGGAACTGTCTAGGTAATTTACAGGCTTCACAGCAATATCTGACTATACAAAAAAAATCAGTTGAATGCTCACAGAAAATGATAATAAGGAAGAGAAAATTGATGACTGTATAAAGTAGAAGATACCAGTGGATAGGAGACAAAGAAAAGAAAGTCAACATAGAAATAGAAGAGGAAGTAAAAAGGGAGCTGGGAAAACAAGGTAGTCTAAAAATAGGCTTTGTGAAAACGCATAGCACTAGGATGGGAAGTAGCCAAGTTTGGGCACACGAATGTAAGAACTACAATGACTTAGATGATAGAAAGCTGTGCTCAGAACACCTTTCCTTTTCTTCTCTTGTCATTCAGGACAAAAGGAGTCTTTTTTGCTTTTATTTTTATTTTTTAATTTTTTGAGACAGAGTCTTGCTCTGTCACCCAGGCAGGAGTGCAGTGGTATGATCTTGGCTCACTGCAACCTCCGCCTCCTGGGTTCAAGTCATTCTCCTGCCTCAGCCTCCCCAGTAGCTGGGATTACAGGTGCACGCCCAGATAACTTTTGTATTTTAGTAGAGACAGGGTTTCACCATGTTGGCCAGGTTGGTCTAGAACTCCTGACTTCATGATCCACCCACCTCGGCCTCCCAAAGTGCTGAGATTACAGGCATGCGCCCCCCACACCTGGCCAAAAGGAGTCTCTTAAAAAGTCAAATGAGCAGGGCCTCCAGGAGCCTTGGGTAGGCTCAACAAGTGTATGAATCTTGAAGCCCTTTCTCCACCACTCACACCCACACTCTAGCCCTGGGATTTAGCTAGTACCAGGAGTCTGTGGTCCTTTGTTAGCGTTAGATGATGAATAATAAAGTGAAAAGAAACAGCATTTAAAAATAACTGTAGCTACGAAGAAAGTTAGTTTTGCCCTGTGGGAAGAGGAGGGAGAAAGGGAAGAGAGCAGGAATGAGCCTCTTGTAACCACAGTGCCATGCTATACTTACAGCAGAGGAGGTTTTCTAACAAAGATGTTCAGTCAACTTGGATACATAAATGTTGAAGGATGTGTATGCAGTAGTCAAACTCTACCTGTAAATCATATTTCATTTTTTAACCTAGTTACATATATACATAAGTCACATATGATTAAAACATCTTTTAATTGAACAATGTTGATTTTTTCCACTCTCATGTTCCATTAAAAAATTGTATTCAGACTGGGGGCGGTGGCCCATGCCTGTAATCCCAGCACTTTGGGAGGCCAAGACAGGCAGATCAACTGAAGTCAGAAGTTCGAGACTGGCCTGGCCAACATGGTGAAACCCTGTCTCAACTAAAAATACCAAAAAACTTAGCTGGGCTTGGTGGCAGGCACCTGTAATCCCAGCTACTCAGGAGGCTGAGGCAGGAGAATCACCTGAACCCGGGAGGTGGAGGCTGCAGCGAGCTGAGATTGCACCACTGCACTCTAGCCTGGGTGACAGAGTGAGACTCCATCTCAAAAAAATTTATTTAAATTTGTATTTAAATTATCCACATGTACCTCTGACATCATTGTTGTCACCATCACTTTGGAATCACTGAGCACAGTGTCTACATTTTATATGTATGATTCTGGCTCTGCAATCTTTATTCTAAGCCACAAATAAGCATTCATGAAATATTATCAGTTAGTTACTTCATTCATCTTTTAGATGCTTTCCTTTTTTTTTTTTTTTTTTTTTTGGAAACAGGCTGGAAGTACTGCCACCTAGGCTAGAGTACAGTGGCATGATCACAGCTCACTGCAGTCTCAACTTCCCAGGCTCAAGCAATTCTCCCACCTCAGCCTCCTGAGTAGTTGGGACCACAGATACACATCACCATGCCCAGGTAATTTTTGTATTTTTTATAGAGTCGGGTTCTTGCCATGTTCCCCAGGCTACTGTCAAACTCCTGTACTCAGCGATCCACCTACATTGGCCTCCCAAAATGCCGAGATCCCAGGCGTGAGACAACACACCTAGCCCATTGATGCATATTCTTGATGTCTACACATTACCACTCGATGCATGATTCTTCAGAGAATATAGTAAATATTGAATAAATACAAAATGTTTATAATATGTGAATGAGTTATAAGTCAAAAGAACTTATAAGTCAAAAGGACTCATAAGTCAAAAGAAAAATAACTTACCCATCCTATGCTTAGCTTAAGACACGAACATCACCTGTCTTTTGAAGCTCTCTGTGGGCTTCTTCCTAATCTCATTGCCCGTCCTGCTCATCCATTTCACTCCCACTGGTAATTTATCATTTTAAAATTTGTGTTTATCATTCCTTTGCTTACAGTTTTTTTTTTTTCTTTTTTCTTTTTTTTTTTTTTTTTTTTTTGAGATGGAGTCTTGCTCTGTCGCCCAGGCTGGAGTGCAGTGGCACGATCTCGGCTCACTGTAGGCTCCGCCTCCCGGGTTCACACCATTCTCCTGCCTCAGCCTCCCGAGTAGCTGGGACTACAGGCGCCGGCCACCATGCCCGGCTGATGTTTATGTTTTTAGTAGAGATGGGGTTTCACCGTGTTAGCCAAGATGGTCTTGATCTCCTGACCTGGTGATACGCCCACCTCGGCCTCCCAAAGTGCTGGGATTACGGGTGTGAGCCACCGCACCCGGCCCACACTTATACTCTTAAAAGATAAACCATAAAACAAATTAAAGAATTCTCTGCAGTGGGAGGTAAAAACCAGAAATAGGAACTAGACTTTCTTGAATATAAGCTGTGTTGTAGACTTGACTTTGGAATAAGTGAATATTTTACATATCTTTAAAACAAATCAAAAGGAAAATAAAGCAACCCTAAAATTTCAAAAGTAAAATGAAACAAATGAAGTCATTTGTGTATGAAATTGGTGGCTTAACCACATGGAGTGAAATTATTTGAGAGATTTTAGAATACAGTGATTTGGCCATATATCAAATCACTCATGAGACAACTTGAAGAGGCTCCCATTGGCCAAAGATGGAGCAATTTGACCAGCAATAAAAATAATAATACATATGCCGGGCGTGGTGGCTCACGCCTGTAATCCCAGCACTTTGGGAGGCTGAGGCAGACGGATCACGAGATCAGGAGATACAGACTATCCTGGCTAACACGGCGAAACTCCGTCTCTACTAAAAATACAAAAAATTAGCTGGGCATGGTGACACGCACCTGTGGTTCCAGCTACTCAGGAGGCTAAGGCAGGAGAATTGCTTGAACCTGGGAGGCAGAGGTTGAAATGAGCTGAGATCGTGCTACTGCACTCCAGCCTGGGCGACAGAGAGAGATTCCGTCTAAATGATAATAATAATAATACATAAACAATATTTAAAACCCATTTATTCATAATGATACTAAAATAACTGATCTAAACCTACGTGTGAATTTAACAAAACATCCAAGAGACAATTAGGGAATGCCAAATGTTGACTGAATAGTTGATGGTATTAAGAAATTATTGGCTGGGCATGGTGGCTTACCCCTGTAATCCCAGCACTTTGGGAGGCCGAGGTGGGCGGATCACCTGAGGCCATGAGTTCAAGACCAGCCTGGTCAACATGTTGAAACCCCATCTCTACTAAAAATACAAAAACTAGCTGGGCGTGGTGGTGTGTGCCTGTAATCCCAGCTGCTTGTGAGGCTGAGGCAGGAGAAACGCTTGAACTCGGGAGGCGGAAGTTGCAGTGAGCCAAGATCACAACACTGCACTCCAGCATGGGTGACAGAGCAAGACACTGTCTCAAAAAAAAAAAAAAAAAAAAAAAAAAAAAAAGAGAGAGAAATTACTGTCTTTCTTTCAGATGAGACAAGAGTAGTTTAGTCGTACTGCTTTGTAGAAATACTCACTGAAATACTTATGGATAAAATAATATGACGTTATCTAAATCATTTTCCAAATGAGACCAAAATTCAGGAAACTCTATCGAGAAAAACAGTGTGACCATTAAAAATACACATTAATTTGAAAAGTTCCACCATCAGATAAGATTTAAAATGAAAACAATGTGTTCTGGACATGAGTACTGATGGTAAACAGCTTAACTGTTTGTTTGTTTGTTTTGAGAACTGGCCTCCCTCTGTCGCCCAGGCTGGAATGTGGTGCCACAATTATAGCTCGCTATAACCTCCAGCTCCTGGGTTCAAGCAATTCTCTCACCTCAGCTTCCACAGTAGCTGAGACTACAGTCATGCACAAGCACACCTGGTTAATTTTTTTATTTTATATTGTGGAGATGGGGGTCTTCCTATGTTGCGCAGGCTGGTCTAGAACTTCTGGCCTCCATCAATCCTCCCACCTCTGCCTCCTGAAGCCCTGGCATTATAGGCATGAGCCCGGAGAGCTTGCTTATATTTTAAGTACAATTGGTAAAACTTATCAACACACAAAAATAAAAACATATAAATGATCAAGGACAATTTCTAAAAGAGGCGAAATGCAGTAATGCAAGGTACCATGAAGAAATTTAATTGATAATTCATTAGTAATGTGCTTACCCATTGATGTGCCAAAAATCAGAAAACCATCTTTTTCAGATAAGATTAGTGTGGATGACCTTCCAAGAGAACATCTCACAGTGCTCTCTGGAATCAACGAGTTACAGCATGAGTAGAGAGGCGTGGTGTTCAAACGCATCAGCAATGGCTCAATAACAAACCAACTAGAAGAACATGTTCCAGACCTGGTTCTGGAGGCTCCTCATTGGCCGGGCAGGACCCATTTATTCACTGACCAGGAAGAAGCCCTGGGTTGGGCAAGGAAGTGCCAAAATGCAGCAGGAGTCACTTAGAAGCTCTGTGTAACAGCTCTTAATGAACCAGTACGGAATTAGTTTGATATTTCAACACCTAGAGGATCCCTAGAAGATATTTGGGTTGGCTAAACATTAACTCTGTGAGTAGAAACACTCATATCATAATCAAATCCAATATTATTAAAGTGAGGACTAAGCAACATTGTTTCTCACTCACAATGCTAGCTCACCTTCTATGTGTGACTGGGAGTAGCTCTGTGACTAGCAACCTTTGACTCTTAAATCTGTCTGTTTATATTTGTGTATTCATATGTATCTCATATATATGTGCATATATATGTAGATACTTTTAGGCAAAAATCAACATACATAACAGAAATTCATTCTGCTCCTCTACCCACACTTATTGCTATGTTCAGCCAAAATTTTAGACCCCATTTAGTTTGAGACTCTTATCAGAATGACCTTGCCAGCCAGCCTCGTCTTGTAAATTCTACATACAAGATACTTTGTGGTGATATGACTCCCTAGCTACATTTTCAGCATTTTATCTTGTCATGACACTCTGTTCTTGCCACATTAAATTATGTATAGATCCTTCAACAAGTACTTTATTATTAATAAGATTTTTCTCTCCTTGGAATGTCTCTCAGGCCCCCTTTATTTTATAGGTTATTTCAGGGGTCAATTCAGATTTTTAGCAGTTCTTGAAAGTCTCTAAGGTCACAAGTATAGCATTATAGAAAGTTCTGGAGAGCTTACCTTTCCAAACAAGAAAACTTTCTTCCAGATTAATTAGTCAAAATCCCCATTCACTACTCTCCCAAATTCCTAGCATTGTGGAGTCAATAATTTAACGGATTTGTCTCCAACAGTCTGTTTATTCTGCTTACACCTATGTTCCTCCATTTCCACTGGCCCTTTCCTCATCTGGTTCAGAATTAGTGGGGGTAATTAGAAATCACTAGCAGCCAGGTATTGGGAAAAACTTCCTTACCACGGAAGGTGAAGGGATGGTTCAGCACCAAGGACAGAGGCATATGTACAGGCTTACTTTCCTGCCCTCTCCACCTCATGCATATTTTAGTCATGCTGTGTGATTACGTCTTAGATTAAGTACCCTTCCTCATTGCTGAGTCTAACTGTATTATCGTTTTCACTTTATGCTGAAATTTGTTTCTTATTTATCTCCTTTATCATTCCTCCTCCTTATCCTCACTTAGTACAATTCCTGGGGCCCAGTAGGCTAAATAAATTTTAGATTAATTAAAAAATGAATCAATTGCTCAATAAATTAACAAATATATTTCAGAAAAAGACTAAAATCCACAGAGACACAAATAAAACAATTATGCCAGGAAGCAAAAATAATATATTTGTTATTACTCCTTCAGACATCACTTCTCACCCCGGTTTTGCATCAGAATGATCTGAAGAGATTATCGACAATGCAAGCTCCAACCTAGGGGACATAGGAAGACCCTGTCTCTACAGAATATTTTAAAACTTAGCCGGGCATAATGGTAAGGGAAGCGGAGGCAGGAGGATTTCTTGAGCCCAGGAGTTCAGAGCTACAGTGAGCTATGATCGCACCACTACACTCCAGCCTGGGCAACAGAGCAAAAACCCTGACTCAAAAAAAAAAAAAAAAAGCAAAAGCAAACTCAAAGGTGCTTCCCCAGAAATACCAGAAATGCAGAAAGTAAGAGAATTCTGATGGCGTGGACTTGGCATGTGTATAGAAGTAGGGGGACAGCTTCCACAGGTGATTTCCAAAGGCATGAAATAATTCTATAAATAATAGTTATAAGTTGCGCTATATTCCTAAGAAGAAATTAAGCATGTGGGAGGGAAAGAAAGCTCCAGCTGTCCTGCTTCATATGAGCAACAGGACCCAATATTTTCAGCTGGATGAAATGAAAATTAGCAGGAGATGCATCTTTATTCTGATACCTGCTGGTCTCCCACTCATGATGTAATAGTACAGGCAAAGTTATTCTTTGATTAAGTTCCTTAATCAAAGTACAATCACTTAATAAAATTCTAGATATTAGACCTTTGTCAGATACATAGTTTGTGGATATTTTTCTTTCATTCTGTGGGTTGTCTGTTTACTCTGTTAGTAGTTTATCTTGTTGTGCAGAAGCTCTTTGGTTTAATTAGGTCCCACTTATCAATTTGTGTTTTCATTGCAATTGCTTTTGGGACTTAGTCAAAAATTATTTGCCAAGGCTGATGTCAAAAAGGCTATTTCCTAGGTTTTCTTCTAGGATTTTTATAGTTTAAGGTCTTACATTTAAATCTTTAATATATCTTGAATTAATTTTTATATATGCTGAAAAGTAAGGGTCTAATTTCATTCTTCTACATATGACTAGCCAGATATTCCAGCACCATTTATTGAATAGGGAGTCCTTTCCCCATTGCTTGTTTTTGTCAGCCTTGTCAAAGATCTGAAGATTGTAGGTGTGCAGCCTTATTTCTCAGTTTCCTATTCTGTTCCATTGGTCTATATGTCTGTTTTTGTACCAGTACCATGCTGTTTTGGTTACTGTGGCCTAATAGTATAGTTTGAAGTCAAGCAGTATGATCTCTCCATCTTTGTTCTTTTTGCTTCGGATTGCTTTGGCTGTTTTGGGTCTTTTTGGTCTCATATAAATTTTAGAATTTTTTTTTTCTCTAATTCTACAAAGAATGACATTGGTAGTTTGATAGAAATAGCATTGAATTTGTAAGTTGCTTTGGGCAGAATGGTCATTTTAATGATATTGATTCTTCCAATCCATAGGCATGGAATGGCTTTCCATTTATTTGTATTATCTCTGATTTATTTCAGCAGAGTTTTGTAGTTTTTGTAGAGGTCTTTCACCTCCTTTGTTAGGTGTATTTTTAGTGTTTCATTTTCTTTGTGGCTATTGTAAATGGGATCGTGTTCTTGATTTGACTCTCAGCCTGAGCGCTATTGGCGTATAGAAATACTATTGGTTTTTGTACATTAATTTTGTCTCTGGAAACCTTGCTAAAATCGTTTATCAGTTCTGTTAGCCCATTGGCAGAGTCTTTAGGGCTTTCCAATTATAGAATCATGTTGTCAGTGAAGAGAGAGAGTTTGACTTCTCTTCCTCTTTGGATGCCTTTTATTTCTTTCTCTTGCCTGATTGCTCTGGCCAGGGCTTCCAATACTATATGAATGATATAGTATAGGAGTGGTGAGAGTGGACATCCTTGTCTTGTTCCAGTTCTCAAGGGGAATGGTTCTGGCTTTTGTCTATTCTGTAAGATGGTAGCTATGGGTTTATCATAAATGGCTCTTATTATTGTGAGTTATGTTCCTTTTCTTGCCAAGTCTGTTGAAGGTTTTATCATGAAGAGATGTTGGATTCAATAAAAAGTTTTTTCTGCATCTATCGAGATAATCATATGGTTTTCACTTTTAATTGTTTATGTGGTTAATTACATTTATAGACTTGCATATGGTGAACCAACATTGCACTCCAGGAATAAAGTCCACTTGGTTATGGTGAATGAATGTTTTGATGTGCTGTTGGATTCAGTTTACTAGTATTTTGTTGAAGACTTTTGGGTCTATTAACATAGATTAGGGATATTGGCCTGAACTTTTCTTTCATCTTATCTATGCTGGATTTTTGTAGTAGGCTGATACTGGCTTCATAGAATGAGTTGGGAAGGAGTCCCTCCTCCTCATTTTTTTGGAATAGTCTCAATAGGATTGGTGGCAGTTCTTTATACATCTGATAGAATTCAGCAGTTAATCCATCTGGTCCAGAGATTTATTTGGTTGGTAGGTTTTGTTTGTTTGTTTGTTTGTTTTTTGTTTTTGTTTTTTACTGATTCAATTTTATTGCTTGATATTGGTCTATTCAGGGTTTCAATCTCTTCCTGATTCAATCTTGGGAGATTGTGTGCTTCCAGGAATTTATCTATTTCTGCTAGACTTTCTGGTTTGTATAAATAGAGTGGTTCATAGTATTCTCTGAGGATCTTTTGTATCTCTGTGGGATCAGTTGTAATGTCATCTTTGTCATTTCTGATTGTACTGATTTGGATATTGTCTTTGTTCTGTGTTAATTTAGCTAGCAGCCTGTCAATCTTGTTTGTTGTTTTAAAGAACCAACTTTTGGTTTCATTGCTCTTTATAGATTTTTGCATCTGAATTTTATTTAGTTCTCTCATTTTAGTAATTTATTTTCTTCTGATAGCTTTGGAGTTGGTTTGTTCTTTTTTCTAGTTCTATTAAGTGAAAAGTTAGATTGTTAATTTGATATTTTTTAACTTTTTGATGAAGGCATTTAGGGCTTATTAATATATTTGAATCCCTAGTTCATATGGTATGAAGTTGTTTTCTTGTAGGACGGTAATCAAACTCTAAAAATTATAATTGGTTTTAAAAATAACATTTGGTGATACACTGAAAATTTCAGTGTATTTGACACCATGTTGAAAAAGATAAAAATTATTTTAAAGTATATCTCTACTTTAGTTAGTACAAAATTTATATTTTCTTCCTTTAAAATGAAAAATAATATTTTCCATATTCCTGATCTTTTCAGAAAGTTTAATCTTCAAAATATAACCAAAGATCTTTGTTAGTTAAGGTATTTCCATTGTTCAAGGAAGAAAATCCTCTCTTAAATACAACTAGAAGCAATCTGTTTAGAGTAATATTACTAAGGATTGTGACATATGGCTTCCATGTCCTGTTTTGTCAAAATAGAAGCAGAAGAAACAACACTGGAAGAGAAATGAAAATGAGAAAGACCATTACAAATCATCTATGGATAAACATAAAATTTATAGCTAAACAACTTGGGGTGTGAATTATCAAAGACAGAAAAGCTATTCAAGGTCTAATCCAGAATCACTTCTGTACTGGTTTATGTCTTAGGAGTTTAAAATGTAAGGCATTGCAAGAGTTGTACGTGTGAGCAATGGAGTTTCTTTTGTATTAAGAAAGGAGTCTATACTTATCGAAACTCAAAAACTTCCTGGTAATTTAATTCAAAATGCTTTGTACAACCCATCAGCCATCCCTTCATCTTCAGACTGGTAAGATATTTTCCAACAAACTGCTTTTCGTAACTGGGTCTGAGGTCATGTTCACATCCAGACCTGTATTTTTCACCTTGCTTGATACTTTGCCCCGTTTAACACTTCTAAATCAGAAATAAATGAGTTCTGCCACACCATTCTCAGAGAGTGTCTCTCTGGGAAGAACAGAGGTTGTTAGAATGCTTTCCTAGAGACTCCCTTGAAATTGTATTGTCCTGTACAACAAATAATAGACTAGGAGTCAGGAAAACCACATGCTGAGCAACTCATCTAACATCTCTAGGCTTCAGACATTTTTATCAGCTTCCGTAGAAAAAAAAATGTATTGAAATTTAACAAAGTAAAATTGCTACATTATTGTCCATTTTTTGAGATTTTTTCCAGTTATCAATTTATTGCCTCTCAGTTCCAAATCCATCCTTTTTTAATTAAAAAAAATTTTGTAACACTGCACTGAGATGTAATTCACGAACCATACAATTCACCCTCTTAAAATCTTCAATTTAATAGTTTTTAGTACTCACAGAGTTGGCAATTATCACCACAATCAACGTTAGAACATTTTTATCAACCCAAAGAAACCCCATACCTTTCAATAATCACCTCTCAATTCTTCATCCTCTCCCCATCAGCCCTCAGCAACTGCTAATCTACTTTCTGTCTCTGCAGTTTTGCTCATCCTGGACATTTCATCTAAATGGAACCATACAATATTTAGTCTTTTGCGACTGGCTTCTTGCACTTGGCATCATGGTTTTGACTTTCACCCATGTTGTAGCATACATCAGTACTTCATTTCTTTCATTGCCAAATAGCATTCCATTGTATGGATATGCCCCGTTATATTTATTCTACTAGTTGATGGATATTTGTGTTGTTTCCACTTTGTAGCTGTTAGGAATAATGCTGCTGGGAACATTTCTGTATAGGTGTTTATGTGGACATGTGTTTTCATTTCTCTTTTTTGTTTTTATTTTTATCCCTGGGAGTCAAACTGTTGAATTATATGCTAACTGTATGTTTTAACCATTTGAGGACCTCCCAGACTATTTTCCAAAGCAGCTATACCACTTTCCCTTCCCATAAGCAGTGTATGGGCACCAACTGCTCCACACCCTCACCTTCACTTGTTACCTGTCTTTTTGACATCTTTTGGACAGTAACAGCTATCTTATTACATGTGAAGTGGTATCTTACTGTGGCATCCACCCTTCTTTGCAGTGCTCCGTGAAAGAGAGCATTTTTTTTTCTTTGCTGCCACAAAGTGAAACTTTTCTGTATAGGCTGTGGAAGGGATGCCACAAGAGGTAGGAGCTTCTTCCTGATTCTGGTATGCTTTTCTTCTCTTTCCTAAGGCAAGGCTGCCAGTGGCATTCAGGAGACCTACTGATGTCCACCTTCCTCCAAGTTTGGCTGGCTCCTAGGCAGGCAACTTCCTTCTTACCAGCCCCAGCCCACCTACTGCAGACCAGCTCTGGTCAGAGACAGCTCAGGAACCTCATTGACATAGGCTACCAGTGCTTTACACCAGAGCTGGTCCGCAGCCGGTGGAGAACCCTCTTCCAGTTTGTCCTTCCTTGGATTCTCTTTCCCTTCGCCCTAAAGGCTGTAACTGTCCCCTATCCTTGCTATTGCTGTGTCATTTGGAATTTCCTTTTTCCCTTTTACTAATTGTAATTCCTAGTTAATAATATTTGTTTTTAAGAGATGGTGTCTCACTCTATTGCCCAGGCTAAAGTACAGTGGCACAATCATAGCACACTACAACTTCAATCTCCTGGGTTCAAGCAATCCCCTCATCTCAACCTCCCGAGAAGCTGAGAGTACAGGCACGAGTCATCTCGTTAGGCCCTAGTTAATCATCTTTCTCTTAAATAGTCCTTTGTGTATATTACTGATGTGATCTCTGTTACCTGTTTGGACCCTGACAGATATAAGATTCGCCATCTTTTAATGCAACTAGATATAGTGAACATTTTTTTAAAGTAATCATATCACCACTACTCTAAAACAGAGTTTAATTATATTTTAGAAACTTAGGTGCATTAAACTACCATTGTAATGCAGTCTAAATGACTTTTACAAATTTTCCACAGGATTATAATGTAAAAATATCTAGTAAACAATTATAAAAAGAAAATTATAAAGGAAATTCTAAAACTGCTGAATTGTTATCATTTCAATGAACAAACTATAGTTTTATATGATACTTTATTTTCAAATTTTCATCAGCTATCATTTGAAACAAATGCAAACACATGTGTCCAACATGAAAACAAAAGTTGGAATCAGTTGCTTCATGTATTTGCAATATATGTGTCCCTTTAGCAGCTACTTTCTATCACGTTCAGTCTAAAGGTTAGGATCTGTCTTCAAATTACAGGTGAAATGAGAGCACTTGCTTATGATACAGAAGAAAATGGACTAAGGAGAACTTTCTCTGGCCATTAAGATCAAATTACAATGGAAACTAAGGAAGTGGTTCTGCATTGTCATCAGTTAGAACTGCCAAGTTTATAGTGAGCCAGTCTGGCATAGGCACAGCCCCAAACTGGATGGAACTCTATTCATACTTCTCTAATTTATTTTTATCTTGCTACTTCCTTAAAGCTGCCTTAAATCATGTCAGAAGTCCACATCCATGCTCAATACCCAGGGTTTGTTCTGGCACCTGCTGACCTCTTGCTTCTATGACCTCTTGCTTCATTTGACACTTCCTACTCAACATATAACTGTTGGCAAATCCTGATGTGAATGTCCATGCTACAGCATTGTGGCCCTGAGATACTACCAGATACCAGAAAAAACTGACTTTAAATATTAAGAAGCCATTAACCTGGGCCACTCAAGTGAAAAATAAGCACCAAAATTTTACTCTCAGGTCAATGTGAACATGGCTATCAAGGCATTCAAACTAAGCTCCAGATTGCTCTGCAGAAATACAGCCTGACCTTCATTACCATGATGCTATCATTGAAGTTGTACACAGGCTACAATTCTCAAGATGGCTCCTCGAAAATTTTTTAAAATTTCTTTTTAAAATTTCTCTAGAATAACAGTGTTGGGCATCTATTAAATAGAGCAGTCTTATGGCTCTCCCAAACAGTTAATAGGAACAAGGCTATACAGCCCAGAATCCCAAAGTAGGAGAATTCCAATGCAGTACTTCCTTTTGTTCCATTACATCCCCAGACATATAATACTTCCCCATGAGACTAAGAAAAGGGCACAGACTTTGAGATAGCCAAACAGGGTTCAAATCAGGCCTCTACCAGAACAAGCACCATGAATTTGCCAAATCATTGACTTCTCTAGACCACCATAAAGAGGGCAAAATACTGCCTACCTAACACAGTTATCATACAGATTAAAATAAGGAAAATAAAAATTGTAGGTAATTCCTGGCACATGCAAAGTCTTGAACAAATGGTTGTTAGGAGTTTGATGAGAAGAAATGAGATAGCACTGTTGTTAAAGTTGATGAGCTCACGCACAGTGAAAGAATGGCATTGATATTACCGCATTTGGTGTAAATGGCTAAAAATAAAAGCAACTTCATATAAATTTGTGGCATGTCTCTGCCATCATTCAAACATCAAGTATGACACTGTCTCATAAGTCAATGTTCCCAACTATACGTGAAAGTTCCATACAGCAGTCATATAGGGTAATTTGCCTTCTGTAGGTGAACCTGTGGATTATCAATTATTATTAACTAAATATCTATCACCTCTTGTCCTCCCAAAATGTATATGTTGAATCCCTAACCCCTAGTATGACTACATTTGGAGACAGGGACTTTAAGGAAGTAATTAAAGTAAAATGAGGTCAAAAGGTGGGGCTCTGATCTGATAGAATTAGTGTCCTTAGAAGAAGAGACACCTGAAAGCTTCCTGTCTTTCCTCCCCTTCCAATGATTCATGCACCTGAGAAATGGCCCTGTGAGGACACAGTAAGAAGGCAGCCACCAGCAAGCCAGGAAGAGAGCCCTCACCATAAACCAATTCAGCCAAAACCTTGATCTTGAACTTTCTAGCCTCCAGAACTGCAAGAAATTGAGCCCAAGCTGACCGAGATACCAGTCAGTTCCTAAAGTGTGCTTGAAAGAATGACAAGTCTCAGAAAAAATTATGTATTCCTTGAATGTCTTAAATTCTTATGTATAGGGGTTGAGCTCACTTAAATGCATAACATGCACAACTTAGCATTCCTGATGTTTCAACAGATAATTTACTGTGTGTAACCCTAATAGATTCCCCTCATTACTAAAAGGCTAGAAATATTGAAATACATTTAATCAGAAACTGCTTGATGGCAAACTAGCTTTTATAAGATTAAATACATGAATAGGAGGCATTGCATTAAAACCACTGAGAAATATTTAAATATAAGAATTTAAATAGCCAGTTTCAAGACAATAATTATGTATTTTGAATAAAAATGCCCTAGAGTAGACTACTTCAGGTACATCCTATATTCCTATCTTTGATATTTCAAAACGTGTAGTTTTTTTAGTGACTTTAATATTCATGGATTGAGTGTGCTAGTTGATGTCAAACGTGACTGGCAGGCACATTGCCACTGAATGTGGCGGAAAATAAGCCACACGGAGAGCCAACAGCATCATCTTCAGCAGGCTTAAGAATCACAGCACCACAGATCAGAGATTGACTTCTTATCAACCCTCCAGCTCCATCTCAAGGCTTTATTTCACAGCCACATCCGGGACACAAGCCCTCCCTTATATGTCTGTAGTGTTCAGTCCAGAGTTACTGCACAGTGTTGAAATTTTGCTTATTCATGGGTAAAACCAGGAATAATTTTTTAACTTGGCTTTGGTACCAAACATTTTAGTTTGGCATATAAAGCTCCTTTGATTATTCTGCAGATATGAAGTCTGTCTTTTTTTGCTCAATATCTGACTTAGGGGAAAAAAAGCACTTTGCTGATTCCCCAAGTATCAGTATAACAATAAACAAGTCAGAGTTTGTAGACACAAACAGGAATGCTCACACACTACTGTGAAAACATCAGTAATAAGTAACCACCACCTTTCAAATAATCTGATCTATGCACAGCTAAGCTGGATACTACAGTTTCTTCATAGTGCCAGTCTTATGACAAATTTGCAAGTTTCATGAATTTTAAAGAAACAGTGGAATTCTATAGGGCAGATTCAATAGAAAGAAAAAAGCATGGCAATTATTATAACCACCTGTATACTATAAACTAGCTACCAAAGACTAACTTGCAGGAAGGAAAAAATGCAAAGAAAACTATAAAGGTAAGTGACAAAAGGCAAGAGTCCTTGAGGATTCTACGAATAAGCAAATAATAAAAGTATAACCAAATGTTTGCAAGAAAACCCAAAATACTCTTAAAAAGTAGAGAAAGATTGAGAGTATAAATAAATGTGATAAAAAGTAAATAAAAGTCAGCATAACAAATATCAGTAGTTTCAGCATTTAGATGTTGAACTTCATTGTTAAATACAACTATAGTTTATATATCTTATCATTGTTATTAATACGGTAGTTAACAAGTGAGAAGTATCCACTTATCTTGCAGCTAAAGTGTTCTTACGAGGTTTGCTTAAATAAATACAAGTAGATGTTGGCTTGACTTGAAGTTAGGTGAACATAATTTATTATCTGTGGCATTTATTTAGTAACATTTTTTTGTCCAGTAAATGTAAGAAAGTCCTGAATTTACTGTACTAGTTGAAGTTAGAGCTTATGTTTAATCCAAATCTCTTTAGCTATAATGCTCGGGAAATAAGACTACATTTTGTATAGATTTTTTAAAAGAGGCTGGTCTTCTTTTTATGGAGTGGATCCCACTGACCATGACTCAAATATATTTCAAAAGCCCAGTCCTATTAAATGTTGATTTCACAATATGTAAACACCAGGTAGTGTTCTTTTGGGACAATTCAAAATATTTCAGTAGGGTTTTACTAGTCTCCAAGGACATTGAGTAGCAATCCATATAATAGACATACTAGTCCCATGTCCTGAGCAAACTAACAGGTTCTTCCAAGAACACAACCAGGAAAACCTGCGACCATGGTGCAGTTGTGAGTCTCAAAAGAAGAAAGAAGACTTACATCATCGTCCGGGCTTCCCTTGGGCATCTAACCACATTTGCTGAGCAATTGCAACTGGCTGGATGTCATCACGAGCCAACTGATTTAAAGCAATGTTAACTATATTACACTAATGGATCAACTATGTTAACAACACACTTTGCAGAAAATCTAACATACCTCTAAGCAAATCAACCAGAACAGACCAGATATGTCTGTTTCTCATGAGATTTAAGCAGATAAGGAGACTGAAACACAAGAATTCATCAGGACATAGTCCAGTAGGTAATTCTGTCTTGGAAACAGTGGCTAAAAGAGCCATAGATATTGCTGATGGGATCCAGATGAGATTAAACGTCTCACATCAGAGCTGTCTACAAAACGCACAAAAGACCCTGAGCAGGGGAGAGAATCTCAACATCCATCAGTTCTCCGGCCTGGACCCCAAGCTGCTCCAAAAGTAGAAAGTGCTGTGGCTCAGTAATTGACACCTGATTGCATACATTCATCAGTTTTACGTTTGTACCATTCCTGCTGATATAAGAGATCAAGGGAAACCCTTCATGGACACCAGAGGCACCTATGGAATAGAAATTCTTGTAGAAACAAACTTGTTATTGGCAAGCTTCCATGAATCATACAGCCCTCCCAACATGGAATAAGCTGGTCTTGTGTGGGTAAGATATGGTTCATTTTAAACTAGGATGGTAGTTACTGACACTGCATTGCTGTTGAAATCTGTGCATTCGTGTTCACCACTCTATGTCATGAGACATCCAAAACAAGCTGAATAGGTATGTGAAGACATACCAATGGCAGTCTTTGCTTGGGCTGCAAAGCTGATGAGGACTTCTGAGGCCTACTTTGAGGACATGGCCAGGCCTCACTTGGGCAAGCTGCTGACACCAGTGCTCCAAGAGTACCTCCCCGCAGGGGGCTCAGTCCCAGCTCCACTGAGCTCAGATACCTCCTCACTGTAACTTAACTTTAAGAAGAACTAGAGAGAGTTTCTGCAGTTGTGTTTTACAGCATAATTGAGGTCCGCCCATAGTAAACAGCATTGCCTGAATACCATCCTCACTGGATGCTACAGAACCAGCTTCCTTTCCTTTTACTTTGAGTTTTAGCCCAGGATAGGTTTAAGCAAAAGAAGACATGGCTGAGGGTAACTCAACATCTGCAGCCCAGGTCTTGGCAAGCTGATTTTCCACCAGGTTCTGAATAAGCCATGCCTGACAAGCCTGACATTCTTGTACTTCTTTATTGAAGAAATAGCCATCACCAGCCAATCCTAGTACAGCATCTTTCTCAGCAACACCCAAGCACTGGAAGCCACCTATTTAGAAATGAAATCATATGCACAGCATCTATACTTTTAAATAAGTTTCAAGATAATAGTCCATAGTTAGATTTAAAAGCTTACTACCATTTATGTGAGAGGAAATAAAATATTTTTAAAAAACAAGTGGTCTATAAACAACCTTGCTTGCAGAAAGTATTAAAATATATTAGAAAAAAAGAAGAATTTAGATAGAAGGCATAAAGAAGTCGTAGGGTTTGGAAGAGTTGGAGATTATATTTCTGCAAGCAAATCCAGAGAGAAAAGTCAAGAAAAACCTACCAAGACCTGAATACTGCACTTTTTTCTGTTGCTGATAAGAAAAAAGTGCTCAAGAAAACTGATGGTGCCAAGTCACAATATTGTGCTAGCTTCTGCTCTGCTTTGGCAGGGAATTTCCAGGGAATCATTACTCTGTGTCCTGTGGGAAGGGGTGGGGGTAATATCCCCAGGCCTATCTGAAAGCTCCCTCTGAGCTATGCAGCATGTATAAGTGAGATAATACAAAGCTTTTTTTTAGCTTAGTCACTGAAAATGCTCTTGCCCACTCAAGGTAAAAATAGTCACTTCCAGTTTGAAACTTTGGGTAAATAATCATTTCAAGACAATTTCCCTCCTTCCCTCTTCCTCCTCTTTCTCAGTCTTTTCTTCCCAGAGATGATATAAGTTCCTGAGGGACCTGGGTGGCCCTGACCCTAAACATCCCTCTATGTCCGATCACAAGAATGACATTAAAGTTGTAGTCTAACATCAGAAGAGAATAATTGTAGATTTGAAGCCCTGCCAGACAGAAACAGTTCATTCATATTCTACAAATATTTATCAGGTACCTCCCATGTGCCAGATGCTGTCTGGGTACTAGACTCCACAGTGATTAAAATAGATAAAAACCTGCATTTGTTGAGCTTTCATTCTAGTGGGAGGGAAAGCAGAAAGTAAATAACATGAGAATGTATTTAATTTTCTCAGTCAAATTATCTTACATATCTAAACACAACTTGACTAATTGTAACCAAGCCACTTTCATTGTTGCCACCACATAGCTCATAACAGACAGACATTCAGCCCAAATGCCATTATTAGTATTAATTCTCCAAGGCCCTTCTCCTCTGAGCCCAGATACTACCTAAGGATGCTTCTTAGCACAATTCTCCAGGTATTTCTTACCAATAAGAGCAGTCATCCAAGAAATAATTGTATTCTTTTGATATCCAGAATATAGCTCAAACTAGCTGCTATGGTCTTAATGTTTGTGTTAGCCCAACATTTTCATGTTGATACCTAATCCCCAATGCAATAATATTAAGAGGTGGGACTTTGGGGAGGTGATTAGATCATAAGAGTTCCACCCTTGTGAATGGGATTAGTGCCCTTATAAAAAAATCTCAAGGGAACTTGTTTGCCCTTTCCTTCTGCCTTCCTAGGACACAGCTCAGAAGGTGCCATCTTTGAAGCAAAGAGGGAGCCCTCACCAGACGCCAAATCTGCTAGTGCCTTTTTCTTGGACTCTCCAGCCTCCAGAACTGTGAGCAAGAAATTTCTGTTATTTGTAAATTATCCAGTTGATAGGGTTGGCTCTGTGTGCCCACCCAAATCTCATGTTGAATTGTAATCCCCAGTGTTGGGGGAAGGGACCTGGTGGGAGGTAATTGGATGATAGTGGTGGTTTCCCCTTGTTCTCTTAATAGTCAGGGAGTTCTCACAAGATCTGATGGTTTAAAAGTGTGTGGCACTTCCCCCGTGTATTAGTCAAGGTTCTCTAGAAGGACAGAAATAATAGGATAGATGTATATATAAAGGAGAGTTTATTAAAGAGGATTGACTCACACAATCACAAGGTGAGGTCCACAATAGTCCATCTGCAAGCTGAGGAGCAAGGAAGCCAGTCTGAGTCCCAAAACCTCAAAAGTAGGGAAGACAACAGGGCAGCCTTTAGTCTGTGGTCAAAGGTCCAAAAGTCCCAAAGCTGTAGAACTTGGAGTCCAATGTTTGAGGGCAGGAAGCATCCAGGACAGGAGAAAGATGGAGGCCAGAAGACTAAACCAGTCTAGTTCTTCTGCCTGCCCACCCAGATTGAGGGTGGGTCTGCATCTCCCAGTCCACTGACTCAAATGTTAATCTCCTTTAGCCACACCCTCACAGACACACCCAGGAGCAATACTTTGCATCCTTCAATCCAATCAAGTTGACACTAAATATTAACCATCACATCCCCTCACTCTCTCCCCGTGAAGAAGCTGCTTGCTTCCCCTTCACCTTACATCAAGTTTGTAAGTTTCCTGAGGCCTCCCTGTTAAGCCTGTGAAACTATGAGTCCCTTAAACCTCTTTTCTTCATAAATTACCCAGTCTCAGGTAGTTCTTTACAGCAGTGTGAGAACAGATGAATACATGGTATTCTGTTACAGCAGCCCAAATGGACTAAGACACTAAGTTTCAAGCTTAATTCTCCAATGTGACCCCCAAATTTTCAGTTATCTTGAAAGGTAATGACTCTCTTGACCCTGATAATTTTCAATCACTGGTTAGGCAACTTTATAATAAAAATATTTTGGAAGAACTTTTGGATATAGTAGAAATTCAGAAAAAAAAGACCTTGGCATTTCTTTCTAAATTTAAGATACTATTCTACCGTTAAACACTGAAAGCCAGATATATACATCTTCATATATAAGCATACATATGTGCTTTATGTATTTTATGCTCATATGTGTTTTATATGTGTATGCAAGGGAAAGAGTAGAAAAAAATGCTGAATCAATGATTTCCAATACTGTAAAATAGAGACATTATACATTAATTAAAATTCTCTGAGTTAACATAAAATTATCTAAGTCTGCATAATGAAAGCTAAAGCATTATCTAACCCTAACCCACTACAATTCAATTTAGGGAAAAATAAACAAATCTGAGAAAAATGTATTATCCTGAGGGGGTTAATTATCAGCCTTCACCAGTTCAACACAGTCTTTTTTTTTTTTTTTTTTTTTTTTTTTTGAGACAGACTCTTGCTCTTTCACCCAGGCTGGAGTGCAATGGCATGATCTTGGCTCACTGCAACCTCTGCCTCCCAGGTTCAAGCGATTCTCCTGCCTCAGCCTCCTGAGTAGTTGGGATTATAGGCATGTGCCACCTCACCTGGCTAATTTTTGTGTTTGTAGTAAAGATGGGGTTTCACCATGTTGGTCAGACTCGTCTCGATCTCCTGACCTTGTGAGACACCCTCCTTGGCCTCTCAAAGTGGTGGGATTACAGGTGTGAGCCACTGCACCCGGCCCAACATAGTTTTATAGAAGGGCTACATAATACAGTCATTATCTTTCTGAGCAAATCATATCCATAGAGACTCATATGTTTAACATTTTTCTATCATAACTCAGAGGTTAAGGGTCCTGCTTTAAATTTAGAAGTATTGGATGTGACTGTAACCACAATGGCTGACCACTATAAAAAATTTAATATTCCTATTTCATTAAAAAAGATAAAACAACATTTGGAAGCAAAGCTTGTCAGGAGAGATGTTTCTTAACGTTACTCTGACCCCCCTAATAATTGAGTACACTAGATGCCCACATCCCCATTTGTATTTTATTCATTACTTCTGGTCTCTTCTTCGTGGCTCCTTTCACCATCAATGGGAGGTAGGCCTGGGCTTGGCAGATGATGAGGGAACTGATGTAACTCCTCTCTAAATAATAAACAGCATCCCTTCAGAACATATCAAGTCCTTTACTCCTTAGCCTCTATCCTTTATTAAATATTTGTAAAAAGTACAATAGTTGAATTACCAAGATCTAGCCTTTCTCTCCTTTTGTGAGTTTTTTTTTTTTTTTTGGTGTTTTTTTTTTTGTGTGTGTGTGTGTGAGAGTTTTTTTAACCAAAAGATTCTAAAGCTACTAACTAGCCTGAAAGACAGCAAGCCCAAAGACAGGGAAAGAAGACAAACAACAAAGGTAAAATTAAAAACAACAAAACTTCTGAAGCATAAAATGCCAATCTCTTTTATGCAAAAAAATTTGTGAGTTAACCATATTGTAAATTCTAGAGAACTCTTCTAAATGTATCCTGATTCCAAGTAAATATGCTTCCAAATTCAGGCAAGACTCCAAAAATGGCAGACACAGACCACTGGACAACTTCATCGAATCAGGCAACAGGCTTAAACAGTAACAGCTGTCCACTCCCAGAGTGGGCTTGTACAGTCAGGTAATTCACAGGTCTTTTGTTGATCAATGGGAAAAGAATCACAGGAAGCTCCAGGCATTAATCAGTCTACACTCACTGCAAGCCCTAGTCAGCCTTCTCTCTAATGGAAATGCACTCCTCTCTCACATTTGTGGTTTACTACCTTGCTTCCTAGCAACTAACCATGGGCTAGAGTGATGGCAGGCAGAGATCTTTGCACTAGTCCATGAAGTAAGATGGGGAAGCAGAATTCTCCTGTCTCTTTCATCAGCTCAATGAGCTCATTCTGTAAAGGGAGGGGAACCAGGACCACACTCATTCACTCTCCTTTACTGTTAGGACTCTACCCCAGGGAGAAAATACTAATAGCACAGACATTTATCCCTGTTAATGAATTCTTGCTATCTACCAAGAGGGAGTTCCCACTTAATCACAGAACTAATCCTGACCTGGCCAGGTGCTGTGGCTTATCCCTGCAATCCCAGCCCTTTGGGAGGTCGAGGTGGGTGGATCACTTGAGCTCAAGAGTTCAAGACGTCAGGCCAACATGGTGAAACTCCGTCTCTATGAAAAATACAAAAATTAGCTGGGCGTAGTGGCATGCCTGTGATCCCAGCTAGTCAGGAGACTGAGGCAGCAGGATCACTTGAACCTGGGAGGCAGAGGTTGCAGTGAGTCGAGACTGAGCTACTGCACTCCACCGTGGGCAACAGAGTGAGACAGTGTCTCAAAAAAAAAAAAAAAAAAAAAAGAACTAGTCCTAACCTTTTGACCTGGGTCAGTCACCTACATTTATTAAAAGAAACCTCAAGGAATAAAAATAAAAATTTAAAATTTAAAAAAAACCCTAACTCCTTTTTTTTGACTTTCAATGCACTATTAAATTCCTTTGACCCCAATTTATTTCCTGAGCTGCATTCTGACTTGATAACTCTTAAAACATCTTTAGATTTCCTGAGAAGTCACAGGCAGATGATAGGGGAACTCCTAAAGGAATTCTCAGAGGTGTCTGGGTTTTTTTTGTTTGTTTTGTTTTGAGACAGTCTCACTCCATCACCCAAGCTGGAGTGCAGTGATGCGATCTCGGCTCACTGAAACTTCTGCCTCCTGGGTTCAAGTGATTCTCCTGCCTCAGCCTCCCAAGTAGCTGGGATTACAGGTGCCCACCACCACACCAGGCTAATTTTTTTTTTGAGACCCAGGCTTGCTTTATTGCCCAGGCTAGAGTGCAGTGGCACAATCTTGGCTCACTGCAACCTCCACCTCCTGGGTTCAAGCAATTCTTGTGCCTCAGCCTCCCTAGGAGCTGGGATTACGGACTTGTGCCACTACGCCTGGCTAATTTTTTTGTATTTTTAGTAGAGATGGAGTTTCACCATGCTGGTCAGGCTGGTCTCAAATTCCTGGCCTCATGTGATTCACCCCCCTTGGCCTCCCAAATCAGCCCTTGGAAGTTAAAGGAAGTTAATTTGCAACAAGAGTTTTCCCCTAGAAAGTCCAGAAATTTACTAACCAGCACAGAAATAAGTAAGGGTTAACTGCTTACATGTTTGAGTTCATGTGAGTATGTATGTGTTTGAAAAGACCTTGAGTGATTAAATCCAGGCCTATTATCCTTTCTCACATTTTTATAAAAAATAGACACTTCTTAAATATATTACACAGGCTATTGAGATATTTTATCTTTTTACCACATATATTTGGAGATTTAATGCATTTATTTCTATCCTGAAAAGTATAATCACATTGTGAGTCATGAAAACAGAAATTATAGAAAGACCCTATAATGTTGATTGGATCACCTTGTTTGGAGGAAATTGTGTACCTTCCTTGTTAAATTATGGAAAGATAAACTTAGAATTGGAAACACCAGGGGAGTTTAGAAACATTCTGTTTGCAAATATGAATATAAGAGGTTATTTAGATTACACCAGTTCGACCACTATATTTTTGGCAAATAAAAATGTTAAAATTGCTCATTATATATCATTTAAACATTAACGCAATAGACTTTACTTTTGCTTTTTAAAAATCGCATATAAAATTGAACTTAAGAGTCAAAATTACTTCACAGCGCAGCCCACCACCTTACAGAAGTATTTTTAAATCACTAAGTATAAAAGTTACAGTATTTGACCAGACAAATCCAATCTGCATTTGCGGAACATTCAGACATGTGATGGGGTGGGTTGGCAGGGGCAGCCCTGCAGGGCATAAAGTACATTTTTCTTTTCTTTTTCTTTTTTTTTTTTTTTTTGTTTTTGAAACGGAGTCTCCATCTGTCACCCAGGTTGGAGTGCGGTGGTGCGATCTCGGCTCACTGCAAGCTCCGTCTCCAGAGTTCACGCCATTCTCCTGCTTTAGCCTCCCGAGTAGCTGGGGCTACAGGCACCCACCACCACCCCCAGCTAATTTTTTGTTTTTTTTAAGTAGAGACGGGGTTTCACCATGTTAGCCAGGATGGTCTCGATCTCCTGACCTCGTGATCTGCCAGCCTCGGCTTCCCAAAGTGCTGGGATGACAGGTGTGAGCCACCACGCCCAGCCACATTTTTCACACTGATAGTCTCTTTTGGAAATTGCAAAATTCATCAGTTTCACAAAGGCCATAGTCTAGGGAGCTTGCTCCATCATTAATCACTTTCACATCACCTTCAGCTTTCTGCACAATGTATGACTTCTAGAGATGACTTTCAGACCTGGGTTTGTGGTCCATTAACAGGAGTTTCAAAAATCACACTGAAATGTCCTCCCACAAGCTACAGAAAGACATATACTCTTCACTGTATCAAAGCGTACACTCTACTGGATTTTCTTTCAGTTCATTTGCTCATATATTTTCTTTTGCTGGTCTAGAATAGCTTGTTGCTAGCTAATCAATATTTGCTATATTTCTGTGAGTTTTTGCTGCAAATCAGCAATAACTGTGTGCTGACTCTTTCATATCTCAACCAGTTTTTCTTATTCCTTTGCAAGTTCCAGATATAGGACAGTGCATCCCAGATGGGTCTTCATCTTCTCCTATAACATCACAGGAACAACAAAGATATCTCCAGGCCGGGCATGGCGGCTCACATCTGTAATCCCAACACTTTAGGAGGCTGAGGTGGGCAGATCCCTTGAGCCCAGGAGTTTGAGACCAGCCTGGGAAACATGGTGGTCTCACAAAAAATGCAAAAGAAATAGCCCGTGGTGGCATGTGCCACGTAGTCCAGATACTCAGGAGGCTAAGGTGGGAGGATTGCTTGAGACCAGGAGGTCGAGGCAGTGAGTCCTGTTAACGCCACTGCACTCCAGCCTGAAGGACAGAGTGAGACCCTGTCTCCAAAAACAAACAAACCAAAATAAAAAAAAAGATGTTTCCAGTATAACAGTTCTTCATCTTCCATTCCATCTTCAGCACTGTAAAACGCTTTATGTTAAATTTAAAATGACCATGTTAATAATATAACTTCCTATTTCAGAAACTTTAATCTTAAAGAAATCTTAAGACCGGGCGCGGTGGCTCACGCCTGTAATCCCAACATTTTGGGAGGCCGAGGCAGGCAGATTACGAGGTCAGGAGATCGAGATCATCCTGGCTAACACAGTGAAACCCCTTCTCTACTAAAAATACAAAAAATTTAGCCGGGCGCCTGTAGTCCCAGCTACTCAGGAGGCTGAGGCAGGAGAATGGCGTGAACTTGGGAGGCAGAGCTTGCAGTGAGCCGAGATCGCGCCACTGCACTCCAGCCTGGGTGACAGAGCGAGACTCCTCTCAAAAAAAAAAAAAAAAAAAAAGAAAAGAAAGGAAATCTTAAGCATTTCACCTGTGCACCAACATGAAAGTTTAGGCTCTCTGCTTAATTGCATGTACAACAATCTTAGATTACTTACGGCTTTAGAGCATCAAAATTTAATAGATGCTTCCTAAAATCAAAGGTAATAGACTTTTTGATACAAAAATTGTCTGGTTGTGTGTTTTTTTAAATTTCATACAAAACCACAGTCAAAGCACAATGCCATTTAGCCTGTGAGTCCCCAAAGCTATGCACAGAATTGAATTATTATGCAGAAAATGTCAACTTTGTAGTTAACCCTACCTAGCCTTTAGAGGAGAAGGATAGTAGGATCATAGCTTTTGCATGTGTTTATTTGTGTGCCCATGAGTGGCAGTGTGTGTGTGTGTTTTCACTGAAGCACTCCTCCAGAGAGTGACCCCTCTGATAAGACATCCTCTGCTCATTTGTTATTCATAAATAAATGGCTTATTTCTGGAATTCTTATTCAAAGCACACAGCTAGTGGATGCTAAAAGCAACCTAGAAAGGAGTTAGGAAGTTAAACTAAAAAGATGAATTTAATGTAACAACCATCACATACTACCTTTCCCTCTTTTTTCTACCCACAACTTTTATTTGTGCAACTAGATGGCTAGCCATTTGATTGCTAACGTTTCAGACCATTATGGTCAAAATAAATCACTCTATTTCAGAAAAGAGAGAGATTGTGCCTAATATTTATAGATGTAAAGTAACCAGTAACTATACTTATGAACCAATTCTACAGAAATATCAGGAAATAACTAAGTGGGCCTAACAACAGAACTGATGTTCAGAGATTTAATAGGCCTTTTACGGGAAGGAAAACAACAATATGAGAGCCTACTATGTGTCCCAATAAAAGTCTCATTATCCCACCCACAGATTTATTTTAAATAAAAAGCCTACCTGAGGAGTTTTGTACATAAGTTTTTCTATAAAACATTTTATGAAACCACTTAGCCAGCCCTGAGACGCTGAAAGAAATTAAATAATAACATCTGGGGTAACAAATCTCTGTCCTCAAAGCTGCCATTTGATAGCACAAAAAGCACTCACTTAAATAGTAGAAGACAATAAAAAGTGCCAGAGTTCCTATCAGCAATACTTTTAAGTTTCTCTGATGAACATTTCTTTAAAGGTTTTCTTTTCACACTAAGTAGATGATTATACTTTGCTAAAATTCAATGACGTTTTTGCACACAGTACTCGGCCCTCTGCATCTGTGGATTCAACCAACCTCAGAAAATATAGTATAAAAAATGGATGGTTATATCTGTACTAAACACGTACAGACTTTATTTCTGGCTATTATTTCCTAAATAATACAGAATAACACCTATTTACATTTAGAATATATCTAAAAATGCTTAAACAAAAAGTCATCAATAAGTCAACTGTCCCTATACAAATGGCCAATGGGTATATGAAAACGTAGCCAACATCACTATCGTCAGGGAAATGCAACTCAAAACCATAGTGAGGGATCGTCTTACCCCAGTTAGAATGACTATTACTAAAAAGATGAAAGATAACAGGTGCTGGCGAGGATGCAGTAAAAAGGGAAGTCTCATACACTGTTGGTGGGAAGATATATTAGCACAGCCACTACAGCAAACAGTGTGGAGAGTTTTCAAAAAACTAAAAACAGAACTACCATAACGATCCAGCAATTCCACTATTGAATGTTTATCCAAAGGAAAGGAAATCAGTATATACCTGCACTTTCTTGTTTATTGCAGCACTACTCACAATGGCAAAGACAGAGAATCAGCCTAAGTGTCTGTCAACAGACAGATGGATAAAGAAAATACAGTATAGATACATAATAGAATACTTATTCAGCCACGAAAAAAGAATGAAATCAGCCAGGCATGGTGGCTCACGTCTAATCCCAGCACTTTGGGAGGCCAAGGCGGCCAGATCACAGGGTCAGGAGATAGAGACCAGCCTGGCCAATATGATGAAACCCCGTCTCTACTAAAAGTATGAAAATTTGCCAGGCATGGTGGCGGGCACTTGTAGTACCAGCTGCTCGGGAGGCTGAAGTACGAGAATCGCTTGAACCCGGGAGGCAGAGGTTGCAGTGAGCCAAGATCGCACCACTGCACTCCACCTGGGTGACACAGTAAGACTCCATCTCAAGAAAACAAAGAATGAAATCCTGTCATATGCAGCAATGTGGATGGGATTATGTTATTATGGAATTATGGGTGGAATTAGATCATTATGCTAATGAAATAAGCCAAGACAAATATCACATGTTCTCACTCATATATGGGAGCAAAAAAGTTGATCTCATGGAGGTAGAGAGTAGAATGATAGATACCAGAGGCCAGGAAGGGTGTGTAGGTTGATGGAGGGGATGAAGAGAGGTTGGTTAATGGGTACAAACATACAGTTAAAAGGAGTAACTACAGACATACAGATAGATGGAATAAATCCTAATGTTCAATAGCAGAGAAAGGTGACTATAGTTAACAACAGTGTATCATATATTTTAAAATAGCTAGAAAAGAGGACTCAAAATGTTCCCAACACATAGGAATGATAAATACTGAGGTGATGGATACCCCAGATACCCTGACCTGATCATTACACATTCTATGCATGTAACAAAATGTCACATGTACCCCACACATACCTTCAAATATTACATATCAATTTTAAAACTAGGCCTGGCAAGGTGGCTCATGCCTATAATCACAGCACTTTGGGAGGCTGAGGTGGGAGGATCACTTGAGGCCAGGAGTTTGAGACCGCCTGGGCACCATAGTGAGACCCTCATCTCTACAAAAATAAAAATAAATAGCCAGGCATGGTGGCACATGCCAGTAGTACCACCTACTCGGGAGGCTGAAGCAGGAGGATCACTTGAGCTGAGGAGTTCGAGGCTACAGTGAGTTATGAATGCACCAGGGCACTCCAGCCTGGGCAAGAGAGTGAGACCCTGTTTCAAAAAAAAATTTTTTTTTTAATAAGTAAACTGTCCACACAAAATAATCCCTTAGACAACTTTCAGCTTCTTAAAAGTGGTCTATCCTGGGCATCCCCTTTGGCTAATTTAACACAAGCCAGCTTGCCTTGAACAGCGCGGAGGTCATACTCACAACGTTTTCTTTATTCTTATGCTTATTGGAGTCATGACATAAAATTCTCCTTTGCTTAGAGAAAAAATAACTAAAACCCCCATCCAAAGGCAGTTGACTCCGGAGAGGTCTCTGATGACCTAGAACCCATGGGAAAATGCAGACCCCATCAGGTCCAGCTGAAGACAACCGGGTAGTTTTTGTTTTTTAACAGCTTTATGGCAGTGTAATTGACATACAGGGAAACAAACAAACAAACAAAACCCTGCATATGTTGAATGTATACAATTTGATGAGTTTAAACACCGGACAGACATTTTAAACTCGTTTGCCAGTTGAATTTGCGCGCCGAGGTTTGGAAACAGTTTGCGCGCCGAGGTTTGGAAACCACCAGTGAACTTCTATCCCAATCCACCCGAACGTAAGGGAGCTGATGGCCCAGGCCCGCGCCTTCCATCTGGGCAGGCCCAGCGGGGACCAGTTTGGCTGGCGCCTCCTCCAAGGTCTAGGAGAACTGCTGGAAAGCTCGCAGCAGGGCCCGCTCCCAGTCCTGGGCAGGCCCAGGCTCCTCAAGACGCCGCGGCTACCTCTGCGGAGCGCGGCTGATCGGCCACCAGCCCCTTCCTGCCCCCGCAGCTCCGCTGCACTGGGGGCCCCGGGCGGTGCTGTGCGTCCCTGGAGCGTGCGACACTCTCGGGCCCTAGGGACCCCGGGAGGCCGGGATCTGGCCTGGGGTGGAGGGCGAGGCCAGCCGGCCTCCCCCTGCTCGCCGGGCCGACTCTACCCGGGAAATGGCTCCCCCAGCCCTGGCTTTTTGCGCGAAGTCCCCTGCAGGCAAATTCGGCGTCGCGCGTGCTGGCGGGCGCGCTGCAGTCTCCGAGCCCCAGGAAGCAGAGGCCTAGGTAGCCAAACCCACCGCCTGATGGCGTCAGCTCATGTGGGCCTTGAGTCCAGCATCGCGGCCACATGAAAGAGGATGGCAGTGAGTCCTGGGCAGCGCTGACCACCAGGTGCTGGAAACCAGGGATACTCCTGTCTCCAAATGCCCACGCAGGAATCCCTTTAGCTCTTGGTTCAGCCAAGAAAGCTACCAAGCCGTGTGGCTCGGAAGCAGCGCCTCGTGGGTCACTTTCTGCAGGCTCTGCTGGGGAAACCGAGTTCTTGGGGCCTGGAGATGTCTCTCCAGGCCGACACACCCCTCTCAGGGGAGCCGTCTGGGGACGCACCCTCCCCATCTCTCCTTCCTGTGTGTTCACCCACAGTCTGGAAACTTCTCTAGTTCCTCTAATGTCCCTCCAGCCCAGCCGAGGCTCTCTGGGGAAGGGAGCGGTGTCTGTAGGGGTGCGAGTTCCTCCCCTGCAGCCCTGACTACTCAGCCTAGAGGTGCTTACTGAGGGGTAGAAATCCAAATTTGCACCCAAGGCAGCCGCGGCCATGTGAGCAACCTCCTCTGAAAGCTTCTGGGAGAATGTCTCACTTGCATAACATTCCTGAGACTTCCCTTTTTTCTTTCGTTCTTTTTTTAGAAATGGGGTCTGGCTGTGCAGACCAGGCTGGTCTAGAACTATTGAGCTCAAGCAATCCTCGAGCCTCAGCCTCCCCAGTAGCTAGGACTACAGACATGCACCATCATGTCCAGCTAATTTTTAAAAATGTTTTGGTAGAGAAAGGGTGTCACTATATTGCCCAGGCTGGGCTTGAACTCCTGGCCTCAAGCAGTCCTCCCACCTGGGCCTCTCAAAGTGCTAAGATAACAGGCGTGATGAGCCACCCCGCCTGGCCCTTTAAGACTTTGTTAGCATCAGATTTCCAAAGCACCTCTCTTCAAGCCTTAGAAGATTTGCGAGAAGCCCAAAGAAGCACAATGCCACCATGATGAACGGGAAAACGGGGCTGCAGTGAGACCGCCTCAAATTCCAGTGTAGTTCTAATTTTGAGGCCAACCTATATAGATCCATAAATGATGTCCACTACTTTGCCCACCACACACATTTTTATTTTTATTTTTATTTTATTTGTTGATGACAGAGTCTCGCTCTGTCATCCAGGCTGGAGTGCGGTGACATGATCTTGGCTCACTGCAACCTCTGCCTCCCGGGTTCAAGCAATTCTCCTGCCTCAGCCTCCCAAGCAGCTGAGATTACAGAAGCCCACTACCAGGCCAGGCTAATTTTGTATTTTTAGTAGAGACGGGATTTCACTCTGTATTTTTCTTTTCTCAATTCTGTTATGGTAAAATCCATCAAGGTACGCTAAAAATCAATCAAGCTGTGCTAAAAAAAAATCAAGTTATGCTGTTACTGCTCTCTGGGAAATACTTATGTCAAAAAAAAAAAAAAAAACTAAACATATACTTCCTTTTTTTTTTTTTTGAGACGGAGTCTCACTCTGTCGCCCAGGCTGGTGTAGTGGCACGATCTCGGCTCACTGCAAGCTCTGCCTCCCGGGTTCACGCCATTCTCCTGCCTCAGCCTCCCGAGTAGCTGGGACTATAGGTGCCCCCCACCACGCTCAGCTAATTTTTTGTACTTTTAGTAGAGACGAGGTTTCACTGTGTTAGCCAGGATGGTCTCGATCTCCTGAACTCGTGATCCACCCGCCTCAGCCTCCCAAAGTGCTGGGATTACAGGCATGAACCACCGCACCCAGCCTAAACATATACTTTCTGACTGCGAAATCCCTGACTCTAATTGTGTAGGTCACCTAAACCAGAACATCTTATACCTTGCATTTCATGAAAATAGAACAACTTATAGGAATAATTTTTTTGCTACATTTCAGGCAGTGACAATCCAAGTGCTTTTTAAAGGATTTTTGCCAGTTAAAAGCTTAAACTTTTGTAATCATAGCTGAGCACATGCTCTGTCACACACACACACACACACACAAAGAATCTCAAACACTTTTTCTCTAGCTACCTTTATTATGCATTAATAGCACCCAAGCTGAAAGCACCTTTGATGTCTTACTTAAAACTAAACATTAGTGCTATGGTGTTAATGTTTGTTTCCCCACCTCCAAATTCATATACTGGAACATAATCTAGAATGCAGTAGTATGAAGAAGTGGGGCCTTTGGGAGGTGTATTAGTCAGTTTTTACATTGCTATAAAGACCTGCCCGAGACCAGGTAATTTATAAAGAAAGGAGGTTTAATTGATTTCACAGTTCAGCATGACCGGGGAGGCCTCAGGAAACTTACAATCATGGCAGAAAGCAAAGGAGAAGCAAGGCACCTTCTTCACAAGGTGGCAGGAAGGAGAATGAATGGAGGAGGAACTACCAAACACTTATAAAACCATCAGATCTTCTGAGAACTCACTCACTGTCAGGAGAACAGCACAGGGGAAACTGCCCCCATGATTCAATTACCTCTACCTGGTCTCTTTCTTGACAGGTGGAGATTATGGGGATTGCAATTCAAGATGAGATTTTGGATGTGGACACAGCCAAAACATATCAGGAGGTCATTAGGATATAAGGGCTTTGCTCTCACCAATGGGAGAAGTGTCCTTATAGAAGAGGCTGGAGGGAGCTCATTAGTCCTTTCCACCATGTGAAGACACGTAGAAGGTGCCATCTCTGAGGAATAGGTACTCACCAGATGCCGAATCTGCTGGTGCCTTTGATATACGAGTTAAGAAGAAATTATTTAAGCAGAGAAGGTAGGAAGTCTTTGGTAAGGTTTTCATTTTAATGAAAAGCAGCCCCCAAATCATTTTCTTTTCTAACAAAGAGCAGCCCCTAAAATTAAGCTTGAGACATAGAAAGGCAAGCTAGAAGCTTGCACAGGTAAATACCGGCCACTGTGCCAATAGGGAAGGGGCTACCTGGGGGCTAGGCATGTTCAAAATGGGGACTCCGGCCGGGCGCGGTGGCTCAAGCCTGTAATCCCAGCACTTTGGGAGGCCGAGACGGGCGGATCACGAGGTCAGGAGATCGAGACCATCCTGGCTAACATAGTGAAACCCTGTCTCTACTAAAAAATACAGAAAACTAGCCGGGCGAGGTGGCGGGTGCCTGTAGTCCCAGCTACTAGGGAGGCTGAGGCAGGAGAATGGCGTGAACCCAGGAGGCGGAGCTTGCAGTGAGCTGAGATCCTGCCACTGCACTCCAGCCTGGGCGACAGAGCGAGACTCCGTCTCAAAAAAAAAAAAAAAAAAAAAATGGGGACTCCATCTTCCTTTTCCTTGACAACCACGTGTGCAGTCAGGAGCAGACAACATTGCCCCCAGGCAAAGACTCCATTTGCATATAAGATTAGAGTGGGCGGCTAGCTTCCCCGCCAGCTGGTAAATGTCACACCTGGTCCAACCAATCTTTGGGTCCTATGTAAATCAAACACCAACTCCTCAAGCCTGCCTACAAAACCCTGTGCTCTCCACTGCGGGCTGGAAGTCCCCTTTGGGCACCCCTCTCCCCCACAGGAGACAGAGTTGTTCTCCTTTCTCTTTTTTTGCCTATTAAACCTCCACTTATAAACCCACTTTTTGTGTGTTCAAATACTCTATTTCCTTGCCACGAGATGACAGACCTCAGGTATATATCCCAGACAACAACACTGCTTCACTTTGATCTTCGACTTCCCATCCTCCAGAGTTACAAGCAATAGAAATTTCTGTTGTTTATAAATTACCCAGTCTATGGCATTTTGTTATACAGCCAAACAAAGACAATTAGGAAGAGGAAAAAGAGTCAGTATTTTCTCCTATTTTGGATTATAGTTATGTAATAACCACCGTTTATTAAACAGCAATTATGTACCAACTATTTTACATAACTTTCTTTCAAGTCAGACTGTAGCCTTATGATGCTATTGTTTATTGTGTGTGTGTGGTTTTTTTTGAGACAGAGTCTCGCTCTGTTGCCCAGGCTAGAGTGCAGTGGCGCCATCTCGACTCACTGCAAGCTCTGCCTCTAGGGTAAACGCCATTCTCCTGCCTCAGCCTCCTGAGTAGGTGCCCACCACCACAACCGGCTAAGTTTTAAAAAAATATTTTTAGTAGATACGGGGTTTCAGCATGTTAACCAGGATGGTCTCGATCTTCTGACCTTGTGATCCGCCCACCTCAGCCTCCCAAAGTGCTGGGATTACAGGTGAGAGCACCGCACCTGGCCGTTTATTGTATATTATGCTTCCTATGTGCAGGGCACTGTACTAATTTATATACAGTATACTACCTGACTTTTTCATCATAATAGCTTTAGCAGACAGCCATTCTTATCCCTACTTTATAAAGAAAATGAGCTTTCAATTAATAATTTGGCCTCACACCTAGTATGTGGAAGTTCTGGAATTTAAACCCTGATCTGTCTGAATCTGAACTCAGTTCTACTAGGATCTAAAAGTCTGAGTTTTTTCTAGTAATATCATCCTTTCTCTCAATGTTGCCTAATTTTTAGTTGCTTAGGAGGGTTATAAATAAATATCCAGCTTACCCTACATTTGCTTTATCCCCTGAGGAAATCTTTTTAAAAAGCTGCTACTTGCTAAACACCGTGCTCTGTCCCCTGACACCAGAATGAGGAAATGTAGTGGAGGCAAACTATGTCCTTCTGTAAGTTGGGAGCAGAGTAAATGTAGGCTGATGTTCAATACAGATTCTGTCTTAACTATTCTGTGTTTTCATTTAATCTGTTATTGTACTGCCCGGTTTACAAATTACACTGTAATTTGGTTTGTCACACAACTTTGTAATGCAAGTGTGAATTACCCATTCAGGGCTACTAAGAACCTCAACAAGATCTCGTGACTTGAGCCAGGTTACAGGTGGCAGAGCTGATTCCAAACAGGACTTCAGGCACCAAAACCTGGGTCTTCTTCGCCAATTAGAATGGAGATCGTTAAAAAGTCAGGAAACAACAGGTGCTGGAGAGGATGTGGAGAAATAGGAACACTTTTACACTGTTGGTTGGGCTGTAAACTAGTTCAACCATTGTGGAAGACAGTGTGGCGATTCCTCAAGGATCTAGAACTAGAAATACCATCTGACCCAGCCATCCCATTACTGGGAATATACCCAAAGGATTATAAATCATGCTGCTATAAAGACACATGCACACATATGTTTATTGCGGCACTATTCACAATAGCAAAGATTTGGAACCAACCCAAACGTCCATCAGTGATAGACTGGATTAAGAAAATGTGGCACATATACACCATGGAATACTATGCAGCCATAAAAAAGGATGAGTTTGTGTCCTTTGTAGGGACATGGATGAAGCTGGAAACCATCATTCTGAGCAAACTATCGCAAGGACAGAAAACCAAACACGGCATGTTCTCACTCACAGGTGGGAATTGAACAATGAGAACAGTCGGACACAGGAAGGGGAACATCACACAGTGGGGCGTGTCATGGGGTGGAGGGAGGGGGGAGGGATAGCATTAGGAGATATACCTAATGTAAATGACGAGTTATTGGGTGCAGCACACCAACATGGTACATGTATACATATGTAACAAACCTGCACATTGCGCACATGTACCCTGGAACTTAAAGTATATTTAAAAAAAAAACAAACCTGGGTTTTCTTATTTGAATTCCCTGCTTATTGATACCACTTCTTATCATTTCCTCTTATTTATACTGGGTTTTTTTTTCCTTTACTGAAAAATTACCAAGCTTTGAATTATCCTGAAAGCTACTCTTTCAGATTCTTTTTTTCTTTTTCTTCTTCCTTTTTTTTTTTTTTTTTTTTTTTTGTGGTGGTGGAGTCTGGCTCTATTTCCTAGGTTGGAATGCAGTGGAATGATCTCAGCTCACTGCAAACTTTGCCTCCCAGATTCAAATGATTCTCCTGTCTCAGCCTCCCGAGTAGCTGGGACTATAGGTGCCCACCACCACGCCCTGCTAATTTTTGTATTTTTAGTAAAGACGGGATTTCACCATGTTGGCCAGGCTGGTCTTGAACTCCTGACCTCAGCTGATCTGCCCAGCTTGGCCTCCCAAAATGTTGGGATTACAGGCATGAGCCACAGTGCCTGACCCTCTTTCAGATTCTGATTCAAATAACATTTATTTAACACCTCTGAGACCCTGTGCCAAATATTCTTGTGTGCATTCTTATCCCTACCTTATGATAACCATTTAAGGTAAGTATTGTTCATCTTATAAACTATTAGTTCTCACAAAATAAGAATCTTTTCAAAATAAGAATCCTTGGCCTCCAGGACTTTACAGTGTGGGAGGCTGACAGTAAAAGCCATGCTGATTAGAGGTGATGATATTCCCTTGGGACGCACCAAGTGTCCGTGCTGTCTCTCAACCTGTCAGCTCCCTCTTCTCTTTACTTCATCCTACCAAACCCCATCAGCCATCATGTCTGCATCACTCCTCCTGAAATTCTCAAATCCCTCAGCCCTCCGTCCTCTCCATGAGCCCCTAAGCAAATGCTCCCCCGGGGCTGCGGAGCACACAGCCCCTCACACAGGTGCCAGTCATCATTCAGTTTCCACGTCCACTGGGCCCTTCTAAGTCCCCACTCCCGGTTCTCTACATGGTTCTCCACAGCAGCTTTCTGAAACTTCTGACCTCTCAGAGGCTGATCCCTCAGTTCCTCATTGATCAGGTCCCAACTCCCTCAGCATTCAGCCATTGCAAAGGCATGTGTACCTGTGTTCATCCCTGCCTTTGTCCTCATTACCAGAGTTTGGCGTCTCTTTCCCCAGAGCTCCGGAATCCATCCTTTTCTGCCCCTATGCACCATCTCCCTGTCCCTTTTAAGTAGCTCCTTTTATAAACACGCATTCTCTATTCTCTGCCCACCCACCACCCCCACTTGAAAGGGTCTGATCCTGTCACCAGGCTGGAGTGCATAGGCACAATCATAACTCGCTGCAGCTTCGAACTCTTAACTCAAGCGATCCTCCTGCCTCAGCCTCCTGAGTAGCTGAGACCACAGGTGTGCACCACCGCACTTAACTGATTTTAACATGCTTTTGTAAGGACGAGGTCTCTCTATGTTGCCTAGGCTGATCTTGAACCCCTGGCCTCAAGTGAACCCCTGCTTCAGCCTTCCAAAGTGCTGGGATCACAGGCGTGAGCCACCGCACTGCGACCTCTGTTCTCTCTCATAGTAAATAACAACAACCAAAAAAGGGCTCTTCCTTAACTCTACCCATTTCTAGCTAAAGTCCCTGCATTCTACCCCATCACTCCACTGAAACTTCTCTTGCCCAAGTCATTCATGATTTTCCTGTTTCTAAAACTAACAGATACTTTTAAACCCTCCTCTTTCTTGATCCTACTGGAGCATTTGATACCATTCCTCACTCTATTCATTTTCTTTCCGAAGCTTGAATGGCATTTTTCTCTGACTTCTCGGGTTGGAGGAAAACATCCCTCATGAACTCATCTTCCTCTGCCATCTGTTAGTGTTTGGTGTTTCCGAGTCTCATGCTTGGTCCCTAGCACTGTACTGCAGGCTCACACAACTATCTGTGATGGTCCCTAAGCTCACCTCCTGCCATGCACTCCCATAAATTTCATCCCTGGCTATGGTTTCAATTACTGTATATGCACTGACAACTCCCAAATCTGTATCTCCAGTGCTAGGATTCCTGTTAACCTGCAAACCCATCATCTTGAATATCTCAAGTAAACAGCACCCTCTTCATCTGGCTCCACATCAAATATTCGCTGTCTCTCAAGGAAAGGTGCTATCAAGGATAGCATCCTTGTCATTCATAAGGTCCTTCCAAAGCATCAGTTGCATTTAGCAACAGACACCCAATTCTGATGACTGGGTATGGGGATAGAATTTCCCCATATTTCTCAAGTACCTGAGACACTCCTCCACAAGTGCATTTTCTTCCCACTCTACAATCCCAGTCCACCAAACATAACTATTGCTTTTCTACCTTGTGTCAGGAACTACCTGTTCTCCACTACCACCAGCGATGGGGTTCTCATTTCAATACACCTGGCAGGTGAGCCCGCTCTGCAATCTCATTTTAGCCTCTACTTTCTTCACCTTTCCTGTCACCAGTGGTTGTAGGTTGAGTTACCTGGAAGCAGAGACTGGGATGGAGATTAGAGTTCAGGAAGTTTATCAGAGAATGGTTTCTAGGTAAATGCTTTGGAAGAGGATGAAGCAGGACTGGACAGGGGGAGAAGCTGTTCTACTACGCAGTCTCAAAAAACGTCTCAGCCAACCCCACAGGGAGCAATTGGGATGGCCCTTCAGAGTTGTCCCAGGTTGCAGCAAAGGGGCCAGAACTTTCTGCTCACATATGGACCGGTTATTGGATGTAGCCTGTCCTCTGAAGTGGGTGGTGATCTTAGGCCAGACAGCTCTCTCCAGATGAGGGCAATTTCCAGAAAGAGCTACTGGCTGCTGGCTATTCACTGGCAGCACTCTAACCTGCTGGGGACCTGGGCATCTTAGCGACCACTACACCACTGTACTATTGAGGAAGGTACTTGATTTCTCTATTTCCTTGTCTGCGAATTGGGGAGGAATAATTGAATTATCTAATAGGGGTAAGAATTAAGGGAAAAAGAAAACAATGCAGTACCTGGTAGGGCACATGCTAAGCCCTCAATAAGTGTTAAGCTATCATTGTGATTATCATTACTTTATAGGCATATTTTATTATAATATTTGATTAGTTTCATTTTTCACACCTCATTCATTCAGAAGCACCTAAGATTTGGTTATAAGTTACTCTCTTTTTTTGTTTTGTTTTTTTGAGACGGAGTCTTGCTATGTTGCCCAGGCTGGAGTGCAGTGGCGTGATCTCCGTTCACCGCAACCTCCACCTCCCGAGTAGCTGGGACTGCAGGTGCGTGCCACCATGGCCGGCTAATTTTTTGTGTTTTTAGTAGAGACAGGGTTTCACCGAGTTAGCCATGATGGTCTTGATCTCCTGACCTCATGATCTGCCTGCCTCAGCCTCCCAAAGTGCTGGAATTACAGGCATGAGCCACCGCGCCCGGCCTATAAGTTACTCTTGTATGCTCTCACAGCACCCTACACTTAACATACTGTATTATTATTGCCTTCTCATCTATGTCCCTTACTAGAGTATAAATTCCTTGGAAGCATTCACCTCTTAGCCTTACCTACAACCTGGTTGGTCTTGCAGCATGCCCAACCATGGCTACCCATTCTCTCCTACCTCATACAACTCTGCACAAGGCTCTGCCATCTTTTCCCCTCCTTGCCGCTGTCATCCACCAGCCAGCCTCCAGCCCACCCCACTCACTCACTGAAGGTTTGAACGACTGGCTCACAGTCACCTTACATCTCATTTCCTGCCATCATGTGATGTGACCTTAGTGTCCACAAGGACAATCCAGACAAAATCCTGATCCCTCAGTTCCTTGATCTCCTTACCTCTAATGGTCATTATCTCAACTTCTCCTCTCCTGCCCCTTCCCATATCAGGTGTGCAATTCAGGCTGCACCCACCTGTGTGGCAAACTGAGTGTTCTGTGCCAATTGACCAGGCATCATTCCAACTTCTAGTGATCCAGATGTCATTCTGATTGGTAGCACCTTTTTTTTTCACAGTCATTACATATTTTTAATATTACCCCCACCCATGAGCATAACCTAAAACATGTTCAACTTTTTCCACTATTATTCAGTCTCACTGAAGCCAATTCATTGACTGCTCTGGTTTCCCCAAATTGTTGGCCTCTTTCCTTCCTTTTTATACTAAATCAGTTTAGAGCTAATGGTCTTTCAGTAAGATGTTCCAAAAAAAAAAAAAAAAAAAAAAGGCTTTAACTCTGTGTCTTTTTGTAGTACCGTTTAGGGCTTGTAAGATGCTGTTTTCTCCATGGCTCAGGAAAGCCCTGCTAGAGAGAGTCCCATGCCAAGGTTTATTGGTTGTCTCCATTAATTCATGATCCCCATCCTCAAATAGTTCCTCAATATGTCCTCAAAATTCCTCACGTTTCCTAGTCAAATTGCGCCCTGGCTCTTTGCAGTCTCCCAACGTGCTTCTCAAAATCTCAAATTCCTTCCTCCTGTCTTCCCTCAATGAGCAAATAAATGAGCCTTTTAACGAATCTTATGAAAAAATGAGTTAAAATAATACATGCCCCTTATAACAGGGGAACATCCGAGATACATAAAGAAGAGATGACATAATATCTCTGATATTATCCAACTATAGGCCCATTGCTCTGAGGAAATAAATGTTAAGAAGCAGGTGGGAGTTTCTTGGCAAATTCATTCAAACTCGTATGAACAAATGCAAATATATGGAGACAAGTATATGGGGCATGTATCTGTTCGGACAACAGTGGGATTATGTTATAGCTATCTCTCAGCAGTTTTGCTTTTCATAGTTAACCATAACAATGGACATTTCCCACCTTTGCCAATACTTATCATATATATATATGTATATATATGATATATATCTCATGTCTATATCAAATATATTGTGATATATAGATGCATGTCAATATATCAATTATATCTTAATACATATAAATATATTATAGAGATAAACCACCCCTGTTTAGCCTGTGCAAAACTCCAGAATAATTTAGCTGCATAGCTATTCAAAACTCCCTCTATCACAAAGAATTTCCAAACTGCATACCAAGCAAGGCAGAACAGATTATGATTAACTCAAACACTTAAATACATTCATGTCTAGAGAACTCAAAGAACTAGACCTTATAGGATCTAGAACCAGAAATACCATTTGACCCAGCAATCCCATTAAGGGGCATATTTCCAAAGGATTATAAATCATTCTGCTATAAAGACACATACACACGTATGTTTATTGCAGTACGATTTACAATAGCAAAGACTTGGAATCAACCCAAATGACCATAAATGATAGACTGGAAAAAGAAAATGTGGCACATATACACCATGGAATACTATGCAGCCATAAAAAAGAATGCAGTCATGTCCTTTGCAGGGACATGGATGAAGCTGAAAGCCATCATCCTCAGCAAACTAACACAGGAGCAGAAAAACAAACACTGCATGTACTCACTCATAAGTGAGAGTTGAACAGTGAGAACACATGGACATAGGGAGGGGAACATCACACACCCACACGCTGAGGCCTGTCGGGGGCTGAGGGGGCAAGGGGAGGGAAAGCATTGGGACAAATCTAATGCAGGCGGGGCTTAAAACCTAGATGATGGGTTGATAGGTGCAGCAAACCACCATGGCACATGTATACCTGTGTAACAAACTTGCACATTCTGCACATGTATCCCAGAACTTTAAACTAAAATAAAAATTTTAAAAGTATAAATTAAATAAATAAATACATAAATTAAAACTAGATCTTGTAAAATATTGAAGTTAGAGTCAAGTCACTTCCACCCGGAACAATTTCTGCTGCACTAGCAAGGTCACACGACATGGATCCCTATTAGTATCTTTTTATGAAGGGATTTGTCTTTGGCATGTTGACATTATTCTAATTCAGCCATTCACTACTTGATAGACAGCTTACTCATTTTCAGTTTTCTTGCTGTGACAAACAAAGCTGTAATAAATATCCTGGAACATATGGCTTTTCATAATGCTGCTGTTACTTTCACAGGAAAGATTTCCAAACTGAAATTCCTGTGCCAAAGAGAATGGATTTTTTTTATTTCATAGAGATGTTCAGATTACATCCAGAGAGGATGCAGCAATTCACTGCTTCAGAAGCCGGGTAACAGAACACCTGCTTCCCCACACTCCTGACAGCACAAAATGGGATCTCTTCCCATTTCGTTTCTTTTTCGTTTTTTCTTCTGTCAATTTGATTATTAAAAATGTATTTTCTAGGGAAATAGGAACGCTTTTATATTGCTGGTGGGAATTTAAATTAGTTCAACCGTTGTGGAAGACAGTGTGGTGATTCCTCAAGTATCTAGAACCAGAAATACCATTTGACCCAGCAACCCCATTACTGGGTATATACCCAAAGGAATATAAATCATTCTACTATAAAGACACATACACACATATGTTTATTGCAGCACTATTTACATTACCAAAGACATGGAATCAACCCAAATGCCCATCAATGATAGACTGGATAAAGAAAATGTGGCACATATATACCATGGAATGCTATGCAGCCATAAAAAGGAATGAGACCATGTCCTTTGCAGGGACATGGATGAAACTGGAAGCCATCATCCTCAGCAAACTAACACAGAGGCAGAAAGCCAAACACTGCATATTCTCACTCATAAGTGGGAGGTGAAAAATTAGAACACATGGACACAGGGAGGGGAACAACACACACCAGCACCAGTCAGGGGGTGGGGGGTGAGGGGAGGGAGAGAAACAGGACAAATGGCTCATGCATGTGGGGCTTAACACTTAGATGACGGGTTGATAGGTGCAGCAAACCACCTTGGCACACGTATACCTATGTAACAAACCTGCACGTTCTGCACTTGTATCCCAGAACTTAAAGTAAAAAAATAAAAATAAAAAAAAAAGTATTCTCCTGGTTTAATTTTACTTATTTGACTTCTAGAAAGTGTATCTTTTTATATGTTTATTGGATATTTAAATTGTATCTTCTGTGAATCACTTTTGCTATGTGTTTTCTCTGATTTAGAGAAATTCTTTCTATTGTGAATATTAATAGTTTTGTCTGTCATATCTGTTGAAAATGTATTTCCCATTTCTTAGTATTTTTATTTACTTTTTGTTCATTTGTTTGCCATGAATTTTTAAAAGTATTTATGTACCAAGACAAATATATCTTTCTAATTTCTGAGTTTACTGGTTTGTTTGAGAGCATTTCACCATTCAAAATTTGCTCTCCAAATTTTTATTCTAATCATTTGTTGTTTTCTGATATTAAATATTTGTTATTTTTGTATATGGTAGGAGAAAGGGCTCTAGCTTTGAGTTTCTTATCATTCATCTCCATATATATATATAATATATTAATTTGATCTATATTTAAATATATACTTCTACCTATATTCATCTATCTATCAATCAATCTATCTATCTATCTATCTATCTATCTATCTATCTATCTATCTGTAGAGAGAGTGAAAATGCCATCTATCTTGGTCTGTTTTCTATTGCTGTAAGAGAAGACCATAGATTTGTTTTCCAAGAAAAGTTATTTCATCATGTTTCTGGAGACTGGGAAGTTCAAGAGCATGGCTCAGGTACCTGGCGAGGACTTTCTTGCTGCATCATAGCAGAGCAGAGTGCATCACATGGCAAGAGGGCAGAAGCAAGAGAGTCAGAGAGTGCTCACTTTTATATGAAAGCCACTCCTGCAATAATGAACCCACTCTTGTGACAGCAGCATTAATCTGTACATAAGAGCAGGGAGATTAAGTTTCCAACACAGGAATCTTTGGGAGATACATTCGAACTATAACACCATTGTTGCCATGGGTTAAAGTGTCATATATATTTAGATCTGTTTCTGAATTCTTCAGGCTGTTCCACTAATCACTTTATTTCTGTCACCAATTAAAATCTTAGGAAAGCTTTAATAGCTGATAAGCCAGGTTTTTACTTATTAGTATTCTTTATTTTTTTCATTATGTTCTTAGATTATTTTGGACATCTATGCTTCAATACTAATTTTTAAATTATTTTTATCCAGTTTATTACCAAAAAGTTAACATTCTAATGGGAATTTTGGTAATTTTGAAGTATTGACCTATTTATGACACCATGTCTTCCCATCTAGCCCCTGGTTCACTTGTTCCTTATTACTTATCAAGAAGATATTAAGGTTTTTTTTTTTTTTTTTTAAATAAAGGTCCTGTGCCTTTTTGTTAACTTTTTGGATACAATTATGAAAAAAAAAAAATGTATTCTATTTTAAAGTCTATTTGTAGCTGTCTATTACCAGAAGGAAAAAACTACTGGGCTTTGTATAGTTACCTTACATCCAGTTGCCTCGCCAAATAATGTTAGTAATTCTAGATGTTTCTTAAGTTTACTGCTTATACTATTTGTTTTTTTTTGTTTTTTTTTTTGTTTTTTTTTTTTGAGACGGAGTCTCGCTCTGTCGCCCAGGCTGGAGTGCAGTGGCCGGATCTCAGCTCACTGCAAGCTCCGCCTCCCAGGTTCACGCCATTCTCCTGCCTCAGCCTCCCGAGTAGCTGGGACCACAGGTGCCTGCCACCTCGCCTGGCTAGTTTTTTGTATTTTTAGTAGAGATGGGGTTTCACCATGTTAGCCAGGATGGTCTCGATCTCCTGACCTCGTGATCTGCCCGTCTCGGCCTCCCAAAGTGCTGGGATTACAGGCTTGAGCCACCGCGCCCGGCCTATACTATTTGTATGTATAATTTTGCCTCTTTCACGTTCATACTAACTATTGAGTATTGTTTTTGCATATTTTATATTTATTATTATATTAGCTATAATGATTACTGTGTTATAACTTCAAGAACGATATTGACTAGTTGCACTAGGAGTGGGCATATCTGTCTTATTCTTAAATTTAAAATTGCTTCAGCATTTCACAATTTAGTATCATTTGTCAATTGAGTTTTGTGATTTTATTTTATTATGTTTAAACAATGTATTTCCATTCCTACATTACTAAAAATTTATAAAATTTATGTTAGGAATGACGGCTGTGTTTTATTAAATGAATTTATGAGATTTGGAGCTAAAAACATGTACTTGTCTTTTCCTGCATTGATATACGGAATTATGTTACTAGGTCTTCTAACACTAAACCATCCTTGCATTGCTAGGATGAATTCTTCTGAGCATGACACAGTCTTCTTTCTATATATAGCTAGATTTGATTTTCAATATTTTATTATTTTATATCTAGATTTAAAATAGAAATGCATTTGTAGTTCTTGTATCTTTTATACTATCTTTTCAGAGTTTGATATTGGAGTTATTCTAAGATAAACTGCATTAGAGACATCTCCATGATTTCTGTGGATTAGAGTGGATTAACATAGGAATAGCCAATTTTTTAGAAGTTTAAGTTAATTCAATTATAACAGCATCTGAGTCTGAAACCTTTTTGTTAAGTATAGAAATCAGCATCTCCCATATCATCCACGGCAAATAGCCTCTTAAGGTTTTCTGCACCCTCATGGAGTAATTTTAAGAGTTAATATACTGGTAATCCATTTTCTTTTGATTTCCAGAAGTATTTGATGGAATTATTTATTATATTCTTATGTACTTACTTAATTTCTTCCAAATCTCATTTCAAATATTATTTTTTGTCCCCTTTTTTTTCCCCTTAATCAGGATTGTCAAGGTTTTATTTTTATTTGTTTGAGCGTTTTGGTTGCTTTTTAAAAAAGGAAAAGCCTGTTATCCCAGCTACTTGGGAGGCTGAGGCAGGAGGATCACTTGAGCCCAGGAGTTAGAGTCTGTAGTGTGTTATAATCACACCCATGAGTAGCCACTCCATTCCAGCCTGTGCAACATAGCAAGACTCTGTCTCTAAAAAAATAAATAATTAACTAAAAGTAAATTAAGAAACAAGTATTTGTTGTAATTTACATTTTCTAAAAAGTATTTATTTTTATTAATTTCAACTACCCTTATCCATCATCCTACTTTCTTTTGGTCCATTTTCCTGATGTTTTAACGTTTCTTAATGTTGGACTGTTGCGCCAGCTGAATATGTGGAAAGCAGGAGCCTGGAGGCCAAGCTTAGCTGCCCTCCATGCTCCCTTTACGTCTTCCCTCTGTGTGCCTATCCACAGTGAGTCATGCCTGAGAAGGCAGACTGAAGAGAGCATAGGACCCAGCCCGGAGGAATAGAGTCTAGAAGGGATCCCATGATCAGTTAGTCATCATCAAAGGTCCCTGCAAGTCACACATTCTAATTGATGTTTTTAGTAATGGCTCACTAGCAACCCTTCCCCTGACAACTAGTAACAAGCAAACAAAATATTTTTGAAAGCTTTTACAGACATAGAAGGCACAGAAATGGTACAAAAGTAACAAGCACTTGAGAATGCAAGATTGCAGAAAGAAGGGACGCATAGAATTCCATATTCAAGCAATTATTCTTCTTGAGGGATTTACTGATTAACGAACTGCAATTAGGTCAGAAGCTGAGAAACTGACACTCTTACTGAGGTGGGAGACCAAATTGGAGTTGAGAACCCAGCAAACAAGAGAGATTTAAAGGGATATTTCAGATTTTTCAGTGGGACCCCCCAAGATTCCTAAAGGACTGCATCCAGAAATGGGTCAGAAATAAATCAGAACTCAAAGGACTATGACGTCATCTAAAGGCTCAAATGATATCTACAGCTTTTTTTTTTTTTTTTGCAACGCCCATCATTCAATCAATTACCTCTCATACCACAAATAAGACCACATGACCCCCAAAATTATGAGCATTAAACAGACCCACAGGAAATTACAGATATCAGGGGCATCAGACACAGTTTTTAAAATAATTATGATTAATATGTTCGAGAAATGAGATGGCATGTTGAAGAAACTCAGTAGAGAACTGGAAACTGATCTTTAAAAAAAACAAGAGAAAGGAGGGGAAAATGTAAAAGTCAGTCGTAACAGTTTTTGCGGTACCTCTTATTTGCAGACCACGGGGTTTATATTATTGCACTCTTGGTGCGACTTATCCTATGTAGGTAATAGTTTTTATGAATTGTTTGAGTTGTGAATTTCTATACCTTCTATTAAAATGGACCTAATTTTTTAAATGAATTATAGAACTGGAATTATAAACAAAATCAATTGGGTTTAACAGTAGATTACAGAGCTGAAAGGATGAATGAAGATCAAAGCATAGGAAGGTAAAAAAAGAATTTAGAACTACAGAAAGGAGCCAGAGAAACATTTAACACAGTAAAACCTTTTAATATACATTCAATCTGGATCCCAGAAAGAGAGGAGTGAGGGAGCAGGGCAAGAGTAATTTCTGATGAACTAAAAGCTCAGAATTTGGCTGGGCACGGTGACTAACAGCTGTAATCCCAGCACTTCGGGAGGCTGAAGTGGGCAGATCACTTGAGGTCAGGAGTTTGAGACCAGCTTGGCCAAAGCTGTGAAACGCTGTCTTTACTAAAAATACAAAAATTAGCCGGGCGTGGTGGTGTGTACCTGTAATCCCAGCTACTGGGGAGGCTGGGGCAGGAGTATCACCTGAACCCGGGAGGTAGAGCCTGCAGTGAGCCAAGACCACATCACTGCCCTCCAGCCTGGGCGACAGAGTGAGACTCCATCTAAAAAAAAAAAAATTAAAAAATTTTAAAAATAATAAAGTCTCAGAATTCATTCTGAAATTGACAAAAGACATGAAACCACAGATTCAATTCCTCACTCATCTCTCACTGGGGGCATTAGCTCACCCAACATCCTCTTTCCCATTCTCAGGTGGGCTTGCCCTGAGGTCAGCTCTGTTCTGCCCTCTCCTCTCCACCCTGAGGAAACAGATCTGCCTTTGTAATGATCAAGCTGCATGGTCCTCAGCCTCGGAGGTTCTCAATACTCACTGAGAATCATTTGGGGCACTTTCTAAAATTACAGATCCCCAAACTCCTTCTCCACCCCTGAGATTATGATTCACCTGTTCCGGAGGTAGGGCTCTGAGTATCTGGTATTTTTTAAAGATCCCAGGATAATTCTAATGTGTAGCCAGCAGCTGCTCAGCCTGGTACCAGGTGAGTCCAACTCTGTGGGAAACATTAGAAAGATAATTTTTCCCCAAGTCAAGCTGAATTCTACAATTCAAACTTCTAATTATAGAGCTGCTGTTTTTATCTCCATCTGTCTGATTCCTACTACTCTTCATTCAGCTTAGAATTCGAGAGAGAGAGAAAGGGGTATTATTTATTAGCAGTGAAAAACTTAAGGATTCACTAGTTAAAGATGCTAATCATAATTCATTTAATATGAAGAATTAATTCAATCTGACATTTTAGTCCTTAGTGTGTGTCAGTGCATGTCTATTTTGATTAAAATTGTAATTCATGGCCAGGCACGGTGGCTCACCCCTGTAATCCCAGCACTTTGGGAGGCCAAGGCAGGCAGATCACTTGAGGTCAGGTGTTCGAGACCAGCCTAGTCAACATAGTGAAACCTCATCTGTACTAAAAAAGATACCAAAATTAGCTAAGGGTGGTAGTGGGCACTTGTGATCCCAGCTACTCAAGAGGCTGAAGCAGGAGAATTGCTTGAACCCAGGAGATGGAAGTTGCAGTGAGCTGAGATCACACCACTGCACTCCAACCTGGGTGACAGAACAAGACTCCATCCCTCAAAAAATACAATAAAATAAATACAAATAAAAAAATTGTAATTGGTATTTGTCAAGAATGTGTAAAAATTATGAGGCCTCTGTGTAAATGGTACAGAGTGTCCCCATGGTGGTCCCTATGAACTTTGTGTTCCTCTCTGTTGAGTTTTACCTGCTTTTCCTGAAAAAGAAGTTAACTACAGTAGATTAGTGGCTCTAACTGGCTGTAAAAGTATGTGGAAGATTTAGGGGGTGACCCTAGGAGACAGAAGAAAGAAGCACCACTGTATAACTACTCGACTGGGATCTGCTGCTATCTCCTCCACAAAATGATAAATGTATAATGAAGATGAATGCCTCAGAATGCAGACAGATGAGCTAAACAGCAAGCAAGGGCAGTGAAGAATGAGTGATAACTGAAGTGGCCCCTAGGCAAGGAGACAGGGAGACTCACTTGGCCCTGGCCCAGGCATCACTAGAAAGACAAAGTAAAAGCAATAAAGAGGGTGAAAGGTTGGAGACATGCTGGTCAAAGGGTACAAAACGTCAGACAAGAGTGCTATCGTACAACATGACGACTACAGCTAACGACAGTGTAAATTAGCCAGGTGTGGTGGCACGCACCTGTGGTCCCAGCTACTAGGGAGGCTGAGGTGGGAGGATAGCTTAAGCCCAGGAGTTTGAGGCTGCAGTGAGCCATGAGTGTGCCACTGTACTCCAGCCTGGGTGGCAGAGCAAGATCCTGTCTCAAAAAAGAAAAACAAAATGTAGTGTATACTTGAAAATCACTAACAGAGTAAATTTTAAGTGATCTCACCACACATAAAAATAAGCATGTGAGGTAAGATATATGATAATTAGTTCAATTTAGCCATTTAATAATGTAAACATATTTCAAAACATCATGTTGTACATCATAAACATGTACAAATTTGTCAGTTTAAAATTTATTATTATTATTATTATTTGACTCACTCCATCACCCAGGCTGGAGTACAGTGGCACAATCTCGGCTCACTGTAACCTCCACCTCCCAGGTTCAAGTGATTCCCACCTTCCAGGTTCAAGTAATTCTTCTGCCTCAACCTCCTGATTAGCTGGGATTACAGGTGCCCGCTACCACGCCCAACTATTTTTGTATTTTTAGTAGAGATGGGGTTTCACCATGTTGGCCAGGCTGGTCTCAAACCCGTGAACTCAACTGATGCCCCTGCCTCGTCCTCCCAAAGTGCTGGGATTACAGGCATGAGCCACCATGCCCGGCCAATTTAAAATTTTTTTAAAAAAGAAAGAAATAGATGGAAAGTATGTATTGCCTCTATTAAAGTTAAAATTAAAACCCTACTAAACTTTTTTTTAACTACAAATTTCTTTCTTAGCAGTCAGTGAAAGTAAACTGGCTCAAAGCTGTACCACAGGGGACTCTGCAGTGCCCATCCATGCTTGTTATCACCAGGATATCACTGCAGAAGGAGCTGCTGAAACCCCACTCTTTGTGGCTCCCCATTAGCTCTCCTCTCTGGATTGTCGTGACCACTGAACAAGAGCAACCCGGATTTCCAGGAGAAAGTGAAAGATTAGGGTAAAGGAAGTGTTAAAGAATTAAGGATAGAAAATATTGTTTTGTAAATAAACAGATCTTCCCTCTGGAAAGAGTAGACTGTATGTTGGGGTGTCATTATTTAGCAAGTATTTGGGTACCTACTAAGTGTTTTATATAGATGTGTTATCTCAGCTCATCTTTGTGGTTACCATATACTAAAAGTGTAAATAGGTCAGGTATGGTATCTTACACCTATAATCCCAGCACTTTGGGAGACTGAGCAAGGAGGATCACTTGAGTCCAGGAGTTTGAGACAAGCCTGAGCAACAAGGTGAGACTCCATCTCTACAAAAAAAAAAATTTAAAGATTGGCTGGGCATGGTGGTGTGTATCTGTGGTCCCAGCTACTTGGAAGGGTGAAGTGGGAAGATCACTTGAGCCCAGGAGGTGGAGGCTGCAGTGAGCTATATTTGCACCACTACATTCCAGTGCAGTGCTCTGGATGACAGAGCAAGACCTAGTCTCAGAAAATAAAATAATGTGTAAATAACAATATAACTCTCTAATGTAGGCTATATCTGATTCTATTTAGTGACTTTCCTTTCAGTTTTCATGATAAATTAAATTACTTCAACTGAATGTTACAGTAACAAATGTTGTTGAGTTCTGCTTAGATAAAAAGCATCACATACCAGGAGCCTATAAGATCACATATATTTCATCATTTACCTGCATTTGACAAGAATGACTCTTTAAAGATAATGTCTTTTTAGCTACCAACTAGAATCATTAAGTTCATTTGCCAAAGAAGAGAGAACATTCACTTTCAAGATGTCAATCAAGATCCTTTAGCACGGATCTAAACATATAGATGCAATGAATAACAAGTCAAGTACATGAGACTCGCAGCTTCACTGTGCAAAGACTCTGTTAACTTGCATATGTAGGAGCTGCTTTTCCTTGCTTCATGGTTGCTTCCAGAACAATTCAAAAGAAACATAACTCTGACACCCAAACGCCCTGGCAAGTGACATAGGTCTTTCCTGAGGATTTCTTGTGGACACCAGGGAAAGATAACACAGCAGGGCTTTCCCAGTAAATCTGAAGACCCAACATCTTAGTTTGTAAGATTCAAAAGTCAAGATCCAGGTGTCAGATACAAGTTATCTACAAGTATATATAATCAAGATTAGAAAATAGAGAAGTCAAATTATTGTCCCTTAAGCTTAAAAAATGAAGATCCCTGGGTATATTAGATAACAATCATGTTTGTGTGTAACAGAAATCTTAAAATTAGAGATTTAATCGCACAAGGGTTGATTCTCACACATACAAACAATCTATAAGTAGCTAGTCCAGGGCTAATGAGGCGATTCCACAGAGCCTTCAAATGCCCAGCCATCTTCCACTTTGCTGCTCTGATGTCCAAAGCTTCTAAACTGAAGGTCATCACATGGTCCAAGAGGGCAATAATTGGGCTTGCATTCCAACCAGCAGGAAGGAGGATATGAAAAAAAGGCACATTTCAAGGGCACTTCCTGAAAGTTCCAAATAGTACTTTCATTTATCTCTCTTTGGGCCAAAATTTATTCACATGGTTGCAAGTAGCTACAAGGGAGGCTGGGATGCAGACCTGCTAGCTGGACACATTATCCAAGATTCTGTGTTAAGGAAGAAGACAATGGATTTGAAGTAATATGCAATTCAACAGAATTCATTTTTCCCACCTATACTTTCAGCTTCCAATCAAAGCTTGGGATGGGAAGAGAGCCTTTGAGAGAAGAGGAGCGGAAAGGGAAGTTGGCATGGATTTCCCAGCCTTTTGGCCAAGTCTGCAGGGATCAGAGTTCTGAGTCAGGTGGACTCATGCCCTGATGCTCATCTGGATACTCTTGGAGGATGCCAGTGTCCCCCTTACCCTCACAGCTGGTAAAATAGTTGCATGGCAAACTGAAGTCAGTAGGCTGGAAAATGCCATTCACAGTCCCCGAGCCCCAATATGACGTGGAAAGCCCCAGCACGACGTGTTTCTCCTCTGTGTCCAGAATAACGAAGAAAAGACACTGAGAGCTGAAGTCAAGACACTTAGAGGTGCTAAGATCAAGGAGGTTTGCTGGGATTAACTTCATAAGATTCAAATGCAAGAGAATTACATCACCATGAAAGATAGTCTGAAAAAATTTGATAAAGATTCCTTTTGAAAGAATAACAGAAATAACTTGGAATCAGTTGAGATTGAAAAAAAGTGAAAGCCGAAATCATGGAGGACTGCTGACAGAAACGAAGGTTTGACTAAATATTATCTCATTGACTAATTGTAAATGTGGTTCCAGGAGAGAACGACAAGATGGTTTCATTGAGAACAAATTACAATTAAGAAGTGGAGAAATATTTTTATATGGGTCTAGCTAAAAAGTTAAACTTTTAGTAATGAATGATTTTATACTTTTACCTGAAGTTGTTGGATATAAAACTGAATTAAGCAAACCAAATGAGAAGTAACTGAGGTAGCGTTTTTGGGGTCTGCTTGGTGTCATTCAATTACACCAACACCTTCTAATATCGTTCATGGTTAATATTGAAAATATCTACTACCACATATTTTTCTGTGCTTGAAATTCATTTACTCATATGGAGTTTTCCACTTTGACCAGATTCCTTCTTTAATCTTGGCAAAGATGGGAGGGAAAGAAGAAGGGGAGGGTGGGAGGAATGAGAGAAGGTAGGGAGAGAGGAGAGGAAGGCAGAGAAATAGACTAAAGGATAGAGGGTAGAAGGGAATTCTAGACTGATGTCAACTAGAGAAAAGTTTCTCATTTAAAGTGTATTTCTGGGCCAGGTGTGGTGGCTCACACCTGTAATTCCAGCACTTTGAGAAGATGAGGTGGGTGGATCACCTCAGTGCTCTGGGAGGCTGATGTGGGAGGATCATTTTAGGCCAAGAGTTTGAGACCAGCCTGGGCAACATAGTGAGATCCCAGCTCAACAAAACATTAGAAGAATTAGCTGGGCATGGTAGCATATACCTGTAGTCCCAGCTACTAAAGAGGCTGAGGTGGGAGCGTCGTTTGAGTCTGGGAGTTCAAGGTTACAATGAGCTATAATCGGGCCACTGCACTCCAGCCTGGGTGACAGAGCAAGACTCTGTCTCAGAATAACAATAATAATAATAAAATAAAATGTATTTATTTGCTATGTTCATTGGAAGAATATTGCGTAGTGTCTGAAGATTGCTGCATGAGCAGAAATAGATTGCAGAGCCTTTGAGGTCCCCAGAATGGGACAATGACATGCTCATAGAGGTCTTATCTAAGCATGTTGGCCTCACTGCCTGGTCCTGGGCACAGTTCACAAGAGAAGGCACCACTAGAGTGTGAAGATCACATTCGTCTGAAGTTACTCACATCTGTTCCTGTTTACCGCTGTCAAAGCAGTCTTGAATATGTTGCCATCTGCACACCAACCTTGTGATGAGGGCAGGAAGGCATTGTGATTGGCGTCATTTTACAGTCCAGGTGCAGGTAAGACCACAGAGTCATCTTCTGACCTCTTTCTCCTTATGTTTCACAGTCTGATCTGGGTGTTTAAATTGACTACTTCAGACTACCTCCCTCAGAAAAGGAAGAACCAGTTTAGAACAATGTGCCTGGAGAAATGAAGACTCCCTACGTTCCCTCAGCTCTCTACCTCCCACACACCCACTAACCCCTACTACAGCTATGCCCCGGTGTCTTCAGGGAGCTCACCCAACAGGAGCAAGAGACCTTTTTTAAGCTGAGACCGAAAAGGTCAGAGACATCACTCAGCAAAGAGTCAGGAGGTATGCATTCTAAGCAGCAAAGAGGTTCCCAATATTCAGGAAAAGGTCAGATGTGGAGGCTCATGCCTGTAATACAAGCTCTCTGGGAGGCCAAGGTGGGAGGATCGCTTGAGGTCAGAAGTTTGAGGCTGCAGTGAGCTATGATGGCGCCCCCTGCACTCCAGCCTGGACAACAGAGCAAGATTCTGTCTCTACATAAATAAATACTCACGAACAGAGAAGAAAATGCCAGTAGGGCTTGAATTTTGTTTGTTATGGGGAGAGACAGCTACGAGATGAGGTTGGAGAGGTGGAGTTGGCATCAGATCTTGTAAGTCTGGCAAGGAGACCAAGTTTTATTCTAAGCACAAGGGCAAGTTGAAATTTAATGTAAGCAAGGAATGACAAATCTAACTTGTTCAGTGAGGCAGGACATACAGTGGTTAATAGTCCAAGCTCCAGAATCAGACTACCTAGATTTAAATATCATTTCTACCGTTTATTAAATGGGTGAGTGTAGGCATATTATTTAAAATCCACATGTCAGCTTTCTCATTTATAAAAGAAAGAGAGCAACAATAATAGCCCAGCATAGGGCTGTTTTAAAATGATTTATTTGCCAAGCATGGTGACTTACCCCTGTCATCGCAGCACTTGGGAAGCTGAGGAGGGAAGATGGCTTGAGTGCAGGAGTTTGAGATCTGCCTGGGCAACATAGTGGGACCTTGTCTCTACAAAAGCATTGGTAAATGTTACTTGCCTATATTTTTAAAAGCTAATGCAGCCTGCTGTGTGGAAAATGGATCGAGGGTGAGAGGGTAAGGGACAAGACCAGCTGAGAAGTTATTGAAGCGGCCCAAGAATAGTTCATGGGGCGATGTCTAAGTAAGTGAGGATAGAGACAAAGAAAAGGGTATATAATAAAGACATGCTAATTCATTAGATGAGGAAGAGGAAATAATCAATGATGGTTCATGGGTTTCAGACTGAAGAGATGCCTTCTACTGAGATGAGAAAAACTGGGGGTAGAATTGGCTTAAGAAAAAATCAAAAGTTTTGTTTTATCCATATTCAATTTGAGATGCCTCTTAAATACTCAAGTGGAAAGGTCAAGAAGACAATTAAATAACACTAAGTAAATGTAACTGTAGCTGGCTAGACTTCTTGTAGCAGAGAACAGGACTAGGCTCATCATGTGAAACTGGGTGAGGATAGAAAGTGTCAGGAAAAATTACAAAAGACTTCGAAATGGATAAAAAAGATTAGTGGGTGTCCTGTCTAGCTTTACCATCCTGGTTATCTCCATCTTTCATTGTCTTTGAGAGGCTTTGCACCTCTCAAAGACAGTAAATTCTAAAAAACCAGTAATAGTGCAAATGTTTCTTGCTCACAAAAATGCAATTGACTTGTGTCTGATGAAATGTAATGGATTATGGTATTGGAGATAAACCAGTTTTTTTATCTGTTTGTAAATTCATTTCAACATTTCTTTATTGCATATAAACATGTACTTCTTTGAAACAACTGTAACATCTTTCTGGTTCCCTCATTAGTTAATGAATTAAATAAAATCTTTGACAAGCATGGATTTTATGTTTGTATGAGAATTGTAGTTTATTATTTTTAAAACTTATCTGTTAACAAGGACATTTTCCAATGAAAAGAAGATGAAGGGGAAAAACGTGCTTCAACCAAGCACTACGTAGAGCTGTGGCCTGTATGTAACTTAATAACCCAAGGACGAAGAAGGCATCAGAAACATCGTGGAGCCTGGACCTGTAACTAGTTAGCCTCTGGCTTCGAACCTGGACCCCTTCATGGAAGGGGTTGTAAGTAGCATCTTGCTTCCCCACCTGAGTTCTGAATATTTTGAACAAAAGACAAGTGAATGATTATTGGAAGCCAAAATATCACTTTCTTAATCATAAAAGCTAGACTGGAGGTGGGGTGTGTAGCTTTGTATGAGAGTCAGCTGGGCTTTCTATCACTGAACTCTAGAATTGGACCAACTCACCCAAGCCACACCACTGCTAAACCAGAGAAATGCTTTCAACAAATGATGCTTGGACAACTGAATAAATGCATGAAAATAGATTGAATCTCAACCTCTGCCTCACACCAGTCATAAAAATAATTCAGGATTGATCTTAGGCATAAATTTTAACTATAGCTAAAACTATAAAACTTCTAGAAGAAAACAAAAGAAAATCTTTGTGATCCCGGAGTCAGCAAAGATTTCATAGGTAGGACACACACAAAAAACAATCATAAAAGAAAAAATTGATAAATTGAACTTCATCAAAATTAAAAACATCATCAAAGAGGAAAAACCTTCAGTAAATTGTACACTTAAAAAAGACGCATTTCTCAGTATGTAAATTAAAACTAAAAATCTTCTATTAAGAATAGATTTATTGTAAAAATGAAAAAAGTCATAATTCACAAAGTTAATGTTCACAGAAGGAAAATAAATAATAATCAATAATAGTTACTGTTACATGCAGAGCCAAACTATTATATCATAAATTTGCAACACAAATCTGCTAATATCTTCTTCTACAAGCCTCTCATTGAAATAGAAATTTATTTCATTTTATTTATTTATTATTATTTTTTATTTTTTTCAGATGGAGCCTCACTCTGTTATCCAGCCTGGAGTACAGTGGCGTGATCTTGGCTCACTGCAACCTCCACCTTCTGGGTTCAAGCGATTCTCCTGCCTTAGCCTGCCCAGTAGCTGGGATTACAAGTGTGTGCCACTAAGCCCAGCTAATTTTTGTATTTTTAGTAGAGATGGGGTTTTGTCATGTTGGCCAGGTGGGTCTCGAACTCCTGACCTCAGGTGATCCACCCACCTCAGCCTCCCAAAGTACTGGGATTACAGGCGTGAGCCACCGTGTCTGGCTGAAATAGAGATTTATTTTAAAATGCAGGAATTTTCTCAAACTAGTTTTCTTTCATTTCTAAGAAAGATAAGTAAAATAGTTTAAGGTAATGAAAATCATAATTTAAACACTTTAATTGAATAAGACCTGCTGATAACGTTAAGTGCCTTAGGGAAATAGTTTGTATTGACCTTATATCCAACTTGACAGTGTTTGTGGCCAACATTTGAAAATGACTCGGTCCCCATTAAAAGCTATCAAATATTAATGTGAGGTTCTAAATTAGTGAATAGACCTAATATTCAGGAGGCTGAGGCAGGAGGATTGTTTGAGTCCAGACATTCAAGAATAGCTCGGGCAGCTTAGTGAGACCCCCATCTCATTAGATAAATAAATAAACAAATAAATGAAATATGAAACAGGGTCAGTATTGCAGCATTGCAATACATTCTTATGCACATTTCTTTCTTACGTTAATCAAACTATGACAATCTTGACATACACACATACAGAAAAGTATTTAAATTGGAACTGGTAGGAACTCTCCTGTTATTGATGGAGTTTCACTAGACAGTCTGAGGAGTTTGTATGTTTTGGCCTCTGTTACCAGAAGTCGTAGAGATCTAGCAAAGAAGACAATACAGGTACTTTAAGTTGGATGAAAAAGCCCTCTAATAAAACTTGTGTTCTAAACTTTTTAAATAGGTAACATTAGCATTTCTTAAATCTTCTGCTTTTTTGTTGTATTCAGTTCCGATACAAAAATCTCTTTGCTGTAGTAAAGCATGTATGATTACGTCAACACCCTCCTACAGTATGTATAAGGCAGCAAGTCTCCACAACATCCCATTGCCTTTTGTAGCCTACGGTATTGGACTGAACTTCCAGAAAATTCATAGTATTTGATTTCACATTTCTTCCAATACAGTTTTGACTTCACTCTTTTTCTCTCCCTTTGATTTATATTTCAGATCAAGGCTTTCAACAACAAAATGTTAAGTTATAAAAAGTCTAGGCCAGTGCAGTGGCTCATAACTATAATCCCAACACTTTGGGAGGCTGAGGGGGGTGAATCGCTTGAGACCAGAAGTTTGGTACCAGCCTGGGCAATATAACAAGACCCCATTTCTACAGAAAAATAAAAAATTAACCAGGCAAGGTGGTACACGCCTGTGATCCCAGGTACTTGCAAGGCTGAGGCAGGAGAAGCACTTGAGCCCAGGAGGTAGGGGATTTAAGTGAGTTATGTTTGCACCACTGCACTCCAGCCTGGGCAACAGAGCAAGACCCTGTCTCAAAAATTAAATTAAATTAAATTACATTAATTAATTAATCTATACTATAGATTCTTCTCTATTTATGAATATGTGTGATAAATATTAATATTAAAGAGTTTTTTTCTCTTTCACCTTTTATTCCAGGGATATATGTGCAGAATTGCTACAAAGGTATATTGTGTGATGCTGAGACTTGGGGTCCAATCGAACCTGTCACCCAGACAGTGAGCATAGTACCCAATGGGTAGTTTTTCAACCCTTTTCCCCTCCCTCCCTACTCCTGTAGTGCCTGATGTCTTTCATTCCCACCTTTATAACCATGTGTACCCAATGTTCCATCCCACTTTCATGTGAGAACATGAAGTGATGTTGCAGATTTTTAAATTCTCCCTTATTGTTGATAAATAGGATTGTAAGTAAAATTTAGCTTATAGATTTAAAACATTGGATTTTTTTGAAAGCATGAATTGGATAACAAGTCAAGGTACAAAAATATTTTTCACAGTTTATTGAGGTCCAATTGACATTTAGTAAAATGCACATATGAAAAGTGTCCGGTTTGGTCAGTTTTGACATATGTACACCTGAGCAGGTGGGACCACAGGTACACATCACCACACCTGACTTGATCAATGTTTTTTATTGTAGCCATTCAAGTGGATGTGTAGTAGTGTCTGATATGCTTTTAGTTGATGTTAAAGTCTTGATATCAAGATCCCTGGAAACCATCACAAAAAACGAGATAATGAACATGTTCATTACTTCTAAGCCCTCTTGTGGCCCTTTGTCATCCTTTCCTTTTCCCTCATCTCTCCACTTCCCAGTGCTTTCTGTTACTATAAATTAGTTTAAATTTTCAAGATTTGTATATAAATGTGATCACATATTTATGTCATGCATGTGTAATTTATATAAAATTGCACATGATCCTCTTACTAACTGGCTTTTTTCATGCATCCTAATTATTTTGAGATTCATCCACGTTGTATCAGAAGTTTACTTCTTATTATTGCAGAGTAGCATTTCACCATATGAATATCACACACTTTATTCATCCATTTACCTGTTGATGAACACTTGGGTTGATTCCAATTTAGGGCTATTACAAATAATGCTACCATGAACATTCAGGTACAAGTCTTTGTGTCAATGTGTGTTTTTCTTTCTCTTGGATAGATACCTATAATTGGAATGGCTAGGTCCTATACTGGGTGTATGTTCAACTTTTTAATAAACTGCTAAACTGTGTTCTGAAGTTGCACCATTTCCATTCCCACCAGCCTGGATGAGAGTTCCAGTTCCTCCATACCCTTTTACGACACTTGGTGTGATCAATATTTTTTTAATTAGACAGGATCTTGCTGTGTTTGCTATGTTGCCCAGGCTGGTCTCAAACTCCTGAGCTCAAGGAATTCTCCTACCTCAGCCTCCTGAGCAGGTAGGACCGCAGGTACATGTCACCACACCTAACTTGATCAATGATTTTTATTGTAGCCATTTAAGTGGATATGTAGCAGTGTCTAATATGGTTTTAGTTGATGTTGAAGTCTTAATATCAACAATTATTTTAAGATATTGGGTTGGGTGATATGACTTACACCTGTAATCCCAGCACTTTGAGAGACTGAAGTAGCAGGATCACTTGAGGCCAGGAGTTTGAGACCAACCTTGGTAACATAGGGAAAATTCCATCTCTACAAAAAAATAAAATAAAATAAAATAAAGTAAAATAAGCCAGACCTGGTGGTCAGGAGGCTGAGGCAGGAATATTGCTTGAGCTCAGGAGTTCGAGGCTGCAGTGAGCTATGATGGTATCACCACACTCTACCCTAGGTAACAGAGCAAGACTCTATCTCTAAAAAAGAAAAAATTATAAATAAAAAATTTTAAGGTATTGGCTAGGACATCAGTATTTTTAATAGTTACCCCGGTGGTCCTAATGTGCACCCAGAGTTGAGAACCACACTGGATGAAACCAATGGTCCCTTTAATAGAGGAGGTATTTTAAGTAAAGATGTTGTAGCCTGCCTTTTCACACACTTTACAGCCCTAAACCACCTTTTACCAAAACTGGTCTTTCATACATAAGCTAACTGGTGGTAGCTGCCATTTGCCACCACTGTGTGAAAGGAAATGAGGGTGGGAGAAGCAGCTTTTCAGGCCTTGCAGGGTTAATTCTAAGTGAGCAGGAATTGAATAACAAAAATCCAGTCATCTCAAAATGTCCAAAGAACTCTTACAAACTCATCAATAATACAATAAAGCCAAGTAAAAACGGGCAAAGGATCTACAGATAGCAATTAAGCATAAGAAGAGATGCTCAACATCATTTGTCATTACGGAAATGCAAATTAAGGCAACAATGAGATACCACTACACACCCATTAGAATGGCTTAAATCTGAAAAAAGCCACAACAGCAATTGCTGGTGAGAGCACAGAGCAACAGCAGCTCTCATTTATTGTCGGTGGGGATGCAAAATGGTACAGCCACTTGGGAAGACAGTTTGGCAGCTTCTTACAAAACTAACCATAGTCTTCTTATATGATCCATGTAGAAAGTAAAAGTTCCTCTTCAAAGTTTCCCTTCTTGTTAAAGAATAAATCATAAGTGTCAAAAATAATAACTTTTAAAAACTAACTACCTTCAGGCCTCCTTGCTTTGTGCTAATAACTCTTTGTTAAGCCTATCCTATGTAGCTGTTAAACATGCTCACAGGCATGTAGTACGTTCTATGTCCTTGCAGTTTAACCGAGATATTTGTGCAGGACATGCTCACAGGCATGTTCTAGCTTGCAGCCTATGCCGCTTCCTTTTTTGGCATAAGCAACTTCCTCTTTTCCTTTGTCTTTCCATTACTTTCACCTATTTAGAAAAGTTTTAAACTGTTCACCAATCAGGTTTTAGTTTAGATTGTGAGGTCTGGCTCCAGCCAATGGAGACAGGACATAGTAGGAGGGACAAACTGCGTAAGGGATAAAAATCACTTCCTTCCTTTGTTCAGGTGTGCTGTAGCCATTGTTAATCTGCGATGAGCACCCTTTCTGCAGAAAGTAAAATTGGCCTTGCTGAGAGAATTAAATTGATGTTAAAGTGCTATATATTTGCAGCACCAGGGAACAAGCATTCTGTTTCTAAATAAACAGTTTACATATAACAATCCAGCAATCACACTCCTAGGAATTTACCCAGCTGATCTGAAAACTTACGTCAACACAAAATCCTGTGTGTGATTTCTTATAGCAGTTTTATTCATAATGACCAAAAGCTGGGAGTAACCAAGATGTATTTAGGGAAGCAGGAGCCCTAGGATGACACCTTTTCTTTTCTTTTTCAGAAAGAGTCACCCAGGCTGGAGTGCAACGGTGCATGATATTGGCTTACTGCAACCTCCACCTCCTGGATTCAAGCGATTCTCCTGCCTCAGCCTCCTGAGTAGCTGGGATTATAGGCGCGCACCACCACACCAGGCTAATTTTTGTATTTTTAGTAGAGTTGGGGTTTCACCATGTTGTTCAGGCTGGTCTCGAACTCCTGACCTCGTGATCCAGCCACCTCAGCTTCCCAAAGTGCTGGGATTACAGGCGTGAGCCACAGCGCCTGGCCGACACCATTTTTAAATCACCTCCATCTTAAAACTAGCAGGGTGACACCATTTTAAAATCTCCTTCATCTTAAAACTAGCAAGGCACATTGCTTATCAGTCACTTACAAAGCTAAGGAGGTACCTTGGTAATGCCTGCAAGAACAAACTCCTACAGCAACAGAAAGTCCAGATGTTCCAATAGCCATAACAAGATATGCTTTCAAGATAACTATAGTTATGCTTTGATGTACTTACACACTAAACTGTCAAGATAGTTTTCTTTAAATCAATAAAATAATAAATTCTGTCATGCTGTCAACCCACCCACACACAGGCACAGCTTAGTTTAGTCTTGTCATAGACAAGACCTTTACATAAGAAAAATCTCAAACAAAGATGGTGCATTCTTCTGTTTGCTTTCTGAGACACCCCACTCTGTATCTGAGTAGCTTTCAATAAACCAACTCTTCTCACTGCATTCTGCAACTTGCCTTGAATTCCTTTTTGTGGAAGATCCAAGAATCCTCTCTTGGAGTCTAGCTTGAGACCCCTTTTCTGGCTTTCTATAGATGAATGGATAAACTAACTGCAATATATTTATATAACCAACTATTATTCAGTAGTAAAAAGGAATGAGCTATCAAGCCACACAAAGACGTGAATAAATCCTCAATGCACATTGCTAAGTGAATTAAGCCAGTCTGAAATGGTTACATGCTGCATGATTCCAACTCCATGACATTCCGGAAAAGGCCAAACTAAAGATGTAGTAAACAAAAGGGTAAAATATGCTGTTAAAAGGTAAATATTGGCCAGGCCCAGTGACTCACACCACTTTGGGATTCCAGCACTTTGTAATCCCAGCACGTTGGGAGACCAAGGCAGGCAGATGACTTGAGGTCAGGAGTTCAAGACCAGCCTGGCCAACATGGCAAAACCTCATCTCTACTAAAAATACAAAAATTAGCCAGGTGTGGTGGTGTGCCTATAATCCCAGCTACACGGGAGGTTGAGGCATGAGAATCGCTTGAACTTGAGAGGTGGAGGTTGCTGTGAACCGAGATCATGCTACTGAACTCCAGCCTGGGTGACGGAGCAAGATTCTGTCTCAAAATAAATAAATAAATAAATAATAATCAAGATAAGTATTCACTTGTCTTTTGGATAAATGTGGGCTTGCTTGTTTTTACATGACTTACCACCCCACCCATCTGACTTTTCAAAATCATATTTTTCTGAATGTTTGCCACTATTTCAATGTTTGCCACTATTTCAATAAAGTCATAGCTGCTCTTGAACGAAAACTGTTAATAAAGTAATATCTGCCCTAAAAACTGATTATCCAACCTTTGCTGACTTGCATTTATTATTAAAAGACAAATCTGCATTTATCATCAAAGACAAATTGTTTTTGCTAATTGATTATTTGCAAATGTGTTAGTTAATACCCAGTGGGTAATATGTCTCATGACCTGACTTCCAGGGCCAGAGCTTATCAGAACAGGAAAAAGACACCTAATCCAGTGAGATGCTCATAGGAATTTGGAAGTGGAACACAGGGACTCCCTTTAGTCTCTGTTGGTGTTTGAGATGAGACATGAGGTCAAGCTGGGCTGGGCAGCTGAATGATGAACCCAGGGCTCATCATCCCCCTTGCAAGGGTGCTGGCTACTGACTATTCATAGCAGAGATTCTCCCCAGAAATCACCCTTGACCAAAGGGATTCACTTTGTCTAAAGATATATGCCTCTACTCAGGGACAGCCAGCATCCAATGGCTGGTCAACAGGAGCAGTTAAAAGGTCTGGCCTAGAACTCCCTGAAGAATTGGCTGGGGACTCCGTTGCTGCTGCACCATAGTTTAATTTCTCCCAGGATCCAATCCTTCTTCCTGCCCTACTTTACAGATATTTTTCCTGAAAGCTCTCCTAGGGAACTTTCTGCACCATCTCCATCTCCACAAGTCTGGAGTCCAGGAAACCTGATCCAGGGCAATGGCTGTGGTAGACCAGAGAAAGCTGATCTGCAGAAAAAGGATAAAAAGGTTGGGCAGAGAATATTAGAGAATATTAGATATCAATCATGTAAGCACACAAAGAAAGAGAGATGGAGAGACTCCCTGGGGGTCCTGGAGTTCTTGGTCTTGTCCCTCAAGACCTAGCTATCCTTCCTGCTGTTCCATGAGCTATCAGAGCTTCTCTCCAATAACTTCCCTTTTGGCTTGACCCCGTTTGAATGGATTTTGATCCTTGCAAATCAAACAATCCCCATGTGTTTTGTACTTTTAATCAATTATACTTGGTAGTCATGATAACTGGTTTACAGACACATGCTCTAGGGAGAGACAGTGTATGCATATACAGTTGACCCTTGAACAACATGCCTTTGAACTGCATGGGTCTATTTACACGTGCATTTTCTTTTCTTTTCTTTTCTTTTCTTTTCTTTTCTTTTCTTTTCTTTTCTTTTCTTTTCTTTTCGAGATGGAGTCTCGCTGTGTCACCCAGGCTGGAGTTCCGTGGTGCGATCTCAGCTCACTGCAAGTTCTGCCTCCCAGGTTCACGCCATTCTCCTGCCTCAGTCTCCCGAGTAGCTGGGACTACAGGCGCCTGCCACCCTACCTGGCTACTTTTTGTATTTTTAGTAGAGATGGGGTTTCACCATGTTGGCCAGAATGGTCTCGATTTCTTGACCTTGTGATCCACCCACCGCAGCTTCCCAAAGTGCTGGGATTACAGGTGTGAGCCACTGCACCTGGCCTTATACATGAATTTTCTTCTGCCTCTGCCACCCCTGAAACAACAAGACCTCTTCCTCCTCCTCAGCCTGCTCAACATGAGGATGATGAGGATGAAGACCTTTATGATGGTCCACTTCCACTTAATGAACCTAATAAAGGTTGGATAATCAGCTTCTAGGGCAGATATTATTTTATTAACATTTTTTTCAAGAGCAGCTATGACTTCATTGAAATGGTGGCAAACATTCAGAAAATATAATTTCCAAAAGTTAGGATATTTGTGCATATAGGGATGGGTGGAGTGGCTAAGTCATGTAAATATATTTTCTCTTCCTTATGATTTTCTTAACATTTTCCTTTCCCTAGCTTACTTTATTGTAAGAATACGGTATGTCATACATATAACATACAAAATATGTGTTAATTAACTCTTTATGTTATCAGTAAGGCTTCTGATCAACAGTAGGCTGTTAGCAGTGGAGATTTGGGGGAGTCAAAAGTTACATGTGGAATTTTCAACTGCACGGAGGTCGATTCACCTAACCCCTGCCTTGTTCAAGCACCAAATATTTATCTCAGAGTTTCACGAATTTAATGCTTATTTAGTACCCTGACTAACACTGGGCCCCCTCCCATGGGCACAGCCCCTGTGCACTGTCAGTGCAAAGAAACAGCAGCCAATTTAATTTTAGACCAAGTCTACACTTCTTAAAACCCCCTTCCTCCCTTTCTTCTCACCTCCACCCTTCTCATATCCTGCAGTTTCCCTCAAACCCTTTTCTCCTCGCCTTGCTCTTAGCTCCCCATCAAAGATTCTTTCCTAAGCCTTCTTGAACTCTCTCATGTCTTCTCCACTCCTCTCCTCCTGCTGCTGGTCTTCATCCTTTCCTTTCTGGTTCTCCTCCCGCTGACTACCTCTGGAGTGTGGGAGAGAAAGGAGTTGGCTTCAAACAAAGGCCAGGGACAAGTAGCAGGTAAGGAGGCAGGTAGAGGGAGGATCTTGTTAACAGGCAAGAGAAAATATATTCACTATATGTAAAACTTGTAATTAGTAAAAATATACTAATTATATATCCCTGATGTGGTTAAAATAGAAATCATGAGCAGAGTCATTTTTTATTGCCAGTTTATAATATTTAAAAATTTAAAGCATTGAAACTTGACTGTGACAGAAAAAGTGAGACGCACAAATACCCAAGATGGTGTCTTGGGTGTCTACTTCTGTGAAGAAACCAACACTTAGAGCAGGGGTCCCCAAGCCCCAGGCCACAAACTGGTACCCATCCGTGGCCTCTTAGGAACAAGGCCACACAGCAGGAGGTGAGCAGTGGATAAACAAGTGAAGCTTCATCTGTATTTACAGCTGCCCCCCATCACTCACTGTATTAGTCCATTTTCATATTGCCCTTAAGAAATACCCGAGACAGGGTAATTTATAAAGAAAAAGAGGTTTAATGGACTCATGATTCCACGTGACTGGGGAAGACTTACAATCATTAGAATCATTACAATCATGGTAGAAGGCGAAGGAGGAGCAAAGGCACATCTTACATGGTGGCAGGCAAGAGAGCATGTGCAGGGGAACTGCCCCTTATAAAACCATCAGATCTCATGAGACTTATTCACTATCATGAGAACAGCACGGGAAAAACCCACCTGCAGGATTCAGTTACCTCCTACCAGGTCCCTCCCATGACATGTGGGGATTATGGGAGCTACAATTCAAGATGAAATTTGGATGGGGACACAGCCAAACCATATCACTTGCATTACTGCCTGAGCTCTGGCTCCTGTCAGATCAGCGGCAGCATTAGATTCTCATAGGAGCACAAACCCTATTGTGAACTGTGCATGTGAGGGATCTAGGTTGTGAGCTCCTAATGAGAATCTAATGTCTGATGATCTGTCACTGTCTCCCAACACCCCCAGATGGGACCATCTAGTTGCAGGAAAAGCCTAGAGCTGCCACTGATTCTACATTATGGTGAGTTGTATAATTATTTCATTATACATTACAATGTAATAATAATAAAGTGCACAACAAATGTAACGAACTTGAATCATCCTGAAACCTTCCCCCCCACCCCCCACCAATCTGGAAAAATTATCTTCCACGAACCCAGTCCCTGGTGCCATGAACTTAGTCCCTGGGGGACCATTGACTTAGAGGCTTAAGACAGCCATTTATCATCATCTCTCAGGGATATGAAGCTCAGCAGGATGGTTCTCCCTTGGTCTCTCATGCAGTTGTATTTAGAGAACAGCTGGCACTGGAATCATCTGAAGTCTTCCTGGGGCTGGGTGTTGAAAATGGTGTCTTCACTTCACATCTGATGCCTCCATGCCCTACCACGTGGCTTCATTGCCAACGTAGTAGTCAGGACTTCTTCATGACTGCTCAAGGCCAGAAGAGGCAGGATTTAAGTGCTATGTTCACCATCACTTCTTCTCTATTCTATCAGTCAAAGTACATTCAAGGGAGAGGGAGAGAAATAGATCCTACCTCTTAATGGGAAAGGAAGATGTGGCCACAGCTATCTTTGGGAAATACAGTCTACTCCAGATGGCATACAAGTTAGATTTTTAAAAATAAGCTAGATATTTAAATCAGAAACTAATATCAACTACAATTGAGGTCAAGTCAAATAAAATAAATGGACAAAGCTTTATAAAATGCTAAACTAAAGAAAAAGTATCTGTTAAAAAAAAAAGAAGAAGAAGAAGAAAGAAAAAGAAAAAGGTAGCAGGATTCTGATTTCAAGTCAACCCAGGTCCCCTTACAGAAGGTGAATGTTATCTGGCCAAGAAGAGATTGACCAGAATACATGTTGGATTTGATGGTCTTGCCAACAGAATGAGGTAGTGAGACACAGTCAAATTCCAACTCAATGTAGACTGAGTTTCTTTACAGTTCCATAACACACATCTTTTAGCCACCAGCCATCTTCTTCCGAGATACCTAAGGAATTCTGCTTTTATTTTCTTGAGACAGAGTCTTGCTCTGTCACCCAGGCTGGAGTGCAGTGATGCAATCTCAGCTCACTGCAACCTCCGCCTCCTGGGCTCAAGAGATTCTCCTGCCTCAACCTCCTGAGTAGCTGTGATTACAGGCATGCACCACCACGCTAATTTTTGTATTTTTAGTAGAGATAGGATTCCACCATGTTGTCAAAGCTGGTCTCAAACTCCTGACCTCAAGTGATCTGGCTGTCTCAGCCTCTCACAGTGCTGGGATCACAGATGTGAGCCACTGCGTCTGACTGAAGTCTGTTTTCATTGGTCACTCTCCAAAGAGAAAGTCACCTGGGGGTTTTTCCCCCACACCCTCATCTTCATGATGGACTGTTCTTCTGTGTTCATGGCCCCATGGGTCATTCTCTTCCCCACCTCCCAAACTCTTTCTTGCCACTCCTGTATCTTGAAGCTATTTCTGGAGTGTTCTGCTAACCTCAGGCTTTAACTGTGCCCTGAGGACACCATTTCCACTGAAGCTTTCTCAAAACAAAGTGGTTTATTCTCTTAAATTCCAGCCACCTTAAGTTTGGAAGGTGAGTTTGTTGTTCTCCATGTTCCTCACTGCTACTTGCAAATCATAATTGACTAATCTTTTTATTAAAAACAAAACTAAAAGCAAACGAAAAAAGCTTTCCCTTTTGAGGCTCATGCCACTTAACTAAACAATCCAGTTCTGCTTTCTTATTTCAAAACCCTGACATGTGACTCCCTGTCATCCTTTAAGATGACCTTAAATCCTGTCATCATTCTGTTTGCCTGAGACAGTCATGAATTATAACTGTTTCTGTCTTTTTTTTTTTTTTTTTTTCTTGACAGGGTCTTGCTGTGTCACCTAGGGTGACTGCAGTGGCATGAACACAGCTCACTGCAGACTCAGACTTCCAGGCTGAAGCCATCCTCCCACCTCAACCTCCTGAGTAGCTGGGACTACAGGCACACACACCACACCCAGCTAATTTCTTATTTTGTGTAGAGATAGTCTTGTTGTGTTGTCCAGGCTGGTCTCAAACTCCTGGACTCAAGCGATCCTCCTGCCTTGAACTCCCAAAGTGCTGGGATTACAGGTGTGAGCCACTGCACGTGGCCTACAACTGTTTCTTAGCTTCCTATCCAGTTGGAGATTTGGTACTCTCAAAAGTGTCCCAGTCTTGAGATAATAAATGATGTGGCCACCCCAATACTGACTGACTTAAACAGTCAGCTGGGATTATGCACATAGCCCCTTAGCCTCTCATTTCCTTGGTCATCTCAGCCATGCAGGCCCATGGTCACCCCCGGACTACGTCAGCACCCGTTATCTCAATACCTCCAGAAGCAAGTTCACCCTGCCTACCTTCTGACCACAATTTCCCATCCTTCCATCTGGTTTGTTTGGCCACTCCTGTGGCGGCCACACTTTCTCCAAACCTAGCCCTGCAGGAGAGAGGCACAACCGAGCAGATGGCTTCCACCTTAATTCATGATCGCCAGTTTCAAACAGACCCACAGTCTGCCTGGAAATCCCATAACATGTTTCTGATCATCTCTCTCTCCCATTCTCTGCAATGACCTTATCAAACTTTCTCCATCTCCCCAAATTCATGCCTGGCCTACCTCATAGGTCACTCTCAGCAGATGACCCTGTTTCTCACAGGGAAAACAGAGGCTTTAGATTAGAATTTCCTTATCTTACAGCCATATGAAAGAAAATCCTTATCTACTCCAAACCCACCCTTCTGCCTTTCCAGTAAAATGAAGGAGGTCTCCTTTCTCTTATCTGGGGGCCCATTCATTTACCTACATTTGGACTCAACCCACTTCCTCCATCTTGAAAACTTTTCACCATCAATTATTTCTACTCTCTTGTTAATGTCAACTCCTCACTCTCATCTCAATTCTTCCTGTTTGAAAATCATTTTAAAAAATACATAAACGGCTGGGTACAGTGAGGCTCATGCCTATAATCCCAGCACTTTGGGATGCTGAGGTGAGAGGATCGCTTGAGCCCAGGACTTAGAAGCTGCAATGAGCTGTGATCGCACCACTGCACTCCAGCCTGGTCAACAGAGCAAGACCCTGTCTCTAAAATAAAATAAAATAAAATAAAATAAAATAAAATAAAATAAAATAAAAATAAAGTAAGTAAATAAATAAAATCTTCCTCAATTTCATATCCCCCAACCACTGCCTCCCTGTCCCCTTTCCCCTCTTCATAGGTGGTATGGTTTGGCTGTGTCCCCACCCAAATCTCACCTTGAATTGTAATAATCTACATGTGTCAAGGGCAGGGCCAGGTGGAGATAACTGAATAATGGCAACCATTTCTTCCATACTGTTCTCGTGATAGTGAATAAGTGTCATGAGATCTGATGGTTCTATAAATGGGAGTTACTCTGCACATGCTCTCTTGCTTGCTGCCATGTAAGATGTGACTTTGCTCCTCATTTCCCTTCCACCATGATTGTGAGGGCTCCCTTGCCATGATGAACTGTGAGTCAATTAAACTTCCTTTCTTTATAAATTACCCAGTCTCAGGTATGTCTTTATTAGCAGTGTGAGAACAGATCAATACAATAGGCAAACTATTGACAAGTGTTGCTTTGCTCACCATCTTCATTTCTTCACACCCTATTCACTCCTCAACCCACTTTGGCCTCCAGCCCCATCACGCTATTACAATTGGTTTCTGAGGTCACTAACATTGCTAAAGCCAATTACCATGTTGCAGTCTTGTCCGACTTGTCCTTGCAACATCTTTGGATATGGCTGACCACATCCTCCCACACTGTGGCTTCCACAGCACTTTCCCCTGGTTTTCCATCCACCCCTTTAACGCTCTTCCCTCTGTGTTCTTTGTGGGCTCTGTGTCCTTTGCTTTGGACAGTGGAGTTCCTTAAGGCTTAGCCTGAGGCCTCTGTTCCGTCCCACACCATCGTCTCTCTATGCAAACTCATAAATCGCCACCTATATGATGATTACTTAAAATGTATATCTCTAACTCTGAACCACACTTCTCTGGGCAAAGGATTCTTATATACAATTCTCTACTTGAAGTCTCCCCTTGGATGTCCTAAAGATTTGTCAAATTCAACTTGCAAGCAATAAAACTCACTATCTTCCCCTGCCCAAATACTCCTTTTCCAGAGTTCCCCATCTTGATGATGGGACTGTCAGCCACCGTCACATAAACCTGATTCTTAGGAGTCATCCTTGCCTCCCCCACTCTTCTCCCTCTGCCTATATCCAGTCCTCTTAATCTCTGGCCAGCTACCTTCTAAATATCTCTCAGGTTCACCCATTTCTTCCCATTTCCACTGCTGCCATCCTAGTCAAAACCATTATACAGTTGACCCTTGAACAACATGGGTTTGAACTGCATGGGTCCATTTATACTTGGATTTCCTTCTGCTACTGTCACCCCTGAAACAGCAAGATCAACCCCTCCTCTTCCTCCTCCTAAAGTTGAGTAACGTGAAGAAGATGAGGATGAAGACCTTTATGATGATCCACTTTCACTAAAAAAATAGTAAATATGAGGTCAGTCACAGTGGTTCATGCCTGTAATCCCAGCACTTTGGGAGACTGAGGCAGGATGATCGCTTGAGGCTGGGAATTTGAGACAAGCCTGGGAAACATAGCAAGACCTCATCTTACAAAAAATTATTTTAAATTAAATTAAATTAAATTAACTGGACACGATGGTGCATGCCTATAGTCCCAGCTGCTCAGGAGGCTGAGGCAGGAGGATCCCTTGAGCCCTGGAGTTTGAGGTTACAAGGAGCTACGATCTCACCGCTGTGCTCTAGTCCAGGAAAAGAGTGAGACTGACTCTGAAAATAAATAAAAAATAAATAAATGGAAAATCTATTTTCTCTTATGATTTTGTTAATAACAGTTTCTCTAGCTTACTTTATTGTAAAAATACAGTACTTAATACATATGATATGTGTTAGTTGACTGTATGTTATCAGTAAGGCTTCTGGTCAACAGTAGGCAATTGGTAATTAAGTTTTGGGGGAGTCAAAAGTTTTACATGGATTTTCAACTGTGCAGCACTTTGGTACCCCTAAAACCTAGCATTGTTCTGTTACAGTAGGTAGCTAGTCAGGCATGAGCAGGGTAGGAGAGGGCTCCCCTCACCCCCTACCAGGAATGTCAGGTGACTATCAGGTGACGGTCAGGGGATTGTTAACTGTCTCTCTAAAATAATAATTGATCGCAGACAGCACCAGGGAAAGGCAGTCTCCTGATAGATAGAAACACCTGAAACTGGTGATCAGCATCTTCTGGATGAGATCTCAGGAGTTGGGCGAGTGGGCTCAAGCATGTGCACTAAGAGGTAAAATGGTGGAGTTTAACTGGCAAATGACCTTCCAGGAACATTTGACTGGTAAGGGAAGAACATGTCAAGTGAGCATGCATACAACTCCAGTAAACACACTGCGCATGCTCATCTCCCAAGTGCTGGCAGGCCACTGCTTACGTGGACAGCCCACCCCATGGGAATAATCGGGAGGAGGAACACAAGACCCTGAAGCATGTCAGTGTGTAACGCCCCAAGTCAAAAGTCAAACAGCGCGCTTCTCTCAAGTCACCCGCTTGGCCCTCTTCCAAGGGTACTTTACTTTCTTTTGTTACTGCTCTAAAGTTTTCTAATAAACTTTCACTCCTGCTCTAAAGCTTGCCTCAATCTCTTCAGTTGCCTTATGCCCCTCAGTTGAATTTTTTCTTTTGAGGAGGCAAGAAATCAGGTCGCTATAGACCCATATGGTTTCACCAAAGCTAACATACTCTGGTGCCATGTCTCAGATATATTCTGCTGCTAGTAGTTCAAAGGCCAATTGTATTTTCTTTCCCAACTTAGCTCAGAAGTCTTCCTGCACCCATTCTTTTCTTCAGCTGATCAGTTCCCCAAATTATAGCCAGAGTGACTTTCCTAAAGCATAAATCCCATCATTTGCCAGCTTAAAATATTATTTAATATATTCTCATTGCTCTTAGGATGAGAAAATAATTCTAGACGTACTCCACATGACCCTACATGGTTTGCCCCTACTGACCTTACCGCTAACCAGACCTTCCATAACTCCAGTCATACCGGTTTCCATTCAGTTTCCAATCCCTTTGCCACTCCCTTACTCCCACCCCACTTCCCAGCCCACTCATCAGCAAAAGCTATTGGTTCTACCGTGCTAGGTGTTTTTTTTGTTTTGTTTTTGTTTTTGTTTTTTTAAAATAGTCTTGCTCTGTTGCCCAGGCTGGAGTATAGTGGCATCATCATAGCTCACTGCAGATTTGAACTCCTGGGCTCAAGCAATCCTCCTGCCTCAGTCTCCCAAGCAACTGGAACCACAGGCATAAGCCACCATGCCCAGCTAATTTTTTCACCCATTTTTGTAGAGACAGGGTCTTGCTACGTTGCCCAGGCTAGTCTTGAACTCATGGCCTCAAGTAATCCTCCCATCTTGGCCTCCCAAAGCACTGATATTACAGGCATGAGCAACTGTGCCAAGCCTTGGTTTTATTTTGAAAACTATATCTTGATTCCAAACTCTTCTCACCATCTCTACTGTTAGAATATTAATAAAGCTACTATCATCTTTCATCTGGACTATGACTACAGCCTTTGAGCAATCTCTCTTCTCTTGCTTCAATCGATTTTCTGAACAATCACCAACTGGCAGGATGGCTTATTGCTTAAGTCAAATCCTGCACTCAGTTGCTAAATACATTCCAGTAGCCCCCCATTGCAATTAGAATAAAACCTGAAGTTCTCAACGCTGGCTACAAGGTTCTGCTTGTTCTGATTCCTGCTTACCTGTCTGTCCCCATCCACTATCGCTGCCCTACTCTTTGAGAACATTCCAGGCACACTGGCCTGACTTCTTTTGAACTTCCTGTGTTCCTATCTCAACCCTTCTTCTTGCTCTTCCTTCTCTTAGAATCCTTTCCCAAGTTTCTGAATGGCTGCCCCTTCTCATTACTTTGTAAAGAGGTGATCTGATCCTTGACCACGTTCCCTGCCCCAAGAAAGTCGCTCTCATTGTTTGATTTTACATTCTATGTAGCACTTACAACTCTGCTCAGAACCTTCCACTGGCTTTCCATCTCACTCACATCAAATTCTCTTCCACAGCTCCCAAATAACACACAATCTGCGCACCATTTCCTCTTTGATCCCATCTCCTATCTGTCCCTCCCATCTCACTCTGCTCAGCCGTACTAACTTCCTTGGTGTTTTTCCAATATCTTAAGTACTCTCCTAACTCAGGGTCTTTGAATGTGCTGTTCCTTCGGCCTGGAATATTCCCATCTAAGAACCCAATGTGGATTAATCTCTCATGCCATTTAGATCTAGCTCAAATATCACTTATCAGACAGAAACACCAGTTTCAGGTGTTTCTATCTATTGGGAGACTACCTTTCCCTGGTGCTATATTAATTAGGATAAATAAATAATATATTTTCTCTCCTTATGATTTATTAATAATAGTTTCTTTTCTCTAGCTTATTTTATTGTGAAAATACAGTATTTAATACATATAACATAATATGTGTTAATCGACTATGTTATCAGTAAGGCTAATAATTGGCTATGTCCAATTATTATTTTAGAGATAACAACCGCTTGATCATCACCTGATGGTCACCTGACATTCCTGGTAGGGGATGAGGGGAGCCCTCTCCCGCCCTGCTCATGCCTGACTAGCTACCTACTGTAACAGAACAATGCCAGGTTTCAGGAGTACCAAACCACCACACAGTTGAAAATTCATGTATAATTTTGACTCCCCCAAAACTTAACCACGAATAGCCTACTGTTGACCAGAAGCCTTACTGATAACATAAACAGTCAATTAACACATATTATATGTATTTAAATAAATACTGTATTTTTACAATAAAGAAAGCTAGAGAAAAGAAACTTATCAAGAAAATCATAAGAGAAATTATATATTCTATTTATTTATTTATCGTTTATTTACCCTAATATAGCCACTCCATCACCATGCCCATCACTCTCTGTCCCTCAGCTTTTAACTTTCCTCAAAAACACTTACATTCCTTGACATGTTAAATATTAATTTGTTTATTGTCTGCTTTCTACCAAATAGAACGCACCATGCATGAGAGCAGAAATTGTTCCCTCTATTTTCATTGTTCTTAGAAGTGTAGGTGCTTAGGAAATAGTTTCTCATTAAATAAATGACAGAACTATTTGAAATTGCCTAATTAACACATGCGTCTAATTTCTTTCTTTATATCTCCACCACCTTCCCCGACATATAAGCCTTTGAAGACACAGCTGCAAAGGAGAAGAGGAGGGTTATTCAACCGCATTTACAAATCATAACTGATTTTGACTTCCGTATTTTCAGATCTCTCCAGCAACTTTCTCTCAGGAAACTCCACTCCCAACTGACAGGTGCTATTTCCAGCCAGTCCTTTGCTATTGCAAATAGTGAGTCCATGAGTGCCCTGTGCCGTGTGCATTACTTATTTTCATCAGCAGATCTTCGTTTTTACACTCTTGGAAGTGGGATGACGGCGTCAAAAGGCGAATCCATACATAAGTTAAATAGATACTGCTCAATTCTCTTCCACGAGGTTCAGACCATTTTGGATTTCTATGAGGAATGCATGATAGTGCCATTCCTCTATACCCCGGCCCGCCAACTGAGAGTGTTTAAACGTGGGGAGGACGGAGGAGGGTGAGGTTACCAACCTGATGGCTGAGAAAGGGCCCCTGCCCAGTGCGCCCTTCCTCCACTCCCACCCGAGAGACAGCTGAACTCCGGGCCCGGAAGCGCGTGTTGCCAGTCTAGCCCTGCACCGCGTCCCCTGAGGGCGGGCTGCAGGCGGCCGGGAAGCCTTGCACAATCGGCCCAAAAGAGGAAGCCCAGAAAGTGCTGAAGTAAACACTTAGGCAGACCGTTGCAACATAAATCGGCCTCTCAGTCTTTGGTGGAACCATCACTTGGCCCCAAGTGCCTTAGTCCCTCTTGCCTCTAGGCTGCAAAATGGGTCCATTCGCCAGGAGACGCTCCTGAGAGAAGGGCGCGCGCGGCTCAGGTAGGGGAGGGATGAGAAAGGAAGGCGCAACGTTTCCCAGAATTTTAAAAAAAAAAATCCCTTCAAAGTTGTTGCGTAGTAGGGGTGGGCTGGGGGATAGAAAATCAGGCGCAGACTCGAAGAGTTGGAGAAAGCAGCCCCTAACTCGGAGTCCTTTACGCGTATGCTTGTCTGTCCCACTGTCTCTAACCAGGGGCCCTCCTTGCACCTCGGAGCAAAGCAGCTCGGATAGCGCCACACGTCTGCGCGCTGCGTGGGAAGGGCAGGGCTGACAGCACTTCCTCCCCGGGGTAGCGACCTGGAGCCCGGGTGCGGCCGTCTGCATCGCGCGTCGCTTTCCCCGCCAGAGTCCCGCCGCCTTCCCGCGCCCCGCCGCGCCCGGCAGAGCAGTCGAGGTAAGTGGCGCTCCCGGTCCCGGGAGCCCTGGGAGCGCCAGCACGAGCCCCTCGGGGCTGTAAGGAACCCGTTCGTCAAGCCCATGGGGTCCGATGCCGGGCGCTGCTCCAGGCTCTGGCCTCGTGAACGCGCGCCCCCCGGCGTGGCCCTCGAGCACAGCGGGTCTCCAGGGTCCCCTCCGCTGGTCTCCACACTGGACTCGGCTCGCGAGGGTCGGGGTGTGGGGTTTTGGGGTTCGGGCTTGCCTTTTCCCGAGCTATTGCATCAGATTTGACAGATTTCCTGCCCAGGAAATTGCTGCAAGGTCAAACGGGGAACTGCTATGAGCCCTTGCACTTCCAGCAGGTCAGCAGGTCAGCAGGTCCAGGAGCCCTAATCTACCCGAATCTGGAGGGATTCTTGAGGGGCCTTTTCGGGCACCGTAGATTAAATGCCAGCCGTGTGAGAATTTGAGTGTGGCTCGCCGTCTGATGCATTTTAGAGAGTTTCCTTCCTCTAAAACTTTTGGACAACTCTTTTCTTCTTTTTAAAAACAACGTTTTCCCCTGAATTATTCTCATTTTCATTTTAAGATACCATAAAGGTAGATTTGGACACAAGGCACAAGTTTCGTAATTTGACTTGAAATGGATATTCAAAGGGCCTTTAATAGAATGAAGGAAACTAACTAGGGTGTCCTAATGGCTCCAAGAATCTCTGCGCAAGTGTTCCGCCAAAGACCTAGCCCGGTGTACTTCTTACTTTCCTTCCAGGAAGATATTTCTTAGCATTCATACCTCTGTGGAACGTGAAATGTGTTTCCTAGAGCCACTCAGGGCATAGCGGTACAAAAAGAAATTTTAATGTGATCCTTAACGAGACGGAGTACTAGAGGAAAGTAACGGAAGAAAAAGGCCCGTGAGTTTATTACGCCTCTAGATGTTTTTTTCTGGGGGCATAACGTGGTTTAAACAAAGGTGCTGGTACTAGCTACTATTCTTTTTAAAATCTGGGTGTCCAGACAGAAATTTCAGAAAAGAAAAGTTTGTCGTTTTTCATAAACCTAGAGCAGCGATTTTCCCTCTGGCCTCACTGGAATAATGGATGGCACATGGGCCAGGACGATGATGCTGGTTGGCGAGATTAGCAAGGATCTGCTGAGAAATACTTTGTAACGTCTTCTAGTGGTATTTCCTGTCTGCTCAACGTGTGTTGTGAAAGGTCTAAGAAGTTTAACTTCATCCTTAAACTATTAATAATGTGTGTCCTTAAACTCTTAATAATTACTTAAACTATTAATTCCTGAACGATTAATAATTACTAATATTTGTGTCTTTTCTTAGCACTTGGGAGACTTGGGTTCTGGCTCTTATATCTGCCCCAACTAGATAAGGATTATCTTGATTAACTTGCTTGACTTCTCCCTGGACTTCAGATAACATCAGTAAAGTGAGATGATTGGACTACATTATGTCTGTCCTTAAAACAGCAATTGAGGAGTTGCTATAATTCTTTGAACTGGTCCCAACTAGAATACTGGCAACATTAGAATTGCTGATCATGAATTTTTTTAAAATGGAGAACATAATCATAATCGTGATAACAGATTTTCTTACATTCTGAAATATCAACATCTTTGAGGTCTTTTGTTTCTGAGAAGTTCCTGTAAAAGCACAGTCAATATCTGGCCTATAGATAAAAAGGCAAACTTTCATCTTATTTGAAAACTGAGATAAGAAAGAGCCCAAACTTGAACAGGTCAATATAATATTTTGAAATCCTTCAATTGCCATTTCTCAAGAAATATAACTTTGTAATAAGAATTACTTTATGGCATTACTTTAAATCTTAAACACAATACTTACTAGGTTTTATAGTATTTATTACATTTTTTGTATTTTTAGATCCTAAGAATGTTCTCCAGTTACCCATTATTGATTTGCCCTTTTTCACTCATCAATGAAAGTTTTAAATAGTTCCATATTAATATTAGAATGAGCTACTTCTAAAGTTCATTGCCATAAATGTCTGTTTGATATGCCACTTTGAATTTTCTTTAAGCCATCTTACTTTCAAAGAGCATTATTATTTTCATTTACTTCTAATTCTCTTCAATTTTATTTTAATTATTTTTATGCCTAAAACATTTTAGTGAGTCCACAAATCTTATAATAAATTGTCTTCCTGCCATAGCCTATTGAACCACAATCATTACAATTTTATAGGACCTCATGAGTTTATTTTATGGGGACTAGAGTGATCTTAGGAATTCTCACCTCAAAATACAACAATTTTTATTAACACGACTGGTATTTTCTCAGTATGAAAATGTATGTGTGTGTTTTATGTCACTGATGTCATCTAAGAGGCAAGTCACTTAAAGCTTAAGCATTTATTATAAATTTGTGTACATAATAAATGCCAGATTTTAAGGTGTAAGGTTTCTACACTGGTTGCATGGGGATTTTTTAATATGTATTACACTTTTAATTATCGTGAGAAACATGACTTTTAGAGAAAACTGCTAGATATCCGGAACAGTAATCATTAGATTTCTCTTGAAAAGAGAGAACTAGCCACATGAAGGAATACCTTTACATGTATACCCAATTAAAGAGACTAGATTGTACCTGCAGCGTGGAAGGGCAGACCCTGAGGACAGCTTTGGGGGACTAGAAGATGTGACCTGCCACCACTGCATCATCATTTCCTAGCCAGTTTGTGACTCCAAAATGAGGACTCTGAAGATTTTGACTAAATATGCAAAATATATTAATTTCACTGAGTGGTACCATGGAAACGTCACAAGCCCCTGAGATCCCATTGGCTCCACTGGTCCCAAACCTCAGGCATGAGCAAGCAGAGAGGTAGCATTCTTATTATCCCACATATTCTGGAGCTTGATTCCATGACTCAGTTTTCAAACATTTCCTAAGCATTGACCATGAACTTGAATAATTAAGAAACATAAGAGTTATTTTCTTTCTTCTCTGTCAACTCAGTTTTCTCTTTGGTCATCATATAGTAATAGTAAATAATAATTATTATAATGTTTACTTATAAATGCTACCAGGCCCTGTACTAACTAATTTAGATGTGTCATCTTGTTAATCGTCATATCAAGATGAAAGCACAGAAAGGGTAAGAAACTTACGCAGGAAGTAAGAAACAGAGCTGTTGTTTGAACTGGGCCATCTGATAGTAGCACCCATGAAAAAACCTGGGGCCTTTCCACAATGAGTTTATAGTCTGGAAGAGGAGATGTAACTAGATGTAAGAGGACATGTAGAATTCCGTGTGGAACCAGAGTTGAGTGCTGTGGGACTACATATCAGGGTCCCTGGTCTCCCCCAACCAGGGTCAGGGGAGAAGAATGAATAGAAGGAAACCAAGTAAAGAACTTGTCTTGTTATTCTTGGGAAGACAAGACATTATAATCAACTTTGAAGTTATTATCTTTACATGTGTCTTGAAAAAAGAATCTGCTTTGTTAGCAATCGTGTGTTTTCATTTTTGTGTTTATTTTATTCTAATCCCATGTGACAGCCGGCTAGGTGGATTAAATCAACAAAGCAGTGAATTTAATATTTTTTTCTGATTCTGTTGGGGATCTTTTTTATTTAGTCTCATGTCATAGACTCATCAGTGAGATGGTTGTGGGCTGGGATGGGGGATACACGCTACATCACCCAGCAATTGTGTTTCCGCAAACTGACTGGAAGGTTTGCATCCAGACAGCTACATCACATCAAACTGGAGAGAAATAAAAAATGATATTAGAGCAAGTGAATCATGACTAGATTCATTTCTTCCTTCATGTTTTATTATGAAATGTTTCATATCTACAAAAGATAATGTATATCTATAAATCATAGCAAATAATAATAAAGCCAACATCTAGGTACCTATCACCCAGCTTAAGAAGTAGAATATTTACCAAGGCATTTCCTGGTCTCCTTCCAATAATATTTCCCCATTTCTCAGCCAGAGGTGATCATTCTTCTGAATGTGCTAATTTTTACAAAGCTTGTAGGAAGCCTGTACATACATTTGTAAAGAATGGTGTCAAACTGGGGATTAATGAACACTGGCATGGTAGACTGGAATCAGGTTCCCCAGCGACTCTGGGTGGTCACAAGTAGTGTGTGCTGTTCAGTAAAGACAGCTTACTTTAATTGAATAGCATAAAAACAACATGTATTAGAAATAGTTAATAGTAAGTACCACAGAAATTGTGCTACCTTAGACATTGATAAAGTGACCAAGAATCATCAGTAAATAACTGTGATTTTTAAGTGGAATAAAGAATATGTGGCTGGGTACAGTGGCTCACACCTGTAACCCCAGCACTTTGGGAGGCTGAGGCAGGAGGATCACTTGAGGTCAGGAGTTCAAGACCAGCCTGACCAATGTGGTGAAACCCTGTCTCTACTCAAACTACAAAAAATTAGCCGGGTGTGGTGGTACATGCCTGTAATCCCAGCCACTCAGGAGGCTGACGCAGGAGAATCGCTTGAACCCGGGAGGCGGAGACTGTAGTGAGCCGAGATTGTGCCATTGCACTCCAGCTGGGGCAACAAGAGTGAAACTCCATGTCCAAAAAAAAAAGTAACTTATATGAGGAAAATAAATAAAAGAGGCAAAAAAATATATATATATATATAACCTAGGAAGTGATCGCCACTATTTATTTACTTATTTATTCACTCATTCATTCATTTTTGAGACAGGGTCTAGGCTAGAGTGCAGCGGCATGATTAAGGCTCACTGCACCTTAACCTCCTGGGCTCAAGCAATCCTCCTGCCTCAGCCCCTCAGGTAGCTGGGATTGCAGGTGCGTGTCACCATACCCAGCTAATTTTAAAAAGTTCTTTATAGAGACAGGGTCTCATTTTGTTGCCCAGGCTGGTCTCGACCTCCTGGGCTCAAGTGATCCTTCCAACTTGGGCTCTCAAAGTCTTGGGATTGCAGACATGAGCCACTGTGCCCGACCAGATCTCCAGTTTAAATACGATTCAGTCATTTTCAGTCAAAAATGTTTGCTAAGCACTATGATAGATGCAAGGAATGTCAGTGAACAAGAGACAAAGATGTCTGCATTTATGGAGTTTGTATTCTGGTGGGCAGATACAGATGCTAATCAATAAGCATAATAAATAAGTAAATAATATAGGTATTAGTAAATGAAAAGCAAGGTGAAGTTGCAATATGAAATAAGTGGTCAGGCTGGGCCTCATTGAGAGGATTTCAGCAAAGGTTTGTAGGAGACAATGGAGTTAACCAAGTGGCTATCTGGGGGAACAGTGTTCCAAGCACAGGGAACAGTCAAGGCTGTAGGGCAGGGCATATATGGTGATTTGAGAAGCAACAAGAAGGTCCACGTAGTTAGAGGTAAATAAGGAAGGGAAAGAGAAACAGATGTGGTTGGACAATTATGAGAAAGGCAGGGAGATAGCAGATCATGTGGGGTTCCAGAGGCCATTATAAAACTTTGACTTTCACACCGAGTGAAATGGAGGGGCCATTGCAGGATTCTGAGAAGGCGAAGAACATGATCTGACTTAAGGCTCACTCTGACTGCTCGAGAATAAACCTGGGGGAGCAGAGGTGAAAGCAAGGAACCCATGACAAAGCGTTGGATTCTGCATATATTTTGAAGGTAGAGCCAACAAGATTTCCCAACAGAAGGAATGTGGGGGGTTTGAGAAAGTGGAGTCAAGGATGACTTCGAAGTCTGTGGCCTAAACAAGTGGAAGGATGAAATTGTCATCAACTAAAGTGGGCAAGTTGGAGGGGAGATGATTAGAAGTTTAATTTTGGATGTAGATATGAAGTATCGATTGGGAATACTGATGTGCTTATTATATATAAGGCTAAGAGCAGGGTAACTATTTGGGAAGATACTGTTTTTGCTCCTATTTTGCAAATTCGAAATGGCAGTTAAGGGAGTTCAGGAAATTTGCCCAAGGCTACACAGTTTAAGAAATGGGACATAGGCTGTGCGGTGGCTCAGGCCTGTAATCCCAACACTTTGGGAGGCTGAGGTGGGCGGATCATGAGATCAAGAGATCAAGACCATCCTGGCCAACATGGTGAAACCTCATCTCTACTAAAAATACAAAAATGAGCTGGATGTGGTGGTGCACGCCTATAGTCCCAGCTACTCGGGAGGCTGAGGCAGGAGAATTGCTTGAAGCCAGGAGGTGGAGATTTCAGTGAGCCAAGATCATACCACTGCACTGCAGCCTGGTGACAGAGTTAGACTCTGTCCAAAAAGAAAAAGGAAAGAAGGAAGGAAGGAAGGAAGGAAGGAAGGAAGGAAGGAAGGAAGGAAGGAAGGAAGGGAGGGAGGGAGGGAGGGAGGGAGGGAGGGAGGGAGGGAGGGAGGGAGGGAGGGAGGGAGGGAGGGAGGGAGGGGAGGGAGGGAGGGAGGGAAGGGAGAAAGAGAGAAGGAAAGAAAGAAAGAAAAAGAAAGAAAGAAAGAAAGAAAGAAAGAAAGAAAGAAAGAAAGAAAGAAAGAAAGAAAGAAAGGAAAGAAAGAAAAGGGGATATAAAACAAAGTCTTTGCAACCCTAAAACCTTTAATTATTCTTTCAAAACTTGGAGAAGGAGTTGACCAGAAATCTTTATTAGGTAGGTAAAATAAGAATATAGTTGGCTAATCAGCAATGTTCTACCTCCATAATAATCAAAACAATGGAAATTATTTTTGAGAAGTGGAAAGCAAGAAATGAATACTTAAAAGCCCCATCCATAAAAATTTTTAAATTGTTTATAACCGAGATGGGGTCTTGCTATGTTGCCCAGGCTGGTCTCAAACTCCTGGGCTCAAGTGATCCTCCTGCATCAGCCTCCCAAAGGGCTGGGATTACAGGCATAGGCCACCATGCCTGACCACATACATTCTTGATGTGTGATGTAGACATTATGCAATACAAGTCTTCCATGACTGTGCAGTTTAAAAACAACATTCTGGAGAAGGGAGGACAGAGACCTTTCCCACAAAGAAGTTTTTTGTGCCTGGAGGTTTAAAATGTTCATATTTTCAAAATCCAAACCAGATTTGGAAGATAGGAATGTTTCCCCCTTACACAGCTGGATTTCAAATGGATTCAAGTGTTAGAGCAGGGCTAACAATTCTCTAGAAGCTGTTGAAGAATGTTGGATAACACTGTTAAGATATTTGGAAAGCTGAAAGTGGTTAGGAAGTAACCAGTGATCGAGATAGCTGACATTTCATTTATCTTAGTTATTAACTGCTATCAAGCCAGTGTAATAATGAAATAGTAATATTCAGTAGAATGCTGCTAAAAGCTATTCATTACCACCTGGTAGACTGTTTTCCATGGGGCAGAAGTTCAGTCTTTCAAGTGTGTTTTTAGGATTTCATTTCAAAAAGAAAATAACAAATTAGTTATGTGGGGGCAGAAGCGGGGAATCCCACAAAATCTTTTTCAGGTGATTTCACATCATATTATAGTGCATTATCACAATTAGGTTACTGAATAAGTAAATTTACCTAAGGCCACTGTTTTTATAGCATTGATAAACTCATGCATCTCTACTGATCACATAACATTCACAAGTGACAGGTAGGGCAATGAACTCATTAGGTTTTGGATGCAGGATTGTTTTCCTTTTAAGATAATGGCTTCCTTCTGATTAAATTTCATAAACAGTATGGCTTAGCAAACCAAGACTGTTTCTTCATGTGTTTACTCATTCTGTGGCGTTATATTTCCCCTGTTGTAAGCAACACACAGAATTGAAGCTGCTTGGGCCATGAATGTGGGTAAGTGCTGTGCAGTGTGGTGAAAAGACGGCCATGAGACCACTGCAGAATGCCCAAGCTAAAATGAACAGTACTCATTGTTCCTCCAGACCGGGTTTACAGAGTGGGCCACAGTACTGAAACATACACTTCAACTGAATCAGACTCTGCTCAATGTAATAGAATTGGAACTTTTTCCAGTTTCACCACACGTCTATTGATGGCCAACCCCACGCCGGTGTAGGGGGCATGTGTAACTAAAATAGGGTAAGATATGGCTCCCTTCCCAGTGTGGTGGCTCACACCTATAGTCCCAGCTACTTGGGATGCTGAGGTAGGAGGATTGCTTGAGTCCAGCCGTTTGAGGCTGCAGTGACCTATGATCCAGCCACTGCACTCCAGCTTGGGTGACAGAGGTAGACCTGTCAATAGATATGTAGGTAGATAGATAGATACATAGATAGTCCCTACTCTCAAGAAGCTTCCAGTCTAGTGAGAAGGACAGGCATATTAAAAAAAATACATGACAGTGCAGAATGTGCAATGTTCGATACAGACATGATATGGTGCAGACAGTGATTATAGGGCAAATATTATGTGGAGATGATCAGAGGTGCTTTGAGGGAGAAAGGTATAGACATGCCTTTCTAGGCCAGGCGTTGTGGCTCATGCCTGTAATCCCAGCACTTTGGGAGGCCGAGGAGGACAGATCATGAGGTCAGGAGATTGAGACCATCCTGGCTAATACAGTGAAACCCTGTCTCTACTAAAAAAACACAAAAAAATTAGCTGGGCGTGGTGGCGGGCACCTGTAGTCCCAGCTACTCGGGAGGCTGAGGCAGGAGAATGGCGTGAACCCGGGAAGTGGAGCTTGCAGTGAGCCGAGGTCGTGCCAGTGCACTCCAGCCTGGGTGACAGAGTGAGATTGTGTCTCAAAAAAAAAAGAAAAGAAAAGAAAAGAAAAGAAAAGAAAAGAAATGTCTTTCTATACCTTGTGGCCAAATAGAAGAAAGATACACCAGGCACCAGATTTGTAAAACACTTTAGCAGTGCTGAAGTATAAAATGCAGTGGGAAAGGAAACAGTGAGAATCTAATGTAACACAGAGTGAGTAATATTCAGATTACATTCACATGATATGGTCCCCGCAACCCAACATATTTGAGTCAAATACGGAGGCACTTGCAATAACAGAACTGTAGCACTCTGGACCAGAGCTGTCCAGTAGAAATACAATGGAAATTACATGTTAAACTTTAAATTTCCTTGGTGCCACATTAGAAACAGTAAAAAGAACCATGACATTCTTTTTTTTGAGGGAGTGCCTCACTCTGTCACCCAGGTAAGAGCGCAGTGACATGATCACAGCCACTCCCATCTCATTTTTCAATTTTTTTGAGAAACCAGGCACTATGTTGCCCTGGCTGGTCTTGGACTCTTGGGCTCAAGCGATCCTTCCACCTTGGCCTCCCAAAGAGCTGGGATTATAAATGTGAGCCACTGTGCCCAATTGTGATGTTAATTTTAATCACTTATTTTATTAAATGATATATCCAAAAATGATAATAGCACTGTGGATCAAATGGTTATTTTTGGATATTTTAATAAAATAAATTATTAAAAAGTGGATTGTTTGAAGTTATATTAAATTTAATATGTTTGAAATTAGACTTAAGAGTAAAAATCAAGTGACATAAATTTTTACTAAAAATTTTAAAAATAATATCTTAATTTTGATATACTTCAAATTATATTACATTAAAGTAATAGTAAGATTATTATTTTTTTTAATTTTTGTAGAGATGAAGGTCTCACCATGTTGCCCAGGCTGGTCTCAAATTTCTGGCCTCAAGTGATCCTCCCACTTCAGCCTCCCAAAGCACTGGGATTACAGACATCTTGCCAGTAATAGTAAAATTATTAATGAGCTATTTTATTCCATTTTTTATTACTAAGTCTTGCAAATCCAGTGTGTTTTCACACTTACAGCACATCTCATTTCAGACTAGCCACAATTAAAGTGCTAAATGGCCTCATGTGGCTAGTGGCAGAATCGGACAGCATAGATTGAGATAAATTCACAAGTATTGCATCCTATACTATGTGTTGACTATGCCACTGAAAGGAGAATATTAGGTGAATGCTAAAGTATTCAGAATTTTCTAGGGTAAAGGAAGTAAACAACATTTGCAATTAGTTTGGGGCCTGTCCCTACAATCTGATTTTAATTCATCTTTAAACCTACACCCAGAATGCATTATTTGCCCTCTGGTAACAAAAACAACCTCGAATAGTCATTTGCTTGCTTTCCTTTTTATCCTCTTTCTCCCCCAACTCGCCACCACCTTATATATTATGGATTCTGCCTAAAAGTAAGAAGGACTGAAAAAGAACTGGAAACAAATGGCGAAGCAGGATGCCCTAAACCCACATCCGGCAAAATGTGATCTGTTGCCCTAGGCAACCGTGGTGGTCAACCCTTCTGTTTTCTTTTTTTTGCTTCCACCTGCTACTTCACAAGCATAACACACTCTCATCGACAGCCACTCACTTTGTGGCGGTGCTCAGCTCCAAAATTATGCCTCCCTTTCAGGGGAGGGCGGTAGTGCTAAGATTTGGAAAATGGATTGGAGATGCCTAAGATATGACTCAAAAAAGACTCGAGGAGATTCCAGTGCAGTTCTTTCCTTGTTAAGAATGGTTACGAATCCCTGTTCTAGAAACTATACTTACAGATGTCCTTCCAGTGGCTTGGTCTTTTAAAAGTGTGCCTGACCTACAAAAAAAAAAAAAAAATGTCAGTTTAACTCAGTCTCCAGGTGCATGAAAATGCAACAGACAGAAGTAACCGTCCCCTTGTGGACTTGGGTGTGTGTTTATGTTTGTGTGTGTATATATCTGTGTGTGTGAAAGAGAGAGAGAGAATAAATGATTGACACTTTTTTTCCACTGCTGGTTTTAGAGGGAAAACACAATAATAAAAATGATGATGATGATGATGATGATGATAGAAATAATAGCTGATACTAATACGCACCAGACATTATAATGAGTACATTGCAGGCACTAACTACCTCATCCCTATGAAGCAGGAGCTGTTGTTTTGTTTTGTGTGTGTGTGTCTGTGTGAATCTTTAGTTTCTTTCTATATTCCAGTTGAATAGAAATATTGGCATTTGTTTCAATGGGATATCATCTTGATTGACTAGAAGTGTTCCAGATATCAAATCATTACTGCCGATGTGATTCCATATTCTCCAATATAGTTGTCCAGTTTTCTCATCAGAACTCACTCAAAGGTGCTTGAAGGCCAGGCACTGTGGTTTATGCCTGTAAACACAACCCTTTGGGAGACTGAGGCAGCAGGATCCCTTGATCTCATGAGTTGGAGACCAGCTTGGGCAATAGAATGAGACCCTGTCTCTACAAAAAAAAATAAAAAAGCCAGACATGGTGGCATTCTTCTGTGGTCCCAGCTACTTGGGAGGCTGAAGCAGGAGGATCAGTTGAGCCCAGGAAGTCGAGCTGCAGTGAGCCATGGTCATGCCACTATACCCTAACCTGGGCAACACAGCAAGACCCTGTCTTAAAACAAAAAAAAAGTGCTTGAGTATCAGCAACATCCTGTCAGAAGTGGTAGTAAAGAAAGTAAAAATATGGAGAATGGTTTACAGCATCTCAGAGAAGGGTATAAGAGGGCAAAGGAGGTTTTGTTAAACTCTGGGCAGTTTTGCAGTGGATCAAATATGGGCACTGGAATTGGCATTATATTTATTGGAAGCCTTTCAAATACTCAGCCATTAAATGCGTCTGTACATGCAAAGCACTTAGAATAATGCCTGGCTTGTAGTATGCACTCAAAAATCAAATATCTTGTTTCAAACATTTAGAACAAAACAAAATTAAAACCCCCCTAGCAGTTACCCTTGAAAACAACTCAAGTATTATCTTTATCTATCTTCCTTGTATTTTGACATTTGAAATAAGCCTTTGTTATTCACATGCCTTTAAGGGCCTGAAACATTGTAGATTAAACACAATTTCCAACCACCATATTTTAGTCAAATAGTCCGTAGGTAGATGATAAGAGTATACACTAATATTTCTATTCTTTTCTTTATTCTTCTCCTTCTCTTTGTTGAGCAGTTTTGGACAATTACTCTTTGTGGAACACTCCACCATGGCTGTGGAAAACTAGTAAATGTAAAGTTGTTTCCTGCTCTCTGCCCTCCTAGAACTCAGATCCTTTTTATTTATTTATGTATTTATTTATTTATTTTTTTGAGACTGAATCTCCCTTTGTCTCCCAAGCTGTAGTGCAATGGCTCGATCTAAGCTCACTGCAACCTCTGCCTTGGGTTCAAGCGATTCTTATGCCTCAGCCTCCCGAGTAGCTGGGTCTACAGGCATGTGCCACCACAGCTGATTAATTTTTGTATTTTTAGTAGAGACGAAGTATCACTATATTGGTCAGGCTGGTCTTGAACTCCTGATCTCAGGTGATCCACCCGCCTCGTCCTCCCAAACTGCTGGGATTACAGGCGTGAACCACCGCGCCCGTCCTAGAACTCAGATTTCAAGCAATGAGATGCAGTTGTGTGAAAAGTGTTAATTATTATAGATTGGCAAAATATACAGGACAATGAGAGACAGTAATTATTTCTAAGGAAAGATAAATTGTAAGAAATGAAAGGGGTGTTTTATTTTAAATAATCTTTATCATATGCAATTAAGGTGACATGGAAGGCATGAAGGAAAGAAACCAGGTTGGGAGTCACATTAGAGCTGCCTTTGTTTTACTTTAGTTTTTGACAGATGTGGGTTCTCACTATGTTGACCAGGCTGGTCTCAAATTCCTGGGCTCAAATAATCCTCTTGCCTCAGCTTCCCAAAGTACTGAGATTACAGACATGAGCCACTGCGCCCGGCCTAGAGTTGCTTCCTAATTAAGAATGTATTACTAGTGGATTGAAGCATTTCTCTCAGTCCTCAGGAGGAACTCTGTGCTTTACTTAAGATCTGATGTAACTCAGAGGCACCTTGGAAAGTAGAATGGAAAGGTTGCATTCTACTTTTGCCATTTGGACATCCAGAATCACATTTGTACATCCAGAATCACATCTATGGCCAAATTCCGCCACTGTTGAGATCCTATTCTATTTTTTCTTCTCTTGTCTTATATCTGTAAATTACCTTAAGCTCTTTTTCAGGAGATGTGGAATAAATAACTAATAAACACTGTAAGAAAGCCATTTATCTTCCCTACCTCTAAGTTTTCTCAATTATAAAATGAGATGCTTGGGTTAAGTTAAACTGAGCTTACTTTCCTAGTTCTAATGTTTTAAGACTATATGCATGAAGACAGGATCGTGCATGAATGAAGGTGCTCTTCAGTCAATCCTCAAAAGCAGTAGACATGGAGACATCCTATGTAAGAGTATAAATAACAATAACTTGGCTTAAAACCATTGAATGAAGTCAGTATATTAGATCTCAATTATCAACACTTCCTCTCAAAACAAGGCATTTATCTGGTTTTAAAGATGGTTAGAACATGTAAATGTACAAATAAATAAAAGCCCTTTTGTGCTGTATATGGTGGCATACATGAAGACGTAGGAGACATCAAATTTACCAATGACCCATTTCAGTGACAGACATTTTTTCAATAATCAGTAATTTTAAGGTTTGATTGATTATATCAATCATATATTCTTAGAGGAAAAAAATGTATATTTATTCCTTCCCTAAAAACCAGTAAGACCTTTAAAAAGTGTTCCAGTCTTGCACGATTATCTAAGGTAGGAATTGTTTTCATTGTACAGACGAGGAAACTAAGCCAAGAGAAAGGTTAAATGACTTGCTCAAGATCATCCAGCAGCTAAGTATATTTACAAGTACATGGTGTGTGTCACATACTTGAATGAAAATACAAGATGCCATGCCTGAATTCACTGTGTGATGTGAAAGACAGGCATGCAAATTATATTACATGTGGATATGTAGACACCATCACAAACGTATTAACAAGGAAGCCACCAATTGCCAGCTCTTAATAATCACAATTCAGATGTTCAGAAGACAATGTAGTTATCTAATTATCCAATTTCTCTAGGCCTGATTTTCATAACCTGTAAAATTGAAATCATGCCACTGTCTCATAGAATTGTTTTGAGAATTAAATGAGATACTATAGATGTCTGACTTGTAGTAGTTGTTCCATATTTATAACTCCTACTATTCTTTTTAAATTTTTACATATTTAGGAGGTACGAGTGTAGATTCCTTACATGCATATATTTCATACTGGTGCAGTCTAGGCTTTTAGTGAACCCGTCACCTAAATAGTGAACATTGTACCCAGTCGGTAATTTTTCAACCTTCCATATTTTGTAGCCTCCAATGTCTATTTTTCCACTCCGTATGGCCATGTGTACTCATTGTTTAGCTTCCAATTATAAGTGTGAACATGCAGTATTTGATTTTCTGTTTCTGAGTGTAGCTCCTACTATTCTTATTTTAAAGTAGGTGCTGATTACGTATTAATATGAGCTAGCATATATTTCATTTTAAGTGCCAGTGGTGGTGCTGTGCCAGTACTAAGAGAGTTGAGGTATAACTATTGCTCCTGTAATGTAGCTGAAGAGATTTAAAAATGTCTGTAGATTGATAAACAAGTCATAAAGCAGGTCATGAACTGTCAAAGTCATGATTCTGACACTGCCAGAACGGAGCTGTGGGTCTTGAGTTGGCTTTGTGTAGTGGGTAGGACTTATCTGAGTGGAGAAATAGCACAGAGGTAATGACCATGGTGTGTTTAAAGGAGGAGAAATAAACTCTTCACTATAAGCCAAGGTTTAATGAGGAGAAGATGGAGTTGAACTTGGAGTGGTGCGCTGGGCATGGATTGTGGGTGAGCCCATCCTATGAGATACTTGCTCTGAGCTGGGAGACATGAGGACAGCCTGCATACACCGTTGACAGTGAGGGTGGGACAGGGCTTTCCTGCCAGGTCCCTGCTCCTCGACTAGAAGCACTGGCCTTCCTCCTCCATCCACTCCTTCATCTCCTGCTTGCCTTTCTCTGATGATGTGGACTTGCCAGACTTGGTGTTTGTACCCTTTGGACCTAGAATGCTCAGATATCCTACGGACCTGGCCATGGAAACCACTAGTGTTCCTCTGGGCTATAGCACAGACTCTAGCTCTCCTGAAAAAGGCCTCAAGGGACGGTTGCCCCTGGTGGATACTGACCAATAAGCACAGGGAAAAAAATGCTCAACATCATTAGTCATAAAGGAAATGCTAATCAATACCACAATGAATACAACCACCATGGAGAACAATTTGAAGTTTCCTTGAAAAACTAAAAATAGATCTACAATATGATCCAGCAATCCCACTGCTGGGTATATATCCAAAAGGAAGGAAATCAGCGTATCGAAGAGATATCTCCACTCCTGTATTTGTTGCAGCACTGTTCGCAAGATTTGGAAACAACCCAAATTCCATCAACAGGTGAATGGGTAAAGAAAATGTGGTACCTATACACAATGGAGTACTATTCAGCCATGAAAAAAGAATGTTATCTTGTCATTTGCCACATGGATGGAACTGGAGATCATTGTAAGTCAAAAAATCCAGGTGCAGAATGGCAAACACGGCATGTTCTCACTTATTTATGGGATCTAAACATAGAAACAGGCCCAGTGCAGTGGCTGATGCCTGTAATACCAGCACTTTGGGAGGCCGAGGCAGTTGAACCACTTGAGGTCAGGAATTCAAGACCAGCCTGGCAAAAGCCCATCTCTACTAAAAATATAAAAATTAGCTGGGCGTGGTGGTGGGCGCCTGTAATCCCAGCTACTTGGGAGGCTGAGGCAGGAGAATCGCTTGAACCGGGGAGCCAGAGGTCACAGGATCGCAGGACTTTATTCCGGCTGCTCAGGAACCTGATGGGACAAGGAGCTGAGATTGTGCCACTGCACTCCAGCCTGGACGACAGAGTGAGACTCTCTCAAAAAAATAAAAAATAAAAAAATAAAAACAATTGAACTCCTGGAGATAGAGAGTAGAAGGATGGTTACCAGAGGCTGGGAAGGGTAGTTGGGTTGGGGGAGATATGGGGTAGTTAATGGGTCTAAAAAAACCAGAAAGAATGAGTAAGACCTAGTATTTGCTAGCACAACAACGTGACTATAGTCAATAATAATTTAATTGTACATTTAAAAATAACTCAAAGAGTATAATTGGATTGTTTGTAACACAAAGGATAAATGCTGGAGGGGATGGATACCCCATTCTCCATGATGTGATTATTATGCATTGCATGCCTGTACCAAAACATCTCATGTATCCCATACATATATACACCTATGTACCCACCAAAATTAAAAATTAAAAACAAGCAGAGTGAGATACCACCTCACACCCATTAGCATGGCTATAATCCAAAAGAGAGACAGTAATAAAATATTGATTAGGATGCGGAGAAATCGGGAGGGCTTTGAATGGCTCTCCACAATCTGACAACACATGATGAAGCAAAGAGGGAGCGATTTCATTTTTGACAGCTGTCTCTGCTCAGAGGCTGTCTCTGAGGCGGGACTTTATTCTGGCTGCTCAGGAAATGGATGGGACAGGATGCTAAATGGTGTTGAGTAGTTCCGATTTTTTGCCAAGAGGCAAATGAGAGAGATGCCCTCAAAAACAGTATATGATATTGCTCGGCTAATTTAAATATAAATATGGGCCATGGAGTTAAGTACTGTTAGTTTATCATTAAGAAGAAAAAAGTCAGGGCCAGGCGCGGTGGCTCACGCCTGTAATCCCAGCACTTTGGGAGGCTGAGGGAGGCGGATCACGAGGTCAGGAGTTTCAGACCAGCCTGGCCAACATGGTGAAGCCCTGTCTCTACTAAAATACAAAAAAAAATTAGCCAGCTATGTTGGTGGGCGCTTGTAATCCCAGCTACTTGGGAGGCTGAGGCGGGAGAATTGCTTGAACCCGGGAGGCAGAGGTAGCAGTGAGTTGAGATCGCGTCACTGCACTCCAGCCTGGGCGACAGAGCGAAAAAAAAAAAAAAGAAGAAAAACGTCTTTGGGGATGCTCACATTAACTGAGTAAAGTTACATGGTTACTGTCATGCAAAACACATATGAAATGCAGACACTTCCCGAAGTTGAATTTTACACTATCTCTGCTGATTTAGCTGTTTAGAGTTTTGGTGGATTTCTTTTTTTTTTTTTTTTTTTGGCTTCTGTATATTTCAGGCAAAGATTCCATGCCAGATTAATGAATAATCTTTCTATGGATGGACTCAATCCAAACCAGGTTTACCAGAGTCTATTTCTTTGAAGGAGCAATCGTAAAATGGCTCTAAATTCATTTGAATTGGTCTTGGGTTGTAGTACTATCATACTTACTATAATCTCTTTGTATTTTATCATGGAGACATACAAACGTTTGCACAAATGACTCAGTAAGTATTGTTTATCAAATGGCAGAGACTGTTCGTTATCAAACCACAGAAAGAGAAAGCTTTTTTCCCTCCCTTTAGGTATTAAAAACAAAAGCCCTCTCCTCTAGGTAGTATTTGTTTAAAAATAACTCACATCCTACACAAAAACCTAACCCAAAATGGATCATAGACCTGAATGTAACAGCTAAAATTATTAAAATTATAAAACCCTTAGAAGAAGATATATGAGTAGATCTTCATGAACTTGATCTAGCAATGTTTTCTTAGATAGAACACCAAATGCAAAATAAATTGGACTACATTCAAACTTAAAACTTTTGTGCTACAAACAATGCCATCAAGAAAGTATAAAGACAATATACAAAATGGGAAAAAACCATTTGAAATCATATATCTGACAAGAGCTGGTATCCAGAATATTTAAATAACTCTTGCAACATAATATTTTAAAAAGACATATAATCTATTTATAACTGGGAAAAAAATCTGAGCCAACATTTCTCCAAAGAAGATATCGACGTGACCAATAAGCCCATAAAGAGATGCTCCACATCATTAGGCATAAAGGAAATGCCAGTCAAAACCACAGAGAGATACCACTTCACGCCCATTAGCATGGTTGTAATAAAAAAGAGAGGCAAGAATGGGTATTGATGAGGATGTGGAGAAACTGGAACCTTCATAGACTGCTGGTGGAATGTAAAATAGGCCATAGCTTTGTAAAACAATGTGTCAGTTCTTCAAAAGTTAAATACTTACAGAGTTACCATATGCCCCAGCAGTTGCACTCTTAGGAGTGCCAAGAGAAATTGAAACATCCATCCACACAAAAGTGTGCACACAAGTGTTCATAGCAGCATAATTTGTATTAGCTGAAAAATTGGAAACAACCCAAATGTCCATCAACTAATAAAAAGAAATGAAATGTCAGCACATATTACAGTTTGGATTGAACTTTGAACACATGATGTTAAGTGAAAGAAGTCAGACACGAAAGACCTCATTAATGTATCATCCCATTGATAGGAAATGTCCAGAATAGGCAGCTTTATAGAGAGAGAAAGTAGAATAATGGTTGCTTAGGAATGGGGAGGGGAGGAGTGAATGGATACGGGGTTTCTTTTACGGGAGAAGAAAATGTTCTAAAATTAGATTGTGGTGATAGTTGCACAACCCTGTGAATATGCCGAAACCATTGAATTATACACTTTAAATAGGTGGATTGTTTCATTTCACCTGCATTCAAGGAGCTGCTCTATCCATGGGAAAATGGAAGGATGCATTTGGTACAATTTGTGCTCTGAGGTCAGTACATTAAGTAAAAGCCTTTGGTATGCCTGGGAATTATAGGGAAAATAGCAGTGATAGCAGCGGAGTAGGTTTTAGGAGAGAACAGGATGGATGTCTGAAAGATGAGGTTGGAGAGGTTGATGCGGGTTGGACTATGGAAAAATTTAAAAGCCACCTTATGGAGTTTATATTAAATCCCACGGACAGTGAGCTACTGAAAAGTTTTACTACTTGAAAGAATATGACAGAACTGGGTTTTAAGAAGAAAACCCTAGTGGCATTATAGAAGCTGATTTAAGGAGAGACTGTGGTGAGCCTTGTAGTCCCAGCTACTCAGGAGGCTGAGGTGGGAGGATGGCTGTGTCCAGAAGGTTGAGACTGCGGTGAGCTGTGATCATGCCACTGCACTGCAGCCTGGGTGACAGAGAAAGACCTGTCTAAGAAAAAAAGTAGAGACTGTTTGAGCCTGTGTAGGCATATGAAAAATAAAAAAGAAAAGAAAAGAAGGAGAAATTGGAGATAGGAAGATGAAAAGTAAGCCGGGGGCAGAATCCTGATAAGATGTGGAAGACCTGTACTAGGGTGGTAGCTGGGGAAAGAGTGGGACAAGTTCAAGGGCATTAGGAAGGCTAAACTGACCCGACAAAGTGATCACATGTGGGACTTCCAGAATAGGTGATGCTTCTGAGAACACTGGCTTAGTGAAGGTCATCAGGCTATAGGTCAAGATAAATGTAGGCTGGCTTTTTGGGTGTTTGTTTTTTTAGCAAGAGAGGGATACTATCTGGGAAGAGGAGTTCTTGTGTCCAAGTGGCTCCTTTTAGAGACTTGCAGCACAGGGGGTAGGCTGTGCTTGGTCATTGCAGATGTTCACAGCCATCGAGTCAGCCCACCGGTGCTTCTTCTCCGAGGCTCTTCTTTCCTTTCTCTGGTCTGCTTTTTCAAATGCTAATGTACACTTCTTTTTCAGTTCCCCAATTTCTGGTAACTATCACATTTGAATTTTTCTTTTTTAAGAGACAGGGTCTAACTCTGTTGCCAGGCTGGTCTTGAACTCTTGGCCTCAAGCGATCCTCCTGCCTCTGCCTTCCAAAGTGCCAGGATTACAGGCATCAGCCACTGTGCCTGGCCTCACATTTGATTTTGCTGTCCTTTGCCCAGACATCCAGGCACAGCCTCACTTCACTGCACTGTTCAACTCCTAAACCCAGGATCTGATTTTCATCCAGGGCTTCTCTGTGCTGACTTTGTCCCCAATTCCCAAGATAACATCTGGCTTGGATCTCCCTATACCAAAACCTATACTGGCAAGCCAGGGGACCTGGGAACAGGCTGTAGAGGAGGCTGGATTGGGGCCATGTTGCATTTAAACCACTGGTAGGGCTGCCTGGTGGGAACGCTCTATGTGCAATGCAAAGTATAATTGCAGGGCTTAAAAATGAGGAGAGAGATGAAGACACAGATAAGTAAGAGTTTTATGCTTCCCTCTGAAGCAATATCTACAGAGATTAGATAACAGGAATAAGTATAATACCAAACAAAGATCAGGGAAGATTTATCCCAAAGATAATCTGGATCATAGCTACAGTGACTAAATTATTTGCTCTGAAAGGGTAAACTTGTTGCCACCATTTCTTCAGAAATCGCTTAAAGCTGGGTCTTTTTTGGCATTTATGAAATTTGGGTATTTTTACGACCTGACTAATACCTTTGTCAAGACAGCCCCCTTGGACAGCAGAGAAGATGTATGGAACCGAAAGTGCAAGGACTTAATGAATGATTTCTTGAAAGTATTACTGAAACTGGGTGTGATGTCTCATGCCTGTAATCCCTGCACTTTGGGAGGCCAAGGCGGGCAGATCACCTGAGGTCAGGAGTTTGAGACTAGTCGGACCAGCATGGTGAAACCCCATCTCTATTGAAAACACAAAAATTAGCCGGGCGTGGTGGCAGGTACCTTTAGTCCCAGCTACTTGGAAGGCTGAGGCGGGAAAGTCACTTGAACCTAGGAGGTGGAGGTTGCAGTGAGCCGAGATCTTGCTGTTGCACTCCAGCCTGGGTGACTGAGCAAGACTCTGAAAAGAAAGAAAGAAAGAGAGAGAGAGAGAGAGGGAAAGAAAGAAAAGAAAGAAAGAGAAAGGGAAAGAAGGAAGGAAGGAAGGAAGGAAGGAAGGAAGGAAGGAAGGAAGGAAGGAAGGAAGGAAGGAAGGAAGGAAGGAAGGAAGGGAGAGAGAGAGAGAAAGAAAGAGAGAAAGAAAGGAAGGAAGGAAGGAAGGAAGGAAGGAAGGGAGGGAGGGAGGGAGGGAGGGAGGGAGGAAGGAAGAAAGAAAGAAAGAAAGAGAAAGGAAGGAAGGAAGGAAGGAAGGAAGGAAGGAAGGAAGGAAGGAAGGAAGGAAGGAAGGAAGGAAGGAAGGAAGGAAGGAAGGAAAGAAAGAAAGAAAGAAAGAAAGAAAGAAAGAAAGAAAGAAAGAAAGAAAGAAAGAAAGAAAGAAAGAAAGAAAGAAAGAGAGAGAAAATATTACTGATACCTTTTCTGGAAAGATCCATGAACACCTGACCAAAAAATTAACAAAGCTCACTTCCCAGTATCACTTTTTTCTTTCAGTGTCTACATCATAACAAATCTAAGTTGTATCTTAATACATTATTTGCCTTTTATGTCAGAACATCACTGGACTATTATAAGGGAGTAGTGATAAGTTATTAATGATAAAATAGGTACAAAACAAAGACCATAATATGCTATAGCCAAAAAATTAAGGCCATATTTACTTTATGTTTTGGATTCCGGTAGGATTTTAAAGGACCAAATTCTTTGATATTTTTGAATATATTTTCACATACCTTATGTTCTATTTTCTACTTTATTTTTATTTACTGTTCTGTTTTAATTATTTTCTGCTTTCATTACTTTTTTCTCCAAAATTTCCTCTGAAATTGACTCTAGTTAAATTGTGTATAAGTGTGTATTTTCTTTACTGTGGTTATTTTCTAGATAGTTTGAAATTGTCCTTTTGAAATTTTCTTCTCTGTTTCCTCAGCTGTTAAGGAAAATGTTTTCTACTTAAGGAGGTTTTTTTTTTTTTTATTTGTTTTAGCCCTTATTATTCATTTTCATTATTATCGTATCTTGGTCAGAGAATGTGGCTATTTCTCCTCTGAGAAATTTATTTAGATTTTCTGGCACGTAACTAGTTTTCAACAAATAATTTATAAGCTAAGCCTAATTTTTACTCAAATCCCCTATAACATATTTATATCTTTCCCCTATTAATCAGTCAAATGTAGAAATTAAATGTATTACTATTGTTAAGGTCATAATTTTGTAAGCCAAATTTTTACTATTATTTTCTATCAATTTAGTCTTAAAAATAATTTGTATAAACAAAATAATGCATTTTTGCATGGAAAATTTAATGATGAATCAGTTCTGAACCAAGACAAATAATGCTAAATTCTTAATTACAGTTCAGTTGTTGCCTCCAGAGAAATAAAGAAAATAATTAGCTGATGATAAGAAGAACACTCTTTGTAAAGTTACTGAGCATAGTAACAGATAAACAAATAAAACACCCTTCTTAGAAATAATTATTAAATTTGCTAGTCAGAAACAATACATGAAGGATACATTGTAGTATGCATTTTGTTTTCCCTAAGAATTTTTAGAGTCATTTAGAGTTTTAGAATGTAGTCAAGAAAGACAAGGAATTTGTTGCAATGCACTTGTCCATCTCAAATTGTCCTCCTCACATGGACTCCCCAGCAATGTTTAGGAGAATAAAGCCACAACAAGGAGTGAAGAAATCTCTTTCCCCTTTTTTATGAGCTGCCCTCACAGTAGGATGTTATATTTTTGCATGCATATGTTCATTGTTCACAATAGCACTATTCACAGTAGCAAAGACATGGAATCAGCCCAAATGCCTATCAATGATAGATTGAATAAAGAAAATACGGTACATATACACCATGGAATACTATGCAGCCATAAAAAGGAATGAGATCATGTCCTTCGCAGAGACATGGATGGAGCTGGAAGCCATTATCCTCAGCAAACTAATGCAGGAACAGAAAACTACACACTGCATATTCTAACTTATAAGTAGGAGCTGAATGATGAAAACACATGGACACATTGGGGGAACAACACACACCTGTCAGAGGGTTGGATGGGGAGTGGGGAGAGCATTAGGAAAAATAGTTAATGGATGCTGGGGTAAAAGCTCACTGCTGCCAGCACTCACTCCTTGGTCTAAGGTGGTAGGGACAGAACTGCCCCCAGAAGATTCTGGTTTTCCACATTGGCTTTCAGTTCATGTTGTTCATTTCCACCTCCTAGGTCTCGTGTCAATGTGTCTGCTTGACTAATCACAGGTAGAACCCTAACTGCAAGGGAGCCTGGGAAATATCATTTCTAGATTTCCAGCTTCTATATTATAGGAACACATCATAAAAGGCACTTGGAGAGGGTGTTCAGAGAACTAGTCAAAAGTATCTACCACAAAAGTATTATAAAATGAAGGAGCAGAGGGAAAGAAAGAAGGAAAGAAGGAAGGAAGGGAAGGAGGTAGGGAAGGAAGGAAGGACAGGAGGAAAAAAGGAAAAACTCTTTTTTTCTTATATGACTTATAATTTTGCTTTTATGCATAGATTCATAATTCAACAAGAATTTATTTTGCATATGGCAATGAGGATAGGGATCTGAGTTTATTTCTTCCAAATACATAGCCGATTGTTTCAATACCACTCATTAAATGCTCCGTTATTTTTCTACTGATTACTAACTGCCAACTTTTTCATACATTAAATGTAAATTCTGAAATCTTTGTCTTTTTCCATTGGTTTATTTGTGTAAATCCTGAAATGCCAAATATGTTTATTTTTCTTTAAAATACATTTTTATTACTTAGGAATAATCTTTTTTTTCAGGAATAAGGTTTTATTCTCAGATAAAGTTGAGAGTCAACTTGTTGACTTTTCTTTTCTATAAATACATTTTGGGACCTAATTGAAGTTGCAAAAAGTTTCTTATTCATTTAGGAAGAGTTACCATTTGATATGGTAAAGATGTCTCCCTACATTGATTCCCATAACATGGTAGTTCCCTTCATTTTTTCGTCTTTTTTCCATATAGTTTCATCATTTTCTCTATCTTGAATTGACAAATTGCTTATTATTTATTTCTATGTTTTTCATAGTTTTTTGCTGTTGTAAATCTGATCTTTTGCCATGTCATTTTCTAATATTTATTGGTGTATATATAGGAACACTATTGATGTGTATATATTTACTTTACATCGGCCACCTTATTAATTCTACTTTTCACTACATAAAAAATTCTCTTGAATTGTTTATGTAGACAATTGTATCACCTCCATATTTTGCTAACTTTGTTTTTTCTCCAGGGTCTGCAGGCCAAATCCACTTGGCTGATTCTGTAGATAAAGCTTTATTGGCACTAGCCATGCTTATTTGTTTGCATAATGTCTGTTCCCTACAACAGCAGACTTGTGTGATTCTGACAAAGACCATCTGACTTGCAAAACCTGAAATATTTACTATCTTGTCCTTTATTTAAAAAGTTTCCCAAGTCCTGCCATAGACTGTTTATAAATGTGAGATCTTTTTCTGGACCTCTTACTGTTTAAGACTGCCAAAACAAAACTAAATAGTAGCAATAATGGCGGGGCCCCTTTGACTTGTGTTTTACATAGGAACATTTTTGGTGTTTTACAGTTAGAATGATGGTTGCCATTGGTTTCTGGTAGATACCCTCTAACGAGTTAAGGAAAATACCAACCGTTTCAACCTTACTAAGAGATTTTTTATCAGGAATGGGTATTTAATTTTAGGAACTTCCTGCTCACCATGCATTGAGATGATCATATAGTTTGTCATTTAATATTTTAACTTAGTGAATTATTCTGATACATTTCCCACTGGTGAGTTGTTCTTGTATTCTTAGTTATTATGTACTATCCTTTTAGAGTATTTATGGGATCAATTTTCTAAAATTTTATTTAAGATTTTTTCATCTATATTTGTAAGTAATCATGAGTCATTGTTTTCCTATTTTAGGAACGCTTTTTTTTTTAGTGGCAACTTATTCTTGTTGCTGTCATCTGAAATTTGTCTGAAGACAGCAATCGGAATTGTTTAAAAGCCTCTCTTCTATTTCTTTCTTCCACTTAGTTTCCTCTGGGGTCAATATCTTGGTTTTTAATCTTGATGCTTCATGCTCTTGTTACTCCTCAAATATTTGATGACCCTGATTGTCGATTCATAATTTTAATGAAACGGTTAGAATGATATAGAAGGTGGTATAGATTTACTTGGGGACTAGAGTAAGCCTCCTTCTGGACTGACAGGCAAACTGTGGCATTCTGTAGATGAGCATGGGCATTTATAAACAGGCAGATCTACCCTTTGGGTTGGATGAAGATCAAACAATAAGCTTCAGCCATCGTTGAGTGTTATTTGCTGAAGCCAGCAAAAATATGTACTGAAAACGGAGCACGCAAGAGTGCTTAGTAAAATTCACTGGAAGGCCAGGCATGGTGGCTCATGCCTGAAATCTCAGCCCTTTGAGAGGCAGAGGCAGGAGCATCATTTGATGCCAGGAGTTCAAGACTAGCCTGGGCAAGATAGTGAGATCCCATCTCTACCAAAAAATTCAAAAAATTAGCTGGGGATAGTGGCACACACTTGTAGTCCTAGCTACTCAGGAGGCTAAGGCGAGAGAATTCCTTGAGCCCAGGAGTTTGAAGCTGTAATGAGCTGTGATTGTGCCACTGCACTCCAGCCTGAGTGACAGAGGGAGACTCCATGTCTAAAATAAAATATAAAAATTCACTGGAATGTGGAAATTTCTTGTCCCACTCCCTTCTGATTGATTGATTGATTGATTGGATGCTTGACTGGTTGGATGGGAATCTGCCTGACTGTTATGGTGTCCCAAGCTTTCTGGGCACTGCTCTACTTGTTTTTTTGGCTCAAGACCCACCTTTGGAATCAATGAGGTATTTTTTCCACATTATTTAAGGCAAGGGTTCTTGCTGATTGTACACTGGGGGCGATTATGGCAGCCCATTATTCCTTGTGACAGAGAAGTCAGATGGCCCATAGCATTTTTAAAAGATTTTTACTAGAAGTTCTGGGATATATGTGCAGAACGTGCAGGTTTGTTACATAGGGATGCATGTGCCGTGGTGGTTTGCTGCACCCATCAACCCGTCATCTAGGTTTTAAGCCCCGCATGCACTAGGTATTTGTCCTAATGCTCTCCCTCCTCTGGCCCCCCACCCCGACAGGCCCTTGTGTGTGATGTTCCCCTCCCTGTGTCCATGTGTTCTCATTGTTCAACTCCCACTTATGAGTGAGAACAGGACCATAACATTTTAAATAGTGACTCCTCTGGTTGGGTGTCCCTGGATTCCCATCCTTGCTGACCTGGAGCTTGGGTGTCCGCCTTGGCTCTGTCTTCAGCAGCTAGACCCATACTGGACTCCACATTTTTAGCTTTAGTTACTCAGTATCTACAGTCCCTTCTCTGGAGCATCTTCCAAAAGTTTCTTAACATTTTGATCTACTGATACCATCCTTCCATGCTTTCCAGACTGTTATAAAGTCATTTCATTGGAATTTTAGGAGACAGTATATAGTCACTCCCACTATTTGGAACTAGAAGTTTTCAGTACATTTTAAATATATTAATACCCACCTATATGCAAACACCACTATGTACCAGTTGCTGTGCCCAGGCCTGACTGTGCTCATTTAGTCTTCATGACAAATTTATTTTATTTTATTTTTTGAGACAAGGTCTCACTCTGTTGCCCAGGCTGGAGTGCAGTGGCACAGTCATGGCTCATTGCAGCCTCAGATTCCCAGGCTCAGATGATCCTCCCACCTCAATCTCCTAAGTAGCTGGAACCATAGGAACATGCTACCATGCCCAGCTAATTATTATTACTTGTATGTGTGTGTGGAGACAGGTTCTCGCCATGTTGCCCAGGCTGGTCTCAAACTCCTGGCCTCAAGAGCTCCTCCCACCTTAGCTTCCCAAAGTGCTGGGATTACAGGCGTGAGCCACCATGCCTAGCCCACAACAATTTTATGAATTTTCCCAGCCCTGTTTTACAGATGAAAAAACTGAGGCTCAACCAGGTTAAGTAAGTTACTCAACATCATGCAATAGTTAGCACTGAACCTGAGTTTCACTCATTCGGTTACCACATTCACATCTAATAAGTGTTCTGATGATACAGCAGAGCCCCAGCAGGTACCATCTGAAGGACAAACAGGGATAAATCCAAGTTCCTTATTCTCTGTTTTTATTTTATTGATACATGAATTAAACAGAGAATTCACTTTTGTGGTCTAAGCAAAACCAACAGAGAACTCTGGGGCATTCTGTGTTTGCAAAGACATTATTTCCATTCTAGACATGTGCTTTCTCGCACAGCTGTAAGGGAGAAATGAAAAATACAATAGCTGCAGACCAGGCGTGATTCCCATGTAGACTGTGCAGAGAAAACTATGATTAAATGAAAAGGTTCTCATTTTCCATATATGAAAAAAATACCCATAGGAAAGTGTGTGTCAGTATCCTTCACTAAGAAACGGAAGAAATTCATGTAGAGCATAAAATGTGATCAGATGTCCACTGAATTGACAGGCACCCTTCATTGCTTCATAAATGTGCTCAGATCTCAACCAGTTTGCTGTTTGTGACACTCTGTAGACAGGTAAATGTCTAGCTAGTTGACATATTCAAGGACAAAAATTTCTATTTTTTTCATGACAAACATCTCATCATTATGGCAAAAGAAAATAAATTAGTAACAATGCTGACATTTTATATATTATGTGTCGTAATGATATAATAATTACTCATTGTAATTAATAATAAATTAATGATTTTGCACCTTCTGATGGGCAGATACAATGCTCAAATTCTCCATAGAAAAGACATTCACATTTTTAAAGAAAAAAATGTATAATTATGTCATTATTAATTTTTAATGTTCATCACTTAGTAATTATCATCTTTAGGTGACTAAAGACTGACATTTTGGGCATGTTTAAGCACCGAATTTTGACATAAACATGTCATTCACCAGATGTGTGTCCTTGTGTGATACCTACCTTCTCAGAGCCTTCACTTCTTCACTTGTACAATGAGGATAATATATTTTACAGAGAAGTGGAAAGGATGAGAGGCATAACCTCTAAAGCATAATATAGTGCCAGATGCAGTTGCCCTGGAAATGGTAGGTATTAGGATAATTTGTTACACTTACCAATTTCGGCTCAACAAACCACCCCAAACTTAGAGGTGTAAAGCAGACCATTTTATTATGGTTGCAGGTTCTGTGGGTCAGGAATTCTGAGAGTCCACAGCAGGGCTAGCTTGTCTCAGCTCCATAATGTCTGTGACCTCAGCTGGGAAGACTTGAGCAGCCGGGGGTGACCCAAACAGCAATAAACTGGGCTCATCTGGAGGGTTTTTCACTCTTGCTTGGTCCCTCGGCTGAGCTAGGACTGGCGGTGATGAGACCTCCTTCTACAGCCCCTCCGGGTGTCCTGGGCTTCTGCTATCGAGGCAACTGGGCTTCCAGAAGGAATGTCTGGAGAGTGAATGTTCTGAGAAGCCCAGATAGATGGCTTTTGATGGTCTGACTTCCAGAGTCACATGGTGGGATCCACCACAGCCATCACAAGGCTGGTCACGTTCAAGGGGATGGGACACAGACCCCACTTCTTAGTGGGAGAAGTGTCAAAGAATAGGAGGCCATCACTATCATTATCATTACACTGTGAATATGTTTCTTGAATATGAAAAAGAAAGTTTTTCATCATCCAACAGGAATTAAGTGAATATTTGCTTCAAGAACTTATGCAGTTGGCTGGATGCAGTGGCTCACACCTGTAATCCCAGAACTTTGGGTGGCTGAGGTGGGAAGATCGCTTGAGGCCAGCAGGTCGAGACCAGCCTGTGCAACACAGCAAGAGCTCAGCCCCACAAAAAATAACAATAAAAATAAAAAATTAGCCAGCCATGGTGGTACACACCTGTAGCCCCAGCTACTCGGGAGGCTGAAGTGGGAGGATTGCTTGAGCCTAGAGGTTTGAGGCTGCATTGAGTCATGATCACACCACTGCATTCCAGCCTAGGTAACAGAGCAAGACTCTGTCAAAAGAAAAAAAAAAAAAGTTATGTAGTTACCCAGAGCAGGAACATTAATAATGAGAATGAGTTTCAGTCCCCAATACATAATGTAACACGAGATTTTTTTTTCATTCTGTACCTCTGAACAACAAAAAGATGTGTTCCTTTGTAATGCTTTTTTATATATGTAGAGATGGAGTTCCAGCATGTTGGCCAGGCTGGTCTCGAACTCTTGGCCTCAAGCGATCCACCTGCCTTGGCCTCCCAAAATGCTGGGATTACAGGTGTGAGCTACCATGCCCAGCCTTCTAATGCATTTTTAACATTGAGAATAGAAGTATGAGGGATGCCTTTTTTTCCTCATGCTTGACATGAAGCAAAAGCAAGTTTTGCCTTCACTAAAGTGTTTAGTTCTCATAATCCCTTTACATTCTTACTTGCCTTTACCTTTAAACTAAAACAAAACAAAAAAACAGTTGTCGTCTACCTGTAGAGCGGTAGTTCTCAAACTTTTATGTGCAATAGAATCATACAGAAAGCTTGCTAAACACAGATTAGTGGGCCCCAGAGTTCTGATTCCATAATTGTGTTCAAGACCAGCCTAGGCAACATAGTGAGACTTCATCTTTACAAAACATTTTTAAAATTATCCCGAAATGATGGTGCACGCCTCTAGTCCCATCTTCTCGGGAGGCTGAAGTGAGTGGATCACTGGAGCCCAGGAGCTCGGGACTGCTGTGAGCTACGGTCATGCCACTGCACTCCAGACTGGGCAAAATAGCAAGACTCTGTCTCTAATAATAATAATTTTGAGGTAGGGCCCAAGAATTTTTATTTTCAGTAAGAAGTGTCTGGGTGATGCTAGTCTGAAGACTCACACTTTGAGAACCACTGTTTCAGAGAAAATGTAGAACCAAACCCAAAGCTTAGCTTTGATCTCACCAAATTGCTCAACTATGCAAACCTGCAAGGGCTTTTAAGTGTCTGGTAATCGCTTATGAGATTTATGTACTAACTATAAGAGCAACAGCAACAATGATAGAAACTACAACTGCTGTCACCACTTACTGAGTGTTTAACACACATGAGACATTTGGCAAGCACTTTGCACACATTATTTTATGGAATCCTTCCTTACATAACCCACAGACATATTCTCATTTTATAGATGAAGAAACTAAGGTCATACTATGGCTAAGTTTCCCAACATCCACAGTAAATGAAAAGCTGAACCCATGTCTTTCAGGATCCAAAATCCTTGCTCGTGCTCTTAACAGCTAATATTCTCCCCATCCTCTCAGGTGGCCAAGAAGAAGCAACTCTTCATCCCGAGAGAAGTAACAGTCTCTCTTCTTTGGCTCCTTATTATTTTATTTATTCCTTTTATAAAATTAGTGTTACATAGTATAGTGCTAAGTTATTTTTATGTCCGTCACCCTCTTTAGACTTTGAACTTCATTCATTTAATAAATATTCAAGGTATGAATTCTAGCAATGATCTAACAGAGAGTTTGCATTCCGTAAATGCTTCTGGAGCTAATGAATGAATGAAATCAGAAGGGAAAATCATGTCAGAAGACCTTGACCCGTCACTGTGTAGATGAACGAGTTTCTGTGAAATGAACAAGTGATTGTTATGTGTATATGTTCGTGGGTTTCCTATTTCTCTAGGTCACACCAGACTAAGGTACAATCGGGAAACATTAGGTTGGTACAAAAGTAATTGCAGTTTTCACAATTAAGAGTAATGGCCAAACCACAATTACTTTTGCACCAACCTAATATAACAGTAACTAAATAATAGCCACTGGTCCCACCATCCTTGGTGGAGTCTCTGCAACCCCCGCTCATCAGCTCTTTCTGGCTTCTGCCTGCTCCTGTTCACAGAGTCCTGGATGCTTCTCACAGGAACCCTCCAATGTCACTGCCCTGTGCAAAAGATTTCATCATTCCTGTTGCACCTTCTGTGGCTCCCAGTGGCAGGACAGGCATGTCCCCACAGGCTTATGCACTGCTTCTGGGGTTGCCTGGATTTGACCCCTCCTGAGGTGGCAGTGTCTGCCTTCCTCTGACCTCTGTGCAACTGCTGCGGGCTGAGATGTTACCCTAGGCACTTCCAACATCAACCACAAAACAGAGACGTGTGCTTTTGACTTCTGTTAGGGTCTCGAAAGGTAGTTCTTTTCTTCTCCTTTTTTTTTTTTTTTCACTTTATAAGCTTTTTAATTTTTTTAACTTTTGACTCTTGAAATAAGACAGCTGAAAAACACATACATTGTTCAGCTGTACAAAAATATTTTTATATCCTTATTCTATTTATCTAAGTGTTTTCTTTCTTTCTTTCTTTCTCTCTCTCTCTCTCTCTCTCTCTCTCTCTCTCTCTCTCTCTTTCTTTTTTTGAGACAGAGTCTCGCTTTGTTGCTCAGGCTGGAGTGCAGTGGCGCGATCTCAGCTCACTGCAACCTCCGCCTCCCCTCTCAAGCTGTTCTCCCAACCTCAACCTCCTGAGTAGTTGGGATGACAGACGTAAACCACCACACCTGGCTATTTTTAGTAGAGAATGGGTTTCACCATGTTGGCCGGGCCAGTCTCAAACTCTCAACCTCAAGCGGTCCGTCTGCCTGGCCTCCCAAAGTGCTGGGATGACAGGCGCGAGCCACCGCGCCCGGCCAATATAAGCGTTTTCTATTTTTTAATTCTTTTTTTAACTTCCTATTTCTATTTTTATTTTTCAGCTTTGATTTAAGATTCATTGGGTACATGTGCAAGTTTGTTACCTGGGTATATTGTGTGATGCCAAGGTTTGTGGTACAGATGATCCCATCACCCAGGTACTGAGCATAGCCCTGAGCATTAAACCCAGCAGTCAGTCTTTCAACCTTTCCTCTCCTCCCTCCTTCCCCACTCTAGTGGTCCCCAAGGTCTATTGCCCCCATCTTTATATCCATGAGTACCCGATTTTTAGCTCCTAATTATAAGTGAGAACATGCAGTATTTGATTTTCTGTTTCTGTGTTAATCCACTTAGGACTTTACTTTTTTTAAATCCTTTTCCCTTTTATTTCAACTCACGATCTCCCCTTCCTCACTAACTACAAACAAGAACAACCCCAACCAACTGCAACACAGGGGCCAGGTGGTTTCTCTGGTGGGGAAAGGATGGGGCAAGTGGCAGGGACCCTAGTCAGGAGACTGTTGGATCTAATAGTCCCTGACTCACAATGTTCCACTTAACGATTTTCCACTATATGATGGTGCAAAAGCAATACACATTTAGTAGAAATTGTGTTTCAAAGACCCATACAGCCATTCTGTTTTACACTTTCAATAAAGTATCCAGTGAATTACTTAAGATGTTCAACACTTTATTATAAAATAGGCTCAGGCCAGGCACAGTGGCTCACACCTGTAATCCTAGCACTTTGGGAGGCCAAAGCAGGTGGATCGCCTGAGGTCAGGAGTTCGAGACCACCCTGACCAATATGGTGAAACCCCATTGTTACTAAAAGTACAAAAAATTAGCCGGGCATGGAGGCAGCCGCCTGTAATCCCAGCTACTCGGGAGGCTGAGGCAGGAGAATCCCTTGAACTCAGGAAGCAGAGGTTGCAGTGAGCTGAGATTGCACCACTGCCCTCCAGCCTAGGCGACAGAGCAAGACTCCATCTCAAAATAAATAAATAAATAAATAAATAAATAAATAAATAAATAGGCTCGTTAGATTATTTTGCCCAAATATAGGCTAGTGTAAGTTCTGAATACATTTAAGGTAGGCTATATTAAGCTATAGTGTGTGGTTGGTTAGGAAACGCATTTTCGACTTAGGGATATTTTCAATTTGCGGTGGGGTTTTCTGGACATAGTCCCATTGTAAGTTGAAGAACATCCATAATATTCCACGCAATAGTCTACCATCCTGCTTCTCTCCAAAGCCATGATCAGAGTCACTAACCTCAGCCTGTGTCCTTGCCCATCATCTCTCACCAACCCCAGCCTGTGTCCTTGCCCATCATCTGTCCAGGCATCTGGGGTAGCTCCATAATTACTGCAGTTCCAACGGCTTCATGATATTAAGAGTAACACTTACTGAACTTTCAGTTCTAAGCCGGAGCCTCCTCTAAGAACTTCACATGCATTAACTTATCAGATTCTCACCTTGACCTCATGAAACAGCTTATCATCACACCTTTTCTAAAGATAAAAAAAAAAACTAAAGCACTGAGAGGTTAAATAACTTGCCCAAGATGACACAGCCAATAAGTATCAGGGCTGGGTTTTGAACTCTGTCTTCACCTCTGGACAAGGGTTTTGGCTGCACCATGTGGCTCAGTGGTCCTCTAGACCGAAGCCCACCTAGATGGCCCCACATATCACAAGGGATATGTGCACAAAATAGAGACCCCCACCCTGCACATGCGGCTCATTCTGCAAGATAATTTTGGAGAGAAATCTTAGCTATTACTTTTTGTTTTATGTTAACAAATGAATCATTCTGAATGTGGGAGGTAAAGACTCAGTTCCTTTCTTGCTTCCAAATAAGAGAGTGAAAAATATTGTCCGTAGCATGTTTGAGGAGAAAGAGAGAATATTTACTAAGAAATGCAGGAAAAGAATTAAAACTGGATTGTCACTGAAAAATCATAAATGGTAGCTCAGATTTGTCTGATATAAATTTTTTTCTGTGGTATGGATCACCCAATGTATTGTGGACATACAGACTGTCACAGAAATGACCATAAATCCTTCCTTCCAAACAGAGAGAAATAAATGGCACCTTGGGAACTGCACTGTTTGAACTTTTTTTTTTTTTTTTTTTTTTTTGAGGTGGAGTTTCCCTCTTGTTGCCCAGGCTGGAGTGCAGTGGTGTGATCTTGGCTCACTGCAACCTCCACCTCCCGGGTTCAAGCAATTCACCTGTCTCAGTCTCCCAAGTGGCTGGGATGACAGGCACGTGCCACCATGCCTGGCTTATTTTTTATATTTTAGTAGAGACGGGGTTTCCCCATGTTGGCCAAGATGGTCTCCATCTCCTGACCTCGTGATCCGCCCGCCTCAGCCTCCCGAAGAGCTGGGATTACAGGCATGAGCCACCGCGCCCGGCCTGTTTGAGCTTATTCATGCAAGCTTTAGCATACTTGACTGAGATCTTTACTAACAGCTCCAAGCCTCTGGGGTTTTCGGTGACAGGTGCAGAACATTGACCAAGATGGGCAGGGGCTGCAGGGGGAAGAAAAATAGAAAATCCTTCACCCTACAGAAAAGCAAGAGTTGGTTGATAGTTTCAGTTTTATCCTTGAGCCACACTGCATATAATTTTTCTGCACATGAGAACATCTGGCTCAGATCATCGTGTCTTGAAAAGAAGAGCAAGCTACACATTTTCAACAATAGAGCTGATTGAATTATAGTGTAGTGCATCCACAGGAAAGAGGCTCGGAGCCATGGAAGTGGCTTTGGAAGAATGCTCAGTAATAGAAAGGAAAGCATTTTACAATTGCTATGGTCTGTGTGGACCCACCTTCTCCTCATGTCTTTATCTCTATTTCCCACCCATTTCTGAAGGCATTCAGTTTGGCTTCCACCCTCAACACTCCTGCACTGATAACCAGGGAGGGTATCTGTGCAGTTAAAGCCAAAGGTCATTTTTTTCATTTTCATCTTGAGAACATTCAGTATCCTCATCGTGTTTGTTTCATTTATTCATTCATTCACTCATTCATTCATTCATTTACATTTTCTTTTGGACTTTGGGGATGATGCATTAAATGTTAAAAAAGATCTTGGCCAGGCGCAGGCAAGATCACACCTATAATCCCAGCATTCTGGGAGGCCAAGGCCGGCAGATCACCTGAGGTCAGGAGTTTGAGACCAGCCTGGCCAACATAGTGAAACCCCATCTCTACTAAAAATACAAAAATTAACCAGTCATGATGCCACACATCTGTAGTCCCAGCTACTCAGGAGGTTGAGGCAGGAGAATCACTTGAACCTGGGAGGCAGAGGTTGCAGTGAGCTGATATCGCCCCACTGCACTCCAGCCTGGGCGATGGAGGGAGACTCCGTCTCAAAAAAAGAAGAAAAAAAAAAAGAAAGATATTAAGAGATAACAGCATACAGTTATTCATAGAGGTACGTATTATTTCTTCTTAGGATTACGAATAAAGTGTGTTCGCTTCTTTACATTGACAATACAAAGATTCTAAGGCATGTGGAACATGCTAGGACACTCAACTTTGTTACTCAAGCACTTAGTCTTGTTCCTTACAACTTTTAAAGCTCACAACATGATTTTTAGGTTTATCAAACAATGTTATGAATGTTTCTACATTTCTTGGTTTCTCATTATTGAATTATATATTGCTGGAAGTTTAACAATTTCTCTTGAATTCCAACAGGAAGCATTTGCTAGGTAGGCATTTGGTACCTGATGGGTAATCTTTCATGATGGATAAATCTGCCACATCAATCTCTCTTGACTTTGAAAATTAAAATCGGGGTGCTTTGGGAATTTCTGCTCTCTTTATTGGCTGTACTGTCCTGTGAACAGCCGTCTTTTCTAAATGGTATAATAACTTTGCATTTCAGCACTGTCTCATTGTGAGTCTTTTTGAAAGCCTTTAAAATGATGTTGTGTGATCCAAATTTAAATTAAGAGTTAAGCAGTGTGTTCTACCACCAATGCAAATAACTCAGCTGAATGACAATTGGATTCTGCTTCACTCATTTGCACATAAATGGTTGAGGAAAAGTACGTCGTAGGTGACCCCCGTTGGTGGCTGCCAAATTTCATAGTCTACTGTGTGAACCGTCATGATTTCAGAAGCACTAAAATATAGAAACATACATTGTTGGCCGGGCGCAGTGACCGTGCCTGTAATCCCAACACTTTGAGAGGCTGAGGTGGGCAGATCACGTAAGACCAGGAGTTTGAGGCTAGCCTGGCCAACATGGTGAAACCCCATCTCTACCAAAAATACAATTACCCAGGTGTGGGGGTGCATGCCTGTAATCCGAGCTACTTGGGAGGCTGAGGCATGAGAATCGCTTGAATGCTGGAAGCAAGGGTTACAGTCAGCTGGGATCACACCACTGCACTCCAGCCTGGGTGACAGAGCCACCCTGTCTCAAAAAAGAAAAAAAAAAAAAAAAAGTATGTTCTTGAATATAAGAAACACGTTGCCACTATTTCTCCTTTTGGTTTCAGCAATTTTTTAAAATGTTCTGCAGCAATTTATGGATTTATTTTGCAATTAGAAACAACTCACAAAACGACTACCAGTTCTAGCGTAGGCTGTGGTAGTTTGAGCCTTTCAGAGAGTGCAGGAAGTGGTAGTTTCAGCTCTCCAGTGGCTGTATCCTGCCTTCTAAGCAATGCCTGGAATTTGTGCTCTGCCTAGGGCTGAAGCCCAAACCTCAATGGACATGCCTGGTTTTCATTACTCCAGTAATAGGCAAGTTCATGACTTCATTGCTTGGAATCTTTAGCAAATATCCCCTCTGTGCTCCTGGAAGTTAAAAAGCATTTGACACCAATATTTTAATGCTAAGTAAAAGAGTTTTACTAATCGCCCAGGAAAATCTTCCTTGCACTAGAAAACGTTCATCCTCCAGTTGATGTTAAATGTTCTCTCCACAAAAATAATAACTGAGGTAAAGCATTTGTTAATTAGCTAAAACTAAGCATTCAACAATGTATACATACTTCAAAACATCCTCTGTTTCACATGATAAATACATATAACTGGATCTGTTGGCTTAAAAAAATAAGTTTTTTAAAAAGTAAAAAATAAATTGTCTTCCTTGCTGAAGCAAAATGAAAAATTGAGTCTAAAATATTTTAAGTTCCCCCGTTTCCTCCTTCTTCATTTTCAAGTTGGAGTTGGAAGGAGAGAAAAGATTAATTTTTCTAAATCATTGCTCAAAATCTTGTGATTACCAGAAAAGTTCCACTTCAGCCTGTTTATTAAGCAAGACATCTAGACCCAGGCATCTGTTTGCATCTCCTTTTTAACCGAGATAAAGGTAGGTCTCAAGGCCATGGCCAGATATGGACCTTGGCTTAACATTAACTGTTCTAGAGGGGAAACGTCATCATGTCTATGAAGACATAACCCAGTTTTAGAAGTTTCTAGAAGCAGTGATGTGACAAACACCCCCCTCCTTTGAGATGAGAACGTGGCTCTATGAAAGCAGGTTTCTGTTTGACTCTCGCTGATGTGTCTGTGTCTTCCCTTGTTTTTTCTTTTCTTTTCTTTCTGTTTTTGTTTTGTTTTGTTTCGTTTTTTTGAGATAGAGTCTCACTCTGTCATCCAGGCTGGAGTGCAGTGGTGCAATCTTGGTTCACTACAACCTCCACCTCCTGGGTTTAAGCAATTCTCCTGCTTCAGCCTCCCGAGTAGCTGGGATTACAGGCACCTGCCACCATGCCCAGCTAACTTTTGTATTTTTAGTAGAGACGGAGTTTTGCCATGTTGGCCAGGCTGGTCTTGAACTCCTGACCTCACGTGATCTGCCCACCTGGGCCTCCCAAAGTGCTGAGATTACAGGCCTGAGCCACTGTGCCTGGGCTTCCCCTGCTTTTTCTTTGTGTGGATTTGAATACATGTCAGATGTGCTGTGTGGGTCTAAGTGAATGTTCCACCTGTGTTTTTCCTTCACACAGTCCCAGGCCCTGATATGTTGTCTATATGACTTACTTTCTGGAGCAGACAGGAACAGTGTAATGAAAGAGATCAGACTTGGGTTTATCCCATCCAGCAACGGATGTCCTGTGTGATCTTGGGCATGTCATTCGAACTCCTGACCACAAGCTCCTCATCTAAGAAAGTAGTGATATTATCTACTCCCACAAGGTTTCTATGAGATTTAGACCAGATAATATACCAGCAGTACACAGGAGAGGTAATATTTTTTTTCCTTTGCATAGTCTTTTCCTGCAACTGCTTTTCATTCTGCTCTTCTTCCTTCTTCCCCTTCTCTGTTTTTTGTTCATTTGTTTTGTTTTGTTTTTTTAACCCAGGTCGAGTCAATTTCAAAGGCTGGTTCTGCTTCTTTTTTACTCCAGCTTTTCATTTTGAAAAGTTTCAAACCTTACACCAGTGTGGTGGTTCATGCCTATAATCCCAGCACTTTGGGAGGCCAAGGCAGGTGGATCGCTTGAGGCCAAGAGTTCAAGACCATCTTGGGCAACACAGCAAGATCTTGTCTTTATACGAAAAAAAAATGTTTTTTGAGAGAGAGAGTCTCCCTCTGTGGCCCAGGCTAGAGTGCAATGCCACAATCGCAGCTCAATGCAACCTCCACCTCCCGGGTTCAAGCTATTCTCCTGCCTCAGCCTCCCAAGCAGCTGGGATTACAGATGCCTGCCACCATGCCTGGCTAATTTTTGTATTTTTAGTAGAGACAGCATTTCACCATGTTGGTCAGGCTGGTCTCAAACTAAAAATTTTTTAAATTAGCTGGGCACTGTGGTGTGCACCTGTAGTCCCAGCTACTTGGGAGGCTGAAGCAGGAGGATCACTTCAAATCAGAGTTCAAGGCTGCAGTGAGCTAAGATTGCACCACTGCACTCCAGTCTGTGTGACAGAGCAAGACCCTGTCTCAAAAAAAAAAAAAAAAAGGAGAGAAAAAGAGAGAGAGAGAGAAAGAAAACAGAAAAGAAAGGAAAAGAGAAAGTTTTAAAACTTAAAAAAAATAAGAATCATGTAAGGGACATGCATGTACCCTTCATCAAGATTCACTCATTGTTTACATTCTGCCACATTCCTACTTTATTTTTTTCACCATTTATCTCTTAAGAAAAAGACATTCTGTCTTTGTTGCACAATACAATGATCACGTTCAGTAAATGTACATGATTTAATACTATATTCTGATATATAGTCCATATTCAACTTTTCCAATTACCCAAAAATGTCCACTTTTCTTTTTTTATTTTTATTTATTTATTCTTTTTGAGATGGGGTCTTGCTCTGTTGCCCAGGCGGGAGTGCAATGGCACAATCTCAGCTCACTGCAACCTCCGCCTCCCAGGTTCAAGCGATTCTTCTGCCTCAGCCTCCCAAGTAGCTGGGATTATAGGCATGTGCCAGCATGCCTGGCTAATTTTTGTATTTTTAGTAGAGATGGGGTTTCACCATATTGGCCAGGCTGGTCTCGAACTCCTGACCTCAGCTGATCCACCCGCCTCAGCCTCCCAAAGTGCTGGGATTACAGGTGTGAGCCACCGCGCCCAGCCCTACTTTTCTTAAGAGTCCAGACCAGTTACTTTGTTCATTTTGCAGGATATTCCTCAGTTTGGATTTAGCTGATCTATTCCTCTTGATTGTGGTAGCAGTATCGCGGAGGTGAGGCTGTGTCCTCAGGGCATCGCATCAGTGGAGCACATGATGTCTCATTGTCGCATTATTGATCATTTTAAGTTTGATCATTTGGTTAAAGTCATGTCCACCAGATTTTCTCAATTAAAAGTATTTCTTTGATAAGTGTTAAGTAATAGTTTTCTTTTTTTTTTTTTTTTTTTTTTTTTTTTGAGACGGAGTCTTTGCTCTGTCGCCCAGGCTGGAGTGCAGTGGCACGAACTCGGCTCACTGCAAGCTCCGCCTCCCAGGTTTACGCCATTCTCCTGCCTCAGCCTCCCGAGTAGCTGGGACTACAGGCGCCCGCCACCTCGCCTGGCTAGTTTCTTGTATTTTTTAGTAGAGACGGGATTTCACCTGGTTAGCCAGGATGGTCTCGATCTCCTGACCTCGTGATCCGCCCGTCTCGGCCTCCCAAAGTGCTGGGATTACAGGCTTGAGCCACCGCGCCCGGCCAATAGTTTTCATATAGTTTTAGTTCTGAGTCTTGTCGTGCATTCTGAGGTCATATTCTCATTTTTTCACCTACCCCGGAGTTTGACTTTGCAGAGTGGAATGATACTTCAAGTGAATACCATGTTCTCCAACCATCTTTCACCTAATGGTCTATTCATTCATTGCTTATTCTTGCCACCCACCACGGTGGTTGTAGAATTGTGTCTTTTAAAAAAAAAAATTCTATCATTGTCTCTTCTACGGCTCTCCCTTAAGCTGTTAACCTACTCGGCAAATACTTTTGAAGATTTTTCATGACCAAGGTAGGCACTATGCTTAGCAACACACACAAAGGCGAATAAGATGGCCTCGACCCCTGCCCCTGTGGAGCTTGAGTGAATATAGCATGTTTCTAATTTTTTTGAGTCAAGGTTTCACTCTGTCACCTGGACTTGAATGCAGTGTTAGATCACAGCTCACTGCAACCTAAAACTCCTAGGTTCAAGTGATCCTCCCACCTCAGCCTCCCAAGTAGCTAGGTGCATGCCACCTCATCCAGCTAACTTTTAAAAATTTTTTGTAGAGACTGTATCATGCTGTGTCGCCCAGGCTAGTAGTTTTTTAAATGTATCCATTTACTTAACAAATATTCACTCAGAGTCTATCATGTATTTATATTGTTCTATTTACTGAGAATCCAACAGTGAACAAAAACAGATCCCTGCCCTCACGGGGCTTACATTCTAGTTGATGAGCAGGAAGAGAGTATAATTAGAGAAAGCCTAGGTGGTAGAAAAAGTTGATTTTGAAATAGGTCAGAGCTCAGTAATGAGGAGACATTAAAGCAAAGACCTAAAGGCAGTGAGAGAGCAGCTGTTTGGGTAAATGGGGAACAGGTGTTCCAGGCAGAGAGAAAAGCATGAGCAAATGCACGCTCACAGGGTTCGAGTTACAGCTGGGAGGCTTGTGTGAGCAGAACACAGAGATAAAATCCAATGGGCCAGTGATTGTGGGGGCGGGAGGGTGGAGGCAGTTGAGAAGGTAGCTGAATGTGTGAGTTAGAAAGAGGCATTTGAGGCCAGGTGTGGTGGCTCATGCCTGTAATCCCAGCACTCTGGGAGGCCAAGGCAGGTGGATCACTTGAGGTCAGGAGTTCAAGACCAGCCTGACCAACATGGTGAAACCCCGTCAGTACTAAAAATACAAAAATTAGCTGGACATGGTGGCGCATGCCTGTAATCCAACTACTTGGGAGGCTGAGGCAGGAGAATCACTTGAACCTGGGAGGCGGAGGTTGCAGTGAGCCAAGATCACTCCATTGCACTCCAGCCTGGGCAACAGAGTGAGACTCCGTCTCAAAAAAAAAAAGAAAGAAAGAAAAGAAAAAGAAAGAGGCGCTTGGGTTGGAGAGGTGCTTTGGGGGTTGGCAGCATATGTATGGTATTTAAAGCCCTAAGAGCACCTAGGGAGTGAGTGTAGACCAAGGCCGAAGAGAAAGAGGTCAGGAAGGATGAGGAGGAACCCACGGAGAAGCCTGGAAGGAGAAGCTGATGAGGTAGATAGGGATGGAACCAGAATCTCTGGGGCCTGAATCTTACACAATTTTGGGAGGCTCCCTTTTAAAAAGAAGGGATTGTTTTAACCTTGGGATGGGAGATGAGGTTTCCCTTTAAAAAATACAAAATAATCAACGAAAAATTAAGGACAAGAGGGAATATTTATTTAGAGCCAGAAAGGAAATCACAATGAATTACCACTTTTTATATAACAAACCTGCACATGTATACCTACCCCTGAACCTAAAATAATTTTTTAAGTAAAATAAAGAAAAATATTTAAAATCATGGCTAGGGTAGGAGACAGCGATAATTTATAAAGCGTATTTGTTATTAATCACTAGAGATCACTGAACCCAAAAAGACTTTACTGTGATACTTTACTGTGAAAAAATAGTTTTCACTGCCTAAAATGAAACTCTTTATTTTCCAGTATTATTAAAATACGCAGACATTTGAAAAAAACACTCAAAATAAAAATTGACAAATAACTATAAACATCTAAAAAGCAACATTGCAATCTTTATGATGATTAAATAACTTGCTGATGTGTTTTTCCTATACTTTTGGTTGCATATTCTTTTATCTTCTCTTCCTATAGGGCATACAATTTTCTGTAGGTGATAGATGATTTGGTGTTTCCTCCAGCAAGACTGTTCAAACTTAATTTTTAGGACTGAGAGTTGAGAAGAAGTTGACTTCCGTTTGACAGCTCTAGATGGTAATGCCCCCTCTGTAACTTCCTCTGTGGTTTCTAACTCTGGCGGTGCTTCTTGCCAGGCAACAAGGCCTCAGAGAAGTGCAGCTTTTGTTCTTACTAACATGGCACCCCATGGCATCCAATGGCCAGGCGACAACTGGACTGCTTGGCCAGGACCACAGAACCATCAGTTCCCACCACCCTTCCAACTCCTGGGCTGGGACTGGGGGTGACATAATGTAGCCAGGAAGCTTGGATCAAGGCAACCCCGGGGCAAGGAGCGGAGCAGCGTTTCCTTCAGACCTTCTTCTTGGGATGGGACATGAGATCTAATGTCCATGAAATGCATCATGGGAGGGCTTTTGCTGGACTCCAAGTAAAGTGGAGATAGTGCTGGCAGTCACCTGGCCCCACTCCAAGACCTAGAAACTCCTACCCAGGTGACCTCCCAGCAAGAGAACAGTGTTGTGTGCTGCTGCTGGGGTGCCAGAGGAGACATGCGGCATCAGAAGGGTCCTGCAAGTGAGATGCCCCGAAATGTAAGCTTCTTTATTGGCTTCAAGGTACACTGGCCTCTGTGAGGAGGAAAACCAGGAAAGAAAACTGTCAGGAAAGGCAAGTGAAGAAAATATTTCCAGGAGGGAGTGATCAATAATATTAAAGGCTGTATAAGATGTGGACTGTGAACTAACCATTGGATTTCACAACAGAGAGATCATTGGTAATCTCTTTTTTCAAAATAACTTTAATACTGGAATGCTTGAGCTTCTTTTTTTTTTTTTTTTTTTTTTTTTTGGTAAACGTGGGATTTCACCATGTTGCCCAGGCTGGTCTTGAACTCCTGGGCTCAAGTGATCTGCCTACCCTGACCTCCCAAAGTGCTGGGATCACAGGCATGAGCCACCGCACCCCACAGGTTGTTGGTAATCTTGACACACAGTTTGGTGACATAGTGCAAGCAAAAGTCCAGTTGGGGTAGATTCATGAGAAAATAGAGACAAGTAGGGGAGAGTGAATAGATCCCACTATTCACAGGACTTTTGTTTCTAAAAAGAAATGTTCGTGATTTTTATTTATTAACAAACGTGATAAATACAATATTTTCTATTTGTGTCTCTTCAAATACTAAATGGCATTGTCCCTCTGGTTTTAGGTGACAGTGGGTCCTATGTACGAAAGCAGTTCCCCATTCCTTATATAGACCCTCAAAGTAGAAAAAAAAAAGGGGGAACTTAAAATAATCTACAGACTTGGCACTCTTTCCAACCCATGGGCATCCAAGTGAAACTAGTCTACAACTTGTCTCCCAGAGCTGGACGCCAGCCGGACAGATGGAAGTGGGGATGCTGGGTTCATATGTGCTGACCTCTGTTGCCCTATGGCAAGTGTTCTTGCACTTGAGTGCTGGGAAACCTTTTTGGGTCTTATTCAGTTCTCTCACTTTTTTTCTAACTGAAGCTTGACTTCGCAGCCTGCCTCCACCTTGTCCCACCCACTTATTTCCAAATTGCTTCGATTTTATGCAAAACATAAATTTTTCACTGACTTTATGCTTTGCATAAAATCACAGCAATTTGGAAACAAGCATATTTTAAAATCGTATCTTTTATTTTTTGTTTTTATTTTTTAATTTTAGAGACAGGGTCTCACTTTGTCACTCAGGCTAAAGTGCAGTGGTGCCATCATAGCTCACTGTAGCCGTGAGCTCTTGGGCTCAAGGGATTCTCCCACCTCAGCCTCCTGAGTAGCTGAGACCACAGGTGCACACCACTATGCCTGGCTAATTATTTTTAGCACAGGGGATAGAGATTGGGTCTTGCTATGTTGTCCAGGCTGGTCTTGAACTCCTGGCCTCAAGTGATCCTCCCACTTCTGCCTCCCAAAGTGCTGGAATTTCAGGTGTGACCCACTGCACCTGGCCTAAATCATATTTTTAAAGATGACTCTCATTACGTGTGAGTGTGTGTGTGTGTGTGTGTGTATGAGTGTGGGTGTGTGTGTGTGTCTTTACTGCAAAATTCTAAGACTTTTCAAAGCACTCTCTTAGTATTTTTTTAAATCACCGAAATAAATCATGTCATTTAATGATTACTTTATTTAAAATGTTATTTACAGGTAACTTTTGCCATGGCAATATTGCTTACAAAAGAACCCTGTTGTCTTGGTTGTTCCTTCTATGTGACCCTAGATATGCATATACACATGTCCATATGAATTTTGTTTGTGATTCACTGCATATTAGTCTGAATTGATCATATGACCACAGTCATTGTCCTTTTGATTTAATAAATACTTGCTAGCCTATTAAGATTTTCACTGATCTCAGGGGTACCGTGCAAAGTCGGTTAAGTTGGCCCAAGAGATTTCTTCATCTTAGTTCTCTGCTGAGTGAATTATTTGATATAATTTGTAACTTTAGAGATGCTTCTGTTTCCTGTTTTATGCCACACAGAAGCCTCGGCTTCCCCTTCCTCCTCCTCCAAACATTGCAAGAACCTTTAACCATATGCTGTGTTATTCTGTGAACCACTTCCTCTTGATAAAACGCTTTCATTGCATTTTGAAAAAATACAACACTGAAGGAATCAGGTAAAATTCAATATTCTAAGTTATTTTCAATCACACTGTACACAGGTGATTTCACAGTTTCCACCAGCATTTGCGAGCATCTGAATTCTGCAGTGCATATTTCATCCTAAGTGCAATCCCATTCATAAGCTTTTTAAAATTTTTTCCTCCTCTTTTGTATCTGTAGTTGTAATATGTTGACTGATTTATTTCCTAGAAAAAAAATTGCCAGATGGTATTTAATTTAAAAATAATAAAAATATTAAAGTAAATTGATACTTGGAGAGCCTCAGATTTTTTAAACTTATTTCTCATCAATTCCAGTTCTATTTCAGTTTTGGCAATCTAGTAATAAACTCAAAACACTGTAGGGTAAAAAAACAGCAGTCCCTGTAACTCCAGCACTTTGGGAGGCTGAGGCGAGTGGATCGCCTGAGGTCATGAGTTGGAAACCAGCCTGGCCAACATGGTGAAACCCCTTCTCAAGTGAAAAAAAAAAAATTAGCTGGGCATGGTGACGGGTGCCTGTAATCCCAGCCACTTGGGAGGCTGAGGCAGGAGAAACGCTTGAACTGGGAGGTGGAGGTTGCAGTGAGCTGAGATCACACCATTGCACTCCAGCCTGAGCAACAAGAGCAAAACTCCATCTCAAAGAAAAAAAAAAAAGCAGTCAATACTAGGATACAAACATTTTTTCTTTAACTATCTTTAACATAGAAAGATATACAGTATGCAGATAAATTCATTGAAGAGAAGAAATATAGCTGAGGAAAACCCACACAGAAAAATCTTCCAGAAATTTGTTTAAGCCTCCAACCATGTCTGGGATCAATAAATATTTGGTGACTGACTTACGCTGTGTAAACTCGATTGAGTTACTAATCTCTGGATGCCTCAGTTTTCTCATCTAAGAGGAACCTAAAAGTGTTTTCATTTCACCTAGGGTATGAGGATGGATTTAATCAGTCAATGCACATAATGCACCAGGACAATCCCTGGCACGAAGTGAGAACACCTAATAGTTATCCGCTGTTATTTTTATTGTTATCAGGCAGGTAAAGAGCAAGGGGAGATTTCTGTCTCTCTCACCCCCAGGCATGCGCAGAAACAATTGAATGAGGAGTTTTATTCTTGGTAGACAGACAGGTAGCAATTTCTCTGGTGAAATACTGAAGACTAATTCTAACCTTCCTGAACTTCACTGACTGTGACTCATTTTAATAATCGGAAAGTCATTTTTATACCTCCTCTGTTGTTTCATTTTTTTGTATTATTTATTTTGAGCCAGGGTCTCGCTCTGTTGCCCAGGCTGGAATGCAATAGTACAATCATGAGTCACTGCAGCCTTTAACTTCTGGGCTCAAAGGATCTTCCTGCCTCTGCCTCATGAAGAGCTGGGACTACAAGCGCATGCCACTATGACTGGCTATTTTTTTTATTTTTTGTAGAGATAAGGTCTTGCTTGCAAATATTCTATTTGGTCTTTTCATTCTCAGTGCTCTGAAATTTTCATTCTGTTATTGGTATTAGTATTTTAATCCAAGTAAAGACTAAGCGTAACTAAAAATACAGCTGAAAAGGTGAAATTTGCAACCATTCAAATTAGCTTAGACAACCGGTGAGTTTGTAACATCTTAATATGATGCCATAAGAAAGCAGAGTTTTGACAGATAAGCTCCTTATAAAAATGTAAATAATATGTGTTTCTTCGTTGTATTGACACTTGCTGCCACTGAAAACAACTCTGTAAACCCAAAACTTGATAATTACAAGAAGAAAAAAATCTTAACAACTTTTTTATTTCACGTAGAAGTTGTTAGGACCACTTGTTTGTTTTGTTTTGTTGTGAGGTGGAGTCTTGCTCTGTCACCCAGGCTGGAGTGCAGCACGACCTCGGCTCACTGCTACCGCCACCTCCTGTGTTCAAGCGATTCTTGTGCCTCAGACTCCCAAGTAGCTTACAGGCACGCACCACCACGCCCAGCTAATTTTTTGGTATTTTTAGTAGAGACAGGTTTCACCATGCTGGCCAGGCTGGTCTCAAACTCCCGACCTCAAGTGATCCACCTGCCTCAGTCTCACAAAGTGCTGGGATTAGAGGCATGAGCCACTGCGCCCAGCCTTGTTTTGAACTTATATGAAAAATAGTGTTTTTTTGTTTTCTGTTTTATTAAAAAATTCCTATTATAAACAATTTTATTATTACATATTTAATTTAATATATAAAATGGTATGCTTTTATGAATAAATCTTTTAGTTTTAAGAGCATCAAATAATCCCTTAATTTAGTATCATTCTGCTCAAAATTCAGTTCCTAGCACGAAATTATAACGTATTATTGTTATAACAAAGGAGTACTTAAGCATGTTTATGTGTTCACTTTCGTTCTTACCGATCAGCAAATTTAAAATAAACACATGAAATTAGTTATAGGACATGAATTAAGAAATAATTAAGATAGAAAACATAACGTGTTTTTATTTACTAAATAATGATTAGCCTATTACTTGAAATGTTAACTGGCTTTAGATTGAATTAGAAAAGAAGAAAAGTCATTGATATTGTCACTCAAGTTGCCTCAAGTTGCATGGTAGTTATCAGAATTTTTCTTAAAGCAACTACAATTTTTGGTTTGAAAACGGATTCAGGCCTAAATAGATGCGAGCCCCAGTGAAACTTCTGTTTACCAACACAACATATCTGTGTAAGTATCAGTATTTACTCACTTGGAAATAGCATTGGAAAAAGAGAAAGTATTATAGTGAATGAGGTTCCACAAACCTGTACCTATAGCACCAGCTTAGAAACAGACTGTTTAATTGCTCTGATAGTTCTTGGAAACATGTTATTTGGCAACCTCTAAGGACTGCCCGGCCCTGGAATGTGACATTTCTGAGTGTGTCACACCAGGAGCCATGTAGAACGTGTAGCCAGTCAAGTGAGAGAGAACGTTCTATGAGGCTTGAGATCTGGACTCTAGCCCAGTTCTCATTAGTCTGGGAAGTTACTTAACCTCTCTGGGTTTCCAACGAAGCATTTCTGAACACAAACATCAACAAGATCTGATTCTTACTTAATAATGACTCCCAGTTTTCTAAGAGATTCTAACACCATAACAAAAAAGGGTGTGATTCAGTGTGGCAAATGCTGATTGCAAATTTATGCCAAGTATTGTTGGCTATTTTGTTTAAATGTTGCAACAAGCCTATGAATTCGGCATTATTGTTTTCCTTATTTTACAGACAAGGAAACTGAAGTCCAGGGAGATTAAATACCGTGTCCAATTGGTTGTTAAGGTCAGGATTTACTGACATGTTTACCAAATGCAATAGACAGCAAATCTCTGCTGGAAATGAAGATACCATTGAAGTGTTAGCATGACAGCTGGATTTTAAATGATCATAGGATTTTATGAAGGCGATATGGACAGAGGAGAATGTTATTTAAAGGGAATAGCATATACAAAGACAAAAGAGTTCTGAAAAGCCTGTTCAGAAAACATCAAGGGTCCTGAGGCCAGGCCTGGTGGCTCACGCCCGTCATCCCAGCATTCTGGGAGGCGGAGGTGCGAGGATCACTTGAGCCCAGGAGTTTGAGACCTGCCTGGGCAACATAGCGAGACCCTGTCTCTGCTAAAAATAAAATAAAATAATGTAAAAATGTATAAATGAATTAAAAAATAAAAGGCCCCGACTGGGGCAAATTAGGAAGGACTTTGAAAGACACGCTGAGTGCCTGAACGCTTTCCACTTCATCATAAGCAGCCAGGGAAGGCTTTTAAACAGGAGCGTGGCATGTTCACATTTGTATTTGCAATTTGCAGCAGTGGTGGTGGTGAACATTTCTAGGGAGTCCAGAAGGCTGGAGGCTGGGTGATCTGGTGAGGTATCAACTGTGACTTGATAGAGAGAATGAAGGCAAGGAGAAGCCTTCTACACGAAAAGCCAACAGATTCCCTGACCTACTAGATGGAAAAATGGGAGGAGTAAGGGACTTTGCTGAGGGTTCTAAGTCAGACTGATATGTGACTAATGGCCTTTTACCAAGTGAGGGCGCATAGGAAGAGAATGCATGAGGGGGAGTAACGAGTTGGAGCTGCTTAGAGGGAAATGCCTGGGGGATGTTGAATTGGCTGTTTTTAGGCAAGCTACTCTGACCGATGCAATAAGGGCCGCCCTCATCCAGGTCCAAAATTCCAGATTCCATGGCTGGAATTGCTGATCTTCACGGCATCCCAAACTCATGCAAACTGAGTTAAATGTGTGAGATTAACTTTGCCGTCGATATAAACATATGTCCTGTAAAACACATGCATCACAGTACTCAGGATAAATGTTTAAAAGACATATTTTTGAAATGTATCCAGGTGGAAAAGAGAAACAATTTAAGGATAAAAAAAACTAAAGCCTAGAAATATTAAGCATTAGGGAAAATTTCCTTGTCGTTTAAGGAAACTAAGGGAAAGTTTTAGCCTGGACGAGTGGCTTCAACCACTTCACCCCACGTCTATCCAATAATAACAATAATGATCACAATCTAGCTGATTTTTGTAGTATTTCCATTTATTTTTCATCAACAACTTGTGGTTCTTCCCAAGACATAAAATGAACTCAGAAGTGACATACTCACAAAAAGATTCTAACTCCACCCAGTCACGATGTCAGCACGGCTTGTTTGCAATGCATTGCTTCACTGTGATAACTCCACCCCAGCTCTTTCTGGCTGCTAACCCAAATAACACTTTTAGCTCTCAGGGCTGGGTGTTTTTTTTTTTTTTTCCTCTCTCTTTTTTAATCTTTATTTTGACCTTTGGAAGACACCACACGTACCTATAGGCACAGCCCTGTTTTCTTACGCTTGTGTGTGTGTACACTGTACACGTGTATAACTCTTGTTTGTCCATTCCAAAAATAAAGTTTTCTTGCAGAGAGGTCAATTATGTCATATGACTGCATTTACAGATTAATAATTTTTGTTACAAACCGCCCTTAAGTCACATGTCTTTTTATTTTCACCGTGCGTGCAACTGTGATCCATTCACTAGCAAGTTTACTTACGACTGTAGGTTTCAGCACAATTTTGACTCAATAACAGACTCTGGGGGAGAGGAATGAAAGGGCAGGGGAAAGGGCAGGGGGAAAGATTTTCAGCAGACGAATGCAGGGAGAGGTCACGAGAATACGCTGTTGTTTTGAGTTATTTCCATCTTAGGTGGATGATTCACTGTGGCACGTCATTAACCTGTTGTGTAGCAGTGGTGTGCACAGCCTGAGAAACAAGGCCTTTGGGTTAAATGGGTTTTTCTGACTCATTGATGTCACATTTCAAGACTTTATTTTAGTGCTTTTCCAAATTTAAGGGTTCAGGAGAATGAATCAATGGCAATATTCTTGTTACTCAAATTATCTTTGGTTCCTATAAGCTTATTGTAATGCTGGTTGGCAGTTTTGAGGTCAGCAAACAAATCTATATTTATTCTTATAAAATGGATTACTCTCATAAAAAAATCTGAAATGTGTTAACACCAATAATTACTCTTAACTTTTTCTGTTAATAGTAATTTGTCTGAAGGATTCCTTTATTTTCTCACATTATTGTACTCAGGAAGAAATTCACGTGAGCAGTTCTGGAATTTTATTATTTATTCCAAGAATTTCCCCTTATTAAAATAATAACTTAAAAACCCATGACAAGATTTGTAATACCATATTAGTTGTTTTGGGAGACAGTTTGTGAAACCATGGAGATAATGTCTACTTAAATACTTTCTGCCATTTTGTAGGATTTTTTTTTTTTTTTTTTTTTTGAGAGAGTCTCACTGTGTCACCCAGGCTGGACTTTGGTGGCACCATCATAGCTCACTGCAGCCTCGACCTCCTGGGCTCAAGCCATCATCCCGTCTCAGCCTCCTGAGTAGCTGGGACTACAGGCACGTGCCCCCACACCTGGCTCATTTTTTAATTTTTTTGCAGAGAAGTCTCTCTATGTTGCCCAGGCTGGTTTCAAACTCCTGGCCTCAAGCACTCCTCTCCCTTCGGCCTTCCAAAGTGCTGGGATAACAGGCGTGAGTCACCATGCCCAGCCTTGTGGGACATTTAAAGAAAGGAGGATATGATTCAGATACTTTGTAAGCAACTGTGTGGGGATAAAACCCCATGGAAAAGATTCCTCATGCTGACTCCCCTCCTGAAACAGGGGCAGGGCCACCTGCAGCCATCTTCCTCTCTTCTAGCTGCCATAAACACTTTTTTAATCCCAACAATACACACAAAATAGGCCAGGTATCTTCTATCATCCTTTACTGCTGCTGTGTTTGATTCCTGTCTGACTTGCCCTGCATGCATAGACCTAGACCTTCGTTTTCTTTCTCACCTGTTGCTTCTATACCTGGGTGCTCACCTGTCTGCTTTGTGTGGACTGACCCGCAGCATTCACTGAGTGGCTTCCTCGAATTCAAACACACACCTCCTTGTCCCACGTGTATGTACACCTGATTCTTTGGGATGCATTTGCTACTAGGAAATGTGCTAGTTCGATGGAATCTAGACCTCTCTTAACTAAAGACCTCTTCTTGTCCCCTCCCAGTGACTCCTGGCCAACACAGTTTTACAACTTCCTGTGCTCCTGCAAGACACCTCCTACACTGGATGCCAGATAGGGCACTAGAGAAAATTAATGCATCTCATAGCAATTCAAGCATCCGTCCTCCAAAATAAAACATGCAAAACTTAAACCTCGAAGTGAGCGTGGAATACCTTCAGTGACCCGCAGCTCAGGGTAGCTTTTGTGTTTCTCACGAGGGAGAGACTAGAAGGAGGGCAAAAGAAAAGCCACTGCAGGGGGCAGAAAATTCAGATGAAAAATGTTTTCAGTCCTGTTCAACGAGGGTGATAAGGTTATGTAGGAGAAGAAAATAATTTTTTTCTTCTTAAAATAGGGAGAGGGGGAAATATACGATGGAAAAATTAAGCAAGAAGATTTCATTATGTCAGATTTCCTAAGTGATAAACCCAAGATAATTGTTGAAGATAATTTGGGAAGATTAAGTGCTAGCTTTGCAGGGTGGATATTTGGAGGATATGCACTGATTCACCCAAAATGATTTTACAGCCTCATCTGTTCTGATTGCTCAGCGTCAATGCTATCCTGGGTGCTAAATGTTGCTAATAGCAACTCTGTTGCTCTTGCAACAGAGTTAGTGCCAGATAAATATTACTGTTATCATCATCATCATCATTTACATCACTTCACTTTTAAGAATTGTGATATCTTAAAAATCATTTGGCCGGGTGTGGTGGCTCACGCCTGTAATCCCAACACTTTGGGAGGCCTGGGTGGGTGGATCACTTGAGGTCAGGAGTTTAAGAACAGCCTGGCCAACATCATGAAACCCCATCTCTACTAAAAACACAAAAATTAGCCAGGCATGGTGGCGGGTGCCTGTAATACTAGCTACTCAGGAGGCTGAGGCAGGAGAATTTCTTGAACCCAGGAGGCAGAGGTTGCAGCGAGCTGAGATCAAGCCATTGCACTCCAGCCTGGGAGACAGAGTGAGACTCTGTCTCAAAAATAAAAGGAGGAGGAGGAGGAGGAGGAAGAGAAGGAGGAGAAGGAGAAGGGGAAAGAGGTCATTTGAGTCATTTTTAAGAAAGCAAAGTTAGTGTGACAAAGTTTGTTTCATAGACATATTTAATAAAGAGACTAAGACACCCTGATAACTAAAGCTATTAAAAATAAAAATATGCGACTGCTAAAGTATTAAAGTCACTTAAAGGGTGAACTACAAGTTTGCAAGATAGTGTATTCAAGGAAAGGTAGATTTGCCTCGACTTGGCCTATTTCAGCCAAGTAGTTTATTTTAAATACACACACGAAGGGATAATAGTATTATGGTTATGATTTAGAAAGTATCTTTATCGGCCAGGCATGGTGGCTGACACCTGTAATCCCAGCATTTTGGGAGACTGAGGCAGGCGGATCACCTGAGGTCAGGAGTTTCAGAACACCCTGGCCAACATGACGAAACCCCGTCTCTACTAAAAATACAAAAATTAGCCAGGTGTGGTGGGACATGCCTGTAATTCCAGCTACTCAGGAGGCTGAGGCACGAGAATTGCTTTAACCTGGGAGGTGGAAGTTGCAGTGGCGTGAGATGGCACCACTGCACTTCAGGTTGGGCGACAAGAGCAAAACTCCATCTCAAAAAAAAAAAAAAAGAAAAGAAAAAAGAAATAAAGTATCTTTAGCTTTTAGTACTGCATGTTGAAATATTTGTGGAAAAATAATATTTGCTTTAAAATATCTGTTGTAGGAAGATATAAATGGAAAAAGATCAGTCCAGTTGAAAATTATTAAAGCTGGACAATGTGTACATGAAAATCATTATTCTCTCTGCTTTTGTATATATTTTTAATTTCCAAATTAAAAGAATGACATAAATATGCATGCATGTACATATTCAAGTAAATATTGTGATTTGGCTTAAATATTACATACTGATTCTCTAAACCCACCAGACTTCTAAGTATGAGCTATAATTGGCATTAATCTTACAGTGTTTTAGAGCATTTTGAAATGTCCTTAGAGGCTGAGCAAGGTGGCTCAATCCTGTAATCCCAGCACTTTGGGAGGTCGAGGCGAGTAGATCACCCTCAGGTGAGGTCAGGAGTTGGAGACCAGCCTGGCCAACATGATGAAACCCCGTCTCTACTAAAAATACAATAATTAACCAGGCGTGGTGGCAGGTGCCTGTCATCCCAGCTACTCAGGAGGCTGAGGAAGGAGAATTGCTTTAACCTGAGAGATGGAGGCTGGTGTGAGCTGAGATCGTGCCACCACACTCCAACCTGTGTGACAGAGCAAGACTCCGTCTAAAAAAAAAAAAAAAGAAAAGAAAAGAAAAAAGAAATGCCCTTAGAAATGGTCTGCAACAAATTCCTCATGTTACAGATGAAACAATTGATTACCTTTGCCAAACTACATACTGCTAGTTAGTGGCCAAAGGACTAGTAATGTCTCCTAACTTCCCAATTTAGCCTTGCCAAAAATGTCAGGAAACAGAGCAGCCAGTTGCGACTCACAGTGCATCCCACCCTATTTTGTCGCAAACTTTTCCGCTTCTTGGGCAATTGCTTCATTTGGTTTAGGCAAAGAAAGTTGAAAATGTAAAAACATGTTTTCTTTCTATCTCTTTTCACTTGACAGGGCGGCCATTTAAGTTCTAAGTGTTTGTCCACTAGTACTTCTAAATAAATGTACTAAAAACTATTATTTCAGAAATATCTTTTGAAAGCAGGAAATTGTTGGGTAAATATGCTTAATCACTCCTCACATCATTTTCATGTAAGTTTTTTTTTTTTTTTTTTTTTTTTTTTGAGACAGAGTCTCGCTCTGTCCCCCAGGCTAGAGTGCAGTGGTGCGATCTCAGCTCACTGCAACCTTTGCCTCCTGGGTTCAAGCAATTCTCCTGCCTCAGCCTCCTGAGTAGCTGGGACTACAGGCGCCCGCCACCACACCCAGGTAATTTTTGTATTTTTAGTACAGATGAGGTTTCACCATATTGGCCAGGCTGGTCTCGAACTCCTGACCTCGGGTGATCTGCCTGTCTCGGCCTCCCCTAGTGCTGGGATTACAGGCATGAGGCACTGTGCCCAGCCTGTTTCTTTGGCCCCATGAAGACTAGTTTAGGCTGGAAAATTTCAATGGTGGTTCTGAGGCGTTTCCCAAGGTTTGGCACAATCTTGGGTCAAGCAGATTGGATAGAAGCTAGGCATGAAATTTCAGGCTAACATGAGCCTTCCTCTCAGTATAGTCCTCTCCCTACTTAGCTGCCCATGGATGGGTCTCTTGAGGGAAAGAGAGGGATGCAAAGAGTATCCTAGGATCAGGCTTTTATGAGACTGCTAATATCTCAGTTTCTTCCTTTTTCAGATGGGTGAGTCAAGTGAAGACATAGACCAAATGTTCAGCACTTTGCTGGGAGAGATGGATCTTCTGACTCAGGTAAACTTCCCTTTTTAACTGGCAAATTAGAAAACAAAAATAGAGTTGCAGAATTTCATTATAACATGACAAGGGAGCTGTCTTTTTTAAAACCCTGAAGATTGGCAACATTATATAGTTCTGACATAATTGTGACAATGACGGATTTTTAAAAAGTTTGTCCCTGACTATACTCTTTTGAGATCAGTTAGTTTAATACATTGATCAGACATACATCAAACTTGTAGTATCCAAATATTTACCAATAGAGAAATTTACCCCCAAGTTTACTACCCTACAACCACCAGCACTGAGCCATTTGCTTATGGTTACCTTTATATAAACTCACTAAGAAAATATTATCTTTGTTTGATTTTGGGGTGTTTTTGAGACAGAGTCTCACTCTGTTGCTTAGGCTGGAGGCCAGTGGCACAATCATGGTTCACTGGAGCTTCAACCTCGTGGGCTCAAGTGATCCTCTGGCCTCAGCCTCCCAAGTAGCGGGGACTACAGGTGCACGCCACCACACCCACCTAATTTTTTTTTTCTTTTGTAGAGATGAGATCTCACTGTGTTGCCCAGGCTGGATATCATCTTTAGTAAAGACTTTTTACCAACCCTTGAGGAAATGCTATATTTTAAATAACTAAGTGGGAGTTTTGGTGGCCTCGTGATTAGACTGTAAGAACTTAGTACCCTCAAAGGAATGTGAAAACCACTCAGCCATAGACAGAAAAAAAGCCCCTGGCATCAAGATCGGATTGACTCAGAGGTCACTGAGCCCCACTGTCGGCGCCAATACAGCCAGGCAGCTGCTAACCCAGGGGCCACTAAGCCAGGTTACAGTCAGGTGCTAACCCAGGGGCCACTAAGCCAGGTTACAGTCAGGTGGGCTTTAGAGCATCTCAGAGTGTGCTTGTAAATGAGCCTTTGACTAAGAAGGTAACCAGCTCATCATTTTTCTGCATAAAATGTCAAAAGAAGAATAAGCCAGTATTCCTAAATAAGATAGGGGTCTTCTAAAGCTTTCTAAAAAAAAAAAAAAAAAAAAAAAAAAAAAATGAATAGTCTGTGTTTTGAAAGACTATTTATTTTAGGAAAAATAAACCAATTCTAGACTGGGCGCAGTGGCTCACACCTGTATTCCCAGCAGTTTGGGAGGTCGAGGTGGGCAGATCACAGGTCAGGAGTTCGAGACCAGGCTGGCCAATATGGTGAAACCCCATCTCTACTAAAAACACAAAAATTAGCTGAACCTGGTGGCGGGTGTTTGTAATCCCAGCTACTCAGGAGGCTGAGGCAGGAGAATCATTTGAACCCAGGAGCAGAGGTTATGGTGAGCCGAGATTGTGCCATTGCACTCCAGCCTGGGCGACAGAGTGAGACTCTGTCTCAATAAAAACAAAAATAAAAAATAAACCAATTCTAGTTAGCATCTGCTTTATATTCCCAATAAGATTCAGAAAAGTTTAGATTCTATGAAAGAAGGGATAAGATACAAGACAGTTGGCTTAGAGGAAGGGGTGCTGGTTAAAAGGTGTTAGGATGACAACAACATTTCTTTCTTTCTTTCTTTCTTTCTTTCTTTCTTTCTTTCTTTCTTTCTTTCTTTCTTTCTCTTTCTCTTTCTCTTTCTTTCTCACTCTCATTCTTTCTCTTTCTTTCTTTCTCTTCCTTCCTTCTTCTTTCATTCTTTTTTTTTTTTTTTTTTTTTTTTTTTTTTTTTTTTTGAGATGGAGTTTCACTCTGTCAGCAGACTGGAGTGCAGTGGCACAATCTCGGCTCACCGCAACCTCTGTCTCCCAGGTTCAAGCAATTCTCCTCTCTCATCCACCGCCCCCCCCCGCCCCCCGCATTACTGGGATTACAGGTGCATGCCACCACACCCAGCTAATTTTTGTATTTTTAGTAGAGAAGGGGTTTCACCATGTTGGCCTGGATGGTCTCTATCTCCTGACATCGTGATCTGTCCACCTTGGCCTCCCAAAGTGCTGGGATTACAATTGTGAGCCGATGGCAACCACATTTCTAAAGATGAGGACTGTGTTTTCTCCTCCCATGGCGGAGGAGAGTTTAAGGGAATGTGTGTGGTCTCTCTGTACCCGTTCCCTCATTCCTGCAGCCAGTGGGGGAAGTGTTCTGATGGGCCAGAGTCTGGGATTTTTGCGGGACCACATTTAAGTGTTGTTACTGTAAGACAAGAACAGGAAAGCGGCTGGGCATGATGGCTCACACCTGTAATCCCAGCACTTTGGGAGGCCAAGACAGGAGGCTCACTTGAGCCCAGGAGTTAAAGACCAGCCTGGGCAACATAGTAAGACTCATTTTTATTTTAAAAAAAAAAAAGGAATAGGAAAAGTCCCCTTTTAGTCTCTTGGACCTGCCTTCACACAAAGCCCTTTTGGTTTTTGCTATTTCTTTGTTGCGGCCAAATGGATGTAGTCATAGGTTTGCTTGGCTAAACAGCCCTGCCAACAGGTAGGTTCTCAAGATTTTAGGCTAAGGAAGTATTTTACTACAACAGACTGCATCCTCCAACAGCTTGTCTCCTCCAAGTAACTGGATATTTATTTCTTTGATGTCATGACTTAAGTCATTACAGAATTATTTGTATACATGTATATGTATAGTGTGTGTGTTCACCATTACAAGACATTATTTGTTCTTTTTAAAAATTAACTATCTCATTCTCATTGACATGTTCCATTTCAAGATCTTCCTTCTAGAATAATTTTTAAGCTGTAATTTTCTATACGGGAAAAATTACATAAAACATTTTCAAGTTACAATATGGTTTTCAGAGAACATACTGAGGGGGAAAATGTGTAAATAATACTTGGTTTTTGACTTGCTGAGTAAAGTGTGCTACAGAAATGTTTGTATCATGAATAACTTTGACGGGGATCTTTTTTCACAGAGTTTAGGAGTTGACACTCTCCCACCTCCTGACCCTAACCCACCCAGAGCTGAATTTAACTACAGTGTGGGGTTTAAAGATTTAAATGGTAAGCATAACAATTTCTTTTCTTAAGTAATTCAAAATCATGATGATGATTCAAATCAGTATGAAACTATAATTTGAAAACGAAATTAAAGGAACCTAAACATCATGATAAATATCATTGTTAAAATCATGGATTTCAGACTGGGTTTTACTGTGTCTTGATTGAATTGAGAGAATCAAGAAGATATTTTTGCCAATAACGAAAGGGAACACCATTCTGCATTTGTGAAAAGTCTCAAAATGATCTTGTACTTTAAAGTAAGGGGAGTTTCTTCTTATTACTAAGCCCATAGAGTAACAAGGAGTAGTATATGAAAATATTAATAAGGAAATGACCCTTCAGTGATAGAAATCAATTATTTCATAATGATTAATAAATATGAATAGATACTTCATATTTTATTTAAAATATTTTAAAATTTATATGTAATATACACTTATATGTAATTTAGTCTACTTGACATTTTTTCATTTTTCCTGAACTTGTCACTTTATTTTATTACCAAAAATCTCTCAGCCATGCATCGTGGTTCACGCCTGTGATCCCAACACTTTAGGAAGCCAAGGCGGGAGGACTGCTTGAGCTCAGGAGTTTGAAACCAGCCTGGACAGCATGGCAACACCCCATCTCTACGAAAAATAAAAAAAAATAGCCAAGTGTGGTGGCATGTGCCTGTGGTCTCAGCTGCTTGGGAGGCTGAGGCAGGAAGATCAAGGCTGCAGTGAGCTGTGCTTCTGCCACTGCACTCCACCCTGGGCAACAGAATGAGGTTCTATCTCAAGAAAATAAGAAACAAAACAAAACAAAAACTCTCTGTTTATTTAAGTGGAGACATCTTTAGGCCACATGCTATTCATATTATAATAAGTCTTGAGGCCGGGTACAGTGGCTTAAGCCTGTGATCCCAACACTTTGGGAAGCCAAGGTGGGCAGATCACGAGGTCAGGAGATCAAGACCATCCTGGCTAACACGGTGAAATCCCGTCTCTACAAAAAATACAAAAAATTAGCCGAGTGTGGTGGCAGGCGCCTGTAGTCCCAGCTGCTAGGGAGGCTGAGGCAAGAGAATGGCGTGAACCCGGGAGGTGGAGCTTGCAGTGAGCCAAGATTGCACCACTGCACTCCAGCCTGGGTGACAGAGTGAGACTCCATCTCAAAAAAATAATAATAATGAGTCTTGAAGTAATCACTTTCAAATTATTGAAAACTCCCTGCAATTCTGGAAGAAGATTTCCCAAAGACTTGCAGTGCCTACCAAAAATGTGGAAGGCAAGATAGGAGAGAAGTTCAATTATAGAAATCCAGAATTCCAAGTTTTATTTCTGTGCTTCTCTGGATTTTTTTTTTTTTTTTTTTTTTTTCGGGCAGAGTCTCTCTCTGTCACCCAGGCTGGAGTGCAGTGGCGGGATCTCCACTCACTGCAACCTCTGCCCTCTGGGTTCAAGTGATTCTCTTGCCTCAGCCTCCCAAGTAGCTGGGACTACAGGCAAGAGCCACCACGCTTGGTTAGTTTTAGTACAGACGGGGTTTTGCCTTGTTGGCTAGGCTGGTCTCGAGCTCCAGATCTCAGGTGATCCACCTGTTTCAGCCTTCTAAAGTGCTGGAATTACAGGCGTGAGGCATGGCATCCAACCAGGATTTCTCTGTTTCTATCATTTCCAATAATTTTGTAACAAACCATTAGGTTCCAGTGACTGTTTCTTGATAAATTATAATACACCTCTTTTGATTTTCTCTTTTTCCTACACTCTTTTTATTTGCCACACAAATTTATTATTCCTGCCAGTCATTTCCACCAAGGTGGTAACATTCATGAAGTTTTTTACAAAAGCAGGCCAGGCATGGTGGCTCACGCCTATAATCCCAGCACTTTGGGAGGCCAATGCTGGTGGATCTCTTGAGGTCAGGAGTTCAAGACCAGCCTGGCCAACATGATGAAACCCCATCTTTACTAAAAGTACAAAAATTAGCCAGGCATGGTGGCAGGTACCTGTAATCTCAGCTACTTGGGAGGCTGAGGGACCAAAATCACTGGAACCCAGGAGGTGGAGGTTGCAGTGAGCCAAGATTGCACCACTGCACTCTAGTCTGGACGACAGAGCAAGACTCTGTCTAAAAGAAAAAGCAAAAAAAAAAAAAAAAAAAAAAAAAAGCAATACATTTTTGTAAAATTATGATTGCAATAGGTAACATACACTTGCACATATGAACAATGCAAATTTAGCCTTTTAGCCTCACTACATCATAACAGCCACATGCTTTATAATCAATTCAATTAAAATTAAAATTTAATCAATATTTCAGTTTAATTGTAGTCATCTCAACTGACGCTTTCTAAGCACTAACTCAGTGCCTGGTATCACAACACTGACAATGAAAGGAGCAATGATACCCAGATACCCAGCAAAATATAAACACAGTGATGTTACATCACAGTAATAAGACACTCTTCTCATTAAGGAAACAAGATGTACACATGTGGTCTAATTTGGATACGGGACAAGACAATTAAAAACTACTGCTATGTATGGAAAATTAAATTTGTATGGAATTAGATTAAGAATAGATTTGTTTTGTCTTCACTTTAAAACACTGCTAAAATGAGTTCAAAATATTTTGCCCAGGCTGGGTGCGAGCCTGTAATCATGCTTATAATTCCATCACTTTGGGAGGCCAAGACAGGAGGATCACTTAATCCCAGGAGTTTGAGACAAGTCTGGGCAACATAGTGAGACCACTGTCTCTAAAAAAATTTAAAAATTAGCCAGGCATGCTCGTATGTGCCTGTAGTCCCAGCTACTTGGGAGGCTGAGGTGGGAGGATTGCTTGAACCCATGAGGTCAAGGCTACAGTGAGCTATAATCCTACCACTGCACTGCAGCCTGGGCAACAGAACAAAAGCCTGTTTAAAAAAAAAAAAAATTGCCCAAAGTCGTTCAGAGAGTCAGTGACTGATTTCAGAATAAAATCTATTTCTATCCCATTCCCCAATTCCATATTACTCAATTCTATATTCATAAATTTAGCTAATCTTTATTAAAACATTTCATCTCTATTGATAAATTTAGAAATCTTTAATATATTAAAAATCTATTAATAACTAATATAATAATTCAATTTATTAAATTTGCTTTGGAAATTACTAATATAAATATTATTATGGAGGTTTTGTCCCTAAAATTTTTATAATAAAGGTTTATATGTCAACAGTCACAATGTGATTGATTACATTAGAAAATTATAAATATGCTTCTTTAGTTCTATATTTATCTTCTCTGAAAACATTTTAAATTAATTTAACTTAATTTTATAAAGAAATTATATATAAACTGGGCCTGATAGCTCTCGCCTGTAATCTTAGCACTTCAGGAGGCTGAGGCAAGGGGATCACTTGAGGCCAGGAGTTCGAGACTAGCCTGGTCAACATGGCAAAACCCTGTCTCTACTAAAAATACAAAAATTATCGAGGCAAGGTGGTACACACGTGTAATCCCAGCTGCTCGGGAGGCTGAGGCAGGAGAATTGCTTGAACCCAAGAGGCAGAGGTTGCAATGAGTTGAGATCATGCCACTGCACTCCAGCCTGGGTGACGAAGCGAGACTCTGTCTCAAAAAAAAAAAAAAAAAAGTTATATATAAAAATGACTTACAGTAAAATAAACTCTTTTTACACATTGAGGAAACCCAAACTTTAGTCCCAGTACTGTAAACTAGCACTATTAGCATTACTGTAATATGCTGCGTGGCGTTTATGATGATGATGTCTGACAATGTATCCTTTCACAAAGCATATTTGTTACTGAGTAGGCTTCATTCCAGCTGCTCCCATTTCCTCAGTCTGGTTCATCATATCTATAGCAGCTAGAATTCTCCTCATGGATCACTTCCTTCCTGCCTATCCTTTGTTCATTATATTCACCATATCATATATGCCTGATCATCAAAGTACTCCACCAGGACTACTCACCAACACCACCCCCACTACACCACATGATCTAATCAATGTTCAGGATCACACAGATTACTCTACCATAGTAATCCCACACATGGACGAGATCCTAAGGTGATCTCTCCTCCCTCCCTCTCACTCTGAAAATGTATGTCTTTCCTGTCTTTTAAAAGTTAACTCCCAGCTTACTATCTTCATTAAGTTTCTACCATTTAATCCCATAATTTTTTAACTCCTTGCCACCTATGGTGCTTTAATTTCTGCTATTTATCATTAATTGCTCTTGGCTGGGCACGGTGGCTCTTGCCTGTAATCCCAGCACTTTGGGAGGCTGAGGTGGGAAGATCACTTTAGCCCAGGAGTTTGAGACCAGTCTGGGCAACATGGCGAAACCCTGTCTCTACACAAAATACAAAAATTAGCTGGACCTGGTGGCATGCACCTGTAGTCCCAGCTGCTTGGGAGGCTGAGTTGGGAGGATCACTTGAGCCTGGGAGGCAGAGATTGCAGTGAACCGAGATCACACTATGACATTCCGGCCTGGGCAATAGAGTGAGACTCTGTCCCAAATAAATAAATAAATAAATAAATAAATAAATAAATAAATAATTTTTAAAAATTGCTCTTTCTCCGAATGTGAAGTTTTCTACAGTTAGGCGGTGAGCCTATAGAAGCTGCATCTTCACCCCAAAGTCACAGGCACATTAAATCCCAGTTGGTTGAAATCCAATTTCTTCTAAATAGCAGCAGTACTCTATTTGCCCTCCAAATGCTTTGGGAAAACTCCCCTTTCATCTATTTCCAATGCTCTCCCCTCCCCTACTTTTCTAAAACTCTGAGATCTTACACTATAATATGCAAGGATTTCCTACTTAAGCATCTATTCGTGGGCTTGGATTTGACTTTATAGCTGGTGTGTCAGGTGCCCCAGTGTAGTGAGCATATTTCCTCCATTTATTTTCTTGGTATTAGAAACTCACTCGGATTAACCATGCAACAAATGCAGCAACAGTCCTTTTAGGAATTCCTATGCTTGTGCTATTGAATTAAAATATTATCAATCTTCTCATTATATCATAACCAATCAAAATAAGGATTCCTTTCTACTCAAATATTATGCTTAAAAATTATCTTCTTTCAGGTTTTCCAGATGCAAGTAGTTGTTTATACCGTTAATGTGATTTTCCCTACTAGAGTCCTTAAATGCACTGGAAGACCAAGATTTAGAGGCTCTCATGGCAGATCTGGTAGCAGACATAAGTGAAGCTGAGCAGAGGACAATCCAGGCACAGAAAGAGTCCTCGCAGAATCAACATCATTCAGCATCTCTACAGGCATCAAATGTCAGTGGTGCAGCCCCTCTTGGTCATGGAACAAATGTTGCTGCCACTGGTATCAGCCAATATGAGGATGACTTACCACCTCCACCAGCTGATCCTGTGTTAGACCTTCCACTGCCGCCACCACCTCCTGAACCTCTCTCTCAGGTAAGTGCGTGGGACCAGAGATGGCAGGGCCATCAGCCTCTGCTACCTATCACTGATGTTCTCTGAAGTGATCATTACATTCCAAAGTTTGTGCATCCAAAGATCTGACATACTAAAACACCAAGATACAGAGCATGCTCGTTGCAAAGCTAGAACCCTGCGTAAACAAGCCACGTGGATGTATATCAAGAATGTATTAGGGTCACATTCAGGATTTACTATAGTTTGTTTAAAGATATTTGTATGCAAACACTCTTTGATAAAACTCAGTCTTTTGGGGAAATGTTTTATTAATATCATATTGAAATGTGGAACTGATTGTATATTTCCGTGTCCCTGCTCCTAGCTCAGTACATAGAGATTGGACGGCATTCATTATACATTTTCTGAGTAGAGTGAAATTGAATTTTGTTGAACTTGGCAGCCCTGTTCAGTAGGACAGGCACATCCAAGCATCACTTGTAATGTCATAGTTGGCGAGGGTGTTACAAAGCAGGCTGGTGATGGTTGCTTGATATGGATAGATTTCTGAATATTGAAAAACAGACAACTGGAAAGTTTAAATTATCATTATTTGGGATATTAACTCATAGTATGTCTCTCATAAAAGTAAAAAGAGCACTTTTAAGGATTTTCTTTATAGAGTAAGCCAAATATTTTAGAGGAGAGTCCAGTTCAATTTCTGCTTCCACAGTTGTCACACTGTGTCATGATGTTTGGTCCTCACAAATAAGAGTCTAGGGACCCTGAAAGGTCATACAGTGCCTTTTGAATGAACAATTATTGAATATAAATCAAATATTAAATTATACTCTATCACACACAGTGCTCTACTGTGTACTTATTATAGAAAATTTATGTGAAAATGGAGATCAATATAGAACAGAGACTCTTAATGTAGGGTCCATGAAGATTTCGAGGGGGCCATGCACCCCCTGAAAGTAAACAAAGTACAAAGTTGAATGCAGTTGTGAAGCTTTATGGGCTTTCTTAAAGGGTCTTGTGGCTCAAAAAACAATTTGAGAGCCACTGCTATAAAAAGATACATGCCTGTATTCAAGTAATTAGAATGTAACCAGAACAGCTCATTTCCTTATCATTATAAATAGAAGAGAGACAACTTGCCAAACTCAAAGAGCTTTGGGCTCATAAAATACTTCACTCACTTTTCTACCTGTTCATATGAGCTTGTCAGTGTTCATATGTTTTTTGGTGAATTTTAAGTTTAAATCTCAGTCTCTCAGGCCGGGTGCAGTGGCGCATGCCTATAATCCCAGTACTCTGGGAGGCCAAGGCAGATGAATCACAAGGTCACGAAATCAAGACCATCCTGGCTAACACGGTGAAACCCCATCTCTATAAAAATACAAAAAATTAGCCGGGCGTGGTGGTGGGCGCCTGTGGTCCCAGCTACTTGGGAGGCTGAAGCAGGAGAATGGTGTGAACCTGGGAGGCAGATCTTGCAGTGAGCCGAGATTGCACCACTGCACTCCAGCCTGGGCGACAGAGCAAGACTCCGTCTCAAAAAAAAAAAAAATTCAGTCTCTCTTAACCTTTGGGGACATTAAGAATCTCTTTAAGAATCTAATTTAAAAAATTAGAAATCCCCAAAAAGACATCCTGATCCAAAAGTGTGTATATAATTTCTGGGAGTGTTCAAATCCCTGGAGATGTGTCAATCTACAGATTCCTTAGGTTGGATCCCAGTTTGTGGGCCAAGCAGATTTTTGTGATCTAAATATATGAACCACTGTTAAAGTCATCATTTCATCTTTTTTTTTTTTTTTTTTTTTTTTTTTTTTGAGACGGAGTCTCGCTCTGTCGCCCAGGCTGGGGTGCAGTGGCCGGATCTCAGCTCACTGCAAGCTCCGCCTCCCGGGTTTACGCCATTCTCCATTACAGGCTTGAGCCACCGCGCCCGGCCATTTCATCTTTTAAGTTACCATTCCCAAGCTATAAAGAGTGACTGCCTTCTATATCTTTGAGCTGAAGAATTTTGTTATAGCCATTTAAATTCTGAAAATTGAATGTTTCGGGTGATGGATACCCCATTTATCTAGATGTGATTATTACACATTGTATGTCTTTAAAAAGTAATTAATACATTCTGAAAATCAAGCATGTGAAATTTGGTAACTTTTGCTAACATAAAGTAGCTAAGACACTAGCAATGACAGAAGTACTTACTCAATGGTATTATTTAATGGACTGTATTGAAGAATATCTTGCCCTTTTTCAGGAAGAGGAAGAAGCCCAAGCCAAGGCTGATAAAATTAAGCTGGCGCTGGAAAAACTGAAGGAGGCCAAGGTTAAGAAGGTGAATCATGAATCCCATTTGCATGGGGGCAGTTAAATTAAGGACCTGTGATTATGCTTAATGATAAAAACACAATGAAGCCAGGCACGGTGGCTCACATCTGTAATCCTAGCACTTTTGGAGGCCGAGGTGGGTGGATCACGAGGTCAGAAGATCGAGACCGTCCTGGCTAACACGGTGAAACCCCCTCTCTACAAAAATGCAAAAAATTAGCTGGGTGTGGTGGCAGGTGCCTGTAGTCCCAGCTACTCAAGAGGTTGAGGCAGGAGAATCACTTGAACCCAGGAGGCAAAGGTTGCAGTGAGCTGAGATCGAGCCACTGCACTCCAGCCTGGGATACTCCATCTCAAAAAAAAAAAAAAAAAGAAAGAAAGAAAAAGAAAAAGAAAAAACAAATGTTGAGTGATACTTTCCAAATAGTTGTAATTTTCAAAAACTTTTAAGGACAAAGGTAGAGAACAATTGTTCTTTCTGTAACATCAGTTAGCTCACTTGTGATTGATAAATAAGGGATTTGTGTTACTATAAACGTGGAGGTTTCCTTGGCTTGTACATGATTTTTTTTTTTTGCTGGCTTATACATGAATTTTCCTGGAGCTAGAATGGTGGGAGTAGAATTATATCTTCAACAAGAAAGGAAAGGGCCTTTGGCTTGACTGCTGTCCAGGCAGGGGTCCTTTCAGCTCTATCTTAAGAAATTTTAAAACAAGTTTGCACATCCAGGGCTCCCTTCCTTTGAGCCGGCCTCTCCGGGACTTTGCAAAGTTCTGGGTTGATAGCAGGTGGCGCCACCTTTGGGGACTCCTTTAACTGGGTCAGAGCTCAGCTTCTGTTGGCCTGGCCTCCGCTTTTCCGCAATTGCTCTTGTGCCCTTTTCCTATGCCCTGGCGCAGCCGTCAGCCCTGCTGCTGCCCTAGATGTCCCAGTTATCTCCCAGGGTACCAAATGCTGTTTTTGCTGGTGCTCTGGTTTCAAAATAGGTTTTGAGTAATCTGCCCTTAACCCTACTTTCCTAATAAGGCTGTAACTTGATCATGCATGTTTTTTTTTTACAGAGTATAGGTTTTTGAAGAAGACATGTATTGTATTATAGCAAGAGATACAGCTGCATTTAACCTCACTAGATATACTTAATGATAATAAAGTGTTAATAATAGGCTGGGCGCGGTGGCTCACACCTATAATCCTAACACTTTGGGAGGCTGAGGTGGGCAGATCACCCGAGGTCAGGAGTTCAAGACCAGCCTGGCCAACACGGTGAAACCCCGTCTCTACTAAAAGTACAAAAATAAGCTGGATGCAGTGGTGTGTACCTGTAATCCCAGCTGCTCAGGAGGCTGAAGCAGGATAATCATTTGAGCCCAGAAGGCGGAGATTGTCGTGAGCCAGGATTGCACCACTGCACTCCAGCCTGGACTCCAGAGCGAGACTCCATCTCAAAAAAAACAAAAAATTTTTAAAAATCGTTAATTTGGTAAAGTAAGGGAAAGATGAAACAGTCTTCATCATGTTTTGTTTCGAGACAGGGTCTTGCTCTATCACCCAAACTGATCATGGCTCACTGCAGCCTTAAACTCCTGGGGTCAAGCAATCCTCCTCCCTCAGCCTCCTGAGTAGCTGGAACCACAGGCATGTACCACCATGCCCGGCTATTTTTATTTTTTGTAGAGTTGAGGCCTCCCTATGTTGCCTTGGCTGGTCTTGGACTCCTAGGCTCAGGCGAGCCACCCATCTCAGCCTCACAAAGTGCTGGGATTACAGGTGTGAGCCACGATGCCTGGCTCTTCATCTGATTTCAACTGCTGAAGCAAATAACATCTCTGAGACTCATTCAGAATTTTCTGTTGAGAGTTGCATGAATTGTCCTTTCCACATAGGACTTTACGCTTTCTATTCCCATGGCACCTATCACAGTTCTCTGAATGAAGGCGTTCAATACCTGCTGATGGATGAATATTCAGGAAGTAGTCCTTGGCTACCCCTGGGGCCAGACTTTCAAGATTCATCTAGGGGAGCCTTCCCAGATTAGTCTGGTTCCACTCATTCCAAACGTGCCCAGATTTCCTTACCATTTTCTCCCTGTTTTCCACAAGTGATTAATTCCACAGTCAATCTTCAGAACTCCACATCCTCATCTGCCTTGCCCTTTTCTCAAACCTTGGTTAAATCTAACTTTCCTCCTGCTCAGTCCTGGGCGCTCAGTGAGCTACCCTGGTTCAATCACTCTCTCACCTACAAAACCATATTTTTTAAGAGACAAGGGTCTCACTATGTTGCCCAGGTTGGTCTCAAACTCCTGGCATCAAGTGATCCTCCCACCTGGGCCTCCCAAAGTGCTGGGATTACAAGCATGAGCCACCACACCTGGCCTCAGCTAATGATTTTGTTGCCCGTGTCGCAGGGAAAATAGACGCACTCAAAACAAAAGTTTCGCAAGCTCCCGCCAAGACATCTACCTATCTACCTGCGTGCATCTCTACCCATACATCCCATATTTTTTCCTTAATGATGGATGAATCATTATGTTTCTGCCGAGGGCCAGCTTCTTCTCCTGGGCTGCAGTCTCTCTTCTTGTCCTCCTCTGCTCAAAAGTCTCTGATGTCTGCCCATCTCACACATGAAGCCAGAATGAATCCTCCCGGTGGCTTCCAGTCCCTGCATGACATGGTGACCAGTCACCTCCCTGGCCTCATCTCCCAGCGTTCACTCCTTCATTCGTCTCATTCTAGCTGCTGGTTTCCTGACTGCCCCTCGAGCACTCCAGGCCTGCCCTTGCCTTGGGACCTTGCCGCCCACACCCCTAGTACTCCCAATCCTTCCCCGACTTTAGTGTTTCCCTCAGTGCTTAACACTACCCTATTTGTGTGTGTGTGGGTGGGTGTGTGGGTGTGTGTGTGTCAAGGTCTTGCTCTGTCACCCAGGCTGGAGTGCAGTGGTGCTATCACAGCTCACTGAAGCCTCAAATTCCTGGGCTCAAGTGATCTTACCACCCAGCCTCCCAGGTAGCTGAGACCACAGGTATGCACCACCATGGCCTGCTATTTTTTTAAATTATTTGTAGAGAAAGGGTTTGGCCATGTTGCCCAGGCTGGTCTCAAACTCTTGGCCTCAAGCAATCCTCCCACTTCAGCCTGTCAAAGTGCTGGGATTACAGGCATGTAATAGTGGTTAAAATAGTTAATTTGGTAAATTAAGGAAAAGATGAAACGGGCATGTAATCCAGCACTTTGGGAGGCTGAGGTGGGAGGATTGCTTGGCCTGGCCTACTTTACTTATTTGTCCTATGTATTGCCCGTATCCCCTCCCCACCACCCCATAGGATCTTCCCCAGGGATCTTTGTCTCTTTTCCCCACCAATGCATCACCATCTCTTAGAATAGGTGCCAGGATCACACAGAGGTGAACAAGTCAAATGTGGTCCCTGCCTGTGGAGAGTTAGAGTCTAGTTAGACTCTAGCTCTGAAGAAAATAAACCAGGGAGAAGTGAGAGCGAGTACACAGGCAATCCTCCAGATGGATTGGGTGCCAAGGAGGCCTCTTGGAGCAGGCAGCCCTGGAGGGAAGGCCTCTGGCCAGAAGCAGCTGGATGCACATGGGTGTGGTGCTAGGGGGCATTCCGGGCAGAGGAAATGGACAGTGAAAGATGGTCCAGCAAGAATGAGCTCCGGGAGGTGGGGAAAAAAAGGAAACAACTGAGGACAGAGAGGCAGCCAGGAGACACAGGGTCTCATAGGTCCAAGGAGAAGTTTGAGTTGTATTATAAGTGCAATGGGAAACCATTTGAGGGTTTTAAACAGGGGAGTGTAAGACGAATATATGGCTTTTAAAGGTCATAAAGGGCCAGGCACAGAGGATCACACCTTTACTCTCAGCACTGTGGGAGGCCGAGGCAGGAGGATTGCTTGAGGCCAGGAGTTAAGACCAGCCTGGGCAACATAGCAAGAGCCCATTTCTACAAAAATAAAAATTGTTTTTAATTAACTGGGCATGGTGGCTCACACATGTAATCGCAGCTACAGGAGGCTGAGGTGGGAGGATCCCTTGAGCCCAGGAGTTCAAGGTTGCAGTGAGCTATGATCACACCACTGCACGTCAGCCTGGGTGGCAGAGCAAGATCCTGTCTCTAAAATAAATAAGCATGGCTCATACTGGCTGCTTTGTGGAAAATGGATTGTAGGGGCAAGGTATGAGAGCAGGATTCTAGCACAAAATCTCACACATGGATAAACGTGTTGATCACACATGGATGGCAGCTGAGGATGAGCTGTGCTGAGTCACTGACTTTACCTCTCAAGATAAAAAGACAAAAGGAAAAGGTAATAGTAAACTTCGTAATTAGACTATTTCAAACCCCTGGATTATGAATAAAATATATTATTTATATATTTTCAGAAGCGGAAATGAAAAGAGAAGTTGTTTCATAGATTAAAAGATAGAACAACCAGCAGGTTCCATCCATTCGCTTCAGCTGGAGATTAAGAGAACAGACGGAGAGGGCGGGTATCTCCTGCCATATGTCAGAAAGTGAGAGTGTTGCCATGATTTAGTTTAGATGAATTATAATGGTACACACAAAGCACAAGCTGCCTTGATTCAACAAGGAAGATGGAAAACAGAAGCCACCCTGATCAGTGAGGAAAGAAAGAAAATTACGAAGACAAGTTATGTATTTGCTCTGATTTCAGACACTCCGAATATATTTGTTCTGTGATGCAGAATATTAAGAAAATAACTGAGACACACTCATGCATTAAGAGAATAACTGCAATGTGCTCATGCGTAATCTACAACATGTTTTTAAAGGATGGAAATCAAGTCTATCTGTCATACTTTGCCCTCAAGTATTCTGTGGGCTGTTGACATCCTTTTGAATTACAAATGATGTACACAGCTTGTGCTACAAAGATTTTGGAACTAGAAACAGAATCAGACTCATGCATTACTTTTATTGTTTTTTTAAAAGCCCTGTGACACCAGAGAACAGTTCCATTTGTAAATTTTATTACAGAAGCAAAAAAACAAAACTGTAAATGACTTAGGTCTAAGATATTTTTGTATTTAGCATCTTGCCAAAAAAGAAGAAATTATAAAAGCTATAAAGTCTTTAACGGATTATTTCAATTTTTTCACCCTTGAATCACTTTTCCCCGTACCATATAGTGTAAATATGAAAGTATTTAGCTTACTAAATCATATAACTGTGATTTAATGTTATGTGTTGGTATAGAGCTACTCTTTAGCTTGCAAATGTGAGGGAAGCTGTGAAGAATAGTAAATGTAATTTCTTCTTGTTAAACATTACAAGACTTCTCTTGGTTGTGTGTGTGTGTGTGTGCATGCATGTGTGTGTGTGTGTGTGTGTGTTTTCTAAATTCTATAATTGTGGACATTCATAAGTACATGTGGATTAACTCTAGTTTCCAATTTCTGCAAAAAGAAACCTTTAATCATCGCCAAATTATGTGATTTAGTATTTTTTCTCTATATATATGTTTTTATAGAACATAAAAAACAGCAACACGTGTTTTATTTTCTCAAGAATTCCTAAGCAGGATTGAAATGTAGTCAAACATCATTAATCTTTCCATCAGAAACATTAAATTTTCTAAGCCTTAACATTGGTAGTGTGTCTTAGCACATGTAGCTACTTTACAGCAGTAATTCTCAGCAGAGAGCAGCAAGTACGCCTTCCACAGAAAATAAATCTTAGTAAAGACCGCTATTTGAAGAATTCTTCTTTTTCCATGCAACCCTCCATGACTCATTTCTAAGGTCACATGAATGGATCTTTGACACTGTGTTAGTTGGGCCTACCATTTTATCATCAAAAGACAAATACAGGGAAAAAGCAACTATCCAATTACAGATGTCTGAGTTAGAGATTTTCAAGGGAAAAAAAAAGTATTCTTTAGGAAACCCTGGGATAAGGCTCTGATTTAAACGGTCCCTGGAGGAAGAAAGCATTTTGACTGCCCCATGTCTACATTTTGATCTTGGGGGTGTATGTGAATGTTGGAAATAGAAGGTGTTACATGAGTGCTTCAACTTTTGGTTGCTGCCTGCAACTCATCCAAATGGTTACCACCACACACACCCTTCCATTGCTATCAGTAACTCTGCAGAACCATCTACAGGAGCTACACTCTTCAATCTGTTAACTATAGAGTGTTAGGAAGGAATGAAGCTACAGCCATAAAACCCTGATCATGCTCCATCTCATCTGATCTCAGAAGCTAAACAGGGTCAGGCCTGGTTAGTACTTGGATGGGAGGCAGGAATGGGACAGAACCTGGCTGCTCAGAACCTAATCTAAACTTGTGGAGAGAAAGAAATGTTATCAAATTTATGGTTTCTCTCTCCCTTTTCAGTCCATCTAATCACTTTTTTTTAATAACGATGCGTCTTATTGGTGAATAACCAGGACCAACTATAAGCTCATATGCTACAAATACACAGGTGTCAAAGAAAATCCAAAGCCTAGCTGCATTATTTCACGAATTAATTCTGTTACATTACATGAAAATCAGGGTCTCTCTAACGAATAAGATTTTAATTGTTGTTGTTGTTTTCTTTCCTTTTTTTTTTTTTTTTTTGAGACGGAGTCTCGCTCCATCCCCTAGGCTGGAGTGCAGTGCTGCAATCTCAGCTCACTGCAACTTCTGCCTCCCAGTTTCAAGAGATTCTCCTGCCTCAGCCTCCTGAGCAGCTGGGATTATAGGCACATGCCACCACACCTGGCTAACTTCTGTATTTTTAGCAGAGACAGGTTTTCATCCTCTTGGTCAGGCTGGTCTTGAACTCCTGACCTCATGATCTGCCCGCCTCAGCCTCCCAAAGTGCTGAGATTACAGGCATGAGCCACCGTACCCAGCTGAATCAGGTGTTTTAATAACTTTGACAAGTTGCCAAGAAAAAGTCAAGGATATTCTGTGTTTTTGTTGAAGATAAGTAAATGCAGCTTCCTCCAAACCTACAGATTTGGAATAAGATTACTATCAATTTTATTGTGAATTTAATTCAATAGAATATTTTGAAAATGGAATAAAAAATAAATTAGGGCCTGGATACGGTGGCTCATGCTTGTAATCCCAGTACTTTAGGAGGGTGAGGCAGGAGAACTGCTTGAGGCCAGGAATTTGAAACCAACATGGGCAACATAATGAGACTTTGCCTTTACAAAAAAAAATGAACAAAAATTAGCTGGGTGTGGTGGTGCACACCTGTGGTCCCAGCCACTCAGGAGGCTGAGGTGGGAGGATCAGTTGAGCTCAGGAGGTCGAGGCTACAGTAACCCAAGATGACACCACTGCACTCCAGCCTAGGCAACAGAGCAAGACCCTGTCACACACACACACAAAACAACCCCAAAATTAGATTCATCATGTGCCTGCAAAACAGCTTATTTCTCAGTCTACGTTCATTTCACTTAATCCAATTCTGATCTCAAATGTGCCCTGCTGTAACTATCTGTCTCTCAGTGGGGTCCCCTCAGTGACACTGTGTTGAGATATGCCCTGTGGACCTTCAAAGAATTGTGGATTAACCAACTTGGTGTCTTCAGACTCTTGGGTTGCATGAAGTGGGACTCAACTCCAGCTAAGCAAAAGAGAAGAGTTTATTATAAAGAAACAGGTGGCCGGGGTGCTGGCTCACACCTGTAATCCCAGCGCTTTGGGAGGCCAAGGTGGGTGGATCACCCGAGGTCAGGAGTTCAAGACCAGCCTGGCCAACATAGTAAAATGCCATCTCCACTAAAAATTTTTAAAAAAAAAAAAATTAGCTGGGCATGGTAGCAGGCACCTGTAATCCCAGCTACTAGGAAGACTGAAACAAGAGAATCGCTTGAATCCAGGAAGCAAAGGTTGCAGTGACCTGAGATCACGCCACTGCACCCAAGCCTGGCCGACAGAGCAAGAATCCGTCTCAAAATAATAATAATAATAATAATAACAATAATAATAATAAAGATACAGGCATAGCTTTTAATCTGGAAAAGTTTCTGGGCTCCAGGATAGAATAAGAAAAGGGAAAGATTATTGGGAAAGAAAGAAGCTAGCAATTTTTTTGTTCTCTTTGTTTTCTGTCTCTGCCACTAGAATGCCCTGTCTCTGAAGGCTAAACAAGGACTTTGTTTGTTATCTGTTTTCTCTTTTTGTGAATTGGTTTCTCCACCTCTATAATCCTAGCACCTAAAACAAGTGCCTGGCATGCAAGTGAGTTTAGATGGAGCAAGTTCACCAAACACATTCTCACATAAATTTGCAGAAACAGTAGCAACTTTGAAACCTTTATCTTAGTAGCCTTCTCCAGTTGCTGAAATTTACTGGCTGCCTCATGGTTCTATCCTCAGCTCGTAGTCAAGGTGCACATGGACGACAACAGCACAAAGTCGCTGATGGTGGATGAGCGGCAGCTGGCCCGAGATGTTCTGGACAACCTTTTTGAGAAAACTCATTGTGACTGCAATGTAGACTGGTGTCTTTATGAAATCTACCCGGAACTACAAATTGGTAAGTCCCATCCGCAGCAATGGGCTGCACTCCAAAAACCTTGTGGGTTTGCTGTATTACGGGCCTGGGTTTATTCTCTTTTTTTCTCTTTAATTTTACATAGAAAATAGACATGGGGTCTCACTATGCTGCCCACGCTGATCTCAAACTCCTGTGCTCAAGTAATCCTCCCACCTGGGCCTTCCAAAGTGCTGGAATTACAGGCATGAGCCACCGTGCCTGGCCTGGTTCTTCCTTGAGAAGACTTTGGTTCAAGGCTTTCACTTCCCTTATGTGAGATTTAGTGCTCGACTCTTCATTTTGTTGTAGTGAAGAGACTTGGGTTCTAGCAGGTGGTGGCCAGACCTTGGGGGATATAAGCATTATTATTGCTGCTTCTCTAGTGGTTCCATTTGGGAAAGAAAGTGACTGGATGATACTGACTAAGATACTACAGGGTTAATAAGCTGAGCAGGTGGCAGGAGAGCCTGGGTATCTGTCGGCTAATGCCTCTTTAGTGGTTGCTTCCTTAACCGACCATAACCCTGCCACAGCCTCCCACCAGTGCTCATTTCCCCTTCTTCCCTCCCCACTTGCTTAATCTCTGACACTTTGTCTTGTGGAAGAGGCTCAGCCTCAGAGTGCAAAGAACAGTTGGTAGAAATTGGTGGAATTTTTCAAAAGCGGAAAAAAGGTTAACTGAAGATATACTGTTACTTCTCATTCTAGGTAGTGGTGGTGGTGGTGTTGAGACAGGGTCTTGCTCCATTACCAAGGCTACAGTGCAGTGACGCAGTCATGGGTCACTGCAGCCTCAGCTCCTGGGCTCAAGCGATCCTCCTGCCTCCGCATCCCGAGTAGCTGGGACTATAGGCACACATATCACATTTCTCATTTTTAATAATGGGACAGTCGTCCCTCAGGAGAGCTGGGTGGGACAGAATTGCCTGTGCTGGAAGCTTTAGGAGCAATTTCTTTTCTGGATAAAATGGCTTACACTAAAACAGTCCCTTGAAGTTGTCTTCAGTTCTATGAGTCAAGGGAAGGAATGAAAGCCTTTCTTTGTGTTTTAATTCAAGCATTCACACGTTGCTTTTAGAATGTTAAGGAGTGATGTTTTAGAGTACACACTGTGACTCTTACAATTTCATTCAAAGTGTTTCACCAGTCATTGACTGACTGTCCACCTCACGTAGAATGTTTGCCACCATCTGGGACTATTTATGGTAAAAAATGTCGGTATGAAAAAAGTATGTCTCCAGGTACACTGGCATATGCCTGTAGGCCGAGCTGCTTGGGAGGGTGAGGCAGGAGGATTGCTTGAGCCTTGAACCTGTGAATAGCCATTGCACTCCAGCCTGGACAACACAGTGAGACCCCATCTCTTAAACAAAATGAAAGAAAAAAGTGTGACAGCTGACCATTGTCACTGTGTTATGGGTTTTTTCGTTCTTGTTTTTAATGGAAGATAACTTGAAGACAATGAAAGATAAACATAATAGAAATGTTACAGGGTGACATCATGTGAGAATTATTAGTAAGAATCCTAAGCACCTGATGAAACTCATGAAGATTAACTCAGTAATAGCTTGTTTCTCACTTGGAACCCCTGATGTCTTGGGTCTGAAAGAATACCTTTTCTTATTTCATCAGAGAGGTTTTTCGAAGACCATGAAAATGTTGTTGAAGTCTTATCAGACTGGACAAGAGACACAGAAAATAAAGTACTATTTTTGCAGAAAGAGGAGAAATATGCTGTATTTAAAAACCCCCAGGTAAGATGACCTGCGTATTATTAAACCCTATAAAGTATGAAGGATTTTTTTTTCTTTTTTGAGACAGAGTCTCATTCTGTCGCCCAGGCTGGAGTGCAGTGGCATGATCTTGGCTCACTACAACCTTCGCCTCCCAGGTTCAAGTAATTCTCCTGCCTCAGCCTCCCCAGTAGCTGGGACTACAGGCGTGTACCACCAGGCCCAGCTAACTTTTTTTGTATTTTTTAGTAGAGACAGGGTTTCACCATGTTGGCCAGTAGGGTCTCGATCTCCTGACCTCGTGATCTGCCTGCCTCAGCCTCCCAAAGTGCTAGGATTACAGGCATGAGCTACTGCGCCCGGTCAAGGATCTGTTTTAATGTCACCTGAATACTAACCACACCATTCATTGTCTCACAAAATATCACAAATATATTATTTTCAAATAAACACAGACTCAACTCTTAAGCTGTATGTAAGTTAACAGCCCTTTGAAGGATTCAGAAAGAGAAGAATCCATTTTGCTTTTTCTTCATTCCAAATCCAAAACGTATCTCTCTGTGGTTGTCTGATCCTCTTCTGTCCCTGTTTCTGTGTGGCTGTATTAATCTGATATATCTTCATGCACTCACTGTTGGTTCTTCCTGCTTCCTGCTTGAAAGATGCTCTTTTCTTTGTTGTTTGTATTTGGTGCTTGTATTTGCCAGGAAAACTAAAAGGACCACCTGGAAAATGTGCAAGTTACTGTGATTTTGTTACAAACAATTTGTGCCAGTAAAAAGCATAAATTTATATCTGTTCTTTTTTTCATATTTGTTCTTCATATTTGAAAATGCTTCCTTCAAGTCATGTGTACAAGGATGTCCAGGCTTTTTCCCAACCGAGGCCTCAAGCAACTATAACCGTGTGAGGGTCATTACCTTCTTTTTGAAAATCAAAGAATGTTAAAGGTGAAGAAGTTCCTCTCCATTTTCCAGACACCTTTCCCTTTTACAGGTTTAAAAAAATAAAAAGTGTCATATCACTAGAGGGAGAATTAGGGCAGCTTCCTTGTGGGAAAATTTATCCCATAAATGCTGTTTTCTGGGGTCTTCCTTAGGTTGTATGGTGGCTGACTGACAACAAAGCAATTAAATAGTATTATTTGTGATAAATATCAAGCAATAAAAATACAAAGTTTTCCACCCGTAACTACCTTCAATGCCATGCTTTTTTTTTTTTTTTCTTTTGTTGTTATTGTTAGACAAAGTCTTGCTCTGTTGCTGGGCTGGAGTGCAGTGGCACAATCTTGGCTCACTGCAAGCTCCGCCTCCCGGGTTCAAGCAATTCCCCTCTCTCAGCCTCCCGAGTAGCTGGGACTACAGGCGCATGACACCACCGCTGGCTAATTTTCTTTTTTTTTTTTTTTTTTAGTAGAGATGGGGTTTCACCATGTTGGCCAGGATGGTCTCGATGTCCTGACCTCGTGATCTGCCCACCTCGGCCTCCCAAAGTGCTGGGATTACAGGCGTGAGCCACTGTACCTGGCCCAATGCCATGCTTTAACAACTGCATTAGTGAAGGTACCATCTAAGTTGCTGTAGCAAAGAGACTCTTAAATCAGTGGTTCAAACAAGCTACAAGTTTATTTCTCTCTCACACACTGGTCCAGGCACAGGTACACAGGTAGATAGACCTAGTAGAATGGCTCTGCCATTTTCAATATGTGGCTTCCATCTATTTTCCAGTCCGCAGTGAGGGAAGAGCCGGGGAAATGCACATTCAGACTTATGCTTCCATCCCATTGGCCAGAAGTTCGTTCCATAATGACACTGAGCTACAAGAAAAGCTGAGAAATGTAGTGTCTGTCTGAACAACCATATGCACAGCTAAAACTAGGGAGTTACATTCAGGGCCACCACTTTGCATAACTCTTCCATGAGGCACCTTTCCCCTTGAATCTATAAAAATAATGCTCAGAAGTCATGCAACATGGCTATGCTATTGTATAAGAGAAGGTATAGCTATTGTCTAACTAAGATTAGCCATGGTGGGAGAGTCAGAGACTACCTCCATACCCCTTTAGGCTGGATCAGAGATTACCTCCACACCCCTTTAGGCTGGATTTAGAAACCAAATTGACATCAGAGAAATTAACAAGAGAAAAGCATACACATTTTTATCAGTTTTACATCTACATGGGGATCTTCACAAGAGTCCAAAGTCTAAAGAAGTGGCTGAGGCAAGATGCTTCTATACTTTTTTAACAAAGAACAATAAATTTGAGAAGAAATGACAGAACAAAGAGGATCTGGCTAGGGGCAGTGAAGTTTCTAGGGGAGTGTAAACCAGAAAGTCTCTGATAGGTCTCAATCAGTTTAGAAGTTTCTTTTGCCAAGGCTTAAGGACACGCCTAGAAGAAAACAAACAAACAAACAGAATCACAGAAATAGTCTGTGGTCTGTGCCCTTCTCCAAAGATGAATTTCAGGGCTTCAACATTTAAAGGGGATGCCAGGCACGGTGGCTCTTGCCTGTCATCCCAGCACTTTGGGAGGCTGAGGTGGGCGGATCACTTGAGGTCAGGAGTTCGAGACTAGCCTGACCAACATAGTGAAACCCCCATCTCTACTAAAAATACAAAACTTAACTGGGCATGGTGGTGGACGCCTGTAATCCCAGCTACTTGGGAGCCTGAGGAAGGGAGAATTGCTTGGACCCAGGAGGCAGAGGATGCAGTAAGCCAAGATAGCACCACTGCACTTCAACCTGGGTGACAGAGCAGGACTCCATCTCAAAAAAAAAAAAAAAAAAAAAAACGTAAAGAGGAAAAGTCAAGGAGGGGAAAGAGGGAGGGGCATGGTAACGCACATGTTGCAAGAGAAAAAGAGCAGGTAGGGAAAGAGCAAATAACTGTATTCCTCTCCCGCTCAGTAAGTTGGAACTTTACAGAAGATAAGATGAACATAGAATTGCTCCTTGTGGAGATATTTAACCTTTTATTTGTACCTGTCTGTTTAGGAACAAAAGGGTGCAAGGCAGCGTCTTGCATGACTCAGCTTTCAGTTTACTTTATTCCTTTTGGCAGCACGAACTGGGGTCCCGCGTTTTTATATTCCTTTCACTAAAGGGCATCACCAGAAGATCTATGGGGGGAGACAAGGGTTACTTTATCTATAGTGGAAGATAGAAGTTCCTTTGTTGAGTGTATTTATTCAGCTCCTTTGCAGCCCAGTTCCCAGTCTCTGGTGATAAGGGCTATTTTCTCGCCCTGAAACGCTGAGGGTTCCCCTTCCAGAGGAATCCTGATGGCTTGCTGCCTGCAGGAAGAGGAGGTCGGCTCACCCTTTCTGGGACCCCAATTTCTCCAATGTTTTCAACTAGAAGTAATCAGTGCACCAATCTAGCATTTTGGGGGATGGCATGTCTTTCAGTCCTTCAGTGGGCATCTGCAGTTTGCCATGGTAACTAATGATTTAGTGCACATATCATAATGGTACACTCTGAATTTTTACAAAGTGAACCACCCACATGAAGATAACAGCATTCAGGGAGGTGCAGCAGCCTTCCTCATGGCCCTTCCAGTCCTTACTCCCCATTACAAAGGTCGTCATGATTCTAGCCTCTATCTCCTTAACATTTCCTCTTTTTGAACTTTATATATGAAATGGAATTATATCACAGTACTTTTTTCTTTTTGAAACAGGGTATTGCTCTGTTGCCCAGCCAGATCTTGCAGTGGCGCGATCGTGGCTCACTGCAATCCCCGCCTTGCAGGCTGAAGTGAGCCTCCCACTTCAGCCCCTGGAGTAGCTGGGAACACAGGCACAGGCCACTACACCCGGCCAAGTTTTGTTTTTGTTTTTTTTTAAGAGACAAGCTCTCACCATGTTGCCCAGGTTGGTTTTATTTTGCTTTGCTTTGACTCAACTCTCATTCATGCAACTGCCCACAGCACTAGCTTATTCTTTTTCACTGTTAGTATTCCATTGTGTGACTCTACCAAAACCTATTTATCCATTGTCTTGTTGATGGATATTTGATTTGTTTCTAGGGTGGGGCTTTAACCAGTAATGCTGTTGGGAGCATTCTTGTACAGTACATGTCTTTTGTTGGACATGTGTAGACATTTCTCTTGCATATATACCTACAGGTGCAATTGCTGGACCACAGGTTGTGTATATGTTTAGTTTTATTTTTTTATTTTATTTCATTTTTGAGATTGAGTCTCGCTCTGTCAGCCAGGCTGGAGTACAGTGGTGCAATCTCGGCTCACTGCAACTTCTGCCTCCCGGGTTCAAATGATTCTCCTGTCTCAGCCTCCTGTGCATCTGGGATCGCAGTCACCCACCACCACGCCTGGCTAATTTTTGTATTTTTAGTAGAGACAGGGTTTCACCATGTTGGCCAGACTGGTCTCGAGCTCCACTTCAGCCTGCCTCAGCCTCCCAAAGTGCTGGGATTACAGGCATGAGCCACCGCACCCAGCCTTTTTTTTTTTTTTTTTAAAATAAGGGTCCTTCTGTCACCCAGGCTGGAGTGCAGTGGCACAATCTCAGCTCACTGCAACGTCTGCCTCCCCGGCTCAAGTGATTCTCGTGCCTTAGCCTCCCAAGAAGCTGGGAGGCGCTCACCACCACACTTGACGAGTTTTTGTATTTTTAGTATAGACGGGGTTTCACCATGTTGGCCAGGCTGGGTAATATGTTTAGTTTTAGTAGATACTGCCAAGCAGCTTCCACACAGATTCTATGACTCAGCCTCCCATTAGTATTGTATGAGAATTCCTGTTGTTCCAGATCCTTGACAGCCTTTGGTGTTGCCATTAGTTTTTTAATTTAGCCATTCCAGGGGTTTGTAGTGGCACCTTCTGTGGTTTTAAGTTGAATTTTCCTGATGCCAGCGATTGTAGCATCTTGTCAAATGTTTGTTATCCATTTGAATACCCATTTTTGCGAAGTACCTGCTCAAATCCTTTGCCATGATTCCCAGTCTCTCACCCTAGACTAAGCATCAACAAATGCCCTGAGGGGAAGTGTGGCTTTCTAGAGACCTGAACACCTCTGTATGGTTCATTTCTGTCTTGGATCTTGACCCCTTGAGTCCTAATTGCTTCAACAGCTCTCCAGTGCCTTCACACAGATTTTTATTAAATCCAGCATTTCTAACTGTTTTGTCTACTGCAAGCTACTTGTATTGGGTCATTCTCACACTGCTATAAAGAAATACCTGAGACTAGGTAATTTATAAAGAAAAGAGGTTTATTTGGGAGGGTGAGGCAGGTGGATCACCTAAGATCAGGATTTGGAGACCAGCCTGGCCAACGTGATGAAACCCTGTCTCTACTAAAAATACAAAACTTAGACGGACATGGTGAGGGTAGGGGGGCATCTGTAATCCCAGCTACTAGGGAGGCTGAGGCAGGATAATCACTTGAACCCAGGAGACAGAGGTTGCAGTGAGCCAAGATCGTGCCACTGCACTCCAGCCTGGGCAACAAGAGCGAAACTCCCTCTCAAAAAGAAAAAAAGAAAAGAGGTTTAATGGGCTCATGGTTCTACAAGCTATACAGGAAGCATGGTGGCATCTGCTTCTGGGAAGGCCTCAGGAAACTTTCAGTCATGGCAGAGGGTGAAGGGGAAAGACAGTGAGCACCTCACATGGCTAGGGCAGGAGGAAGAGAGAGAGAGGGCATGCAACATGCTTTTAAACAACCAGATCTCCTGAGAACTCTGTCATGAGATAGTACTAAGGACATGGTGCTAAACTGTTAGAAATTGCCCCATGATCCAGTCACCTCCCACCAGGCCCCACTTCCAACACTGGGGATTACAATTCGAGATGAGATTTGGGCCAGGCCATGAACCCAAACCATTACTATTCTACCATAGCGGGAAGCAGAAATTCTCCTGATGAATTATTTTGCATAAGAATATGTTCTTAAAAGCCAACTTTTATACATTCTCCTAATCTACAATCAAATGTAAAGACCAAAATTGAAGTGGAGGCATTTTTGAAATGGCCAATTTTAAGTAAATGTATTTCCATTTTCTCAGTGTTTGGTTGAATCTATCTTCTGGCCAGTGCCCTGCGTACATAGTGGCTTCTGCCTGCTGACCTTAGAGTGAGAGAAGTAGGCTGTGATCATTCTCATCGATGTCATAGCTCCTAAAAGGGAGGCTTTGTAATTTTGAAGTACCTAAAGCGTTCTTGTCGAAGCTCTGTACTAATACCCTTTGATGTTTGTTTAAGGCTGGGCACAGTGGCTCACGCCTGTAATTCCAACACTTTGGGAGGACTAGGCAAGGGAATTGCTTAAGCACAAGATTTCAAGACCAACCTGGGCAACATGGTTGTTATAAAAGTGAGCTTGGCTTGCTCTTGCCGTCTTTTTCATGCCTGCTTACTTGCTTTCTGCTTTTCCACCGTGTTATGACACAGCCTGAAAGCCCTCCCTAGAAGCTGCCACCATGTCCTTGGACTTTCCAACCTCCAGAACCATGAACCAAATAAACTTATTTTCCTTGTAAATTACCCACTGTCTGGTATTCTGCTATAGCAACAGAAAATAGACTAAGACAGATTAATACTTGCAGCTTAATTAAGAAAGAGCTTACCTGACCCAGAGTGTCAGTTCTTCTGGAAAATTATCAAACTGTACAAAACTCTTTAAAACTTCATTCTTAAAGTCCCAATACTGAAGTCTTCAATACTTAACAGAAGTCTTTTACAAATTATTTGTCATTGGGGATAGTGCCTGCTAGAGGCAAGAAAGTGAATACAGAGGGAGGCTTTGAGCTCCATTTTCAGAAGCAACAATAAGTAAGAATTTGGAGACATTAGTGATATGCTTGTGCAGGCATAATTACTAGGCATCCATTTCCAATGGTGACTGGAAAAGTGGCTTCACACACCTGGGTTTCAAATGTCACCTGCTGTGTGATCTTGGTATGCTCTTTGACAACACTTCAATTCACTTCTCAGTTTGTCAAATGGTTGATGCTGCTGTACTTCCTACCTCACAAAATCAAATCCAGTGTCAAAACCACTTGTTACATTGTGGAGTTATGCATAAAAGTAAAGTGGTTTGATCCCAACTGAAATTCAGCAGTCATCTACAGTAAAGTTCTATGTAACAGATTATCTATAATAAATGAATATAGAGAAACCAAATTTGTGAACAGAAAGATGCTTAATTAGGAATTCCAAAAGGGTAACTTGTCTACATTTGGGAGGCAATAGCAGATCACCCCCATTTTTAAATGAGAGAAAACAGAGTTAACTCCTAATGAATTCTCCTGATGGTTGCTGTTATGCACTGTTCCATTTGAAAGTAACTTGACCACCTTTTTGGAACAGTCAGTGTTTTAGCTTCACTCCCAAGAGGTAAGAGCCAAGTATGAGTCTAACTATTGAGATTTGGTGAGGGTGGTGCAAGACCATCATTGGTTCTCCAGAGCCACTGCTGAAATCTGAGTGCACAGACACTGTTAGCTCCTGCCGTCAACTGTCAGTGGTAATCCTTGGGTATAAGAACAGATATTGCTCTAATTAGAATTTTTTCAGAGTGATTACAGAAAGAATCCCAAGGCATCTCATTGGAATGAAAGATAGGAAGTACAGTCAGACCTCCCAGGCACTGGTGTAGGGGTTGGAGCGTTGCTGGGATCATGATGGCAAGCATCTTGGCCCCAGCCTTCCCTTGGGTCTCCATCTCTCTCTGTCACTCTCTGTCCCTGTGCACAGCTGTGTCATTCTTCCCTTTGGTGGACTCCCTTCCTCAGCTTACTCATCTGTTCCCACATAGCCCCTGTAGCCAACTCAGACGATGGCTAACTCTGTAAATGGATCTCAAACTTTGTGCTTGCATAACCCTAGAAGAAGTTTGAAAAACTGTATGCCTCCTCACACATTTGTTTGTTGACATCTAAATTTTTTCATCACGAGTTTATTTATTAACTTTTTTTTTGAGATGGAGTCTTGCTGTATCGCCCAGGCTAGAGTGCAGTGGCGTGATCACGACTCACTGCAACCTCTGCCTCCCACGTTCAAGCGATTCTTCTGCCTCAGCCTCCCGAGTAGCTGGGATTACAGGCATGTGCCACCATGCCCAGCTAATTTTTGTATTTTTAGTAGAAATGGGGCTTCACCATGTTGGCCAGGCTGGTCTTGAACTCCTGACCTCACGTGATCTGCCCACCTTGGCCTCCCAAAGTGCTGAGATTACAGGCATGAGTCACTGCACCCAGCTTACAAGTTTAAATAGATACAAAGAATTCCATGTCCAACGTATTTTAAATGTTGACAGTTTAAAAAAACTATTCAATGGAATCTAAATACAGTTCCATGGCAATCTGATTCTCACCATCATCTTTTTAAGAAGCACATGAATAAGCTTTTTTTTAATAGACTTTATTTTTAGAACAGTTAGATTCACAGTCAAATTGGACAGAAATAGAAAGAGTGTCTCTATATCCCCTGCCTTCGCACACATGCAGCTCCCCCCACTATCAACACCAGCATGGCACATTTGTCACAGTTGATGAATCTACGTTGACACATTATTATCACCCAAAGTCCAAAATTGACATTCACTTTTGGTGATGTACAATAAGCTTTTTTCAACATTTGGGACATTTTATATGGTTCCTTTTTTCCCCCCTTCAAACTGTTTCCATTTCATTTTCTCCCCAAAGATTTATCCTATTGTAATATATTGATATGCTTAAAAGTCTTTTATTATCCTCTGTCCCACACTCCTCTTCAACTAATTATGTTTATAAATTGATGGGTGAGCTTTTCTTTTCTGTCACCATAGAAAACTTAAGGGTTAAAAAATCACAGTTGACCAAAACAACATAGAAACCTTTTTTTAATTATAAATGTTGATATTAATTAAACATGAAAAGTAAAAATGGGAGGCCAGGCACAGTGGCTTATGCCTATAATCCCAGCACTTTGGGCGGCCAAGGCAGGTGGATCACCTGAGGTCAGGAGTTCAAGATCAGCCTGGCCAACATGGTGAAATCCTGTCTCTACTAATAATACAAAAAAATTAGCTGGGCGTGGTGGCACACACCTGTAATCCCAGCTACTCAGGAGGCTGAGGCAGGAGAATCACTTGAACCTGGGAGATGTAGGTTGCAGTGAGCCAACACCGTGCCGTTGCATTCCAGCCTGGGTAACGAGAGTGAAACTCCATCTCCAAAATGAAAGAAAGAAAGAAAGAAAGAAAGAAAGAAAGAAAGAAAGAAAGAAAGAAAGAAAGAAAGAAAGAAAGAAAGAAAGAAAGAAAGAAAGAAAGAAAGAAAGAAAGAAAGAAAGGAGGGAGGGAGGGAGGGAGGGAGGGAGGGAGGGAGGGAGGGAGGGAGGGAGGGAGGGAGGGAGGGAGGGAGGGAGGGAGGGAAGGAAGGAAGGAAGGAAGGAAGGAAGGAAGGAAGGAAGGAAGGAAGGAAGGAAGGAAGGAAGGAAGGAAGGAAGGAAGGAAGGAAGGAAAGAAGGGACATCTCTTAATGTTAGAAACAGATGGAGCCATTTTCCCCCTGGTTAATTCCAAGATCAAAGGATGAAGTTCTGTATCAATTATATTCCAGTTTTTCATTTTTACAGATGTTGAGTACTTTGTATACTGAGAAACTTTGTTCATATAAATAAGTAGATGGGAACAGAAGAACTCCATTCAATTCTTTGAACTCCTTCCAAGGTACTAGCCAAAAGCCACAGGAGGATCAGTGATGATTCTTTTCATCCATCAGCTGACCAGATAATTAGGTACCTTCTATTATGTTGAAAGCAAAGAATTAGAATCCACATGACTTCCAAAAGCATTTGTGATGAGTCTTCTTCTTTCTCTGCACTGGTGTTTCAAGTTGTCCTTTTGTTTAGGGCCTCTGAGCCTTACCCTGGGGCAGTAAGATTCTGTGTGGGTGCAGGTGCAGTTTTCCTTTCTAACATGTGAAAAGGCAATTGTGAAAGGGGCCGTCCATTCTCAGGCAGGTCCACTTTAGAAAATGGTACACTTCGAGACTGAGGATGTGACAATTTACACAATTTACACATGCTCTTGGAGGGGCTTCATGTAATTGTAGGACAGCATTTTGGGAGGCCAAGGTGGGAGGATCACTTGAGGCTAGGAGTTCAAGACCAGCCTGTAAAAAACGAAGACTCTGGCCTTGAATGGTGGCTCACTGTGAGTGGCTCAGGCTCCCCCATGGTTAACTGTCCTCTGCTTTACAAAGCCATTGTGCCTATTGTGAAATAATAATTTGTGACATCATTTCTCATCTTCAGTAGTCAGTAGGACCTAGGTGGGTGCCAGCACTCCGAACACAGTGCCCCTAAAATATGGCACCGTGGCATGCTGAGTACTTTAAACCAAAGGAGATTAGAAGGACCTAAGATGCCAGACAATCTCTGTGACCTTCTCCCACCCTCCTTTCTTCTTCCCCCACTTATCCCCTGAAGCAGGTTATAGAAACTCAACTTCTTCTCCCCAAAGCAAGCCACGAAACCTAGAAGGCTCACTCACTGACTTCCTCCCTTTGCCCCTGGAAGGTCCTCCTGTGGCAAGCGTCCTGCCCCATCCCTGGTGGGGAAAGAATGTCATGCAGAGACATAGAAACAAATAAAAACAAACAGACCTCGCTGAGCTCCCCCAGTTTATTGCCATTAGATCATGTTTCTCCACAATTACCCACTTCTTTCATCAGATTGATGATGGAAAAAAACAAAACAAAACAAAACAAATTATGCCAAAATATTTAAAGAATATTAAATAATACTAAATAAAGAAGGTTATTCTGAGCCAATATGAGTGACCAAGTCCAGATGACACCGTCTCAGGTGGTCCTGAAAAGTATGCCTATGGCAGTTGTGGCTTGCAGTTTAGTTTTGTACATTTCAGGGAGACAGGAATTGCAGATAAAATCATAAATCAATATGGGGGAGGTATGCATTGGTTCCCAAAAAGGCAGGGCATCTCAAAGCAGAGGCTTACATGTCATAGGTGGATTTTAGGGATTCTTGAGTTAGCAATTGGTTGAAAGAACTGAGCTTTGTCTAAAGACTTGAAGTCAGTGGAAAGGAATGCCTACGTGAAGATGAGAAGGTCTGCTGTCTGTCGTGTGATACTATACCGGAATCAGGTTGGAAAGTAAGCTCCACTCTACAGAGTTAATTAAAAACCCATTTCATGAGATTTTGTGGTTTGTAGGGTATGACTCCCCTGGCCCCTTAGAAAAGAATTTGGGCAAGATTGCATATAATCTATGCGTTTTTCTTTCTTTTTTCTTTTTTTAAAAAAAAAAACAATAAAAGGAAAGAAAAAAGGGAATCCTGACAAGAGAAAAAACATCAGGCACAGTGGCTCACACCTGTAATCCCCGCACTTCGGGAGGTAGGAGGATCACTTGAGCCCAGGAGTGTGAGACCAGACTGGGCAACATGTGAGACTTCATCTCTATAAAAAAATTAAAAATTAGCTGGGCATGGTGATGCATCCCTGTAGTCCCAGCCACTCAAGATGCTAAGGTGGGAGGATCACTTGAGCCTGGAAGATCGAGGCTGCAGTGGGCCATGATCATGCCACTGCATTCCAGCCTGGGTGACAGAGTGAGACCTGTCTCAAAAAAAAAAAAAAAAAAAGGTCAGAGTTCAGTCTTCAACTCAGCATAAAAATACGTAGTTTGCTTCTTTGGATATTGATTTCTGAAGGCTCCTATGTCATGTAAAACTTTGGTTAGATGAATTTGTGTTGCGTTCCTCTTGTTACTCTCTCTTGTTATAGGGGTGTCAGCCATGACCTCTGCAATGGATGAGGAAAAGGTAAGACTTTTTCTCCCCTACAGAGGCTCTCTTGCCCAAGGGATGTGGTCTCTTTTGGGAAAGTGGGCTGGGGCAGTGGAGCAGTGTTATCCTCATAAAGGCAGTTTTACTTTAAAAGCCCACTGTACAAAAATCACTGACTTTGGCTGTGTAGGGGAGAAAGAACCATTTTCTAACCCATTGCTAGGCTTATGGCTGAGGTCACTGTTGCAAAAGACAGATTAACAACAACAACAAAAGCACACAAATTTATTTAATGTAAGTAAGGTAGGAGCTTCCAGAAATGAAGATCCGAAGAAACAGGAAGAACTGGGTATTTTTGTGGACAGTCGTGCAGAAGTGTGATTGCGGGACAAAAGTGTATGATCTAATGGAAATAAACTGGGGGAACTTGGCAAGGTCTGTTCCAATTCTTCTCTGGGTCCCTGTGTCTTCAGAGATAGGGACATTCCTTTCCTCTGGGTATAGGGTGGGTGCCTGTCTCACGAGGATCCTATGACTTACTTTAGAGAAAGGTCAGAGGAGTCTTTTAAGACCTGCTTCAGAGGAGAAGAACAGGAAAAGGTCAGAGGGCTCTTCCTGCTTCTTCTGTTTTCTCAAATGACAAGGTGCCATAGTTTGGGATAGCGTGTCCTAAACCCTGTCACCTGAAACCAAAATAGAGGTCTGAGAATTGAGGACTGAGTATGAACATGGAGAGTCATTCCAGTATTCACATAAGCCATTCTTACTGCTAGAAGCCTAAAGAATCTCTTTTTCAGAAAAGGAATCTGTAAAGTCAGTTCGTGTAAGGCACAACCTTACATGAGGTAAAGTCAGTTCGTGTAAGGTTGTGCCTCAAGTAAGTTCCTCAAATAAGTTCCTTATTATGCTACTTTTTATTTCTTCTAATAACTTTCTTTTGCTAACTTAAAAATAATATCTGGCCGGGTGTAGTGGCTCACGCCTGTAATCCCAGCACTTTGGGAGGCCAGGCAGGCAGATCACAAAGTCAGGAGATCAAGACCATCCTGGCCAACGTGGTGAAACCCCATCTTTATTAAAAATACAAAAATTAGCCGTGCATGGCGGCATGTGCCTGTAATCCCAGCTACTCAGGAGGCTGAGGCAGGAGAATCGCTTGAACCCGGGAGGTGGAAGTTGCAGTGAGCCGAGATCGCGACATTGCACTCCAGCCTGGGTGACAGAGTGAGACTCCATCTCAAAATATTAGTAATAATAATATCAATATTATAAAAGGAAAAGTTGGAAAATTCAGAAAAATATAAGGAAGAAAATCTAAATCACCCATAATCTCACTCTTTAACAATAATCACTATTGATATTTTAGGCAACTTTTATTCCACAGATTATTCTGTTTCTTAACTGAATTGATGGTGATTATACTCTACTGGTGGCTGCATGAGTGAGGAGCAGAGACAGAAACACAGCTTCTTCTGCTCAGGTGTGGAAGGGTCTCAGCCACAGCCTGGCAGCTATTGTGGGAGAAAAGTATTAATACCTTGTGGCATCATTCTTCCATTCCCTTCCAGCCTCCCTCAGCCCACCAAGGGCAGTCTCTGACCATCCAGGACCAGGTGTGATTAGAAGGAAAGTTACATAGTAATCACCTTTATGGTCCCCAGCAAGGGCTACTGTGTTAAAGGAAGGTCTACCCATGACTTCGGTGCCCTGGATCCTCTCACCACCCGGTGTGGGTATGTGTGATAATTCAGTGTATTGAGGCATGAAAGGCAACCTTAGAGGCCAGGCATGGTACCTGTAATCCCAACACTCTGGGAGGCAGAGCAGGAGGATCACTTGAACCCAGGAATTCAAGACCAGCCTGGACAACCTAGTGAGATCCCAGTTTTTGCAAAAAATCAAAAAATGAGCTGAGTGTGATGGCATGCACCTGTGGTCCCAGCTACTCAGGAGGCTGAAGTGGGAGGATCATTTGCACCCAGGAGTTCAAGGCTGCAGTGAGCTATGATCCTCTGCACTCCAGCCTGGGCAACAGAGCAAGACCTTGTCTCAAAAAAAAAAAAAAAAAAAAACTACCTCAGAATCCCACTGGTTTGCAGAAACAGACATTTCCTCTCTCCTGGGTCTGCAGGTCGCCTGTCCTTAGCTCCAGAGTATAACTTAGACTTAGATTTAGGTAGTTCCATGTCTTTTTTTTTTTTTTTTTTTTTTTTTTTTTTAAGACGGAGTTTTGCTCCTGTGGCCCAGGCTAGAGTGCAATGGCACAATCTCAGCTCACTGCAACCTCTGCCTCCTGGGTTCAAGCCATTCTCCTGCCTCAGCCTCCCAAGTAGCTGAGATTACAGGCAGGCGCCACCAGGCCCAGCTAATTTTGTCTTTTTAGTAGAGACGGGGTTTCACCATCTTGGCCAGGCTGATCTTGAATTCCTGACCTCAGGTGATCCACCAGCCTCGGCCTCTCAAAGTGCTGGGATCACAGTCCTGAGCCACTGTGTCTGGCCCCATGTGTCTCTTATTGGCCCTGGACAGCACATGGATTCCTCTGCTCGGAATCCATGCATCGTCCTGTCTGCCACATTCTATTGGTCAAAGCAAGTCACATGGCCAAACCCAACATAAGTGAAGCAAGGAAATAAGCTTCACCCACTCGGGGAAAGTTACTGCCCAGTCACCTGACAGCGAGCAGAGAATTGGGAGTGATGGTCTGATCTGATCTTCACTCAGTGAGCTGCATTCGCCCTACAGCTCTAGCCTGACTGGCTGCTCACTGGTGCTCCAAAGACCCCTCTGTGCCTCTGTGCGTGCTTGTTCTGCTCCCTGAAATCTATTCTCATTCTTTTCCCCAGCTGAACATTGAACAACTTTCAAGGCCTCGTTCAAACTTTGACCCCCTCGGTAAAGCTTTTCTTGACCATCTCAGTCCATAGTTATTTTTTTCCTCCCTGAAAATCTCTAGACGGTGGCTCATTTTGAATTTTTGTAGTCTCTTATATCTTCCCCATCAATAGGTATAGAGTCATCCACCCCTCTCGCTATGCTCTATCTGTATTTATCTTCTCCATGTGATAGCAGCCTTCTTAAGAACAGGGATTTGAGGCCAGGCATGGTGGCTCACACCTGTAACCTCAGCACTTTGGGAGGCCAAGGCACGTGAATCACTTGAACTCAGGAGTTTGAAACCAGCCTGGACAACATAGCAAGACCCCATCTCTAAAAAAAATTTAAAAATTAGCTGACCGTGGTGGCATGTGCCTGTAGCCCCAGCTACTTGTGGGGCTGAGGTGGGAGAATTGCTTGAACCTGGGAGGCGGAGGTTGCGGTGAGCCATGATCATGCCACTGCACTCCAGCCTGGGTGACAAAGTGAGATCATGTCCCTCCCCAAAAAAAGAACAGGGATGTTTTACATGTATAAAGGGCACTGGCAAATATTTCTTCATGACCTAGTAACTGTTTGCTTTATTTACTCTTTATTCCAAAAAGATGTTTAAAAAGTATTTGCTGTTTCTTTCCTATCCAGCTGTTCCCAAATGTTGCACTCCCAGAAGCTGTGAGAAAAGAGAGCAAGCTGTGACCAACAGTCTCATTTCCCATTTTAAAGTTCCTTTATTATTCGACTCAGGTTTACCCAGTTTCCATTTGCAGGATATAATGACTAAATGTTGAGTTCTGCTCACTACTTCTCCAGAGCAGCCCGCATTGAGTGGGCGCCCACACCACAGGTGGAAGTTCCGATCCGAAAGCAATCAGTCTTATTATTCTAAGAATTATTCTTATTCTAAGGACTGCCCTCCTCTGGCACAGATTTACTTTGTGTTTTTTGCTATTTTGTTAAAATAAAAAACAAAAACAGTGTAGCATGGTCACTTAGAAGGATATTCTGAAGCTGAAAAAGTCAGAAGTATGTCAGAGAAAGTTCTCAGAGAAAGGTACAGCTACGTATCCTGCCTCTTTAGGGCACCCTGGTGAAATGTGGCCCTTCACAGTTTAGACAGGTTCTTCCCTGCAGAGAGTGACAAATGTTCTGTCTTTCCCAGATGAGGATGATGACAAACACTTGCTCTGGAGTCTTTTTTTTCTTTTATTTTCTTTTATTTTTTTTTCTGAGACCAAGTCTTGCTTTAACACCCAGGCTGGGGTGCAGTGGCACAATCTCAACCGACTGCAACCTCCACCTCCCAGGCTCAAGTGATTCTCCTTCCTCAGCCTCCCTAGTAGTTGGGATTACAGGCGCCCACCAACAAACCCAAATAATTGTATTTTTAGTAGAGACAGGGTTTCGCCATGTTAGCCAGGCTGGTCTCGAACTCCTGACCTCAGGTAATCCACCCACCTTGGCCACCCAAGATACTGGGATTACAGGCGTGAGCCACCGCCCCTGGGCTTGGAGTCTTCACTATGCTCTCTGTTCATGCTTCCAATTCATCATACATGATTCAAATATCTGGCCTTCCTAAGCCAAGGTTTGCTTTCTAGCAGCACCCTGAAATCACTCTTGTATGAATGGGCAAACTCAAGCTGGGTTACATTTTTTGTTATTGTGGAAAAATATATGTAACTTAGGACTTATCATCTTAACATTTTTAAGTGTACCCTTCTGTGGTATTAAATACATTCACATTGTCGTGCTAGATTCTCCCCTACGGTACTTAAAGCCTTTTTTTTCCTTTTTTTCTTTTTTTCTTTTTTCTTTTTTTTTTTTTGAGGCAGGGCCCCACTGTGTGGCCCAGGCAGGACTCAAACATCTGGGCTCCAGCAATCTTCCCGCCTCAGCCTCTGGAGTAGCTGGGACTACAGGTGCATGCCATTGTGCCCGGCTCTGTACTTTGAGTATTTTAATGCTGAGGAAAAGTATTTAATAACGTGGCCAGGCGTGGTGGTTCACGCATGTAATCCCAGCACTTTGGGAGGCCGAGGCAGGCAGATCACAAGGTCAGGAGATCGAGACCATTCTGGCCGACATGGTGAAACTCCGTCTCTACTAAAAATACAAAAATTACCCAGGCGTGCTGGTGCGTGCCTGTAATCCCAGCTGCTCTGGAGGCTGAGGCAGGAGAATTGCTTGAACCCGGGATTTGGAGGTTGCAGTGAGCTGAGATCGCACCACTGCACTCCACCCTGGCGACAGAGCAAGACTCCATCTCAAAAAAAAAAAAAAAAAAAAACTATTTAATAACTCCACGTTCTGCCACTAATCGGCCTTTGGAAAATCACCTAATCTTCCGTTTTCCTCGTCTGTAAAGTAACAAGGGCAGTGGTACCTGTGTTATCGGGTTCTTGTGAGGATGAAATGAAATCATGCCTGTAAAGCCTTAGCACAGGTTTCTGACAGGTGTTACCTAATATGGCTAGTCATGGTCTTCAAGCAAAACATTTAAAATTTAAATAGTTTTCTGAATTCTATATTATGACTGCACTAATTCATAATATAACATCCTTTCAAATAACAAGTAAAAGTTTAAAAGTCTTGGAAAAACATATTAAAATAAACTCTTTTCAATAAGAATTACCAAAAGAATTGTACTTTACCAGGCATGGTGGTTTATGCCTGTAATCCCGGCACTTTGGGAGGCTGAGGGGTCAATTTGAGACCAGCCTGACCAACATAGCAAAACCCATCTCTACTAAAAATAGAAAAAGTTAGCTGGGCATGGTGGTGCACACCTGTAATCCCAGCTACTCGGGAGGATGAGGAAAGAGAATCCCCTGAACCCGAGAGGCAGAGGTTGCAGTGAGCCAAGATTGCACCACAGCACTCCAGCCTGGGCAACAGAGCAAGACTGTGTCTCAAAAAAAAAAAAAAAAAAATTGTACTTGACGTATTGCCTCCTAAGTAGCTGGGACTACAGGCATGTGCCACCATGCCTGTAGTCCCAGCTACTTAGGAGGCTGAGTGGGGAAGATTACTTGAGCCCAGGAATTCAAGGCTGCAGTGAGCTACGATCATGTGACTGCACTCCAGCTTGGGTAACAGAGCAAGACCTTGTCTCTGAAAAAACAAACAAAAAGAAAAACTCAAACTTCAGTGTGCATAAAAATCATCTGGAAAGCATATTGGAATGCAGATTTCCAGGCCTCATCCCAGAGATTCCAGTGTAACCCAGGAACATGCATTGTATCAAGTTTCAAGGTGGTCTGGGAGTTATACTTGGAGAAACACTCCTATGGTGTAAATAAACACTTGTGCCTAGATTTGGGAGGGTCCTTAATTTAGTCACAGTGCTTCTGTGATACATTTTCTGCCTTTAATACATTTGTTATGTATGATTTTGTAAAACTCCATGTTTTTACATAAAATCCTCAGCACTTTAACAGTGGTCACTCATTATCTTCACTGTGCATATGGATACCTCAGCTGCACTTATTGTGTAAAAATTAGTCCTTGAGTGCTCGTGATTTTTTGGAAACTCACACACTTTATTTTTAGCCATCATGTTGATATTCAGTATTAACAAAGTATGATCCAGAAATTAATACAAACCATGCTCAGAGACCATGAATCCACTTGTGAGTTCTTTTATTTTTTTATTTTATTTTTTTGAGACAAGGTCTCACTCTGTTGCCCAGGCTGGAGTGCAGTGGAGTGATCATAGCTTACTGCAGCCTTGAACTCCTGGACTCAGGCAGTCCTCTAGCCTCAGCCTTCCGAGTAGATGAGACTACAGGCATGCATGCCGCCATGCCCAGCTAATTTTTTTTATTATTATTTTTAGTAGAGACAGGGTCCTACTATGTTGCCCAGGCTGGTCTCAGACTCCAGGGCTCAAGCAATCCTCCTGCCTCAGCCTCCCAAAGTGGTGGGATTATGGGCAGGAGCCACACCCAGCCTATGAGTGCTTTTAGCTCATAGTCCTCCCTGTCTTTGTTTAGGCTGGTTTTCTTTCCAGAAATGCCCTTTCTGCTTCTTTCTGTCCTTAGAAGTTGCTAAATAGTAAACCTTGTGTTGTGAACCCAGGCAGTTCTTTTAAAAAATAAAAGAGGTCGCTAACATTTACTAACATCTATATTTCTGGATTCTCTTGATAAGCCAGAATCCTGCTACCCTACAAGGCCTTGAGCTCCCATGTGGCATCTGCCTGCCAGAGCAGTTCCCCGCTTGAGCATAGGACATGAGCTTGACCTTCACTCCAGCCTCCAGCTCTTGCCAGTGCCTTGGGGACTTCCAGCTTCCAGCATTTAACATGCATGGTGCACGCATGGACTTCAGCAATTAAATGATGTATTTTTCACTACTGTTTTCTATCTTCTGTTTTTTCATTGATTGTACACTATGGGAGGGTGAGGAGGTTTCACTCCTGCCTTGCGATGCGGTATCAGCATTTGGGAAGGCCCTGATGGTTGATTGATAGCATATGCTCTGATTCCCTGTTTATTTCACACAATTAACATCTTCTTTCCTGCAAGACTGTGAGTTCCTTGCAGCGTCTAGCATGGTAATGAACACTTACTGATCTGATCTTTTAACATTTTATTTAGAATTTCTACTTGGATAACAGAGGGAAAAAAGAAAGCAAGGAAACCAATGAGAAAATGAATGCTAAGAACAAGGAATCCTTACTCGAGGTAAGGTTAATTTTGCAGAATGGAAGAAAAGAGAATGATGTTTGCTCTATCTATTTTTAAGTCATTTTCTTCCCAGAACAATGGAAAAATCTAAAGACACACTGAAATTTCAAGTTGGGGTGTTAAAATCAAATTATTACTAAATTATAGCTGTTTAGATCATTCAACTGTTTTTCTTTTTTGAGTCATTTGTTACAACATGTGGCTTTAGACAAATGAAGTGGGATTCATAATTCTTGACTTTTAAAAAGACTTGACAAATCCTCATAAAACTTATCTTCTGGCATTCCATGTGTTTCATTACTTAAGTGCTCCATGGAAGTCAGACATAAGACTTCCAAACCTTATTTAAAGGGACCTGTAAGATGCTCTCCCAACATCTCAGATGTGGTAGGAAGCATGAGATTCGGAGTCAGGGACCCGTTACAGGAGGTGGCCCTGCCCAACACTGTTCATTTGCTAATGGGACAGTCCCCGCCCCCCTGAGAACCTCAGTTTCCGAATTGTATTGAATCATCACAGAGATTCAGGGAGCTGGCGAAAGCACTGTGTTGATGACCATACAGATGTCTGTGATGACCACTATTAGGGCGTGTTCCAGAAGTTCATTTGGCAATTGATTGGAAACTTCTAGTGAGTTTTCACGTGCTAAAAATCAAGGCTCTGAGCCTCGCATGGGGGTACACACCTGTAATCCCAGCTACTCAGGAAGCTGAGGTGGGAGGATCACTTAAGTCCAGGAGCTCAAGGCCAGCCTGGGTAACAAAGCAAGATCCAGTCTCAAAAAAAGAAAAAAAAAAAAATCGAGGCTCTGTTTGCAGCACATAACGCAGCTGAAATGAGTGCCAGATCTCAAGTCACAAATGGCCATGCTAGAGTTGCCCAGGTTGTATTTCCCTGAGACAATCCATGGACCTTTTCCTGAGTTAGTAAATTTTGGACCTCCCTTGAAAAATCAGAAGACCTGGTGATGCCCTCGGCCCCGTTACCTGGAGCCAATTGGCTCATGCTGAAGAGCGCCCGCTCGCGTTCACTAAGGTTCCGCCCAGACCTTGCGCATGTCTATTGCCTGCTTGCTTTCACAGCCCGGTACCAAAGAAACCACAGCCAGCTGCCACTCCCAAGATGCTGAGCTCAGGTGTTGCAGGTTCTGGTTCCTGGGAGCATGAGCACAGCGGGTATTTCCCAGGGAGGCACAACAAGAGAGTCCTTGTCCCAGGACTTCAGCAATGTTTTACAGCTGCATGTAAAAGAAAACACAAAGCGTGCTGTGCTGTGAAAAATCATTATCCTGCTGTCTAATGGGGGTCAAAACCTGAATTTAAGAGATTATTAACAGGATGACTAATACTAGCCAAATTTGGGGAGAAATTGGGGAGTGTGAACAGAAATGTTTTCCAGCTCTACTACATAAAAATGTACTTGGAGGATGCAAAATCCAGTTATTTCACATTTATGAAACTAAATGAGAGGATATTGAAAGTTATAAAAAGAAAGTGAAACATAAATTTGACTATTTGAGTTGTAAAATAGAATAATATATAATTTTATTCTATTGATTTTTAAGACAAAATTTATTAAGAATTCTGTAATTCTATGCAAGTTTTGAGATTTAAAAATCTACATCTAGATGTGCTTTGTTATTCTTTTCTGATACTGGTGTATTAATAACTGCCTTCTTCCTTCTTTGAAAAGAAAACTATCCCAAGAATAAAATATTAACTTATTCATTTTTATTCTTTTTATTTTTAATTTTTGTGGGTACATAATATGTATATATTTATAGGGCACATAATATATTTTGATATGGGCAAGGAATGTGACATAATCACATCATAGAGAATTGGGTATCCATCCCCTCAAGCACTTATCCTTTGTATTACAAACAATCCAGTTACACTCTTTTAGTTATTTTTAAATGTACAATTAAGTTATTATTGACTATAGTCACCCTGCTTTGCTTTCAAATAGTAGGTCTTATTCATTCTTTCTATTCTTTTGTACCTGTTAACTATCCTCCCCAATTTTATGTGTTGAATTATATATAATAATTGTTCTATTTACGAGCAATGAAATAGTAACTATCTTACTTACCAGGAAAGTAATAATTTTTCTGTCTTCCATTTTATAGTAACATTAATTGCTTTTATTAAATGCTTACTTTTGCAATATGCCAAGACTGTACTCACAACCTACCTTATGAAGTTGGGCTATTATTATTCCATTTTGACAAATCAGTGGACTGAGGTTTAATGGCCCACGGTCGCAGAGCTAAGTGGTGAGGAGCCCTTGAGGCGTAACCCAGGAGCCAGGATTCTGGACCGATGTGTTATTCTTCCCCTCTTCTGGCAAATAGCATATAATATAAACATACGCATTCGGTCAGAGCTGTACACTCAATTGACTTTTAGTTTAAAAGCTAATCTGCGAGTTTGTTTAAATGTGAATAAAAATGCGTGCTTTATCTTTCGTGTGTGTCTTGTGTCGTCGGAATCTCAATTTCAGGAAAGTTTCTGTGGAACATCTATCATTGTACCAGAACTGGAAGGAGCTCTTTATTTGAAAGAAGATGGAAAGAAATCCTGGAAAAGGCGCTATTTTCTTCTACGGGCTTCTGGAATTTATTATGTACCCAAAGGGAAGACTAAGGTCAGAAAAAAAAAAAACAAAAACAAAAGCACTTAGCAATAAAGCATTTCATGAGCATGAAACTGAAGAAATCCTTATGTGGCAAGTTAAATACATTCACTGTTGCTGCAGATTCCATAATCCTGCAACATGTATACAAATAGGACAGTATTACTGAAATCTTCTTGAGTTTTTCCGTAGCTCTCTTGAAGGTAAAAGTATTTTATCTATTTTAAAGTCAGGTTTCAAAAATGATGGCAAAAGCACTTTTCTAGAGATTATTTTGTTTCTTTACCTATCTATTTCCAAGGACTTTTTACCCCTGTAGTTCTATAGTCATTATAGTTAAATTTATTTTATCTGGAATCATAGAGGTATTAGAAGTCTTGATAAGATTTTTTTTTCTTTTTTCTTTTGAAATAGAGTCTCACTCTAACCCACAGGCTGGGGTACAGTGGCATGATCTTGACTAATTGCAACCTCCGGCTCCCAGGCTCAAGCCATCCTCCCACCTCAGCCTCCCAAGTAGCTGGGACTACAGGTGCATGGCACCACGCCCAACTAATTTTTCATATTTTTTGTAGAGATGGGTTTTCACCATATTTCTTAGGCTGGTCTTGAACTCCTGAACTCAAGCAATCCGCCCACCTCACTCAGCCTTCCCAAGTGCTGGGATTACAGGCATGAGTCACTGCACCCAGCTCTCGACTAGATTTTCCTTGAGATTTTAGCCCTTAGACTCTGAATATTTTTAAATCGTTCTCTGAGGTGTACTCTGAATTTCCCTGCTTAATTTAGCAGGATATTTTAGACATCATTTAACTTTTACTTGGTGATTTGGGATTATTGCCTCAAATTTATATGTAATAAATTATTCCTTGAAATGTAATTTTAACTCTTATTCTGACCATCAACTCTCTCTAAGATCTTTCTTAGAGGATTAGGATATTTCACTCTTTTGTTCACCATTAATATATGTCTAATCTGTATCTTGGGTACGCAGAAGCATTTTGCCTTCCCTTCCAAATGCAGGGCACCACCAGTGGTATATTCATGCATTGCCAACTTCCTCTGATAAAGCTTAACCCACACTTCCAAGCCGATGAAGTTATGTGAACATCCAGGTCTGCTACCTCCAGTAAGGAGACTCTTGTCTCTGCCGGAAGGCAGGAGGGGCATTATGGCTAACTCTTGGTCCAGGACAGCTACTGTTCTCCTTAGCCTCTTCCACTCTGCTCCCGGCCTTAGATCTGATGCTTTCCCATCTCTGCCATCTCATTCCAGTCCCACACCGGGCACCTCACAACTGACCCATGAATAATTTGTTTTCTTTTTGAAATGTTTATGTCTTAGGCATTTGAATATAAATGGTACATATAAATAAACGTATAACAAACAATATACTCTGTGATGAGAATTAAAAGTGTTTACATTTGGCCAGGTGTGGTGGTTCATGCCTGTAGTCCCAGCACTTTGGAAGGCTGAGGCAAGGTGAATCACTTGAAGCCAGGAGTTCTAGACCAGCCTGGCCAACATTGTGAAACCCCATCTCTACTGAAAATGCAAAAATTAGCTGGATGTGGTGGTGCACACTTGTAATCCCACCTACTGGGGAGACTGAGGCATGAGAATCACTTGAACTTGGAAGGTGGAGGTTGCAGTGGCCTGAGATTACTCCACTGCACTCCAGCCTGGGTGAAAGAGCAAGACTATGTCTCCAAAAAAAAAAAAAAAGTGTTTACAGTAGAGTTGGACAAGAATACCTTCTCTCACTGTTACCATTAACACTGGGTTGAGGAACTAACTAGTACATTAAAGAGAAGAATAATAAGTATAACCAGTAGAAAAGAAGAGGCAAAGACTGATTTTTCACAGTTGAGATGATCGTCTACCAGCAATATGAGATACTCAGCTGAAAAACTGTTAGAACCAAATAAATGCATTAACTAATAAAGTTTTCTTTACACAAACAATATATATAATGCAAACTACAATGCAAAAGAATCCATGCAGACTAGAAACAGAAAATGCAAAATTCCTAACAAGAAACTTAACAAGAAATGTTCCAGATCTATATGGCATAAAATATAAAATTTATTAAGAGGAATGAAGTAGAACTGAATCAATAGAAAGGTACCATGTTGCAGGCCAGGCGCGGTGGCTCACGTCTGTAATCCCAGCACTTTGGGAGGCTGAGGCAGGCCGGAGGTCAGGAGTTTGAGACCAACCTGGCCAATATGGTGAAACACCATCTCTACTAAAAATGCAAAAATTAGCGAGGCATGGTGGCGGGCGCCTATAATCCCAGCTACTTGGGAGGCTGAGGCAGAAGAATTGCTTGAACCCGGGAAGCAGAGATTGCTGTGAGCCAAGATCACGCCACTGCACTCCAGCCTGGGCGACAGAGTGAGATTCCATCTCAAAAAAAAAAAAAAAAAGAAAGAAAGAGAAAAAGAAAAAGAAAAAAAGTAGAAGAAAAAGAAAAGAAAGGTACCATGTTGCTAAATGAAAAGTTATTAATTCTTCCCAGTTTTCTATAAATTTAAGGTAATTTTAATAAAAATATCAGTAGGATTTTATTTACTTGAAATTCACAGATTGATTCTAAAGTTCATGGAAAAAAGACACTCTTCCAAAATAGACCTTCCCAAAATTGTGAAGAACATCAAGGTAGATCTCCTGCCATGCCAAAACATTAGATAAAAACAGCACGGCTAGAGACAAACAGGTCGACAGACAGCCATCTAACATAAGAGAAGTTAAAGTTAGAATTTTATATCACAGCAGTGGGGAAAGAATGTGGTATTCAACAAATAGCATTGAAATAACTGTATATCCATTTAGAAATATAATTTCCTACCTCATTCCATGTACCAAACTAAATTATTGATTGGTTAAAATATCTTTAGAGAAACATGGTATAAAATTCTAGAAGAAAATAGAGGTTGGCTGGCTGTGGTGGCTCATGCCTATAATCCCAGCACTCTGGGAGGCCCAGGGAGAATAGCTTGAGCCCAAGAGTTCAAGACCAGCCTGAGAAACATAGGGAGACCCTGTCTCTACAAAAAAAGATTAAAAAATTAACGAGGATGGTGGCACATGCCTGTAGTCCCCACTACTTGGGAGGCTGATCGGGGAGGATCGCTTGAGCCCGGGAGGTCAAGACTTCAGTGAGCCGTGTTTGTGCCACTGCACTCCAGCTTAAGTGACAGAACGAGACCCTGAAAAAAAAAAGAGAGAGAGAGAGAGAAGGAAGGAAGGAAGGAAGGAAGGAAGGAAGGAAGGAAGGAAGGAAGGAAGGAAGGAAGGAAGGAAAGAAGGGAGGGAAGGAGGGAGGGAGGGCAGGGAGGAAGGGAGGGAGAGAGGGAAAGAAAGAAAATATAGGTTAATGTTTTTATAATTTTGAACTGGAGAAAACTTTCCTAAGCAAGAATAGAAACTCAAAATTATAATGGAAAAAATGGACAGATTTGACCTTATAAAGTTATTTTTAATACCTTATGGCCAAAGATAACAAACAAGAAGTGAAAGACTGACTACAGTGAGAGAGTACATTTGCAACATGTATAAACAAGTATGAATATCCATAAAATATAAAGACTTCAACAAATCAATAAGAAAAAGATAAACATACTTACAGAAAAATGGCAAAGCATTAAAGGGAAAATTTACAGAAAAAGGAGTACTGGTAGCCACTGCATAACTAAAAGTTGCTCCATCTCACTAGTAATCAGGAAATGTAAATTAAACATGAGATTGATACAATAAACAATATAGATAATATCCAAATTTTGGTGGTAGTGGGTAAGAAAAAGGGGCACTCACACTTAGGAGGTTGGAATGGAAACTCATACGGCCAAACTGGTGGACAATTTAGCAAAATCTATGTAAATGTAAAAGGGAGGAAAAATCCTTTCAATTGGCAACTCCATGCTTGACAAATCTATCTCACAGAAATATAAGCGCATATGCACAGTATTTGTTGTAATAGCTAAATATTGAAATAACTTCTAATCCTCTGTAGTAGAATAGTTAAATAAATCGTTACCCCTGTACAGTAGAATTCTCTGCAGTCATAAAATGAATGTCATCTATTAATTCATGTGTCTTGATATAGAAAGACTCCTAGATACAATGTTAAGAAAAAGAAGGCAGGGGACAGTGGCTCACAGCTCTAATCCCAAACACTTTGGAAGGCCCAGGAAGGTGGATCGCTTGAGCTCAGGAATTCAAGACCAGCCTGGGCAACGTGGGGAAATAGAACAGAATAGAATACTACCAAACTATTAACTGTGGTACATTTGGAGAAAAGAACAAAATAAGAAAAAGGGGTGGTGAAGGAAGATATGCATTTTATTATTTAAATATATATATATTTTTAAATTGTGACTAATATGCCTTAGTTTGTAACTTAAAAATGTAAACTTTGAACATCCAGAAGAAAAAATCTTGCAAGAAAAGAATGTACAAGCATATGTAAATAAATAATTGTTCACTAAGGTGTAAATAGTTCTGCCATCTATTCATCTGTTCACTAACTAGGTAAAGAATTATAGAAGGCAAAAGAAAAAAATAATGCAACACATTTGTAATTGAAGTGTAACCAAATATGTAGATTACAGGCTGCAGCCTTCACAGTGCCTGTTATCCGTGGAGGAGAGGTCTCTGTTTCCATGGCAACACTGCCTGCAGTAAAGAGAACTTGTGAAAGAAATCCTTTTTCTCAGGAGGAAGTGCATGAAGTGTGTGCTAATTTACTGAGCATAAGTTTATCTCTCATTGTTCGTCCTGAGGGGGACTTTTTTTTTTAAATGCTCAATCGCAAAATCCATCACGGACTTAGAATGGCAAAAGTCAAAATGAAATTTCTGGCTAAGCGGTCACCTTGTCTCGACTGCATCGATAATGACATCTCAAGGACAGTCCATCCTGACTCTGGGAGTCCCCAGATAGGCATTAGAACAGCAGTATAATCTTTCACTCCATTTCTGGGTCAGTGGCACCGATTTTCCTTGGCTGTACTCTTTTTTAAAAATTAATTTTATTTTTTGACTGACAAATAATAATTGTACATATGCACAATGTACACAGTGATGTTTTGATACATATGATGTATGGTAATCAGATCAAGGTAATTAGCACATCCATCATCTTAAACATTTTTCCTTTCTTTGTGTTGGGAACATTCAATATCTTTCATACTGGGAAAGATTTATGCATAGATCTTACTAAATTGTCCCCCAATTTGGCCATATCTGTTTCCATTCCAACCTTTCAGACTTGCCTTTGAGAAGAACCATACGTGGCAGATGTTTATATAAATTACCTAAAAGTCAATATTTTCTTTACTAAAATGTAATCCTTAGTTATGCCGTGAAGGACAACTCTGGAAAATTGTTAACTGTCATCTCAGTTGAAGTTTTATTTTTTTTCCTGTCTTTCAGACATCTCGAGATCTGGCATGTTTTATACAGTTTGAAAATGTCAACATTTACTATGGGACTCAGCATAAAATGAAATATAAAGCGCCCACTGACTACTGCTTTGTTTTAAAGGTATGTTATAAGAAGTCATTTATTTAGATTGATAAGCAATTTGAGTTAATCATTTTTTCAAGGAAGAAAATGTTAAATGTTATATAGTTAGCCACAGGTGTAACAATAAGAAATTGTTCAACCAAAATAGGAATGAGGGAAACATTTCTATCAATTTGGGGCATTTTCCCCAAAGCCTCCTATCTTAACCTAAAACTTTTTTTTTTTTTTTTTTTTTTTTTTTTTTTGAGACGGAGTCTCGCTCTGTCGCCCAGGCTGGAGTGCAGTGGTGCAATCTCGGCTCACTGCAAGCTCCGCCTCCCGGGTTCACGCCATTCTCCTGCCTCAGCCTCCCGAGTAGCTGGGACTACAGGCGCCCGCCACTGCGCCCGGCTAATTTTTTCTATTTTTAGTAGAGACGGGGTTTCACCATGATCTCGATCTCCTGACCTTGTGATCCGCCCGCCTCGGCCTCCCAAAGTGCTGGGATTACAGGCGTGAGCCACCGCGCCCGGCCTTTAACCTAAAACTTTAAGGTAAATCTGTCTGGGGATTTCTTCACTTCTGAAAATGAAAGTTCCACATTTTAAACAAATTAATTTATAATTTTATTGATAAGACTAAAAAAAGTTTTCAGTTCTTTATTTATTGGGCTCATTCCAACATAATAAGTTTTTAGAAATTAGAAACTTGCAAGATGTCCTAGAAAATGTATAGAAAATAACAAAAAAAAATTGTTTTAATTACTGGGTCATGAAACTTAAGGTGTATATTGTCAAAAGGCAATATGTATTATCAAATGTTAGATATGGTTTATGTTTTTTTGAGACAGAGTCTCACTCTGTCACCCAGGCTGGACTGCAGTAGTGCAATCATAGCCCACTGAAGCCTCAGCCTCCCAGTCTTAAGCAATCCTCCTGCCTTAGCCTCTCAAGTATCTGGGACTAGAGGTGCGCACCACCACACCAGCTAATTTTTGTATTTTTAGTTAAGACAGGGCTTTACTATATTACCCAGGCTGGTCTCAAACTCCTGGACTCAGGAGATACACCTACCTTGGCATCCCAAAGCATTGGGATTGTAGGCATGAGCCACCACTCCTGGCCGATTTACATTTTTTAAAATTAGAATCTCAGATCAGTCTGATCAGGAGACGAGTTATTACAACCACACATGTGATGTGTTAGAGCCTTTCTGTATGCCTCCAGAACTCTGGATTGAGGACTATGGTAAGTTTTTGTCTGTGTTTCTGTTTAGTCAAATACAGTAACCAGTCCAAATCAATCATATTTAGTAATTTTGACTCCCTGAACAATTACAATCACTTATTGTAATCATCAAATAATAATTGGTTGAAATTCTTGGCTTTATCAAGGACTCAGGATATTCAGTGGCTTTCATTCAGATGTCCTAACCTTTTCTTTTTTTTAATTCCTAAGCATCCACTTTTAACTATTTATGGATAATATTAATAATAAAAACCATTATACTAGCTCAGTCAGCCTGATACTCCCCCAGTGGTTCTCAACCAGGCATTTTGCCTCCAAGGGTTGTTTGGCCAATTCTAAAGACATTTTTGATTGTCATAGTTTGGGGCATGGAGCAGGGACTACTGACATCTAGTAGGCCAGGTATGTTGCTAAATACCTTGCAGTGCACAAGAAAACCCCCATGCCAAAGACTTCTCTGGCCCCCCATGTCAACAGTGCTGCTGTCAAGAAACCTGCCCTAGACAGAAAAGCCCCAGAATAATGACTGTGAAGGCACTGAAGGCAGGGAGAAGACTGGATCCATTCACTCATTCATTCATGTATTCATTTAATATTTGTTGAATGCCGGCCGGGCGCGGTGGCTCACACCTGTAATCCCAGCACTGTGGGAGGCTGAGGTGGACGGATCACTTGAGGCCAAGGATTCTAGCCCACTGAAGCCTCAGCCTCCCAGGCTTAAGAGCAATCCTCCTGCCTTAGCCTCTCAAGTATCTGGGACTAGAGGTGCGCACCACCATACCAGTTAATTTTTGTAGTTTTAGTTAAGACAGGGCTTTACTATATTACCCAGGCTGGTCTCAAACTCCCGGATTCAGGCGATCCACCTACCAAGGATTCTGGCCAACATGGTGAAACCCTGTCTCTACTGAATATACAAAAAGTAGCTGGGCGTGGTGGTGCATGCTTATAGTCCCAGCTACTTGGGAGACTGAGGCAGGAGAATCGCTTGAATCCGGGAGGTGGAGGTTACAGTGAGCCGAGATCCCCCCAGTGCACTCAGCCTGGGCGACAGAGAGAGACTCTGTCTCAAAAAAATAAATAAATAAATAAATAAATAAATAAATAAAAAATTTTGTTGAATGACAACTATTGTTGAATGACAAGGATTATTATTATTATTTTTTTTACTGCCGCATTCCCGTCACCTGGAACAGTGGTGGGGCAATGAAAAAAAATACAATAATTCCTGTCCTCATGGAGTTTACATTCAACATGAGGAAAATGGTAAAGAACAAAAACTATGTAATGTAATGTCAGGTAGTAACAAGGAGCAATATGAAGTAGGGCTGGGGCCAGGGCTCCTTTGGATGGGGTGTTCACAGAGAGGCCCTCTAGGAAGTGACATTTGACAAAAGATGGGAGCGAAGTGAGGGAGCGAGAATTACCTGCAGTACAAGCCCTCCAGGAATAAGAACGGGAAGTGGAAAGCCCTGAGGTGAGACAGGTCTGTTTGGTCAGAAGGAAGAGAGATGAGGAGCATGCCCTGCCTGCTTCTGGTCCTCGCCCCTCCTTGTCTGTTCCTGATATAGGAAAAATAAGAAGAACGGCAAGCACTGACCTTGCTTCTTCTTTATAAATGTGGTATGTGTGCAGAGAGACTCCCCAGCCAGGAAGTGGCCAAGTCAGAATGAGAACTCAGGCAGCGTGGCTCAGAGGCCGTTCTCTCAGACAGTTTCTCAGGCCCCCAGAGATCTGGACACGAAGCGTTGCCTACTACCCTGCCCCTCCCACAAGGCCACCTGCCATTGAGCCACGTCTTCCCGTGTTTGGAATCCTAAGACCCTGATAAATTACCAAAATGGAGCATTCCAACACACTTTATCGCCAAAGCACCGCCCACACTTCTTAAATCAGGAGAAAGTTTTGCAGAAAGTTTCTGAAACACCGGTCGGTAAACTGGCTGAATGAGAGTCACTGGAGACTCATTACAAATGCAGGTTCCCAGGCCCTAGGCCCACTAAATCAAAATAATGATGGAACCTAGGGTTAGGGTTAGGGTTTAAGGATGGAGTCTAGGAATCTTCATTTTTCCTAAACATGGTCAACTTTTCTACCAAGTGTTAGAACGTATCCTCACTCTAATGAGGATTCATGTAGTGGTCATGGCTTAGCTGATGATGAAACGGCCTTCAGAGTGGGCAGACAGGATGAAAGTCTAGCAGAAGGAAGCAGGAGCCAAATCCCAGGGCTGGGGTCCAGAAGCCAGAGCAGGAATGTCTGTCAAGAAAAAGACAAGGTCTCTGACTAGAGTTTCCCAGCACGGGGATTTAGACACAGTGAACAGGGGAGGGACTCAGTTTCTCAAACTGACACATAAGTTTGGGATGAAGACCTACAATTGCCAGGACTTGAACTGTCTGACCTAGAACGTGAGGTTATCCTGAGATTACACCAAGAATAGAAATCCTGGGTTCCAGAGTATTGAACTAGAATTTCTAAAAATTCCTACTCTCCAAGGTCTGGGTCGTCAAGAGAGAGTTGAGGATCTCCCCAAAAGAAAAAGGGGACTCAGAGGTGGAGAAACCAGCAGGATCGATGGATCTGGGAGTAAGAGTCATGAGCAACCCTTGCAGAATGTGTATTTCCTTTTTTTCAGGATGATGATCAGTTCTGTTCTAAAGTCAGTTTCCTCATGTGCAATCACCCTGCTCATTTTGTTCTTAAGCATGTTTCTCAGTTCCTTCCCAAAATATTGAGAATTCTTATTAATTTGCTGAGTAAAAGGGTTACTGTTGAGGTTTGGAGAACCTAATTTGTTTATGAACATTGTGGTCACTTATTTCCCTTTTTGTCTGCTGTTTTAAAAAAGTAAAAACTCTTGCTATTCTTTTTTTTTTTTTTTTTTTTTTTTTTTTTTTTTTGAGACGGAGTCTCGCTCTGTCGCCCAGGCTGGAGTGCAGTGGCGCAATCTCGGCTCACTGCAAGCTCCGCCTCCCGGGTTCACGCCATTCTCCTACCTCAGCCTCCCGAGTAGCTGGGACTACAGGCGCCCGCCACTGCGCCCGGCTAATTTTTTTCTATTTTTTAGTAGAGACGGGGTTTCACCATGGTCTTGATCTCCTGACCTTGTGATCCGCCCGCCTCGGCTATTCTTTATTAGGGTGAGCCAGTTTCCAAAATGCAAACAATGTGTATGTAGATGGCAAGAGGGATTAAGGATACAGGGAGGAATGTTAAGAGATTTAGGCCAGGTGCGGTGGCTTATGCCTGTAATCCCAGCACTTTGGGAGGCCAAGGTAGATGGATCACCTGAGGTCAGGAGTTTGAGACCAGCCTGGCCAACATGGTGAAACCCCATCTCTACTAAAAATGCAAATATTAGCTGGGCATGGTGGCACACGCCTGTAATCCTAGCTATTCGGGAGGCTGAGGCACGAGAATTGCTTGAACCTGGGAGGTGGAGGTTGCAGTGAGCCAAGATCACGCCACTGCACTCCAGCTTGGGTGACGGAGTAGGACTTTGTCTCAATAAAATAAAACAAAACAAAACAAAAGAAGATTGCATGATTTCATTTCGTGGCCTGATAAATCCAGGCTAAAGTTTATCCTTCAATATGAGCTTGATGACTATGGCTGTTCATGAGAGGTGCTGTCAGAAAGACTGGCGTCTGAGTCCTGGCCCTGTCACCTAGTAACTGGGTCACTATTGAGATGCTAAGCTTCATTGCATCATCTTCAAGAGATGAGAGCACCCAGCCCTTCTTTTGAGAATTAAATATGATATGCCTACAAAATCATTAGTGCAATGTCTAGAAACGTATCAGCACTTAGTAAGTGGTAGTTATTATTGCCATCTAGTATTAAATAAATCTCTTTATTAACCAGTGTTTCTCAAACTTTAGTATGCATCAGAACCATTTAGATTGTTAAGACACAGACTGCTAGGCCCCCAGGGTTTTTTATTTAGTAAGTCTGGGATTGGGTGCAGGAATTTGCTTTTCTTTTTTTTCCTATGTATTTATTCATTTACTTTTTAATTGACACATAGTAATTGTACATTATGACACACAATGTGTTGTTTTGATATATGTAAACATTGTGTAATGACCAAATCATGGTAATTAGCACAAACATTGATCATAAAATCCTCTCCTCTAGCTATTTAAAATATACAATGCATTATTGTTAGCTGTAGTCACCCTACCTTGCAGTAGGGTACCAGAACTTATTCCTCCTAACTATAACACTGTACTTGTTGAAAAAACTCTCTCCCCATTTGCTCGAGTCTCTAGTAACCACTATTCTACTCTCAACTCCTATGAGATCATGTTTTTTAGATTCCACATATGAGTGGAATATTAATGTTTTTGTATTTTCTTTATTCATCCACTGATGGGCATTTAGGTTGATTCTATATCTTAGCTATTGTGTACAGTGCTGCAATAAACATGTGAGTGCAGATGTATCTTTGACATACCAATTTCATTTCCTTTGTATCTATACCCAGCAGTGGAAATAGTGGATCATATGGTAGATTTTTTTCAGTTTTTTGAGGCACCTCCATACTGTTTTCTGTAATGGCTAGACTAATTTACATTTCTGCCAACAGTGCATAAGAGTTCTTGTTCTTCCACATCCTTGTCAGCATTTGTTATTTTTTGTCCTTTTATCATAGTCATTCTAGTTGGGATGATGCAAAATCTCATTGTAGTTTTGATTTGCATTTCCTTGATAGTTAGTGATGTTAAGCATTTTTTAAATTCTTATTGGCCATGTGTATGTCTTCTTTGGTGAAATATCTATTCATGTTGTTTGTCCATTTTTTAAAAATTGGATTATTTGGGTTTTTTGCTAGTGAGTTGAGTTCCTTATAAATTCTACTTATTAACCCTTAGTCAAATGTATAATTTGCAAATATTTTTTCTCATTCTGTAGGTTGTCTCTTTACTCTGTTGATTGTTTTCCTTGCTATGTAGATTCACAGTTTTGGGTCTTTCTTTTTGTTGGTTTGTTTGTTTGTTTTGCTTGTTTTGTTTTGTTTTTTTGAGACAGAGTTTTGCTCTTGTTGCCCAAGCTGGAGTGCGATCTCGGCTCACTGCAACCTCCACCTCTCGGGTTCAAGCAATTCTCCTGCCTCAGCCTCCTGAGTAGCTGGGATTACAGGAGCACGCCACCATTCCTGGCTAATTTTTTGTATTTTTAGTAGCGTTGGGGTTTCACCATGTTAGCGAGGCTGGTCTCGAACTCCTGACCTCAGGTGATCTGCGCTCCTCAGCCTCCCAAAGTGCTGAGATCACAGGCATGAGCCACTGTGCCAGGCCAGTTTTGGATCTTATATTAACTATTTAATCTATTTTGAGATGATTTTTGTTTATGGTGAGAAATAGGGGTCAAGTTACATTCTTTTGCATGAAGTTATCCAGTTAACCCAACACTGTTTATTGAAGACACTATCTTTCCCTCATTGTGAGTTTTTTGGTTTGTTTTTCTTGTTCTTGTTCTTTTGGGGTGTGGGCACCTTTGTTTAAAATCAGTTGGCTGTAAATGCATTGATTTAGTTCTGGACTCTCTGTTTTGTTCTATTGGCCTATGTGTCTGTTTTTACACCAATACCACACTGCTATAGATTTGTAGTATATCTTGAAATCAGTTTGTGTGACTCCTCCAGCTTTGTTCTTTTTGCTCAAGATTGCTTTGGCTATTTGGAGTCTGTGTTTCCATATAAATTTTAGGATTTTTTTTCTATTTCTCTGTGAAGTCTGACATCATAATTTTGATAGGGATTGCTTTGAATCTGTAAATTACTTTTGGTAGCATGGACATTATAAAAATATTAATTCTTCCAATTTATGAACATAGAATATCTTTCTGTTTATATCCTCTTCGCCTTCTTTTATCAATGTTTTATAGTTTTCTTCACAGAGATCTTTCTCCTCCTTGGTTAAATTTATTTCTAAGTATTTTATTTTTGTGTAGGTATTGTAAATGGGATTGCTTTCTTGATTTTCAGATAGTTGGCTACTGTTGCATAGAAATGCTACTAATTTTTGTATGCTGATTTTGTATCCTGAAACTTGACTTCATCTGTTTATTAGTTCTAACAGTTTTTTTGGTGGAGTCTTTAAGATTTTCTACATATGAAATCATGTTGTCTGCAAACAGGGATAATTTGACTCTCTCATTTCCAATTTGGATGCCTTTTCTTTCTTTCTCTTGCCTCGTTGGTCTCGCTAAGAGTTCCAGTACTGTGCTGAATAGGAGCAGTGAAAGTGGGCATCCTTATCTCTTTTGAGATCTTCGGGGAAAAGCTTCTAATTTTTTCCCATTCAGTGTGATGTTGGCTGTGATTTTAACATATATAAACTTTATTATGTTGAGGTATGTTTCTTCTACACCTAATTTGTTGAGACGCTGAATTTTCGTCAAATGCTTTTTCTGCATCTATTGAAATAAGCATTTGATTTTTAATCTTTATTGTGTTAATGTGATGTGTCACATTTATTGATTTGTATATGCTAAACTATCCTTGTATTGCTGGGATGAATCCCACTTGATCATGATGAATGGTCTTTTAAATGTGCTATTTAATTCAGATTGCTAGTATTCTGTTGAGGACTTTTATATCTACATTCATCAGGGACGTTGGCCTGTAGCTTTTCTTTTTGGTTGTGTCCATCTCTGGTTTTGGAATTGGAGTAATGCAGGCCTCGTAGAATGAGTTTGGAAGAATTTCTTCCTTTTCAATTTTTTGAAATAGTTTGTGAAGAATTCGTCTTTATATGTTTGTAGAATTCAGCAGTGAAGCCATCAGGTCCTGGGCTTTTCTTTGATAGGAGCCTTTTTATTACAGCTTCAATTTCATTACTCATTATTGGTCTTTTTAGGTTTTCTATTTCTTCCTGTTTCAATCGTGGTAGATCATACGCATCTAGGATTTTAGTCATGTTTTCCTAGGTTTTCCATTCTGTTAGTGTGTAATTATTTATAGTAGTTTTTTATGATCTTTTGTATTTCTGTAGTATCAATTGTAATGTGTTTTTTTCATCTTTCATTTTCTTTCTTTCAGTCATCTTTCTTTTTTTCTTAGACTAGCTAAAGGTTTCTCAATTTTATTTATTTTTCAAAAAAACCTTACTCTTTGTTTTCTTAATATTTGTTTTTAGCCTCTTTTAGCCTTAATATTTCTTTTCCAAATGAATGAAATTAATCTCTATTTCATTTATTTATGCTCTGATCTTTATTATTTCTTTTCTCCTACTAATTTGGGGTTTAGTTCTTATTTTTTCTAGTTCCTTGAGATGCATCATTAGATTGTTTATTTGAGATCTTTCTTTGGCTGAAAAAGTCTTTATCACCTTCGTTTCTGAAGAATAGCTTTTCTGGGTACAGTATTCTTGGTTGATAGGCTTTTCTTTATCTTTCATCACTCTGAATATATTATCCCACTCTCTCTTGGCCTGCAAGGTTTCTGCTAAGTCTGCTGCCAGGCATATTAGAACTCCCTTATGTGTTATTTGTTGTTTTTTTTTTCTTGCTGCTTTCAGGTACATCTCTTTGTCTTTGACCTTTGAGAATTTGATTATGATATATATTGGGGTATTTTATTTGAGTTGAATCTGGTTGGTGACCTTTGACCTTCCTGTGCATGGATATTTGTATCTTTCTTCTAATTTGGTAACTTTTCTATTATTATTTATTTGAATAAGCTTTCTATCCCTTTTCATTCTTTACTCTCTCTTTAATGTTAAGGATATGTAGATTTGCTCTTTTGATGGTGTCCCATGGGTCTTGTAATTTTTTCTTTATTCCTTCTCATTTTTTTCCTTTTTTCTCCTTTGACTATGTATTTTCAAATAGGCTGCCTTCAAGCTCACTGATTCTTCTGCTTGATGAATTCTGCAGCGGATGTTCTCTGTTTCATGTTTCATTTTGTTTGTTATACTTTTCAGCTCCAGGATTTGTTTGTTTGTTTAATTATTTCTATCGATCTGATGAAGGTTTCTGATAAATTTCTGAATTGCTTCTCTGTGTTTTCTTGAAGTTTGCTGAGTTTTGTCATAACAGCTATTTTTGAATTCTTTGTCTGCCAGATAGCTGGCACCTCTTTTTGTCCATTTAGAGAGACCATATTTTCTAGGCTATTCTTACTCCTTATAGACATTGGGCTCTGTCTTCCCATTGTTGAATTAGGTATTTGTTTCAGTCTTCCCTGTCTGGATTTGTTTGTGACCCTTCTTTTTCAGTGGGCGTATGCAGAAATTGTGAGCAGATTGACTATTGTATATTATTTCAGCACTAGAGGGCCTCCTAAGTCCAGGTTAGATCCGAATCCTACACTAACTCTGCCGAGGATACACTGTCCAAACTGCATGGGCCCTGGGTCACCCACAGAGGGCCCACCGGATGGTGTAGGAAAGCCGGTCAGGCTCTCAAATCCAGAGGTTCTGTGGACCATGCCTCCCACAGCACAGCATAAACAGCACATGTGGTGCATCATTTCATCTGGCAGGGATGGTGAGCCGCTGCCAAATTTATCCACCTGGCTGCTGCTAGCCCCACCCCCTCTCTTTGTCCCTTGCTGGCCTCATGTGTTTCAGTCACGTTGGTACTTGGTACTCACAGTGCTCTCGATAGGCCCAGGCAGAAGCAAGCCTCCCACAGAGGGACCCAGTATGGTAAGAAACCTGAGTGTGAGTCCAGGGGGACTTTCCGTGTGTGGGTACTGCAGTGGCTCAGGGGAGGGGCAACTATCCCCTTACCGTCCAACTGCGGTTTCACCCATTTTTGCAGTCCAATGGGGCTTCCCAGTCTCACTCACGTTCAGTTTCCTTAGCCCGCATAAAGGCAGTTTTGTGCATGGATAGAAGCCATTCCTTCCTGTATTCTTTCTCATTCCATTCTGGGGCTATATGTAATGGGGCAGAAGTAAATATCCTCCAGGAGAAATTATGCTTCTATGGAGACCTGTTAGGAAGTAGTGGAATATCATGGAAGGAGTGCTGGAATTCTGCCCCGTCGCTCACTTGCTTCCTACCCCTTACTCAGCTATATTTTTCTTTACAGTATTTTTCACAATGAAAAATTACATTACTTTAGTGTTTTGTATTTTTATTGGCTTTCTCCCATAATAGAATATAAATGTCAGAGAGCAGGGACTTTTTCTATTGTGTTCACTATTGTGTTCCAGAGTTTGGAGTGATATTTGACACATTGTAAATTCTCAATACGTATCAGATGAATGGAGAGATTAATGGATGGGTGGACGGACAGATGAGTGGGTGGATCGATGGATGGACAGATGGATGGAATGCAGATCAAAGCCCCCTGCACCACTGTGCCCTTTAAAACATGGTTCAAGCCAGGCACAGTGGCTCATGCCTGTAATCCCAGCACTTTTGGAGGCCAAGGCAGAAGGATCGCTTGAGCCCAGGAGCTCGAGACCAGCCTGAGCAACATATCAATACCCCATCTCTATAGAAAAACTTTTTAAATCAGCAGGGTGTGGTAGCATGCACCTACAGTCCTAGTTACTCAGAAGGCTGAGGCAGGAGGATTGCTTGAGCCTGCATTCAAGGTTGCAGTGAGCTATGCTCCAGCCAGGGCAACAGAGTGAGATCCTGTCCCTAAAGAAATGCTTAATTATCTGGGCACTATGGCTCATGCTTGTAATCCCAGCATTTTGGGAGGTCAAGGCAGGAGGACCACTTGACCCCAAGAGTTCTAGACCATCCAGGCAACATAGGGAGACCCCCATCTCTACAAAATATTTAAAAATCAGCCTAGCGTGGTGGTGCACACCCGTAGTCCCAGCTACGCAGGAGATTGAGGCAGAAGGATTGCTTGAGGACAGGAATTTGAGGGTGCCGTGAGCCACAGTCACACCATTGCACTGTGGCCTGGGCAACAGAGCAAGATCTCTAAAAAAGAAGGGAAAGAAAGAAAGAAAAAGAGAGAGAAAAAGGAAGGATAAGAAAGAAAATAGAGAACAGGATTGAATGTCCCAGTTTACTTCCTCTTTACTTCTAAATTTATCCCACGCAGTAACTCTCCTACCTCCTGACTCTGTATCTCAGAGGAAGATGGCTCCCATCTGCAACATGGCCTCTGGAACCATATTGTCAGTCACTCCCTTTGGCTTCAGCATCTTCGAACCCCTCTCCAAACAATTCTTCTCTTTTCTTTGGGCCACAAACATTTTCAAACATTCCTTGGTTTGGGGAGTCTAACTCACTCACTCACTCCCCTCAGTTGTATCTGCCCCACCTCTTCAAGCAGCACCTTTGGCCTCTGTCTTCTCTTTAACTCAGACTTCATGAGAAAGTGATGATGTGCTCCATGTCCTTACTTTGGGAGGCCAAGGCAGGGGGATTGTTTGAGGGCAGGAGTTCAAGACCAACCGGGGCAACATTGTGAAACCTCCTCTCGACAAAAAATTTAAAAACATTAGCCGGGCATGGTGGTGCGCACCTGTGGTCCCAGCTCCTCAGGGGGCCGAGGTGGGAGAATCACTTGAGCCCAGGCATTGGAAGTTGCAGGGAGTCATGATTGCACCACTGCACTCCAGACTGGGCAACAGAGGCAGACCCTTTCTCTACGAATATATACATATATCTTTTGAATTTTCTTTATTCAGACCATGGGGTACATCAGTAAACAAAACAAAGGCCTCTGGCTTTGTGGAGTTTGCATGCTACCAGGCTTCTCCCTGCACCTCTGTGGAAACTGCTATTATTAAGATTTCCAAAGAATAGTGGCTTTCTCCAGTCCTCATGGCATCTTTTGCATTGATGATGGCATCCTCATTTTATAATCTTCAGCCTGGACCGCTGCTCTATTTCTGCTGGTGCCTCCTCCTTCCCTACACACTGTAATGCCCTCCAAGGTCCTAAATTCAGTTCTCACCAGATTCCCTGTGCTCTGGCTGAGATCATAGTCACAGCCACAGCTCCAATCATTGTCTGTGTTGGAGACAAATAATTCCCAATCCGTAGTGGACAGTCTCACCTTCTTCCCTAGCCCTACACGTGCGGTAACCACATGTCCGAGGGGTACTTCTATTACAGACACTGATTTCAACCTTTCCTCCATGCCCTGCTTTCCACAGTCCCCTAAAGATGAATGGCACCATCACCTACTCTATTCGTTTTCTAGAGCTGCCGTAACAAACTGCTGCTAACTAGGTAATTTCACAGAAATTTATTTCTTGCACAGTTCAGGAGTCCAGAAGTCCCAAATCAAGGTGATATTGGAACCAGAAGTCCAAAATCAAAACCAGAGTTGTGTTCCTTCTGAGGGCTCAGAGGCAAAATCTGTACCCTGCCTCCACACCTCTCCTAGCTTCCGGCAGCTCCCAGCAATGCTGGCATTCTTTGGCTTGCAGCTGCGTGATGCCAATCTCTGCCTCCCTCAATACATGATCATCTTCTTTCTGTGTCTGTGTCTGTTTCTCCTCTTCTTATAAGAAAATATCATTTTGGTGGTTGTTTTTGTTTGCTTGTTTTTTGCTGGTTTTGGTGTTTTTTGTTTTTTGTTTTTGAGACAAGGTCTCACTCTGTTGCTTAGGCTGAGTGTGGTGGTGTGATCACAGCTCACGGCAGCCTCAACTTCCTGGGCTCAAGTGATCCTCCTGCCTCAGCCTCCCAAGTAGCTGGGACTACAGGTGCACACCACCACACCTGGCTCATTTTTTGTATTTTTGCAGAGACAGGGTTTCGCTATGTTGCCCAGGCTGATCTTGAGCTCTTGGACTCAAGCAATTCACCCACCTTGGCCTCCCAAAATGCTGTGATTACAGGTGTGAGCCACCGCACCCAGCTCACACCAGTCACTTTGGATTTAGAGCCCACTTTCATCCAGGATGACCTTATCTGAACTTTATTACATCTGCAAAGATCCTATTTCCAAATAAGGTTACATTCATAGGTACCAGGAGTGAGTACTTCAACATAGCTTTTAGGGAGGGGGAGATAATTAAACCCATAACATTCACCTGCTCTACCAAGCTAGAAACAGAGAAAGCATGCTTGATTTTCTTCCTCTCCCCATTTCTCATTAATCTATGAGCAAGTTCTTTTATTTCCCATCAAGGTCTCCCACTGAGCCCTCCCTCAATTCAATCTTATTCGTCACTCAAGATCCATCTTCCTCATAGCGCCCAGTGACTTCCTGTGTCACTGTGCTGTTTTAAAACTTCCAGTGCCCCCCACTGCCCAGGGGATCATGTCTAGATTCTAGTTTGACTCAAGGGTCTTCACTCAGATTCCTCTCCAGCTTAATTTCTGCTTCTTCATTCCATGGTTTCCAGACCTTTGCCATATAGAATTTCTCCATGTTCTCCATGTATATTACAGCATTCTGTCACTTCTTCCAAAGACCCTTACTTGGCCCATTTTCAAACTTTTAGTATGGACCATACTATTTCATAATCACATTACATATGTGATTTGATTACACATTTGATTACATCATGTGTTTACCTACATCTCTCCCTAAAACACCTCCAGCGAGCATTGCCCAATTATCACGTGAGTTTCTTATTCCTTTTGTTGTTGTTGTTGTTTTGTTTGTTTGTTTGTTTGAGATAGGGTCTTCTCCAGCCCAGTCAGGAGCACAGTGGCATGATCATGGCTCACCACAGCCTCGAACACCTGGCTGCATCTATCCTCCGACTTCAGCCTCTCCAGTAGCTGGAACTACAGGTGTGCACCACCACGCCCGGCTAATTTTTGTACTTTTTGTAGAGACAAGGTTTCACCATGTTGCCCAGGCTGATCTCAAATTCCTGGCCTCGAGTGATCTGCCTGCCTTGGCCTCTCAAAGTGCTGGGATTACAGGTGTGAGCCACTGGCCCCTGCCTCTCTTACTCCTCTTAATGTACCTGGGAATTAGCATACTTCTTAGCGCCCAGAGATATTTGTTGAACAAAATAGGACCTTGGTTCTTTCACTACCTTTGGCCTTGGATAAACTGCTTAGCCTCTCTCACCCTGTTTTCTCATTCCCTAAGTTCAGAGGGTCTGTAACAGCCCTTTAAGCAGTGGCATTCCACAATCGCCCTGACCTCTGTGTGCTGTTCTCATGTCCCAAGAGAGCTTCTCTCTCTTTATGGTCAGGAACAATCAAATCAGTTGCGAAAGAGCCTGGCCAGTGACATTGCACCAGCATTTTCCTGAAACCTCTTTGCAAATGATTATTCAGCAAAAGGCTCGGTTAGGCAATAAGCTCCTTGGCAAAATCTCAAGACACGGTGGAGAACAAGCTCAGTGACTTGTTCTATGATGTCTGCAAGCCTGAATGATTTCTACATCACCAAGGGAGCCAGAAAGGAGCTTGTTCCCATTCGGTAGCTCATCTTAGAACCATAAAATCTGAGGATTGCTAGAGAACTTAGAGGTCATATAATCCTCCTATATACATCCACAGCACACATGTAGTGTAAGGAAGGAACTTGGTGAGACCTGACCTGTAGCAACGTCTATACATCACCCCATCATCAAGGGACTGTTTTATGTTCAAAAGTCATTTTCTTTAAGGGAATGACTATGTTTTACTCTATTTCAATGAATAACATACTTAAGAAATTGTTTATGGTGCTTCTTAAATGGATAATTGTCGCTTTGTGCGTTTTGTTGCGAACACGATGAGATTTAGTCTGCTCTGGAAACTTGGCTCTCACATGACATCTACGAAAAAAAAAAAGTAATAGCTTAACTTGAAGGTCGCAATGTCAGCTTTTTAAATATCTGGGGGGTGGGGCAGAATAGTTGCTTTCTAAGAACAATTGTAAACATTTAATTGCTGAAGAGACCAATGCTTGCCTCTCTTACATGACAATCAGAACACAACTGCTGTTTGTCGGCCAGAGAGCCGTGTTTCTGGTGCTGAAAGACAAGGGCATCGGGTTGGCTTTGCACGTGTTATCGTTGAAGGCAATGCCGGCGGCATTTGTGGGCTGTTACATTCCAGCCAGTGAGTGCTGGCTTTAGTATATTTTTCATCAATACGTCTTTCAGGTTAATTAAGACAACAAATCCTTTTGGCTATCGGGCCATATTGCCTGAGTTGATAGATATTTCCGATTTTAAGGGCCTCCAAAGAGGATCATTATTGGAGTAACATTTGCAAAATTAAAATCTAGCATTCAGGATGAGGGAATAAGCATTAAACTGCAAAAACAATAAAATGCCCGGCAGCCATTCGAAAGTGTTTGCTGTCATCTGCTGGCCAGACTGCAAAACTACAGCAACATTCAGGCGCCTGATGTGAAGTTGTCGCTGTTGGTAAAGAGAATATCTGTGTTCCTGTTTGCTATGCCCAAGCAAATAGGAACTGACCGTTCTTCGAGCAATGGTGATGCAATTTCTGAGGCCTGAGCGAGCTACATAAGCAATACATATTTAAAGACAAAAATATGAGTAGACCTTCCTCAATTGCCTGAAAAAACCAAAAAGAGGAATTTTTTCTGTCATCTCTTCCAAGTCTGAGATTTGGGTGTAATAGCTTAATACAAACACAGAAATTCTAGGTGGTTAGTCAGGAGACCTCCAGGTTCTAGTGGGGGTCACAGGGTGGAATGTATAGTAACGTTTCTGAACCTCAGTTTTCTCATTCGTGAAACCAAAAATTACTAAACTCTCGTCAAGCTCTTGGAGTCTATAAAGGTCTTGTTATCTTTTCTGGACAAAGGTAACAATCCCACAGGTTCTTGCAGGCTGAGTCATTAGAAAGTCCAGCAGAGTGACTAGACACTGCCGGTCAGATTCCAACTGAAGTTTAAAGACATGAGACCCTTTGCTTAGATGAACTTTGAGAATGGCCATTTCCTTGGAGGTCAGTGATTTAAGATGGAAAGCGAAAGAGAAGTGGAGAGGTCTGTGCAATACCTGAAGAGAGGAATTGGACAGCTTTCCACCTTTCCTGCCAACTGAAGAGCAGACAGATGCTTCCAGCTCTCTTGGCTTTCCTTTCCACTTTCAGCCCCACCAGCAAATGAGGATTATCCTAGCAGGATTAATACATCCTCTGAGGACAGGGCGAAAAAGAAAGAGGTGGTACCATACCCCCCCAACCCCCCCCACACACAAGATGCTTGTGGTTGTTAATTATTTTTCTACATAATAAAATGTAGTATAATAAACCTTATAATGACCTATGAAAATTTACATGGCACATATTAATGTCTTAGAACCTATGTTTGGTTGCCGGCCCCTCGCCTGATGACGGCAAGATTTCTAACTCAACGCGAAATGTTGTGCTTGTTTCTTTTCTTCAAGTATTGTGACATCTGGACTGGAACACCTGCCATGCGCTGGCCATGTGCTAAGCAATGAGGGTCTTCAGCAGTGAGTAAGAAAGCTGTAGTTCCCACCCTCATGGAAGACACAGTCTATCTGAGACAGACACATGAAACAGAAACTAACTGGGCTTGGTGGTTCACGCCTGTAATCCCAGCACTTTGGGAGGCTAAGGTGGGAGGATCACTTGAGCCCAGGGTTTCAGCACCAGCCTGAGAAACGTAGCAAGAGTGTGTCTTTAAAAAAAAGAAAAAGAGCCAAGCGTGGATGCATGTCTGTGGTCCCAGCTACAGAGGAGGCTGAGGTGGAAGGATTGTGTGAGCCCAGGAATTAGAGGCTGAGCCATGATGGCACCACGGCACTGTAGCCTGGGCGGCAGAGTGAGACCTGTCTTAAAAAATAAAAATTAAACCAGAAACAACAAAAGCAATGAGGACTAAGAGGAATGCAAGGTGTTTCTCTTTCACGCTTGCCCATTTCCTTGTTATCTTTGTGAGCTCCTAAAAGACCTGTTCAGCAACCGGAACCACTGCTTAGTGCCACTGGCACTAAGTGTAATAGACAGAAATAGTCCTCCAGGGTGTCCATCTGGAAGCCACTGGCCTACTTGGGCAGCAGATAGCAGTTAAGAAGGAAAGGTCATCACAAAACTCTGAATTTTTAGAAGCAGAAATAACCCTAGAATCAGGTTTTGGGAGTTATAAACCCACAATTCTCATAGGCTTTAATTCTATGACGTAAGAATTACTTCAGGTAAGTTCCCTTATCTGACAAATGGAGAAGCAGCTCAGACTTCTCATGGGGATACAGACCTGATGGATGTGAAAACCTTCCAAAAGTTAAAAAGGCATAAATGAAAATTATAGTAATAATAATTAGTAAGAAGTTCTTATAAGCAAGGCATGGTGGCTCATGCCTGTAATCCCAGCACTTTGGGAGGCTGAGGCAGGAGGATTGCTTGAGGCCAGGAGTTGGAGACCAGCTTGGCTAATATAGTGAGACTCCAATTCCACAAAATATTTAAAAAAAGAAAAACAAATTTCAATTAGCTGGACATGGTGGTGTGTACCTGTAGTCCTAGCTACTCAGGAGGCTGAGGAGTGAGGATCTCTTGACCCCAGGAGTTCAAAGTTTGCAGTGAACTGTGATTGTGCCACTCCAGCCAGGACAACAGAGTCACACCCTGTTTCTTAAAAAAATTTTTAAAAGATGTGCTTGTGATAAATCATAAAACAAATTTCTTTTTCTTTTTTTTTTCGGGGGGGGCAGAGTCTTGCTCTGTCACCCCAGGCTGGAGTGCAGTGGTGCAGTCTTGGCTCACTGCAACCTCCACCTCCCAAATTCAAGCAATTTCCCTGCCTCGGCAGGAATTTTTTTTTTTTTTTTTTTTTTTTTGTATTTTCAGTAGAGGCGGGGTTTCACCATGTTGGCCAGGCTGGTCTCGAACTCCTGACCTCAAGTGATCCGCTCGCCTCAGCCTCCCAACATATAACAAATTTCTCAAATCCTTTCAAAATTTAGTCATTTTTAAAAGTTACCTTCCTAATTTTACAACCAGTAATTTTTACCACATAAATCACATATATTTTTAGAGATTTTTAAAAAATTTCCTGACAGGTGCTTTGACTTCCTAATACATGACAAGTGAATACATTGTCTCGAAACTGCTTCTTTCTAGCACCCCCAAATTCAGAAGGAGTCCCAGTATATCAAGTATCTCTGCTGTGATGACGCAAGAACCCTTAACCAGTGGGTGATGGGAATACGGATAGCCAAGGTGAGAGAGCGTTCGGACTTCACCCTGTCTTGCATTTGCCAGCCCACTTCGTGACCCGGGCGCAGCTTTCCTGGTACTGTGAAACAGTTGGCCCACCCTTGGGTTCAGCCACAGACATTATCAAGTGTATTCGCCAGTGGGTTTTCTAAATGAGGAGAGTGATAGAAACACGAACCTCTCCAGTAACCGGATATTTACTCATGGCGAGTATTGCAAGCTTAGTGTGCAATTAAAAACGCAAGATGGGGCCGGGCGTGGTGGCTCACACCTGTAATCCCAGCACTTTGGGAGGCCGAGGCTGGCAGATTACGAGGTCAGGAGATCGAGACCATCCTGGCTAACACGGTGAAACCCCGTCTCTACTAAAAATACAAAAATTAGCCGGGCGTGGTGGCAGGCGCCTGTAGTCCCAGATACTCGGGAGGCTGAGGCAGGAGAATGGCGTGAACCCGGGAGGCGGAGCTTGCAGTGAGCAGGAGATCTCCCACTGCACTCCAGCCTGGGCTACAGTGCGAGACTCGGTCTCAAAAAAAAAAAAAAAACGCAAGATGGAATCTATGATCGAGTTACATAAAGACATACGTAATCAGAACTGAGTGGCCAAAGCTCTCTCTAATATGTTGGTGAAAAAATTAACTGACTGCCAATCTGGAAAATGATTGAATGTGTATTTGTTAAATTTTAATGGAAATATCCAAAAACACCAACTCAGACAAGTGGTGAACAGAGTAGCCGTGGAGTATTTATTTCTTCTCTATGTTTATATTGCAATTGAGTGCAGAATTTGGGATAAATAGATTCCTTTCCTTCTTTGTGTTCTCTCCCCAGTATGGGAAGACTCTCTATGATAACTACCAGCGGGCAGTGGCAAAGGCTGGACTTGCCTCTCGGTGGACAAACTTGGGGACAGTCAATGCAGCTGCACCAGCTCAGCCATCTACAGGTACTAAATGGAGGAGAAATTCCAACACATATTCAAAGCTCAGTGTTCCTGTTCAAAACGTATCCAACACATCTATACAAACAGAACTTTGTAGACGGCTTCGGAATATGTTTTCTTTTTCTTTTTCTTTTATTTATTTATTTATTTATTTTGAGACAGAGTCTCGCACTGTCGCCCAGGCTGGAGTGCAGTGACGCAATCTCAGCTCACTGCAAGCTCTGCCTCCCGGGTTCACGCCATTCTCCTGCCTCAGCTTCCCGAGTAGCTGGGACTACAGGTGCCCACCACCACGCCTGGCTAATTTTTTGTATTTTTAGTAGAGGCAGGGCAGGGTTTCACCGTGTTAGCCAGGATGGTCTTGATCTCCTTACCTCGTGATCCACCCACCTCGGCCTCCCAAAGTGCTGGGATTACAGGCGTGAACCACTACACCCGACCTGTTTTCTTTTTCTTCTTTGCTTTTTTTTTTTTTTTTTTTGGAGGTAAGGTCTTGCTCTGTCTCCCAGACTGGAGCCCTGTATCTATTTTAAGTGACTTTTAAGAAAGTTTTGACCACTTATTTTATGATATTCTGTGGATAAGGTGCTGATCTCCTGTTTAGGGTGAGCTAGTAGGTAGATGTTTCTTATCAGAGCACAAATATTATATTAATCCAAGGCTCCATTAGTGCCCAGAGAACTGTCCACATGAAGAATGAGATTATGTCCCAGTGTTTTGACATCTTGCACCCAGTCCTGAACAGCATATTTGAAGGTAACATGAGTCAGTTTCGTGTCAAAGGGACAAATTAAAAGGCACGAAAATAAAATAGCATACCAGGACTTTTGGGGGGGAAAAAAACCACATCTAATTCCAGATTATTTCAGGGACCTGCACATTTTGCCCAAATTTCTGTCCATTGTTTCTGTGTCCAGTGTACTTTTTGTTGAGGACAATGTTGAAGAGTTGTTTCTGTATTCAGTGTGGTATGAAACTGGATAGATACATTTTTTAAAAATCAAGAAGAATTTTTTAAAACATGTTTTCAAGGTTTATTCTTCAATTACTGAAAAGTTTTTAAAAGTAAAACATATTGTTACTCTCCAGGATCCCAGTTAATCCAGACCCTCCTCGGTGGGCTTTATCAAATACCACCCTCACCTTCCTGAACCTTTTGCTGAATATCATATACAGTTTTGTCACAGAACCTCAGATTTTTCATAAGGTTTTGTGTACCATGCCATGCCTGTGAATTGCTCTCTTTGCTTTGTTTTTATTATTATTTTTTTAAGAAGTAGCCAGCAAGTATCTTTCTTTGCTTTAGAGATGTAAACTGCTTTGTATTTTCAGATTAACTTTCAAGAATGTTGAAAATGCTTTGCTCACTCTTCTTTTCTCGCTTCCTCCCTCTCAGGATCTATAAATGGCACCGCCCAGCCCAATGGACAGATGCCCCAGGCTGCACATTCTGTCAGTGCTGTTCTGCAAGAGGCCCAGCGACATGCTGAAACATCCAAGGTAAAACCAGCAAGCAGGTGACATACATTCCGTCAGCCCATGTTTCCAAAGCCCATGTTCTCAACCATTCGCATTGTTCCAATAACTGCTCTTTTAAAAAGCCGGGTGCAGTAGCTCACACCTGTAATCCCAGAACTTTGGGAGGCTGAGGCAGGAGGATTGCTTGAGCTTCAGTTTGAAACCAGACTGGGCAATATAGAGAGAGCTTGTCTCTACTAGAAAAAAAAAAAAAAAAATTAGCCAGGTGTGGTGGCATGCACCTGTAATCCCAGCTACTGGGGAGGCTGAGGTGTTTGACTGGCTTGAGCCCAGGAGATCAAGGCGGCAGTGATCTGTGATCACGCCACTGCATCCAGCCTGGGTGACAGAGTAAGATCCAGTCAAATAAATAAATAAATAGAAAATGTAGTTCCAACAACTGAGAAGTTACTACAATTTAATTTAGTTCATTGCTTGATATTTGTAATCTTAAAGTTACATATGCTAGAATCAAAAGTTAAAACCAGCTATCATCACACTGCCTAGGAAAAATGTAAGCATTTCCTTAACATTCTGAAGTTAATTAGCTACGTTTACTTTGACCAAAGTGGTTTTCTTGGTTTAGTCAAGTGATTTTAGCCCTCTCTGATAGTAGCACATCCAAGTTTTAAACGCTTGGGATTTTACTTGTCTTTTTTGAGTAAAATAGGGCAACTAGTAGTCAGAAGCCCTATATGAAGTGTTAACTGGCCCCCAAAATCAGATTAGAAGACTGTTGAAAGAGTTACACTGTAAATAGGGCTGGGCACAGTGGTGAGCACCTGTAGTCCCAACTACTTGGGATGCTGAGGCAGGAAGATCACTTGAGCCCAGGAGTTCAAGGCTGCAGTTGAGTTCTGGTTGCACCACTACACTGCAGCCTGGGTGACAGATAAAGACCCTGTTTTAAAAAAAAGAAAAAAGACAAAAAAGGGTTTCACTAGAAATGTGCATTTTCTATTTTCCCCATTAGTGTCCTTCCTACATACATCCCCAGGTGACGGAGGAGAAAATACATTGTAAAATAATAGCCAAATTGGTATAACATTCTCCATAAAATTTTTTCAACCAAATAGATCAATGAGGATTTCTTTAAATCTACCTTAAAATCATAGCTAATAATTATGATTTAGTTACTAATTTAGTTCAGAACTTCTCAGCTGACTGTATAAATTCTGTCGAATATTTCTCTTGTGTGATTCAAAACAACCTTAAATAACTGTGACAACAGCATGTCACCCAGCTAGGACAGGCAGGGTGCTTCACTTTAGCAATTTTTCACTTCTTTTGCCCCTTCATTTTGTCCATCAGCCAGTCATGAAAACAACTAAATCTTGGTATTTATTGAACTTCTTGTAATTTTGGCAACCACTGCAGGCCTGTAAAAATTGTATTTCTTTAATGTTCTCATTATCTTCTCAAGCCTGACAATCTCCTCATGCAATGCGCTTTCAGCTATTATTATTTTCATTATTTCTATAATGCCAGTTGAAGGAAAGCATTTAAAAATACTGAAAGAAATAAAAGAATCCCAGAATAGAAATCACTTAACTATATGTGAACACCAATTCCCAAGCTGCCTGTTCAGAAATTTAAATAAAAAGAAAAAATACATCACCAGTTAAATAGCTTATCATGCGAAGTAAATAAACTAAATAAAACAGAAACTAAATCAGAAGGCACTTTATTAGAAAAAAATTCCAAATTTAATCTTCAATGGTAAGAGGCTACTAAGCAGAGAACGAAATAAACTGGAACCCTGATAAACTGTAAATTGAAATGATAATTATCACTAAAACGGATTCAATCCAGTTGCCTGGGGATGTTTCATTATGTAAATTATTATTATCTATTCCAACATTGGCAGAGGAAGGGCTATGCATCTATTAGACTTAAGCCAAATTTGGCGTGCTAGTTTCTACCAATAGCACATGCTGGTGATATTACTTTTCAGAACTCACATATTTATCTCATTTGATCTTATCACAACCTGAGACACAAGTCATAATAAGGACTATGGGGCTAATTTTATATCCAGTGAACCAGCCAACTTTTATGCAGTTGAGAAATGGTAAACTGTCCAGACATGGTTGCTCATGCCTATAATTCCAACACTTTGGGAGGCCGGGGCAGGCAGAGCACCTGAGTCCAGGAGTTGGAGACCAGAGTGGCCAATATGGTGAAACCCCGTCTGTACAAAAAATACGAAAATTAGCTGGGGCTGTTGGCACACGCTTGTAATTCCAGCTAACCGGGAGGCTGAGGCATGAGGATTGCTTGAACTCGGGAGGTGGAGGTTGCAGTGAGGGGAGATCCTGCCACTGCACTCCAGCCTTGGTGACAGAACGAGACTCTGTCTCAAAAAATAAATAAATAAATAAAAATTAAAATAAAATAAAGAAAAAGTAAACTTATAGAGACCAGATGCCTTGTTCTGATTTCTGGCCCACCACACTGCCTTCCCTGAAGCTGTGAGGCCAAGCTGGAGCCAAGCTTGCAATCGGCTCCTCCCTAAAAGCCCACAGTCCTGGCGAAAGGCACCTGTGTTCTCAGCTCACCAACACAAGGAGACATTGTCCCCAAGATCAGGCAAAAAGGTCTTTGCCAGGAAACATATCCTTTGTGCCTACGTTTGCACAAAGCTATAGCCAAGAGAAAACTGTTTCCATTCACTTCTCCCCTTCCATCTCCTTCATCCTAATCAGAGTAGTACATTTAAGCCAGGAGACTGTGTGAAGGTTTTGGGAAGTCCTCAACCCCCAGGAGTTGCCGTGTGTTTCTACTGTGTGTTGTGTGGAGTAGGAGCAAGATAATTTTACAGATGCTTACTCCTGACACGAGCTTCAAAACCAGCTCAACTCAGACCAAGAAAAAATGCATCCCTTCCTATATGCCGAGGACTCTGGTGGCTTGGCTTGGGAACCAAAGAGTGAAGTCATTTGGCTTCCAGTTTGAAGGAATGAATGAGTCGGGGGTGGTTTATAGACTGAGGCAACCCCACAGGAGATACACCATGAAAGCCCCTTTAGAGACACACAGCAGCTCCTGGATAAGGCAGGTTCCGAGGAGGTGATACTCGTATGATCTAAATACAACACACCTCATTGAACACGGCCAGATCTTCCATTTAGAGTAGACTTGGTAGATGAGTACCACAGGGTAACTGAACCCAGGTTTGGCTGCTCACCACTTAAAAGCCAGACTCAAGAGATTAGGGATGATGAGAG